>NC_139219.1:266631368-267253368 GCF_055691185.1 Crinia signifera | reverse complement strand
TCCTCCTTATATAAACACCGAACCTGTTTGGTCTGTGACTAGATGCACAGGAGCACACTGTATGCAGACAGGCGACAGCTAATTGTACCTCTGTAGTTATTTACACACCAGTCTGATAAGAGCTACCTGATGGCAAAATAGACTAAAATGACTTGTTCTGTAATTCAAGCATAAAATTCAACCTTAGCCCTATTGGCTGGCTAGGTAAATTAACACACACTGGAACTGAACAGCACTTGACCTTTGCCTTTATGTTTGCTCAAATGTTTGCCTAAAACACAATCGGCCCTGACAAGAGTGCATGCTACCGTGTGACACCGCCTATTGAACAGATAGATGTTCCTTGCCACACACACAACCCAGACCAGCATCTTAAGCAGCCGACTAAATTACCGTCTGGGGGCTAGCTGCTCCTGACTATGACTAGCTGCACTGAGCACATGCAGCACAGCCTAATATCATTATCCACATCCATTGCATTGGTGCACAATATCCATCTGCAAAATGTACATAGTAAAACACATCTTTCCATAGAAAGATGCTCATCACTGCCTCTCCTCTGATCAGCACCCCGTCCTCTCACCCACTGGTCCAGTCTCTCTTCTTCTCATCCTTTTCATCCCATAGCCCCCTGCTCTCTCTCTCTCTCTCTCTCTCTCTCTCTCTCTCTCTCTCTCTCTCTCTCTCTCTCTCTCTCTCTCTCTCTCTCTCTCTCTCTCTCTCTCTCTCTCTCTCTCTCTCTCTCTCTCTCTCTCTCTCCTCTTCTTTTCTCACCCAGTCTATGTACTAAGCTTTGGACAGAGATAAAGTACCAACCACCATCCATCTTCTGTCATTTTTCCAACACACCCTGAAACATGGCAGTTAGAAGCTGAGCAGCTCCTCTTTTTTACTCTCTCCAGGGCTTACTTAGTACATAGACTCATGAGTCTCCATATCTTTCTGCCTTTTCCTCTCCCCTGTCTCACTATTCTTTCCCTTCCACCATACTGTCCTCTCTCTCTCTCTCTCTCTCTCTCTCTCTCTCTCTCTCTCTCTCTCTCTCTCTCTCTCTCTCTCTCTCTCTCTCTCTGTCTATCTCTTTCTCTCTATCTCTCTCTCTCTCAAACTCTTCCTCTCCTTTCTCTCCTGTCTTCCTTTTTCTCACTCTACCACCCTGATGTTACTCTTCCCCCCTCCGCTCTCTCTCTTTCTCTCTCTCTCTCTCTATCTATCCCTCTCTCTCTCTGTTTCTCTCTCTCTCGTTTTCTATCTATACCCCCCCCCCCCCCCCCCCCTTGTCACCTCTCCATACATCGCAAATGAGAAGATAACACAGGAAAATATGTTTTCCTTTCCATTAGCATGGGAACAATATGTTTGCAGTGAATGTGCCATGTAATGATCCCCGGTACGAAGGACAATTATTACAGAGCTCTGTACACAAGCTTGGATATTGAAACGTTTAAGACAATTTAAAAATAATAATAAATAAATAAAGGGTAAAACAAAAACAAAGAAATAACATTTCATTATCTCCCAACCAGCTATCTGTCCATCTGAGATGGCATCACATCACACACAATACATTCATAGGCAAGGTGACTGTACCGACAACATTGTATTATAGGAAGCCTACATGAGATAATATAGCAAAGACAAGATCATTGTCATATTTATGGTAAATATTTCCCATGAATGCTGTAATCTAGTATATAGAACATCGGTATATATATACATATATATATATATATATATATATATATATATATATATATATATATATATATATATATATATATATATATAAAATGTAAGGTAAAGTATGGAATACTAGGTCAATTCTTTAGACACTCTTAGCTGCAAAGCAATACATATTCACACTACAGATATTCCTGCAGATGAAACGTAAATATATATATTGTATACACACACACACACACACACACACACACACACATATATATATATGTATATATATGTGTGTGTGTGTGTGTGTGCAAACAATGTATAACCAGTGTCAGAGATAGTACACAATATTCATAAGCCAAACATGACATGCGGAAATACCAGTAATGCAGTGTGTATAATGCTATACCGTGGATAGATAATGTAAGATACTGAACATTATTATGCAATAACGAGTACAATACCATGCAAGGAAGAAAACATTATTATTGTTCAAGAAAGTATATGTTATTATGCAAGGAAGTGTTCAGAATTATGCAAGGAAGAGAGCATTATTATTGTATGAGGGCGTGTACATTATTATGCAAGGAGGAATACATTATTATTATTATTATTATTATTATTATTATTATTATTATTATTATTACTATTATGTAAGGAAATGTATATTATTATGAAAGGACGTGTACATAATTATGTAAGCACGTGTACATTATTATGCAAGGAAGAGTGCATTTTTATTGTAAGAGTACGTGCATATTATTGTGCAAGGAGGAATACATTATTATTGTTTAAGGACGTGTACATTATTATGCAAGGAAGAGTACACCAATATGATTAACGATATATAATGTTATGTAACGAAGAGTATATTATTATTGTGCAAGGACGATGACATTATTATTATTATTATTGTATAAGGACGTGTACATTATTGTGTAACAACGTGTACATTGTTGTTATTATTGTTCACTGCAATGAAGTACTTATTATTATTATTATTATTATTATTATTAGTAGTAGTAGTAGTAGTAGTATCATTCACTGCAATGAAGTACTCATCATTACTATGCAAAAGATGGTGAATTGATATTATGTAAGGAAGTGTATATTACAATGTAAGGAAGTGTACATTATTATGTAAGGAAGTGTATATTACAATGTAAGGAAGTGTACATTATTATGTAAGGAAGTGTACCTTATTATGTAAGGAAGTGTACATTATTATGTAAGGAAGTGTATATTACAATGTAAGGAAGTGTACATTATTATGTAAGGAAGTGTACCTTATTATGTAAGGAAGTGTACATTATTATGTAAGGAAGTGTATATTATTATGCAAGGAAGTGTACATTATTATGTAAGGAAGTGTACATTATAATGTAAGGAAGTGTACATTATTATGTAAGGAAGTGTATATTATTATGTAAGGAAGTGTACATTATTATGTAAGGAAGTGTACATTATTATGTAAGGAAGTGTACATTATAATGTAAGGAAGTGTACATTATAATGTAAGGAAGTGTACATTATTATGTAAGGAAGTGTATATTATTATGTAAGGAAGTGTATATTAATTTGTAAGGAAGTGTACATTATTATGTAAGGAAGTGTACATTATTATGTAAGGAAGTGTACATTATTATGTAAGGAAGTGTACATTATTATGTAAGGAAGTTTACATTAGTAGCATGTATTATAGTACACATTATTATGTAATGATTTGCAAAGTATTATGTAAAGAAGTGAACATGAAGTTATACAGAAGGAAACTACACATAACATATACTGTATATACATTTTTATAAAGGAAGTGTCACTTATTTCCTCAGTAGTGTAGATTATTGCGTAATGTAGATTATAGTGACTTCTCTACATCGATGTACTGGAACCTCTTTTCTATCTGGTACACATTTGGTATTGCTGTCTGTAAGCAAGTAGACACATCAGCCTGCAGTATTGAAATGCACATGCTCCTTAATAATACAAATATGCACTTCTCACCTCCCCCTGCATGGAAGGATATTTGAAAATGATGAACACAGGGAGCACATTTCCTTTCTGTAAAACCCCACCTCACATGATGCTACCGTGTGTTATATCCAAAGGACATATCTCAGTGTGTTGTGGGGCAGTCTAATAATGCAGCAGTGTACTACTATTCCTCAGCATGCGGGGGGTGGTGGTATGCTGAAGACCACCACTCATTAAAGCCACCCTTCAGCAAACTAGCACAAACCATTGCAGACGAACCCACATTTAGCAGAGTGTCATATCAGCTGCTGAAAATAACAGTAACTTTTCCCTGATCTAGGATTTGGGGTTATGATTTGATTTTTTTCTTCATGCTCTGAAGCCACTAACTGCACAGCTGACATAAACATGTCCCCATGCAGAGAGCCAAGTGTGTTTGTTAAACAAGTGATTTGCAGTAAGTAAGAGTTGGATGTATGATATATATTTAGCACATTAGATATGGCCACAAACAACATTTACTGTGTGTTTTTATATGAGTTGATCAGGCAAATTGGATTTTTGCATGTACTGTAAGCATACACAGACTGCAATCAGTGTGTATTCAGGGCACACTGCTAGCCCGGCTCACACACTGGTACGGCAGCTAGATGGGGGGAGATGCAATCAACAAGGCGGAGTACCCGTCAGTATTTGTCCTGTCTTCATCCCTACACAGACCAGTGTCCAAGCCAGCCGCCTGGATATCACCAAACACCATATCCTATAGGAGAAGCAGTCATGCAGATGGCTCTGTTCTAGTATGAGAAATATCTACGAGGTGTTCGAAATTGGATGCCAGTACCACTGTTGTGTACCGGGAATCTCACTGCAGCTATTTATTATGCTATAAATGACACACTTGTGTATAGTAGGGTGCTGGATATATACTAAGGTAGGGGATATTATAGCGCATACATATTTGTTATGACTCTATTAATTGTTAGGACGAGGTATATTTGTATTTCTACATGTTCATTGGGCATAAGAGCAATATGACCATCTGAAGTTACATTGGGGGAGGGGGGGGGGGGGGCGGCAATTAACTATTTTGGACCATAAAGAGTAATAATGATTCGGGAAACCTTGTTAAAGCACTTGCGGTGCGTCTCTACATTCGCTATAAGTGTGTGGACATATTATATAATGAATTGGTATGAGCAGATACTTCTCCATCAGCTGGGTCGTGACGGTTTCGATGGCAACAGCATGTTCAGTATGGGCCAGGGGAGGATCACCCATCAACTGTGCCCCAAACAGCATGTGCCCTTGCCACTGTATTCTCCTGCCACTGACTGCATATCTCTGTATTCTCCTGCCCTGTATTCTCCTGCCACTGACTGTATATCCTCTGTATTCTCCTGCCCTGTATTCTCCTGCCTGTGGCTGCCTACCCCCTGTATTCTCCTGCCACAGACTGCATACCCCCTGAATTCTTCTGCCACAGGACGCATACCCCCTGTATTCTCCTGCCACAGACTGCACACCCCCTGTATTCTCCTGCCACAGACTTCACACCACCTGTATTCTCCTGCCAGTGGCTGCCTGCACCCTGTATTCTCCTGCCTACCCCCTGTATTCTCCTGCCACAGACTGCATACCCCCTGTATTCTCCTGCCACAGATTGCACACCACTTCTATTCTCGTGCCAGTGGCTGCCTACCCCCTGTATCCTGCCACAGACTTCACACCACCTGTATTCTGTTGCCAGTGGCTGCCTGCCCCCTGCATTCTCCTGCCTACCCCCTGTATTCTCCTGCACAGACTGCATACTCCCTGTATTCTCCTGCCACAGACTGCATACTCCCTGTATTCTCCTGCCACAGACTGCATACCCCCTGTATTCTCCTGCCACAGACTGCACACCACCTGTATTCTCCTGCCAGTGGCTGCCTACCCCCTGTATTCTCCTGCCAGTGGCTGCCTACCCCCTGTATTCTCCTGCCACAGACTGCATACCCCCTGTATTCTCCTGCCACAGACTGCATACCCCCTGTATTCTCCTGCCACAGACTGCACACCACCTGTATTCTCCTGCCAGTGGCTGCCTACCCCCTGTATTTTCCTGCCACACATTGCACACCCCCTGTATTATCCTACCTAAGACTGCATACCACCTGTATTCTCCTGCCACAGACTGCATACCCCCTGTATTCTCCTGCCACAGACTGCACACTACCTGTATTCTCCTGCCAGTGGCTGCCTACCCCGTGTATTTTCCTGCCACAGACTGCACCCCCCCTGTATTCTCCTACCACAGACTACACACCACCTGTATTCTCCTGCCACAGACTGCATACCCCTGTATTCTCCTACCACAGACTGCACACCACCTGTATTCTCCTGCCACAGACTGCATACCCCCTGTATTCTCCTGCCACAGACTGCATACCCCCTGTATTCTCCTGCCACAGACTGCACACCACCTGTATTCTCCTGCCACAGACTGCATACCCCCTGTATTCTCCTGCCACAGACTGCACACCACCTGTATTCTCCTGCCAGTGGCTGTCTACCCCCTGTATTCTCCTGCCACAGACTGCATACCCCCTGTATTCTCCTGCCACAGACTGCATACCCCCTGTATTCTCCTGCCACAGACTGCACACTACCTGTATTCTCCTGCCAGTGGCTGCCTACCCCGTGTATTTTCCTGCCACAGACTGCACACCCCCCTGTATTCTCCTACCACAGACTGCACACCACCTGTATTCTCCTGCCACAGACTGCATACCCCTGTATTCTCATGCCACAGACTGCATACTCCCTGTATTCTCCTGCCACAGACTGCACAATACGTGTATTCTCCTGCCACAGACTGCATACCCCCTGTATTCTCCTGCCACAGACTGCATACCCCCTGTATTCTCCTGCCACAGACTGCACACCACCTGTATTCTCCTGCCACAGACTGCATACCCCCTGTATTCTCCTGCCACAGACTGCACACCACCTGTATTCTCCTGCCAGTGGCTGTCTACCCCCTGTATTCTCCTGCCACAGACTGCATACCCCCTGTATTCTCCTGCCACAGACTGCATACCCCCTGTATTCTCCTGCCACAGACTGCACACCACCTGTATTCTCCTGCCAGTGGCTGCCTACCCCCTGTATTTTCCTGCCACAGACTGCACACCCCCCTGTATTCTCCTACCACAGACTGCACACCACCTGTATTCTCCTGCCACAGACTGCATACCCCCTGTATTCTCATGCCACATACTGCATACCCCCTGTATTCTCCTGCCACAGACTGCACAATACGTGTATTCTCCTGCCACAGACTGCATCAACCCTGTATTCTCCTGCCACATACTGCATAACCCCTGTATTCTCCTGCCACAGACTGCATACCCCCTGTATTCTCCTGCCACAGACTGCACACCACCTGTATTCTCCTGCCACAGACTGCATACCCCCTGTATTCTCCTGCCACAGACTGCACACCACCTGTATTCTCCTGCCAGTGGCTGTCTACCCCCTGTATTCTCCTGCCACAGACTGCATACCCCCTGTATTCTCCTGCCACAGACTGCATACCCCCTGGATTCACCTGCCACAGACTGCACACCACCTGTATTCTCCTGCCACAGACTGCATACCCCCTGTATTCTCCTGTCACAGACTGCAAACCACCTGTATTCTCCTGCCAGTGGCTGCCTACCCCCTGTATTCTCCTGCCACAGACTGCACACCACGTGTATTTATCTGCCACAGACTGCTCACCACCTGTATTCTCCTGCCACAGACTGCACACTACCTGTATTCTCCTGCCAGTGGCTGCCTACCCCGTGTATTTTCCTGCCACAGACTGCACACCCCCCTGTATTCTCCTACCACAGACTGCACACCACCTGTATTCTCCTGCCACAGACTGTATACCCCTGTATTCTCATGCCACAGACTGCATACTACCTGTATTCTCCTGCCACAGACTGCACAATACGTGTATTCTCCTGCCACAGACTGCATACCCCCTGTATTCTCCTGCCACAGACTGCATACCCCCTGTATTCTCCTGCCACAGACTGCACACCACCTGTATTCTCCTGCCACAGACTGCATACCCCCTGTATTCTCCTGCCACAGACTGCACACCACCTGTATTCTCCTGCCAGTGGCTGTCTACCCCCTGTATTCTCCTGCCACAGACTGCATACCCCCTGTATTCTCCTGCCACAGACTGCATACCCCCTGTATTCTCCTGCCACAGACTGCACACCACCTGTATTCTCCTGCCAGTGGCTGCCTACCCCCTGTATTTTCCTGCCACAGACTGCACACCCCCCTGTATTCTCCTACCACAGACTGCACACCACCTGTATTCTCCTGCCACAGACTGCATACCCCCTGTATTCTCATGCCACAGACTGCATACCCCCTGTATTCTCCTGCCACAGACTGCACAATACGTGTATTCTCCTGCCACAGACTGCATCAACCCTGTATTCTCCTGCCACATACTGCATACCCCCTGTATTCTCCTGCCACAGACTGCATACCCCCTGTATTCTCCTGCCACAGACTGCACACCACCTGTATTCTCCTGCCACAGACTGCATACCCCCTGTATTCTCCTGCCACAGACTGCACACCACCTGTATTCTCCTGCCAGTGGCTGTCTACCCCCTGTATTCTCCTGCCACAGACTGCATACCCCCTGTATTCTCCTGCCACAGACTGCATACCCCCTGGATTCACCTGCCACAGACTGCATACCCCCTGTATTCTCTTGCCACAGACTGTACACCCCCTGTATTCTCCTGTCACAGACTGCAAACCACCTGTATTCTCCTGCCAGTGGCTGCCTACCCCCTGTATTCTCCTGCCACAGACTGCACACCACGTGTATTTATCTGCCACAGACTGCATACCCCCTGTATTCTCCTGCCACAGACTGCACACCCCCTGTATTCTCCTGTCACAGACTGCAAACCACCTGTATTTTCCTGCCACAGACTGCACACCACGTGTATTTTCCTGCCACAGACTGCTCACCACCTGTATTCTCCTGCCTCTGATTGCACCCCCCTGTATTATCCTGCTACTGATTGCATGCACCCTGTATTCTCCTGCCAGTGGCTGCATACCCCCTGTATTCTCCTGTCAGTGACTGTATATCCCCTTTATTCGCTTGTAACCATTGGCATGTCTCTTGTATTCTCATGTCATGGACTGCACATATTATGTATTCTCCTGCCATTTGTATCCTGTATCTGACTATATAACCCCGGTGTAATCCTGCCACAGACTGCACGTCTTCTGGGTTCTCTGGTCTCTGTCCCATTTATACTCCTTCTACTATACCACCTATTCTTGTGTCACTGACTGCATGTACTGTACCACCTATTCCTGTGTCACTGACTGCATGCACTGTACCACCTATTCTTGTGTCACTGACTGCATGCACTGTACCACCTATTCCTGTGTCACTGACTGCATGCACTGTACCACCTATTCTTGTGTCACTGACTGCATGTACTGTACCACCTATTCCTGTGTCACTGACTGCATGCACTGTACCACCTATTCCTGTGTCACTGATTGCATGTACTGTACCACCTATCCCTGTGTCACTGACTGCATGTACTGTACCACCTATTCCTGTGTCACTGATTGCATGTACTGTACCACCTATCCCTGTGTCACTGATTGCATGTACTGTACCACCTATTCTTGTGTCACTGACTGCATGTACTGTACCACCTATTCCTGTGTCACTGACTGCATGTACTGTACCACCTATTCCTGTGTCACTGACTGCATGTACTGTACCACTTATTCCTGTGTCACTGACTGCATGTACTGTACCACCTATCCCTGTGTCACTGATTGCATGTACTGTACCACCTATCCCTGTGTCACTGACTGCATGTACTGTACCACCTATTCCTGTGTCACTGACTGCATGCACTGTACCACCTATTCATGTGTCACTGACTGCATGTACTGAACCACCTATTCCTGTGTCACTGACTACATGTACTGTACACCTATTCCTGTGTCACTGACTGCATGTACTGTACACCTATTCCTGTGTCACCGACTGCATGTACTGTACCACCTATTCCTGTGTCACTGACTGCATGTACTGTACCACCTATTCTTGTGTCACTGACTGCATGTACTGAACCACCTATTCCTGTGTCACTGACTGCATGTACTGTACCACCTATTCTTGTGTCACTGACTACATGTACTTTACCACTTATTCCTGTGTCACTGACTGCATGTACTGAACCACCTATTCCTGTGTCACTGACTGCATATACTGTACACCTATTCCTGTGTCACTGACTGCATGTACTGTACCACTTATTCCTGTGTCACTGACTGCATGTACTGTACCACCTATTCCTGTGTCACTGACTGCATGTACTTTACCACCTATTCCTGTGTCACTGACTGCATGTACTGTACCACTTATTCCTGTGTCACTGACTGCATGTACTGAACCACCTATTAATGTGTCACTGACTGCATGTACTGTACCACTTATTCCTGTGTCACTGGCTGCATGTACTGTACCACCTATTCCTGTGTCACTGACTACATGTACTGTACCACCTATTCCTGTTTTCCATCTGCAAGCCGGGTCGCACCCAGGATTTTGTACCCGGCTACAGCCTGAGAGCGACCCGGCTTGCAAACCTATTCACACTAGAGTCCCCACCCGGCATAATGCAGGGCGGGTGACGTCATTGGGAGGTGGGGTCGGGGAGGCACTGGGAGATGAAAGCTTCTCCCAGCGTGGGCTTTTGTACTATAGTGAATGGGACTCGGGTCGCATCAAACCTGGTTACGCGTTTAACTACACAGTGACCCATGTTGAACCCGTGTTCAACCCTGGTCGCTACCTGGGTACAAATTCCGGGTCTCACAACCTAAGTTATTTCTACAGGGAGCATTTCCACCTGCTTATAATCCCGGTTTTGTGCACTCCCGTGCAAAAAACCCGGGATATTTAGGCTAGTGGAAAAGAGGTATAAATGTACCCTGTGTGCTGCATGTACCCTATATGATCCTGCCGCTGACTGCATATCTCATGTATGCTGCTCCCACTTGCTGCATGTACCCTGTGTGCTGCATGTACCCTATATGCTCCTGCCACTGACTACATATCTCCTGTATGCTGCTCCCACTTGCTGCATGTACCCTGTGTGCTGCATGTACCCTATATGCTCCTGCCACTGACTGCATATCTCCTGTATGCTGCTGCCACTTGCTGCCTGTACCCTGTGTGCTGCATGTACCCTATATGCTCCTGCCACTGACTGCATATCTCCTGTATGCTGCTGCCACTTGCTGCCTGTACCCTGTGTGCTGCATGTACCCTATATGCTCCTGCCACTGACTGCATATCTCCTGTATGCTGTTGCCACTTGCTGCCTGTACCCTGTGTGCTGCATGTACCCTATATGATCCTGCCACTGACTGCATATCTCCTGTATGCTGCTGCCACTTGTTGCATGTACCCTGTGTGCTGCATGTACCCTATATGATCCTGCCACTGACTGTATATCTCCTGTATGCTGTTGCCACTTGCTGCCTGTACCCTGTGTGCTGCATGTACCCTATATGAACCTGCCACTGACTGCATATCTCCTGTATGCTGCTGCCACTTGTTGCATGTACCCTGTGTGCTGCATGTACCCTATATGATCCTGCCACTGACTGCATATCTCCTGTATGCTGCTGCCACTTGCTGCCTGTACCCTGTGTGCTGCATGTACCCTATATGCTCCTGCCACTGACTGCATATCTCCTGTGTGCTGCTGCCACTTGTTGCATGTACCCTGTGTGCTGCATGTACCCTATATGATCCTGCCACTGACTGCATATCTCCTGTATGCTGCTGCCACTTGTTGCATGTACCCTGTGTGCTGCATGTACCCTATATGCTCCTGCCACTGACTGCATATCTCCTGTATGCTGTTGCCACTTGCTGCATGTACCCTATGTGCTGCATGTAACCTATATAATCCTGCCACTGACTGCATATCTCCTGTATGCTGCTGCCACTTGCTGCATGTACCATGTGTGCTGCATGTACCCTATATGATCCTGCCACTGACTGCATATCTCCTGTATTCTGCTACCACTTGCTGCCTGTACCCTGTGTGCTGCATATACCCTATAGGTTCCTGCCACTGACTGCATATCTCCTGAATGCTGCTGCCACTTGCTGACTGTACCCTGTGTGCTGCATGTACCCTATATGATCCTGCAACTGACTGCATATCTCCTGTATGCTGCTGCCACTTGCTGCCTGTACCCTGTGTGCTGTATGTACCCTATATGATCCTGCAACTGACTGCATATCTCCTGTATGCTGCTGCCACTTACTGAATGTACCCTGCGTGCGGCCTGTACTCTGTGTGCTCTTGCCTTTGACTGCATATATCCTGTATGCTGATGCCCCCTGACTGCATGTAATCTGCATGGTTCTGTCCAGTGCTATTTTTCAGCAGGCTCCAGCAGGAACTGAGGGCCTTATTCTAGTTTACTCTTTCTGACAAAATCCTTCTTAGATGGACAAAACCATGTGCACTGCAGGGGGGCAGATTTAAAATGTGCAGAGAGAATTAGATTTGGGCGAGTCATTTTGTTTCTGTGCAGGGTAAATACTGGCTGCTTTATTTTGACACTGCAATATAGATCTCACTTTGAAGTAAAACCCCACCCAAATCTAATTCTCTCTGCACAAGTAGCACCTGCCTCCCCTGCAGTGCACATGGTTTTGTCCATCTAAGAAGGATTTTGTCAGAAAGAGTGAACTAGAATAATGGCCTCAGTTCCTGCTGGAGCCTGCTGAAAAATAGCACTGGTTCTGTCACTGACTGACTGAATGTATCCTGTATGCTTCTTTGGTACTTGTGTATTATCACGGCGCCCCCGATATTGATCGCGCGATGTTTTAATCGCATCCGATTGTATGCGATGCGATGCGATTTTAGCCCCCTATGCGATGAAAAATTGTATAAGCACCCTAATGGGTGCTTACAATGTTAAATGCACCCCCACGCCACCCCCAGTATAAACGTTAACCCAAAGCGTGGCGAGCGCAGCGAGCCCGCGAGGGGCGGCGTTACGCGTCCTACGACCTTTTCATAACCCCACTATCCATGTAGGTGTGGAGTTGATTTTATAAAGTGTGGCGAGCGCAGCGAGTCACCGAGCCCAAAGCGCGGCGAGCGGACGCGTATACCTGTGAAGTTATGCGCGGCCCCTCGCCACGCTTCGAGCGCGGTGGCTCGCTGTGCTCGCTACACTTTATAAAATCAACTCCACGCTGACGTGGATAGTGGGGGTATGAAAAGGTCGTAGGACGCGTACCGCCGCTCCTCGCGGGCTCGTTATGCTTGCCATGCTACGGGTTAAAATTGTATGATTATGAAATGCGATGCGATGGGCGCATTGATAATACACAAGTACCGCTTCTTTTACTGACTGCATGCACCCTGTATGCTGCTGACGCTGACTTCATGTACATTGTGGGCCAAATGTAATAGAATCGGGTGTAAGAATCAGAAAGTGAGAGATTTGGGAGATGTTTCACATTTTTTAAAGCAGAAATCATTTACATGGCAAATCCAGGTTGATTTTACCTTGTAAATGATTGCCACCGACTGCATGTACCCATAATGCTGCTGTCACTGACTGCATGTACCCTGTATGCTTCTACCACTGACTGCATGCATACACTCTGTATAATTCTGCCACCGACAGGATGTTCTCGGCTATCTCCTGTTACTCTCTGATTCCATGCTACCTGTGCGGTCCATGTACTAAGCTTTGAAGAGATATACTGTGGATGGAGATAAAGTAGAAGCCAATCAGCTCCTTTCTGCCATGATGTAAGCTGAGTGGTGGTACTTTTTCTCTGTGATAGAGAGAGAAGAGGAGAGAGAGGAGGAAAGGGGGACAGAGAGAGAGAGGGAGGGATAGAGAGAAAGAGCAGGGGGGGGGGGGGTTTAGTGAAATAAACACAGATAGAAACAGAGAAAGAAACAGTTGGTGAATATACCCTAACTCAGAGAGAAAACAATCCCTACCAACCCAAAACCCACTTCCTCTATTGTTTTAACTACAGAAAAAAAAAAATTGGTAAATTCTAAATATAAAGAAAAACATTAAAATAGGGATTATATAAAAAAGCATAACCAATATTTCCTGCCCCTCCCCCTTACACGTATATAAATGTGTAGATTACACACACACACACACACACACACACACACACGCACACCAGGAAAGTGAGAGGTAGACAGGGAGTGTAAGAGAAAGAGCGAGAGAGAGATGGGAAAGGAGATGAGAGAAAACAGAGATCTCTAAGAGAAGTACAAGGGGGTAGAAGAGGACTCTATTGATTGGCCATGGTTGTGTTAAACTACATAAAACAATTTGCTTTAGACGCTGGCAATTTTAACCCTGACAGGGATAAAATTCTACATTTTGTTACTGTGCATTGCACTCTCTCTTCTCCTTTTGCTGAACAACGCTTGGACATAAAGCTTTATTTTTTTTTCTTCTAAATTTTATTTTATTAAAAGTAATTATCAAATCATTAATTGTCCAATTTACAGATTTGTGTAGATTTGTAGGGCAATAAATGAACATTTTGATTCAGTATTTTATTGCATTACCACGGAGTGCTATAGCTGGGCAATGTTAAACAACTCTATGCATTATTAATGCATTCCTCAATTGTTCCACAGGACAATAATTTATAGACTGACATTTACCAAACATCACAAAGTGACTGAACTGTATGGGGCCTGAGACCCATTTCACGACTATTTTTAGAGGTGACGTTTGCAGGACAGATTGGACAGATTTATTTTATGATTGTGATTTTTACTCATGTACTAATACATAATAAATGAAAGTTAAAGTTTACTAAATCTATTAATGTTTCCCTTCTTTCAAGCTTTTTACTCCTATAAAATGTACAAACTAACATTAAACCCTTAATGAATGGTTTTACTACTAGCTTCTGAATGCCTGCAATTATTCTATAGGGTAAAACTAATTACAGTAAAAAAAAAAAAAAAAAAACACAAATTTGACCGAAAACCACTAATTATTTCAATGATTTATTTATTTATTTTTAGATCACTAGCATAAATAAAAAAAATAGGAAAATAATGCAGTTATTTTCTAAATATAATTTTTATTTATTTTTACGTTGAGTATGACACAATAAAGCAGTTATTTAAAAAAAATTTTTTGTAAATAAAAATAAAAAAAAAGTCACTGTGATGCTTTTGGAAATTGAAATCCCCTAAGTTTGAGAAGCAAACATTTGTCATTAGAGCAGAAGTTAAATAGTATAAAAGGGTCATTAATTAACTGTATCAGTTTTCAGCGCATTCGGTTAATTTGACAAAACATAAAGGGCTCTGATGTGCAGAAAAACCCAGTCTTTTTCTCTTCTGACTTTGTTCTTTTGATTTTTTATAGATCAAAGGGAAATAAGGGTAAAGAAAAATTGTCAGGCAAGAATATACATTGTTCTAGTGACAAGATGACTCTCCTGAGTCTATCGGAAGTGGCTGCTCAGAGGGACAGCACAGAACTCACTTATCCACCCTCCCCAGACATAGTCTTAGAGGTCTCAGCTATACAGTATGTTGCCATGACGACGCAACCTGCTGCTGCTACAAAGTTTAAGCACTGGCAGCTGAAGTGACTGGAGCTAGGCGCAGCATTGGGGGGAAAGGAAGGTAACAAAAACCAGGGAATGAATGCTGGCATTGTCCAAGCCTTTCTGAATCTGATTTACCATATCATAACCCCTAGGAAGAAGAAAACATCAATATCCCCAAGGAATGGAGATGTTTCTATAGAAAACCTAGGAATTTTAGCCCATAACAGATCTGGTGTAAAAATCAAAGAGATCAAAGGCAGAGCTCCCGGGAGTATAGATGCGTTTCTGAATTAAAGATGGACTATGTAGACTACAAAGTACCTCTCTCTTTATATGCAGGCCTCTCTGTTCAATTTCAAGGGAGGCGCTGTCCCAACGTCATATCTGAAGTAGACAGGCAGCATTGTACATGCCTGCAAAGAGTGATAAAATGAAAAGTCATTTTTTTTTAATTCCCAAAAAGCATAATTGATGAGAAAGTTATTTCAAGTAGTTTAATGTGTCCGCCTTCCCAACCAATCCCCCTGCATCTGCTGCACAGCCATGGCTGTAATGGCCTGTCTAACGGTTCTTTGTGACCTTTGATCCTTGCAGAATTATATATACTTCTGCAGTGACGTCTTCGTCCCTATGATGAAACCGTACTATTTACATTTATCTGCAATTTTATTGTAATCATTGCCATTTATTATTCAACATGTCATATTTTATTTTAGATGTGGCTTGAAGAAAACTATTTTATGGGTTCAAATGTTCACATTTTGGTATATCAACTGGGAAAATAAAAGGGGGAGGGGGAGCTTGAGGATAAACACATTTTTGCTTAATGATTGTTTGTCCTGGTATCGAGTTCATGGATGCAGAATGTGAGAGATGTACAGTGGTTTGTGCACACACAGGGGTACATTTACTAAGACGGGAGTTCTATTGAAGATGGGATGTTGCCTATAGCAACCAATCAGATTCTATCTATTGAATTCTAGAAGGTGCTAAAGAAATAAGTTGAATCTGATTGGTTGCTATGGGCAACATCCCATCCTCAGTACACGTGCACATATCAGTCAGGAATAGAAAATTGCCTAAAAAGGTTTCCTCATATTGATCATAATAATAAAGAATGGGGAGTGACCTATACATATAATATGTTGTTGCACACCTGTATTAGTTCTTCAACTATGACCCCTATGTATGATGCAACAGAGTGCTCTGCAGTGCAGTGTATACTGATCCATTCACCTACTTTATGTTGGAAACCACTATCTACCCTTCTACAAATATGCACCCTACTACCACATTCCACCCTACAACCACTTTCCACTCTACTACCACCTCCCACCCTACAACCACTATCCACCCTATTACCACTTTCCATTCTACTACCACCTCCCACCCTACAACCACTATCCACCCTACAACCACTTTACATTCTACCACCTCCCACAATACAACCAATATCCACCCTATTACCATTTTCCACTCTCCTACCACCTCCCACCCTACAACCACTATCCACCCTATTACCACTTTCCATTCTACTACCACCTCCCACCCTACAACCACTATCCACTCTACAACCACTTTACATTCTACTACCACCTCCCACCCTACAACCAATATCCACCATATAACCATTTTCACTCTACTACCACCTCCCACCCTACAACCACTATCCACCCTATTACCACTTTCCATTCTACTACCACCTCCCACCCTACAACCACTATCCACCCTATTACCACTTTCCACTCTACTACCACTTTCCACCCTACAACTACTATCCACCCTATTACCACTTTCCATCTACTACCACCTCCCACCCTACAACCACTATCCACCCTACAACCACTTTACATTCTACTACCACCTCCCACCCTACAACCAATATCCACCCTATTACCATTTTCCACTCTCCTACCACCTCCCACCCTACAACCACTATCCACCCTATTACCACTTTCCATTCTACTACCACCTCCCACCCTACAACCACTATCCACTCTACAACCACTTTACATTCTACTACCACCTCCCACCCTACAACCAATATCCACCATATAACCATTTTTCACTCTACTACCACCTCCCACCCTACAACCACTATCCACCCTATTACCACTTTCCATTCTACTACCACCTCCCACCCTACAACCACTATCCACCCTATTACCACTTTCCACTCTACTACCACTTTCCACCCTACAACTACTATCCACCCTGCTACATCTTTTCAACTTATAGATTATTTTTATTCTACTACCACTTTCCACCCTATAGCTTCTATCCACCCTACTAAAACTTTCCACTCTACTACCTCTTTCCACCCCACTATCACTTTATACCCTACTACCACTTTCCACCCCACAGCCACTATGCACCCTGCTACCACTTTTTGCCCTACTAGCACTTTTTATTCTACTACCACTTTCCACCCTAGAGCCACTATGCACCCTGCTACCACATTCCACTCTACTAACACTTTCCACCCTACAGGTACTATCTACCCTTCTACCTCTTTCCACCCTACTACTACTTACCACCTTATGCCAATCCCCTTTGCTCTGTTAAACTTTTACAGTATTCTTCTAAAATAGGGCTTAAATAAATCATGAGAGTGAGGGACACTGGGATTGGTATTACTACATGTCACTTTTGAGATTGATGATTTTCAGTACCTTGATATATCTGCAACTGGAAATTTTCTTTCCTACAATAATAAAAATGGAACATGTCCTGTTATAATTATGGTGATGGGCCACAATCTCTGAAATCTCATAGGAGC
This sequence comes from Crinia signifera, assembly GCF_055691185.1. NCBI lineage: Eukaryota > Metazoa > Chordata > Amphibia > Anura > Myobatrachidae > Crinia > Crinia signifera. The sequence goes on along the minus strand of NC_139219.1, from coordinate 267,235,258 downwards.
AACTCAAGGCCTTTTGCTGAGAGAAAAAAAATCAATAGTTGCCCTGTAAATAATCCCTCTGCGGTATGTTTCTTAAATAATTCATCTTTCAAAATGTAGTTTCTGTACTACACACCCAACTCACCACACAAATCCACGCACTTCCATTTTTAGTGTAGAGCACAGTGTGCATGATGTAACAAAATGATTATAGTACCCATGTGTAAAAAAAGGAAATTTATAGTAGTTTTAAATCTGGTGAATCAATTTGCAGATCTTTTTACATCCACTATACATTGATGCTAAAGCACAACAATATGCCATAAACATATTTATACCACAGTTTAAAGGTGCCCATACACGTTACAATTATTGTATACAATATTGTATACAATATCGCATCTCATCGCATATCGGTTTTGTGATGAGATCAGATGAGATGAGATCTAGTACAAAAAGTATGTGCAGAACATACTTTTTGTACTAGATCTCATCTCATCGCAAAACCGATATGCGATGAGATGCGATATTGTATACAATATTGTATACAATAATTGTAACGTGTATGGGCACCTTAACATTATACCAGACTTGCAGATTACAGTTTATGATAATAAACACTTTAATCTGCCATGACTGTGTTCCTTCCATGACTATTCATGGCCAAGTGGTATAATAATTGTAATGGTAGTGAACTTCTGTCAATGGAGTGTGAGATGACTACAGTCATATACTGTATGTTATCTGTTTATTTCAGTTCTGTAAAATAATTCTCAGTCTAAAATGGTGTACAGATGGCAGCAGGAAAAGCCATTTTGACTAAGCCGATTTTGGCTAAGCCCATGAGAGAAATTGACTAGGCCAATTTGGCCATAGTATAAATACACTGTGCGTGCAGCTTAGCCAAAATTGCCTTGCCCGCACAGTCTATTTGTCTTGGTGATAGTGACACTTTGAGGCAGTGCATCACCATCTCCCACAGTATACACACAGTGCGATTCTGGCTAACCTTGCTAAGCAGTGTTGACTATCTAGTCAAAATTGCCTAGCACATAGCGCCGTGCGTACACGGATTAAATGCAATTTGGTGAAATAATAAATACAATATGTGCCTTATGTAAGTGGATACATGCATTTTCATGTAGCCAACACAAAGTACTTAGAAAGGGGAAAAAATATAAATAGCAGCTGATAGCCAATAAGCAGGGGAGCCGAGAGAGGGGGGGAGCAGGTACTAATTACCCGGGCCCAGGCTTGCTGAAGGGGCCCCACAGGGGCCCTGGTTCGACCCCTCCCTTCCCCCTCCGTCCCTCCCGGGTATCACCAGTAGCACACACTTCTACAGCATGTGCTGTTCTGACAGAAGGCTCAGCATGAGTGTCTCACTGACAGCGTGAGAGGTCATGTTGAGCCTGCTGTCAGCACAGCACATGCTGTAGGTGTGTGCTGCGTCTGAGATTACAGTTTTTAGAGTTTTCTTTTACCCACCTATAAACATTTTGGGGGTGTGGCCAAAGTGTGGGAGGTGCCCACACCACACAGACTTAGGCCACACCCCCAAAATTTTACCGGGGCCCGGCATTCCTCTCGGCTGCCCTGCCAATAAGATCCCATTTTGAGATCCCATTTTGAGATCCGGGTAAATCCAGATCTGCACATCCCTAGAAATAATACATATATATGTTTGTTCCCCATGTTAAGCAGAGTAGGATACTTATTAAGGCCTCAGACACAAAGTTGGTATCAAATAAATCCATGACACACACTGCAGAGAGTATTGCTAAGTCGTGCCAAATTTCAAGCACAAAAAACAAACCTGACCAATGATTTACAGCCACAGTTTAAAATGACACAAGAAAGCCAGGAAGATGATTCAATTTATTAAGTAGACGTATAATATAAGCCAGTAACCGAATGCATGGGGTGTTGTAAAATAGTATTAAAAGTAATATTTTTTCAATGTTAAATCTAGCTCAGTTAAAAGGTCGACAGTCAATATGTCGATACTTACAAAAAGTCGACATGAGCAAAAGTTTGACATGGTAATTGTCATCGCACGAGAAAGCGGACATGCAATAGGTCGACATTGACAAAAGGTTGACACATGAAAAGGTTGACATGATTTTTTCATGATTTTTTTTTAAACTGACTTGTTCTTACTTCTCCATCCATGAGCATGAAGCTTGGCAAGCCAAGTGTGCCGTGCGAAGGGACGCCTTACACTAATTGGGGGTCCATGTTGACATATGTGGACACAGGCATCAAACAAAATGAAAAACGGGCATCAACCTTTTCCTGTGTGTACCTTTTATCCATGTCACTCTCTTGCATTTTAACCATTTTTATGTGTCAACCTTTTGTCTGTCAACCAAAAGTGGTTGACCTTTTGACACTGTCAACCTAATGATACAAACGCTTCTTACCATTATACATTCTGAGCCACAAAACCTTTAGTTCATTATAGCATTAACTCTGCATGGTGGATCTATACACAGGGCAGGGCCACTAAAGCCACAATAACTAAAATAAGTGCTGTCTAGCTTTTTGCGATGCGTCATATCACACAGGACACTAATCTGTGGCTGTGGATGAAGCTTCATCTATCAGCTTTGGAGTGGAGATGTAATAGTTCACTTATGAACTGAAAAGAAGTGAAAGGTCAGGTGAATGCCAAACAATTTATTTGACCTAATTAGTATTTGAGATTTTAAATGTTTCCGTTTAAAGTTTTTATATTCAGGACTAATCACAAAAGATATTTGGTCACTGAATTAATAAATACCTGCAAAACTTGGTATTATATGATATCTTGGACATTAAAAAAAAAAAAAAAAACACAGTCAATACATGACACCATCAAATGCCCTTTGACTTTGCTATTGTACGTGCTACTGCTTTATAATGAGAAATTCCAAAACTTAAAATATATTGTTTATTTATATAGATATCTATAGATTGCTCCACACATATTCATAAAATAAACCTCTAATGTAATATATAAAGTACACAGTAAAGTAAATAAATTATTTTGCACTTTTAATATTTGTAGAATGCATATACTAAAAATAGCCTAATTAAAACATATTTGGTTTTAAAGAGCACTTACGTAGGCTCTCCAGTGTGTCTTATATATCTCATTAAGTACATACCTCTTTTTCACACAGTGATAATTTTAAAATCTACCATATTCAATATAAAATTATTTTACTTACACACACAGCCATAAACCAAACTACACCAACATACAAATCTTCTCTTATCTCAAAATATCTTCCAACCCGAAGTCTTCACTCCTCACAAGATCTATGTCTCTCATCCACACTCATTACTCGCTCCCATTTCTGATTGCAGGACTTTCTTGGGCTGCACCCACTCTTTAAAATGCTCTTCTACGCACAATAAGACTCTCCTCCAGTCAACAAACCTACAAACGTTCCTGAAAGCTCACCTTTTCAGGCAAGTTTATCAAACTCCAGAACCAGTCACTTAATCTTCATATACCATTCCTATCTAATCACATCCCCACTGTACAGTCCACACATATCCACTCTCTTTTTACATTTTCATTCCTCCTGACCACTGGCCAAACTGCTGGGTCACCGTATCATACAGCACACCAGAAACCTTTGCATTCTTGTGGAATTAATGCAATAAAGAATACAGTATCTATCCTTATGTATCAACGCCTATTTCCCTATAGATTATAAGTTTGTGAACAGGGCCCTCCTACCTTTTGACTGTAAATATTCAGTTTGTTGCATCACTGTCTCCGATTGTAAAGTGCAATGGAATGTGCTTTGCTATATAATAAACTGTTCATAAATAAATAAATAATATGCAACAAATAAAAAAGTGTATAAATTCTGGAGTTGGTACTTGTGTATTATCACGGCACCCATTACATAGTTTGCCTAGTGGTGTATTGAGAATACCAATACACCACTATGCTGTCTATGTAAACTGCTACATAAACTATGTAAGCTTTGATAATACACAATGCTTCATTTCCCCACTATCCACGTCATACCCCCAGTATTCACGTGGGCGTGGAGTTAATTTTATAAAGTGTGGTGAGCGTGGCGAGCCCCGCGAGGGGAGGTGGATACGCGTCCCCACGCGGGGCTCGCTGCGCTCGCCACACTTTATAAAATTAACTCCACGCCCATGTGGATACTAGGGGTATGACGTGGATAGTGGGGATATGATGTTGTGTGTGTGTGTGGATATGTGTGTTGTGTGTGTGTTGTGCTTTATACTGTGTGTGTAGTGCTTTATACTTACCCTCCTCCACCGCGTCCATCATGCGATCCACCGATGTCCCCGGTGGCAGCGTTCAGGCCCCCTCCTCCGGCAGTCACTCCCCGGCACCAGCGTTCAGTCCCCCTCCTCGCAGTCATCAAAGTACACAATTAGCGTAGTGCAGCTGGGGGAGCAGGGAAACCATGTGATGCTCCCCCAGCGGCACTAGGCTGAATTACGTACATTGTACATGCGCCGGGGAGTGACTACCGGAGGGGGGGGGGACTGAACGCTGCTGCTGGGTACATCGGTGGTTCGCCGGGTGCGGTGGAGGAGGGTAAGTATAAAACACTACACACACAATACTAAAGTGTATTATCATAGCGCCTGCTACACTGACAACGTACCTTAGGGTAGCGTAGCATAGCCGGGCGCCATGATAATACACAAGTACCCTGGAGGTTCTCTTTTGACACCAAATCTTAATCAAATTGTAGTTGGCTACATGATCACTGTCATACTGTAGTTGGTGGAGCAACTACTTAGATCCAAATTCACACTAAGTAAAAACCTTCCTACTACTTCAGTACCACAAGTGATCTAACCACCTGGCCATTGTGTCTCACTCTTTCCCTAGTGCTCAAATGGGTATTACAATAACATTACAGACCATTTCTTTCAGATCTGGGCATTAAAACATTACTTACAATAATTTACTTTGTTAACCCTTTGAGTTGCTGTGAGAGATCCTCAAAATATCTGCTAGCAATGCCAGCACTGCTCACAGCGACTGTTCTTTTAGTATAAATAAATACAAATACGGCCAAGTCAATTAGTTTAGTTAAAAATTGCACCCAATAAAAAGACCAGTAGCTGTGATCGATGATGGCATTTACAGCAGATATTTTGAGGATCTCTCAAAGTAACGATGGCACTCAAAGGGTTAGCTAAATGAATGCACTACCATCTCACCATAAACATGTACCAGTTATAACATTATATAAGACAGAGTTTTGGTTTAGACTAATACAAAATTATGTAATCAATGTAATAATTTAAGTCATACATGGCATCTAACTATAAAGTTTTTTACGTTTTTTTTTACATGGTGCCTCAAGGGTTCCATAATATCAACCATAGGGGCTAAAACGTACAACAAAATGACATAAGTAAAATGAGTGACAAAAATAGGGAAATACAGTCAAGAATTTGACATAATTACATAATTATAAAACACAAATTACACAATTGTATAGAGAAAACAGGAGACTAGGCTCTAATAACAGTTTATATTCTAGAGAGGATGAAGGTTGGAAAATAATAAGGACAAGTAAGCTTCATTGTCTCATTTAAAGGCCTTAAAGTTAGTTGAAAGGGTAACTAAGCAAAAGTGGACATTCCAGTGATTCAGGGATGTCAAGAGGAAAGGGAATAGAGCAGCACGGCAGGTACAAATCAACGATGCCCTGGTCTGTCTAATGGTCCAGCCCGTTGGGGATGAATAGATCACCGCTTCCACAGAGAGCCCTGGTATTTACTATGGGATATGGCCAGTCCCCCAAGTTTCAGATCCAAACATATACATTGGAAGCCTTGGCAACTGAGGAAAAACCTGAAAGAGTTAAGGATGAAAAGAATTTTGGGAAAGAACAGTGTTGGCAATGGGAACTTAGAGGAAAGAAGGTGATAGCATCTGAGAATATGAGGAAGCCATTGACAAAAGATGGAGCAATTGGTAGGGTAGAGGGTAAACCATTTACATTGATGGAATAAGGGGGTTTCAATAGAAGGTGGTCATCTCTAGTGACATACTTCATGTCTAGTGGTTATGGCCTAGTATCAAATGTGATAACCAATACCGTAAGTAACAAATTTGTTATCATCATGATGTGGTCAGGCCTAGGACTCCATGAGCTGGTGAACATGCCCCCAGTTCTTCTTGCTCATAAATATATGCCGCACACATTTATTCTCCAGTGCTTCACTGGGATTGCAGGACAGAGTACGAAAAGCAGAACTGTTGGGAGGTATACTATATGTCATAAATAAACATATTTGTGACATCACTTATGCCTGAGACATTACTTTAGCAACTTTATAATGGTAGGGTAGTCTGCTTTGTGTTGTTTAGTCATTATATAGCTTGGGCCAGCTCCATAGACACTGTATACCAAACCATAAGAGGACACAGCGTTTTTATGTACTTCCTGTTTTTCGATGGGTTGTCTCGAGGTGCTGTAGTTTCCTCCCACATGATAAAAACATAATTTAGGTTTATTTGATTCTGACAAAATGAACACTAGTGTGTATGCCTGTGCACACCCTTGTATGCTAGGAAATTTAATAAGCTCCAGAAATCTGAAAGACATTCTCTGTAAAATTTGAGGTGCTATAAGATAGTAGTGCTTAGTAGATGGATATAATATATGGAAAGTAGTTTCACATTTAATATTAGATATTTAGATCACTTATACCAGGGACTCCAGACTAAAGGGACTAGTGGGACTAAAAATTCTAGCGGCATTTACACCACAGTAAAAAAATAAAAAAATTCCACTTCTGGGTGTGTGCAATAAAGGGTGATGCCCCCATCATATAAGCATCAATTATATATTAAGTATGTGTAATCTATGCCTACTGTACTGTCTTGTATGTAGTGTGCTAATGTGCAATAGAGGGACAATGATATTCCCCGCAAAATAAATGCCTCCATCATTATCTTGTATTAGTATTTGCAGTGTATGCCTACTGTATTGTTTTAGATGTTGCGTGATAGTATGTCTTTTCTTTTTTCTCCAAGAAAGATAAATGTATTGTCTATGTCATGTTTCTATGTAAAAATAAATAAAGATTGAATAAAAAAAAATTTGAGGTGCTGTATAATTAAACAATAATAATAATAATGAATTCTGTGTGAATTTCTAAAAATGATTAACTATTGCATCAATGGAGAGTTGTTTTTTAACTATAAAGGCGTACATTTAGTAGAATTTTTTTTTATTTGCACTCAGTTTACAGTTTATATTGAGAATAAGAGATTTATTAAATCCAAAACCAACTTAAAATTCACTGAAAAACTTTAGACATTGACCATCAATCACACCATTGATACTTCTTCCATAGATACTGATACAAATATTTACTACTATGTACTAACAGTCAGTTTGAAAACTGATTTAACCCCTTACCGATGCAGCCTGTTTTTGCCTTCCTGACAGAGGCCTTTTTTTCAAATCTGACATGTATCACTTTATGTGGGGATAACTTTTTTATTGCTTTTACTTATCCCAGTGATTTTGAGATTGTTTTTTCGTGACACATTGTACTTTAAGTTAGTGGTAAATTTTGGTCGATACAGTCAGTTTTTTTTTGTGAAAAATACCAAAATGTCGTAAAAAAATTGAACATTTTGCAATTTGCAAAATGTTAAATTTTCTGCTTGTGAGACAAATAATCATACCACTCAAAATAGTTAATAACTAACATAGACCATATGTATACTTTATTATTACATCATTATTTCAACCTGCTTTTAATTTTTTTGGACACTAGGGGGCAGCAGAGTCAAAATTATACACATAACACAGTAAACGCTGCTTTTGGCTGTTCACGTTTGAACAGCCAATCGCAGCGATCGCTGAGGGGGGGGGCATCGGTGCCCCCCCTGGGCAATGAGGGAAGATGTCTGCTGTCAGGGACAGCAGACATCGTCCCTCTGTCACCGGGTCTATAGACGCGGTGTCAGTTTAAAAACATGACGTACATTTATGCCATGTGTCGGGAAGTACATCCCGACCATGACGTAAATGTACGTCAAATGTCGGGAAGGGGTTAAAGGGGTTTATTACATTTTGCTATGAACAACCAGACAGATTCTATTATCTTCAAGAATGTGTTAAATATATAAAAGTAAATTCTGATTGGTTGCTAACTTGCTATGGGCAACATCCCATCTTCAGTAGAACTCCCATCTTCGTAAATTTATTCCAAGATCTTGAAAAATAGAAAAGTAATCTAAAGCATATCTGTTTGACTTTTAAAATATCTTTACTTGACTGAATTCTTAATATGATGCCTAGAAAAAGAGACACAACCATGTGGTGCAATTCAAGGATCTGCGATACTTTGAATTTTACTAGGTATGCAAATCACCACCTGAATGAAGGTGTTTGTGCATCTAAATATCATTGTAATGTGACATGTTTGGTCAAAAGGAGAGCAATAGGAAATTTAATTCGGTTCTAATGACTAACTAAAACAATCTGAATTTAGATGTTTAAACCCAAATCACAACACCTTTGGTCTTTAAAATGGACAAAAGAAGATTTAAATAAATTATTACTTTTAGACAGTCAAACAGTCAAATTTTAGTAAATCTACTCCAAAGATTCTACCTCTGTATGCTGCCACCTAGCATATAACCATAGACTAGATAGGAACCATTTTTCTGACCACAGTGATATTAGCACATCTGAAGTCATGTAAGCTTGATCACGTGACAAGCAATTAGCATCACTTCCTGTATTTATTAATAACATGCTTTTGTGAGCCTTAGTGTCTTATATCAGTAATATTCACATTACTAATACAAACATACTCATATTCAGACCCACACTTCAGTTTAACCTATATTTGATTTCATGTGGTGCACAGCCCCCCTCACCTCCACCCCTCACGCCCTCACCCCCCTCACCTCCCCGTTGCTGTATCGTACAGGCTTCTACTGAAGACGTTTTAGTTCCCGGTCCCAGGGATGCACTGTGGGAATCCCTGATGAAGCAAAATGTCTGTCTTATTTCTCTCTGGGTCAACTATTATCTTTATGTATAAAAGGCTAACTACTCCTCACCTCTATGAGGTGATGTACTGCCAGTGATCACTAGAGGCCATTTGACGGACCAAATTACTAAAGTGAAAGCAGTTTTTGCAGGGACACTGATCTGTGTCAAGCTTGCTGAGGGAGCTGTGAAGAAAGGGATTAGTTAGGAGCAGATATGGACTGGGGGTGGGCCGGAGAGTTTGAGAAGCCCTCATTTTGATGGGCTTTGAACTAGTACAATATAATTAATGGTCATTACCCTTTCTTAAACGTATTGAGTCTGACTTCACAACCTTCTCTGGAAGAATATTTCATATCTTTGCTGCCCATACTGTAAAGAAACCCTTCCTTCCCTGGTGTGAATTTTCCTCTCATTTAACCGTAAGGGACCTACACACAGGGAAATGTTGCTGAGCAATCTAACAATGTAAATCGCTCAGGATCACTCAGTAGGATTGCTCAGCACACAGTGCTGTACAGTGATGTGTCAGCAATGTGTGCTAAGTGATCTGTCAGGGGCAGTGTTCTCCAGTGAGAACAATGGCTCTGACCAGTGATTGACTAGATTTATTGAGCATGCTGGATCTTACTCACCAGGTGATAGTGACATGTGGGGCCATGCATCGCTATCGCTATGGCCCCCACACATGGAGCAATGTAGGTGCATTTTCTAAGCGATCTAGTAAGATTGCTAAGACCTGGGGTAGCCAACTCCAGTCCTCGAGACAGTTAATGTTTTCCAGATCTCCTCACAGAATCACAAGTGAAGTAATTAGTTCCACCTGTGGATCTTTTAAAATGTGTTAGTGAGTAATGAGTACACCTTTGCAGCAGCTAGGTTGTCTGGAAAATGTGAATTGTTGGTAGCTCTCGAGGATTGGAGTTGGCTACCCCTGGCTTAGACAATCCCCAGAAATCGCCCTTGTATAGGCCCTGTTAGGGGTTGATCCTGTCTACAGATTTCTTGGTAAACAATTTACCTGATAGTTCCATGTAGTTACCCTTAATGTATTTGTATATATTAATCATATCTTAATATATATTAATCATATCTCCAAATGATTGAAATCCTAAACCTAAACAGCCACATTATTCCAATATAAAAAAGGTTGTAATTTATTTATATTTATATTTAAACCTGCATTGATACATGTGTTTACTTATAGGGTAAATTATATTCTTATCAAGTTTGTGATTATGTTTAACTTTTTCATTAAATAATATAGTTGCCTATAGTCAATTATTTTAACTGCCTGGGTCTCTAAAAATTGTGAAAAAAAAAAAGAAAAAACAGATATTGCTTCTAATTTGTGAGTTTAAAGTAAAACATGAAGGTCAAACATCTTAGGGAAACACATTTAAGTCTATAATTATGCTAAATAGCACCTAGGTTGATTTTGCGGACTTACTTCCAATCATCAAGGTTCTACGTCTATGGACCTGACTTACACACAGCATGCATTACCTTGAGATTCAGCTCTTTAGTAAGGTCTAATTGATGGTTATCAGAGATTGAGACAGCAAGAGATAGTAAAGCTCTACAGATTGCTGTTGTGATGTACTATGATCTATGTAGGACATTCATGTTTTTACACTTCATGTTTGAGGCAGGCTGGCAGTGCATGCTGGGACTTTTAGTTACACTGCAACAGGGAAGTTACAGGTTGCCCAGTAAATTCTATGATATCAGTCACAATCAAATTACTAGTTTAGAAATGAAGAATGTGTGTTCAATTGTATATCATTTTTAGGACATACATTAATAAAGGACAGCAGCACATAATATAAGATTTGTAATATATTAATAATCATCTACTTAGTTCTTGGCTGCAATAATTGTTTTCTTGTTATCCAATACACATTTAGGTAAAATACTGGTGTTTCTGGTCAATATTGTATATTTGAAGCAATATTTTTTTTTTATAAGCCACATGCACACTAAGCTATATTTTAAACTATGTAACTCATTTTGGCCCTTCTGAGAAATTTTGTTTTTAGTATCATGTATTGATGTATCGTTAATGATGCGTTCTCCTGTTTGTCATTAATGATGTCCTCCGTCACCTGTATATGCAGCTCAATTTGACTATCGTTAACTATATTGTTCAGTGCGTATGCACTATATTGTTTGCAGGGCGTTCAAGGGAAATAGTTGGAGTGAATCATCCAGTGTGTACTTGGCTTTAAACAACAGCTGTGTTTGCTTATCACTATTTTTTTGGGGGGTGAATAATCTTACCTAAACAGTTTTCACCTACTGTATAACCTATAGGGCCTACTATAGATAGGCCTACCCTATCTGGGCATTTTGTAAGCGATCTCACTAGATCGCTTACAAAATGTCCCTACATCATTCCATGTCCCTACATCATTCCATGAGTAGGGGCATAGCGATAGCAACACACAGCCCCACACTGATCTCCATTCCTTATGCTTATTGCTTCTGACTTTGAGTTACACATTAGGGGATGATAGGGATAAGCATCCTTTTTCTTGTAGCAAAATGCACCAAAATGCACACATTTGATTTATGAATGCTGGTACATAGACATGGGCATAGCCAAACTTTGTTGGCCCCATAGCAACATTTTCAATGGGTCTGTTCCCTAATGTTTCCTGAGAAATACCACTTATTGCAGTGGTTGTTCATTTTATGCTCCATTATAGTACCCTAGTTAATTTTTTGCCAAATAGAATTTCCCTAGTTCACATTACTGGTTCACACAGTGCCACCAGTTAATTTGCCACATTGCATTCCATGCATGCCACATAGCAAAGTCTCTAGTTATGCCACATAGTGCCTTCAGTTCACATTATGCCACACATATAGGATGGGAACCAACCAGCTCCTGCTTGAAGGAGATACTTCCTAATGCAGGACATTCCATTTTAAATGGAAATCATCTTAATTTAAGCAAACATTTATGGGAAAGTTTTAATCCTGGACTTCATATCATCCCCCTCCCTCAGCTTCAGAAATGCTTCAAACTAGGAGAAGCCTACTCTCCAACAGTGCTGGCCATACCGATTAGCTTAGCTGTGTCTGTGACCTTTAAATAGGATTTTTGGTAATGGATCATATCAGTGGTCAGCTTAACTGAGAAGGAGAGACAAAGATCAAAACTGACAAATACCCTATTTAAGGCCTGGACAATGAGCAGGACCCAGTTTCTTAGCAGGCAATTTCATGAATCTTTTAGACTATATGAGCTGGGCCCTGGGCCCCCTTATTCGCCGGAACTCATAGAAATGGCATCCTTTCCACCCACTATAGCATTGGCACTTCCACACACAAAAGCTACAATTAGGACAAGGAAAAGCACACACCTGTCAGGAGAGTTAAATTCTATACCCCTAGTGCTAGTTGCAAAATTGTAAAAAAACTACTCACATCTCACTATTTTCCAAAATTGTCTGGACACAAATTACCCTTATGGTGTCTTATGTTATAGCTTGCAAGATGCAGGCATTCCACAGGCAATAATTTGCCACGTTAAAAACGTGGGCAAACCAAACTGGTATCACACCGTGCCTGCATCTTCCAACTGACAATGAGTGGATACTCACAGAGACCTAATGGGAATGCGTAAGTAGTCTTTGTTTTCACATTTATGAATATAGTTTTAGGTGGTACTGTACAGTTAAAATATGTTTCTGTTTATATTAAATACGTAGATACTAAACCTAAATTATCAATTGTAGAATTAAGTTTATAAGAATTTGACTAAAAAAAAAATATGATTCCACAAATGATTCCACATATGGTGTTCAATTCTTCATACTGTACTTGCTTATTGATATGGGTGGAAATCATTTTTGGATTGCCGGGAATTTGTCTAATAGTAAATTTTTTCCTAAATTTTAAATATTATTTAATGAATGAAAAAAAGAGACTTGTGTAATGCTTTTTTTAAATGTTACTGTACATAATGATCTACTCTGATTGTTATTGTGGCATCCCAGTATGGAGTTATCATTTTTATCTTTCCCGTTTGCCTAATTCTTCTACGATACATTTTCCCAGGCCTTGCTTGGTCACATTTTTGTGACAGAAACATTATTTTTTGGTCACATTTTCTATGTTAATTCAGAAAAGGTCTAACCATGTATTAATATGTAGATAAAGAAGCACCTGCTAAATACTTCTAAAACTACTACTACCACTACTACCACCACCAGTACTAATAAATAGAAAATGAATGTGTGTATGTCACAAAAGTCAATTATTTGTTTGGTAACACATGCAGTAGAGTACTTGGTTTAGGCTATTAAAAAGAAAGCCAATTAAAATGGTTTGATAAGCATATGTATTAGAAGCAAGTCTTACACAGAGGTCAGAAACAACACTAAGTAAACAGAACTGACAGAAGAGTGAATCTTTTGTTACGGAATCCCAGCTGTCCAACCTCCTATTATCCCAATAAGACTAGCTGCATGTTCCCTGCTGCCCCCTCACCAACTCAATGCACAAAAACAGATTGGGATGTTCTGCATGCATGCTCAGCATTGCAGCCGCACTCCCCTTTTTACTGGTTCTTCTTTAGTAGACAAGAAACTCCAGACATTTTTTTGTAGGTAACAAAGCATGGTTGTAAAACAGAAGGGGAAGAAAGGATACCAAGAGAAAAAACTTGTCACTGACAAAAAAGCATAGGAAGTAGAAAATAGAAATAAGAGTGAATGCAAGAATTATCCTGTTAAACACTGGCTCTTTTTGTTCACAGTTGTCTTTGTGAAGGGTTGTAAGTATCATGATGTGGAACAAGTGGAGTCTCACACATACTTTAGCCAGCAGATTGCCGGAAACTGACAGCTTATTTTAACCATGAAAAATGGGGACTTTTGAATTTATATAAACACAGAATCTTAAGCATTTGCGTGAGAGACACTTACAAAATACTATATATTAGCATATTTTTATGTTATTAGGAATTTAAATAGCTCTGTCAAATAATTAATTTTTTAATACTATCATACTAAACAGTAATCTTAATTTTATGTACAACACGAAAACCCCAGTTTACAAAAATAGTAAATAAAATACCATAAATGTCAATATTAATAATGATAATAATAAGAATAATCATCATCATCATTTATATCAACAAATTTTGCACAGATTTTTTAAATAAAAAGCTACATTTCATATTAAGGTTGTTAGGAATTGCTAAAAAAAATGACATACTACTACTACTACTACTACTACTACTACTACTACTACTACTACTACTACTACTACTAATAATAATAATAATAATAATAATAATAATAATCAAATAATTATTTTATACAAAATTCAGAATGGTTTAATTATAATAAACCCTAAAAGCAAAAATAAATCAGCCATTTTCGTTAAAATTGACCCAAAATGTTTATACATACTATATATATATATATATATATATATATATATATATATATATATATATATATATATATATATACACACACACATACACACACACACACACACACACACACATCTATCTATCTATATGTTTTATAATGATAAATTATTAGTTCTTTAGTTGTCTTAAGAGAAGTTATTGTGATTTACTGGTGAATGAAATGGCTACTGGTATTGTAAGGTATTGAATGTAGTTAATTAGTAATTTTGGATTGTGGATAGTAATAATCATATTTATTCATGCAGCATCTTGAAACACACGGTTTGCATAAAATGCTGAATGAGATTAAGCAATCAGTTTGCCAAGGTATGTATAATAATTGTGAGTTATGATATTGCCATGTTAATTTGTTTCTCTCCAAATATAACCTCCCCTTGACATAGAGTGAAACGAAAAGGAGCTTAGTAATATCCTTTGTGTTATAGCCACTGTCATTTAGTAACAAAAAAAAAAGGTTTCCCCTATAGTAATTGCATACATTCATACAAATTTACTGTATATGTGTGTGCATTAGAAAAAAGGCTTAATATTAATGATAGGTAATACAAATACATTGGATAAATGATTGACAATATTGACTCTTTAGCATTATTATCTGTCAACTGTGTAGAAGTTTTATTTTTGCTTTGCTTCTGTACAATATTTGGGAAAACTTTCTAACTAGAAAAACTCTGTGATCAGATTCTAGATCTTATTCTAGATCTTATTTGTTAAGCCCTGATAAATGTTCATGGTCATAATATTAAACTAGATACATTTACTCCATGCACATTTATTACATTTATTTTTATTTATTTATTAACAGTTTCTTATATAGCGCAGCATATTCCGTTGCGCTTTACAAAGGAGACAGTGATACAACAAACAGGGTATTTACAGACAGTCAAAGGTATGAGGGCCCAGCTCGCAAGCTTACAGTGGATCCATAAACCCCTTTAACTGCAGTTTTGTAGATTATGTAGATATTAGATGTATATTATGGACATGATGACATCAAGGTCAAATTAGGGTGAAATAGCTTTAAATATAGCTAGTAGGGATGATGGTTTGTACGCAAACCGAAATGTACAATTGCATGAATAAAGATTGAGCTCTTTATCAAATAAGTCGTGGAGTCCCACTTCATCCTGAGAATTGATATATATATATATATATATATATATATATATATATTAATATATATATATCTATATAGATATATCTATATATATCCATAACTAACAGCAGGAACAAAGGTGGCACTCAGCGGGCTTGGTAAAGGGATTCTTTAATCACAACAAACTGTGTATCTCCAACGTTTCGGCGCAAACGTGCTCCTTTTTCAAGGTGTACATACATATATATATATATATATATATATATATATATATATATATATATATAAATCTCCCCTTATAACTTAAGGCTTGATAGCCTGCTAAAAAGTAAAATTAGCATGTATACATTTTTCCATACATTGTTTATGATGTCATTATTTAATTTAAAAATATAGCACATATACTTAAATACACCACAGATTCAGCACTTAATATGGAGTAGAATGTGTATTGCACCTGTTTCACGTGTTTGGATGCTTATTTAAACATAAATAGTTTGTTTTGTGAAGGTAGCTCAATGGTAGACACATGTGATTAATGTGCTTTATGATGCTCAAAATGTATGGGAAATCCAAACTGACCATCAAAACTTTCATTGTAGTAAAGGAAGGAGTCATTTTATTAGTAACTGAACCATTCTGTGGAATCACTAGAAATAGGTTATTATTATAATTTTTATTGTTATTATAGTTCTTCTAAAGTATCTTCACTGCCCCCTCAATGGTAGACCTTCACATCTTCACAAAGGGTAGTGCATAAGTCAAATAGCCACCTCAGAGGTGGTAGGGGCTAAAGACTTGTACACCCTGTGCGATCCCCAATGCCACTGATATTGCCTAGCCGGCATTTACCTCGTTAAATTTCTGCTCCCTCATTTGTACATGCAGAGATGACAGAGGATCACGGTCATTGGGTGCAGCATACACACTGGAGGATAAAATTAGCAATATAGCTCAAAAGGGATAAAATTAGTGATATCGCTCATTTTATCGTCCAATGTGTATGGGGCTATAGACAGTAGATCAATTTAAACAGGCTTAAAACAAGCATATGAATATCCTTTCAAAGAATCGTTCAAAAAGGGTTGAGATTGCCAGATATAAGGATCTGCTTTGGAAATGCCTGCAATTTATTGCCCCAATGCACATGTTATGGGAATGCTCTAAATTGGCAATATGCTAAGATATAAATTATGTAAAACCAATAGTGACTTACGGTACAAGGCAATTTAGGACAAGTTAAAACTCAGAGTAATTCTAAGAAAAGCACATGAGGAGAGAGGGCCCGGCCCTGTTTGCAATAGCTTACATTCTGAGGGGGGGGGGGGGGGGGGGGGGGGAGGGGCAGACAGGGGTTAGCAATGAAATACAGTACAGAAAAGTGATCTTATTACAGTAAGCATTTGTCTATTTCACTTTAACACATGAGATGACAAGTAGAAAGTGAAACACATTCCAATAAACTATTTGGAACATGAGTATGTCCTGTGGAATGAATGAAATGTATTTTAAAAGAATAGTAAATTGCATATGTTACATCATTTCAGTGGAATACATAATTTGTCCCACTTTTTAATATATAAATGCTTTATAGTTCATCCAAAGTAAATAAGATAGCAAGGTCTAAAAACATCCAAAATAATAAATCCATAATATTTTACAATTAAATCTGTCATTTCAACAAAGTATCACTCTCTGAGATCTGTACCTCCTATGTAGCAATCTTCAAAGATCTTTGGATTTCCTTTGGCCCACTAAATTCTCCATCTCATCTGAGAGTGTAATTCTATATATGTTTTTGTGGTCTGGATCCTGCTATTCGAGGAAATGGGCAACAGGGTCAATAGCAGCAGGAAAACATTACATTTGGACTCAGTGTAAATGTTATTTACACATATAACAACATACTAAGTGCAAGTTCATGGGGGTTTGTGACCTGTGGGTTAAGTGGAGAAATG
The DNA here is from genome assembly GCF_055691185.1 of Crinia signifera. Classification (NCBI taxonomy): domain Eukaryota; kingdom Metazoa; phylum Chordata; class Amphibia; order Anura; family Myobatrachidae; genus Crinia; species Crinia signifera. Next base: position 267,217,759 of record NC_139219.1, on the reverse strand, counting down.
GTTAAAACAGTTATGTTTACTCACAAAAACATTGTTTTTATTAGAATATTTGTTTTTAAATATGCTAATATTACTTAATTATGGTAAGATATGTGCAGATAAATTCTAAATGAAAATATTTCCAAAATAAAAATCATACTGAAGTTGAAATATTTGATAAATATGGGTTAACAGCTACATACTATTTAACCAAAATATTGAAGGTTTTTGTTCAGGCGAGACTTCCAGGTTGTGCCTCTGCATATCCTGTTTTGCAAAATACACAGAAGACCTTGAAACAATGCTGATCACATTTTTCTTAAATAGCACAGATTCCTCTTTTATAAATTAGCATTTAACAGCACATGTATGACTAATATATACACTTTTCCTCTCTGTGGGTATTACACAATGAAAAATTATATTAATGTATGTGAAGATACTTCCAGATACCAATAACAAAATAACCTGATAACCCCTTGTGCGCCAGGGATTGTAACAACCTTACCAAAGGAAAAAAATATAAGGTTGACAATAATAATAATAAGAATATTAATAATAATAACAACTATTTGGTATATTTTTTAACACATTATAACACAATTGTTGATTTTATATATATATATGAATACATTTCTGTAAATACATATCTTATATAAATAAGGAGTTCTGATGTAATTTCATGTATTTGGTAACTCCAGATGCCAATAACTATTTTTTTTTTAAGTACATGCACATAAATGATTATTGAAATGAAAAGTCACCTTGGATTTTGTCTTAAACCACTCTACCTACAACCTTGTGCTTTGTTATGGTCTTAGAGGGGCTCGCCTGTTTATCGGCAGTCGGGATTCAATGTCCCACCTGCTGATCGGCGAAAAGGGGGTGTGTCGATGTAAATAGGCATGGATTGTCAAGATAGGGCCGTGATCTCGACATTCCATGGACATTCTCGACAAAGCAACCCGACAGCTTTTAAAGTCGGGTCGTTTCAAACAAGATGCCTATTCAATGCTGTCGGGGAAGGCTTGAATACCCCTCTTAAAGTCTTTTGGCACGTTTATATTGCATTATCTCATTTAGTATTATTATTATTATTATTATTATTATGATTCCAACTATAATTTATATATTATAGTTTCTTTATTTAGCATAGTTTTGAAAATAGCCTTTTAATTAAACCTTTATATATATATTTTTATTATTTTGACCTGAATGTGTGATAGCTATTTTATTCAAGGAAGTGGGCAACAAGGTGATGATTGCATTTACCCATTGTTTGTTACTAACATTTTTTACTAGCATGTAGACAGGGGTGTAAGGTAGTACACACTAATGCTGTGACTCTAGGTTAATTGTGCAGGACTCTGGGTTAATGGTGCAGTACTGACTTGCCCTCAAATTTTTCCACAGCATATGCACAAAAATCCAGGAAAATGGCAACTGTACCCTTTTACCAGTAATTTGTGCAGTGCTTCCGTTCAGTACCAGATTAAACCTTGCAGAGGCCCTTAGACAGTTGTAATCTTAGGCTACCCTTGCTAATTATATCCTAATTCAGTTTTAATTTTTCCAACCAACAGTCTACAATCTGATGTCTATTATTTATGTAATGTAAATTGCTAATTTACATTAATGTAAAGTTTTTGTTTTATTGAGTTGATTCATTATTTCTATATTTTGGACACAATTTAAGAAAACTTGATTTTAAATCCCTTTCAATTAATGTTACTTTGATCCATTGTTTGCGGCCCCCATAAACCAATGTCTACTCAGCCTATTTGGTAATCTGGCATTGCTCATGCTGGTACAATGAGACTCCATAAAGGGCCTTATTTTGGTTCATTCTTTCTGACAAAATCCTTCTTAGATGGGCAAAACCATGTGCACTGCAGGTGGGGCAGGTGTTACTTGTGCAGAGAGAATTAGATTTGGGTGGGGGTTTACTTCAAAGTGAGATCTATATTGCAGTGTAAAAATAAAGCAGTCAGTATTTTCCCTGCACACAAACAAAATTACTCACCCAAATCTAATTCTCTCTGCACATGTTACATCTGCCCCCCCTGCAGTGCACATGGTTTTGTCCATCTAAGAAGGATTTTGTCAGAAAGAATGAACCAAAATAAGGCCCTATGAGAGGTAAATATTGAAGGACATGGGTGCAGGGGGTGCAGTGTGGGCAATAAAACAATGATTGGTGTTTAAATAAACACCAGTAGATATAACCCCCAAATATCCTCAAAACATTATCATAACTTTTTAAAAACTTTTTTTATTCTTTACCAAAAAAAATCTAATTAAATATATTTTATTATACATAAACTATGAAAGGGAAATTTCTGAGATATTTATTTTTAACTATTGGGCCGAAATTCAGATTTTCATGAGAAGTTATGTATTTTGATCATCTTTTCTTCTAGAATTCATGTGTATATGTCTGAAGTAATACTTTTATACATACTTTTTTGATGTTTTGCTATCTCAAAATTAATGAGTTTATTGGAGGCTAGTCAAATAATTGGTATAATTTAATGACTATCCATGGAAACATTACTGGAAAATACTTTTTTTAAGAAGCAGGAACTTTTACTTACTTTTCAATCCCTCATAGTCAATTAAATGCACAAGACATGCTTTTAATGTAAAAAAAACCCCAGCTCTTTTCAGCTGTCCAGAAAGTGTGTAACTAGAGTGGCAGTTGAGGTAACTCTGAACCCAGAGGAGAACACATGTTTTGAACTGCCTAATAATTGGCTTGCTTTTTCAGGTACTGAAGATAAAAATAATGCACTAATCATAAGGGTCATGTCTCAGATTACTGGTGATGTAATTAGCTCTTGACAATAATGCTTATGCTTTATTGAAGCAATCTCTGTAGGGAGGTGTAGTGATGATGAGAATCTGAAGAGGGTCAAAGCAAAGATCTGTCTTCCACATTTGGGTCCTAGTATTTCTTTGTTACTCTGTCAAATTTAAAGGGCAAGTAGATCCAGCACTGTATGGTGATATATCAATGTCCGTGTGGTGTGGCCTTTCCAAACTGGCACTTGTGCTTAGCAGATTTGACATGTTGTAATTAATGAGAAGTCACACAGGGGGAGGGGCTGGAGGTTAATGGAAGATACTACATTGACTAGAATGCATTGACTGACAATGAGTGGAAATGAGAGCAGGCAGTGTTAGATAAATGGAAAATCACCTGACCACAAACGACTGATGTGGTCATTGAAACCAAAGAGTTAAATTTCCATACCAAATTAAATATGTTGGCTAGAATTAAAATATGTTATAAAACCATTCATTTTAATGCCTGTATGTAACATTTTCCCTTTCGGCACCATTGCTGAAAATTGTAAGTACTGTGCAAGATGGAGTGTGTATTCCTGTCGTTTCTTTGCTCATACAGATGGCTTCTTCTGTTATTGTCCTTCTGGCGTCAAACAACTTAGAAAAAGTGGTGTTGAATATTGAGATTGCAAACAAAATCGTCCCAAAATTAGGTGCTATGGCTAATTATTATTATTATTATATATTATATCTCAATGCCGTGCACACACAAAGGTGGTAATATACAAGGAAATTAAATCTAATTAATTATTTACATAATTTATATCTTCGCATATTGCCAATTTAGAGCATTCCCATAACATGTGGATTGGGGCAATACATTACAGGCATTTCAAAAGCAGATCCTCCTATATGGCAATCTCAACCCTTTTTGAACGATTCTTTGAAAGGATATTCATATGCTTGTCCCAAGCCTGTTTAAATTGCTCTACTTTCTAAAGCCCCATACACAGTGGACGATAAAATGAGCGATATCACTAATTTTATCCCTTTTAAGCTTTTATTGCTAATTTTATCCTCCAGTGTGTATGCTGCACCCAATGACCGTGATCCTCTGCATGTACAAATGAGGGAGCAGATATTTAACGAGGTAAATGCCGGCTAGGCAATATCTGTGGCATTGGGGATCGCACAGTGTGTACAAGTCTTTAGCCCCTACCACCTCTGAGGTGGCTATTTGACTTATCCACTACCCTTTGTTAAGATGTGAAGGTCTATCATTGAGGGGGCAGTGAAGATACTTTAAATGCCATGAAATACAATACATTTTTCCTTTTTTACAGTTTTTCCACCATTTTACAGTATTTCTGTGAAACATGACATCCAAGCAAATTGTCTATTGTCAGTCTGTGAAATATAAATGATTGTGAGAGACCATCTCAGAAAAAAGGTAAAGGGGGAGGGGAGTACGTTTTGCAACCTGAACTAAGCACCCGGCCCAGCATTTTTATACAAAGCCATTACTATGCTGGGTGCCATTCATTTAAATAATGCATGAGCCAAACATTTGTGCATGAATAGGCAAGGTGTCCTTCTATTTACCCAAATTTTATTATTTTTCTGTTCAATTCATATATCTCATTAAATATATCATTCACACATTATACAATGCATCACTTTAATGGCTTATAGAAAATGGGCATACAAGTTATTTCAATGTTAGTGCTTCCTATTTCTGTCTATTATAATAAATGTAATCCTCTTGAAGTTAGACGCTAGAGCACCCTGTGTCCTAATCTAAAAAGCCTTTAATTCATTTTTTGAGCAATGTTCCTGTTTCATTTACCTCTTTCCCATTTGAGGGTTACCCCTGACATTTGACAACTATTCTGGTTAAAGTGGACACCATTCTGTCTCTCATACCCTTTTCACATTGCAAAAACCGGCTTTCAACCCGTTTTTCTAAACGTGTCTTAAAACTGGTCAAAAGCCAGTTAAACCCCTTTCATATTGCATGATGTAGAGGTATATTGCAGTTTAAATACCGTTTTGTACCTTTCAGATTCAACCCGTTTCACCCATAGAAAGCCATACAATGTCATTTTAAATGTTTTTTTTTCCTGCTTGTGGGCGGGGATCAAGTGTGGTTATCATTTATAGCAAATACCGTTTCTGAGCTGTTCACACTGCAGGTGAAACGGCTCCGAACCGTGTAGGATCCTCCTTTTAACACGTGTCAAAATGCCGGTTTTCTGTAACCGGTAAATTGACAATGTAGCTTTCACATTGCTGCTGGAAATGTTTTAAAGCACTAAAAAAACGGCAATATGCCGTGTTACAGCTGCAATGTGAAAGGGGTATAAGATGCACTACTGTAGAGCGCTCAGTCTGTATTAGCCCATTGGATTAATTCCCTAATTGTGTCAATCACAGCTGTGAACTTGACAACTAGTCACTTTTTTGATATATATATATATATATATATATTTATATATATAAATTACACCAATATTCTATTTCACTTACTTTTAAATTGACCAAGGTGTGGGAAGTTAGTAAGAAAATATAATAATAATAATACTGTTTCCCATGTCCTACAATACAGATTATTGCCTGCACTTATGCACATAGACCTGGTTGCACTACTATAAAATTCCTTTCTTCTTTTATCTATCTTAGATCCTTAGTAAGTTCAAAAACTAAGACTAGAAATAGACAGTGAGTAGTCATCCTCTAGATGGAAATGGTAAAGGATGAATGAAAGGTGGGTGAATAAAAAGTAATACAGAGACTTGGAGAACTGTTTGATTAACAGTCACTGAGTCGGCAAAGGTGCTTCAAAGCAAATAAAAGTTTTTTTCTTTTTATCAAGTCATGGTTTTTGAAGTTTTTATAAATCAGTCATTCATTTTGTGCTTCAAGTCGAATTAATGATAGACTAATAGTATTTATGTTAATCATTCATTTGTAATTTTGTGGGTTCTGCATAGTTAGAATATATATGAAGCTCAAATGGCTTACAAAATTGGCGATGTTGCAGAACGATCTAAGCAATCTAAGCAATGCTAGATCGCTCAGATCGCTCGGCAAGATTGCTCAGCAAACAGCGCTGTGTGCTGAGCAATCTGTCAGGGCCAGTGTTCTCCAGTGATAACATTGGCGATCTGACCAGATGTATCATGCATGCATGATCTACATTGCCATGCAATAGCGACACACGGGGCCAAGTATCGCTATAGCTATGGCTCCTACACACGGAGCAATGTCATTTTCTAAGCAATCTGGTCAAATTAAATCAGATCGCTTAGAAAATAACTCAAACTCACTACATGTGTAGGCCCCATTAGAGACTAAGGGGATAATGCAGAGTGAGGCGCACTTCCATGAAAGTCAAAGATTGAGGAGCATCTTATTACATCTGATCCCCGTCATTTATGGCAGGGAATTCGGGGTATCTGCAACTATAATGCGGGGAAAAATAGTCCACTCCCTGAAATGGACGTGCCCACATTAAACGAGCTGAATGATTTTTACGCTCGGTTTGATAGGGCTAATGTTGGAAGGGTGTCCAGATTGCCCTGTGCGGGCCAGTCGCTTGTGTTGACATACGCTGAAGTCCTGGCCGGTCTGAACGCAATTAACGTTAACAAATCGGCTGGACCGGATGGCATCTCGGGGTGGATACTGACAGTGGGAGCTGAGCAATTGGCAGGGGTATTGACAGATATTTTTAATATGTCTCTCTCTATGTCAAGGGTTCCTGAGTGCTTTAAAAGCACTACTATTATCCCAGTGCCAAAAAACTCTAGGCCAGTAGTTCTGAACGATTACCGTCCTGTTGCGCTCACTCCTATAGTGATGAAGTGTTTTGAGAGATTGGTATTAACACATTTAAAAGCTGCTTTTCCACCAGATTTGGATTCATTCCAGTTTGCTTACCGCAAAAATAGAAGCATTGATGATGCAATTTCTCTGCTGCTATATACTGTTCTGTCGCATTTAGATAAAAGCAATACATACGCTCGGCTGCTGTTCATTGATTTTAGCTCTGCCTTTAATACGGTGTTACCATCTAGGCTAATCTCTAAGTTATATGATCTAGGGGTAAGCGACTCTTTATGTAACTGGATAGGGGACTTCTTGACTGATAGGCCCCAAGTGGTAAGAGCAGGTAAACTGTGCTCAGATCCAGTTATGCTGAGTACGGGGGTCCCGCAGGGGTGTGTGCTAAGTCCGTTTCTTTATTCAATCTTTACATCTGATTGTAAACCAGCGTATGACTCGAATGCCATAATTAAATTCGCTGATGACACAACACTGATAGGCCTCATAGACAATGATAATGAAGCAGCATACAGGAGTGAGATTCAGTTACTAACCGAGTGGTGTAACGCCAATAATCTTTTCTTAAATGCCAGTAAAACAAAAGAAATTGTTGTAGATTTTAGAAAAAGGAAATCTAAACCGATCCAGCCAGTAGAAATCAATGGGACAGTTGTGGATCAGGTTCCTAATTTTAAATTCCTAGGCACTTACATTTCAGAAGACCTGACATGGTCAACTAATGTTAACTGTCTAGTGAGGAAGGCCCATCAACGCCTTTTTTTTCTTAGGATGCTTAAGAAACAACAATTATCGACACCAATTCTATTAAATTTCTATAGATGTGCGGTAGAAAGCATCCTAACAAACTGCATTACTGTGTGGTACGGGAATTGCACTGTAGTAGAGCAGAAGCAAATCCAAAGGGTAATAAAACTGGCACAGCGAGTAGTGGGGGTTCCTCTTCCATCAGCTAATGATATTCAGAGGAAACGCTGCTTGCGTAGGGCACACAGTATTGCTAAGGATAGAACCCACCCAGCAAATGTGCTGTTTACTTTGTTACCTTCTGGCAGACGGTTCAGGTGCTTGAAAAGTAAAACAAGTAGGATGAGGGATAGTTTTTTCCCGAGGGCGATTTTAGAAATGAATGTTGAAATGGGTTAGGAGTTGGTGGTTGGGTTTGCCTATGGACTATCTTGTATTTTATTTGTTGATGGTTTGTATTGGATGGATGCTAAATTGAATTTTGTCACCCTATTTGGGGTGATGACAATAAAGAGGTATCTAATCTAATCTAATCTAATGAAACTTGTGCTGCGCATACCAACACCAAAGAGTATACATTTACCATTGTGCACAAACACTGTAATTGCGCCTTCTTATGTTGAGGGAAAAGGAAAGAGGCATGTACAGTAAGCGCTGATTGAGTATAGTATGATCCTGCTCAATTGGGAACTTTGGCAGATTCACGCAGAAATGTAGAGGCACCAAACAGTACCCATAACACTTGCATGGGTGCACCCTCTCTCACTGGTGCAGTTGCTAAGTAGATTTTAGAGTTTCTGGAGACTATGGAGTCTACTACTCATGGCCAAGTATCCAGGAAAACTGCACCCACACAATGGGTGAAATGTAATAGGATTATAGATTCAGAAAGTGAGAGATTTGGTAAGAAATCATTTACACTGCAACTGGTTTTGCAGTGTAAATGATTGCCGCTTCAAAAACTGGAGATTTCTTACCAAATCTCTCACTTTCTAGTCTAGTGATTTCTCTACTGAGCATGTCCAGATTGCTACAGGTCCGATGTTGAGAATGTAAATACAATGCACTGGTGCATGTTACGGAGTCCATGTGCACTACACATCCAGTACCTATTGTGGGTATCTAAGGGTTGGTGCTTACACATACTGTTGGCTAATGACTGTGATTTTTGTCTGAACTTCTCTGCATTGCTCTTGCCTATTTTGTTTATTTAAATCAAAGCTAATAGGGAATGTGATTTTTGTTATCAAGGCATTTTTTCTGCTTATGTCCTGGCTGAGTATAAGAAAAACTGCATGTATGTACATCTGATATAAACCTTGAGTATATACTACTGGTGCATAGCTGGGCACAAATAGGAGTAAATATACTGTACTATTGTTACTTTTTTTAACAAAGGTGGTCATACACTGCTGTGACTTCTCGCAGCAGTGTAGAGCCATCCAATCCCTCTTGAGCCGCCAAGGGCAGCAGGATCGAATGTGGTGTATCACTTGCATGTTATATATCACATGTGATCCCAGCAGTGTTGCCAGATGCGATCCGATCCTACGTGCAGCACTTGCATAGTAGGTGCCCCGATCCGAAAGCACACTGTGTATAAGATTGGAGCGGATCTAAAATACATGCCATTTGCCTGATTTCACCCATTTTCTCAGCCCGATCTGTCGGAATCTAGTGAAATCGGTCCAAATCGCATTAGTGTATGGCTACCTTTAGTTGCCATATTTTCTACAGTAAAAAACAATGTATTTAAATATATCAATGTAGAATTTTAAGTATGCATAGAAGGATCTTTAATATCCTTGAAAATATTTTTAATCTTAATGTTAGTGTGTCTCCAGCAAAGTGAAATGTTTAAATCCATACAAACATAATATTATCCAGGATTGATTGAGTATAATTTCAGGTAACCTTTGAAATGACTAAATACTTGAAAGCAAGACTTGTTCCTTAATCAGTGGGTACATAATTCTCTTTTTATGGTAAGCTGTGAGGCACTCAGGGTTCATTTTATTGAGAAAAGATTTGTGTTGAAGTTTGCAAATACTTTCATGGCATGAGATTAAGGACCAAGGATGGTTTTATCTTATTTTTGTGCCAAGTAAGACATTGTACTATATACTGAAAGTCTGAAGTGTATGATCAGAATCACCCATGCTTATTTCTGAAAAATCATATTTTATTTCAGATCTGTGTCTTCGCTTCTTGGGGTGGGGAGGGGTGTTCGTTACAAGGAATGCCTTCATTAGCGTATCTTGCCTTGTTGAAATATTGCGCCAGAAAATCTTAGAAGAAATAATCAAAAAATTATTTGTCTATAAATAAACCTGTAGGCTTCAACGTTTTAAACTTTTATTGGTTCTTCATCAGGACACAAAATACAGTACAGACCAAAACCACATTTGTACATACCACCAAGTGTACCATTGGACCCGGGCTGAATCCACCACGCCGCCCTGCGGCGTCACATCATCCGCGACATCAGCGCATCCAAAGTGCGTCATTATACCAATGAGTCAGCTACATCACGAAGCACGGAAGCATCCTTGTCAACAGGGGCGGATTTAGGGGTGAGGGTGCCCATAGGCACAAAAATAACGGCCACCCCCAGCGTAAATATTTTTTTATTGATTAGTTATAAGCCCTCATTCAATAATAGCCAATTTAATAGAATAATTAAAAATCCCATAAATGTCACCTTTTCTATCATGAATACATATTTACTATGTATGACAGCTCACAGTGGCAGTATCTGCATGTCCTATCCATATACACACTATTCAAGATGGAATATGGTACAGTACAGTGGAAATATTTTGCAGTTAATGGTACATTTCATGCTGAGAGTACTATCACAAGCATCCAAGTGCCGCCCCCAAACATGTGCCGGCCCTAGGCACGTGCCTCATGTGCCTAATGGGATATTTGGCACTGCCTGTCACCATGGCAATAACCTTACACAAACGGCTGTCAGGCGCTAGGCACAGGCATAGACATCGCCTGTACACTAGCACCATGGCAGCACGTAAGCCAAATAATAACAGTGCATATACAGGTTGAGTATCCCGTATCCAAAATGCTCGGGACCAGGAGAATTTTGGATAACGGATTATTCCGTATTTTGGAATATTTTAATATTTCAATGATGTATTTTGAAGTATCTTGCATTTATGCTGTATAAACACATAAAATACACACAAATATATCTTATTACCACATAAAATACACACAAATATATTTTATTTGTTCAAAAAACAAGGTTTCAAAACAGGAAACAAAATTTGTGTACTATCTCAGATATTGAATTTGAATGCCAAGCAATCATTTTCTTGCACATATATATTGCCAGTTACATATCATGTCACCAGTAGTGATGTTACAAATGTCCCCAGTGAGTTTTTAGCAAAAAAAAAAAAAAAATGTCACTTTCTGGAATGTATGGTTTTCGGAATAATTCGGATAACGGATACTCGGATACGGGATACTCAACCTGTATTACAAAACCACAAATACAAAAATACATTTAAAATAAGAAAGATAAAGGATAAAAAGGCTGTAGGATATATAAGTACACGGAACAGGATTGAGCAGCATAAGAAGCAAGTTATTATTATATAGCTACTGAGAGATGTCTTAATATATAGAACCAAATAATATCAATCACAGGGTAATATCGAAACATATTAATAATATACCAATGTCAAAAGAAAAAAATCAGATGATAGAAATAACTTAAAGGAAGCAGTGTATATATATATATATATATATATATATACAATCCATGGAGGACCGGCACTCCCTCTGCCTGAATAAGCTTGCGCTGGTGCCTTCACAGCTCACGAGTGAGCATGTCATAGAAGTAGCGGGTGGTGCGGCACTCAGCTGTTAACTTGCAAGAAAGGACGACAGGACAGTCCTGTCGTCCTTTCTTGCAAGTTGACAGCTGAGTGCCGCACCACCCGCTACTTCTATATATATATATATATATATATATATATATATATATATATATATATATATATATATATATATATGTATGTAAGATATTGTTTTTTTACACCTGATGTGATTTTTCAGTCTCCGTGGTTGTCTTAAATTTCGAAGGATTACAGCCAGGACTCTGCATACCATGTAGAGATTGTGGTTTTATTTAGACCAAAATGAAGGGCAGGAGGGCCCAATTGGAAGACACAGCAGTAAGACTAAATCCTTGCCAATTTTCTGTCAGACTTATTAAACTTTTTTTTTCTCCTATGTTTGATTGAGAAGGGGCTGAGCTCAGCTGAGACCTATATCAATTGTAGAGAGCACAGTGGGGGAAAATGCACCATGGATATTTCTTCTTTTTGATGTAGACAATCTACAACCAGCAAGCACATGCAGCAGTCTCAAATTGAACTTGGCAGCAGAAACCTTCACTAAATGGACGCACAAAATAGAAAAGCAACTAAGTGAACACAAGACTTTGAAACAGTGTGATGGAAATCTTGCTGCTGCTCAATCACAAAACAGCCCAACATCTTGTAATTCAACCGACCCATTTCATGATCCTTATACATTATACAAATAAATATGAGAAAATATACTACAACTGCTGCGCCTGTAAAACAAATAATTTGTGTGAGATTGTTTAGCAATTGAATTAATTTATGAAGAATTTTATAAAATTTTCCGCTACTTCACTGGCGAAATTAGCAGCAATGAAGGCTTTTAGATTCTTTATTTTTTTTTTAAGTCGAATCTGATTTGTCGGAAACATCTGCTAATTGTTAGATTTGCAGCCAATTCTGAAAATGTAGTATCTGTTTCTGACAAAACAAGTCCATTTCAACGCTCGACAGTCGGAACATTGTCTGTCGAGATACAGTGGGAACGGGTCGAAAACGCCCGTGAATGTTGTGACATTTCTGACAGTTGGATTTGTGGATAGAATACCTGCCCTAATCCTCAATAGAAGTGATAATTAAATGTCATAATTATTGATACATACTGAGGACACTGGTGCATAATACGGGACAATTTATAAGTTCTCCAGGCTTCAGATCAGTCATTGAGAGACTTTTTATTGTGGCTTTATCTTCAAAGGAATTCCCAATTGTGAATTCTCACTTCGGGTACAATGGGCAGCACCTTATGCATGGATTCCAAATGTGGCTTGTTATAATCAATACATATTTGGAACAAGGTGTTCCAAAGTAGCACTAATGTTCCTCGCAATTGAAGCACTTTTGCTTCACTATGGCCCTCATTCTAATTTATTCAAATTCCACAGCTTTGTGGGTCAATCAGAATGAAGGCCTATGTGTGACCCCATATTGCCCAGAGTTTTACTGTGTTAGATTCTCAGACATCCCATATGGTTCTTATTTAGTAGTGTACTTTACCAGTTGGTCTGTATATGCATCAGTGGTCTGTTGCCTAACAGGGGATGCACAACTGGCTATCGCTGTATTCCAAATGTCATTGGTAGGTATGCGTCCAATGCACCTGGCTTAATTGTGGCTTTTGGATTTAATTAGTCACAGTCATTTTAAAGTCCCTTAGGTGTTATAGACTATAGCTCCATTCTCCGTGGATAAAATCACTGTGTCCCCTAACACAGTTTTCTACTGTTAGCCTCAGTGGTTTCTTCAAAAGGTACCAATAGGCCAATCAGGTACAGCATAGTGTATACCCAGCTTTATTCTTTGAAGTAGAGGAAAGAAGAGGAGAGTTATGGATGTAGGATAGAAATATCTAGCTGGAGGTGGAGTCGGTTGACTGGATACATCTTAAGGATTAAAGTAAGTGCTTGTATGATAAATAAAAATAAAAAGTTTAAATTTGAAAAAGTCTCCTTTGGCAGATGGTTATAAAAGAAAGCAGATAGCAGGGTGGGTTTACCAGGTAGAGCACAATTGACACACTGCGCCTGGATTACGCACACCATACTGCCCATAACACATTGTCACAATTTGTAATAGCTATTACATATTATGCGGCACACCATAATGCCCATGCACACATATGGTAATGGCCATTACACAATATACCACACACAGTAAGGCCTATTACATATTATACCACACACTTTAAAGCCTATTACATAGTAAACCCCACACCATAATACCTATTACATATTATGCCACATATGTGCTGCTTACCTACATGCTCATTGCCAGGAGTTACATGCTTGTTGCCAGTGTTTACATGCTCCTTTCCAGGGGTTTCATGCTTGTTGCCATGGGGAATTACATGATCATCAACAGGGGGAGTTACATCCTCAATGCCAAGGGGAGATTACATGCTCATTGCCATTGAGGATTACATGCTTGTTGCCACATGGGAGTTACACGCTCATTACCCAGGAGAGTTACATGCTCTTTGACAACGGGAGTTTATATGCTCCTTGCCCAGGGGATTACATACTTGTTGTCCAGGGGTTCAAGCACTTTCTGGTATCACTGGGGGGGTTGAAAGAACACAGAGGGGGGTGTAATAATGACAGAACAGAGGGGGGTACAGAACACTGGGGGGGGTGATGGAGTGACAGAACAGGGAGGGGGAATGCAGAGGGGGTGTGATAGTGACAGAGCAGAGGGGATGTAATAGAGTGAAAGAACACTGGCGGGGGAGTGACAAAACACAGAGAGGGTTGTGATAGTGAAAGAACAGAGGGGGGTCTCGAAAAAGTGACAGAATGGGGGGGGGGTATAGAGTGTGACAGTGCCTTCTGTGCCTTCCCCATACACAGTGACTTTAGCTGCAGTGCTGCATTCAGAGCACTGACCTCTTACCAAGGATGCTTGATTTCTTGCTCCAGCGCTGCCTATCCCTGCCCACAGCAGCCACAATGCTGCCTTGTATAGCTGGGGAACAGGACAGCGCATTTCCACTGGTGCGCTATATACAGCAGCTGTGGGACTCCCAGGGCTTTATGTCAGACTCAGGGAGGGAGCACAGCGTTGCTGCTGCAGCAGCAATGTGAGTCTGTGTGGGTCAGAAGGGGGCAGAGCTTGCTGTACTCTCAGCAAGTTGGGCTGGAGGGTAGTGCTGTAGTCGCTGAAGGCTGACCCTGTGGCAGAGGAGATAAGTAGCCTTGTTTTATGGCCAACATATAAAAACAGCTGCAGGTGCCTCTGTCTGAGTGGCTTAGCCCTCCCATACTTTATAGGTTCACCAGCAGAGTTGAAGAGCAGGGATAGGGATAGCGCCTCTCCAGCCTGGCGCCTCCCTGCTTTGCAGGCTCTGTTGAGCGGGTTGCGCCAGCCCTGGTTACTAGTTTTAGGGGAGTCTTTGTATATGATCAAAGCAAAACACATGCAGGCGTGAGTACAGACTGCAGTAGGCAAAGTGAGGTAGATGGAAAGAAAGTTGTAGTCAGAGAATTGGTAAGTGAGATCTAGTAAGTGATATATATACCACACAAGGGTGTAATTGTGAAGAGGACAGCTTAGTCATTGATTGGGATCTTGAAATCTCTTGTAAAAAGGGTGATTATGTCAGTGAAAATACATTTTAAGTTACAATCAGCAAAGTCGTTACAGCAGATGGGTCTGGTGGTAATAGATGAAGTGGAGGGAAGAGAAAATATTTGTGGCACGAGCTGTACATAATAAGTACTAGTGTGTCCTGTGGATATCTTATGTGTATGGTAGTTAATAACATATATAGGGCCAGATGTATCAAGCTTTAAAAACTGATAAGAGGGAGAGTTACAAATAGCCAGCAAATCACCTCCTGACTGCCATGTTACAGGCTGGGTTTGAATGACAGGTAGAATCTGACTGGCTGGTTGATTATCACTCTTCCTTTATTACTTTTTGATGCTGGATACATCTGGCCCAAAATCAGCATGCGTCATTGCTATAAGGAAAGGTAACATCAGAAGATAACAATTGGCGATGAGGATGAACATTTTAACTACTTATAGCTACTGTAACTTACATGCACCATGGCTGACAATCTAGCATTAATTCCTCATTTTCTACATGGTGATGTTCTTAAACATAGAAACATAGAAACATAGAATTTGACGGGAGATAAGAATCACTTGGCCCATCTATTCTGCCCCTTTTTTAAACATGTTACCTCAAACCATATTTGATCCTTATTTTTTGTAAGGATATCAATATGCCTATCCCAAGCATGTTTAAATTGTACTACTGTATTTGCGTCTACCACCTCTGATGGGAGGCTATTCCACTTATCCACTACTCTTTCTGTGAAGTAATTCTTCCTCACATTTCCCCTGAATCTTCCTCCCTCTAGTTTCAGTGCATATCCTCGTGTTCTGTTGCTCCTCTTCCTGTGAAGAATGTCTCCCACCTGTACCTTGTTAAAACCCTTGATATATTTGAAAGTTTCTATCATGTCCTCCCTTGCCCTTCTCTGCTCTAAAGTATACATATTAAGATATTTTAGTCTTTCCTGGTACGTTTTGTGATGTAGGCCATGCACCATTTTAGTTGCCCTTCTTTGTACAGTCTCTAATGTATTTATATCCTTCTGGAGATATGGCCTCCAGAACTGAACACAATACTCTAGGTGAGGTCGTACCAATGACCTATACAGTGGCATTATTACTTCTTTCTTTCTACTGCTGATACCTCTCCCTATCTGACTTGCCTTCTTCATTGCTTTTTTACATTGCCTACCTGCTTTTAAGTTCCCTGAAATAGTGACACCTAGATCCCTCTCTTCCTCAGTAGTTTCCATTATAGTGCCATTTATACTATATTTAGTCTTTGGATTTCTGAGACCCAAGTGCATGATTTTGTATTTTTTGGCATTCTTACAATTAAGGAAACAATGGCTTTCATGTTTGATAATTTTTTTGAAACTATGGGGTAATTCTGACAGCAAAATAAAAGCATGCTTCTTATTAATGCTGGCCCCAAGATTTAGGAACAATATGATATTGTGCCAGAGGCAAACACCAAGGACTATACAGGTAACAACAGAACATAACAGAACATAACAGGGATAACGCGGAAAGTGCAGCCAAAGAGTTTGGTTTAAAACAACTTTTCTTATGGCCTGGCTCCTCCCCTTTCCAATTGCAACTTCTCCACTTTTCACTCCTGTTAACATAGTGCACACCACTACACTATTATTATTATTATTATTATTTTTTCATTAATTTATAGGAATAACACAAATTCATGTATTAAGAAATAAGTTGGTTGAGATTGCTTAGATGTGGACTGGAAAAAATGAATGTGTAATGATAACGTTATGGTACAAATCTGGTGTGTAATAGTTATTGGGGCACAGCTAAAGGGGAAAAGTGTTTTTTTTTTTTATAATTAAATAAGGGAGCACAGGCTGGTGTGTAGTTGTTATAATTAGCCATATTACTCCAAAGACTTGTGGCTGTGTTATAACACCTTTCCAACAACCATACATGCTACAACAATAGCCAATGTGTTTAGAAAATAATTAACTGTCCATGTATACCTTAATTTCAGTGTTAACAGTTTCAACTGACAATATACATTAGAGAAACCTCTGTGTTAGCCTGCTCAGCATTCATTAGACAGGCTGGATTAGCATTTACTTCACTGTATTATCTTAAAGCAGGAGTAGCTCATCCTGCAGACAGTCTTAGCGGAGTGCCAAGCTGCAGACAGGCTCATGAACAGCTCGGCACTCGATACATTCAGACTGTAGCAGACAGCATATTCAGTAATAGCTCTTTGATCCCAAAAAAGGCAGAGATTACAAACAGCAAGTGACTGATTGAGCACTACCACATAGTGCTACAGTGGGCAATCGGACCTATCGCACCCCCCTCATTCTGCCACTGGCTTATAGTATGCTGATTATTGTGATTTTTGGGATAATTCTCATAAAAAAGGTAGAAATAAATTATTTGTAGACAAAAACAGTCACAACTGTAATGTGGGACAACATAACACAGGGTACTTCCTACATCAACAGAGCAGAGTGTAATGTGTCAAGTTGTGTTGGTACAAACAGGAAATCACTGAAATAATTATATACATGGCTTATACAAAGTCTAAATTAACTACATGTAAATGATGCTTAATGTAGAAACTAAGAAAAGCGATAAATCTTACAATTATAGGTTTTTATGAATAACCAATTTAATTTATTTTTCCGGCAAAATTCTAATTCAAAACACAAACCTGGCTCTTAAAATGCAACTGTATCAATGTAATGAGGCCACTGGTGATATATAAATACTACAAAACACGTTTACTATTTCTAAGGCTATGCGGGTGAATGCAGGAAGAGTTCAAACTGCGCTAGGTATAAGACAACATAAAGATGATCATAAAATGATAGAATTTAATATAACATATAATATAGACAGTACATTAAGAAATGATAATAGGTGGTAGTTAAAAAGTCAATTATAAAATATATTCAGTGCAAAGACCTGAGTATATGGATAGTCGCCTTTTTTGTCCACCAGTACTGGGGAAATCCATCTAAGTTGGTGTGGATGTTTGTAAACAATTTCCAATGGGTGCGGGGTAAGAAATCTCTTCCACTTCTTTGTATATAGAACCGGGTCCTTAGGAGGTGGCGTTCCACCAGAGAGTCTCTGAGCCACGGTGAGTAGAAGAGAGTAGGTGCCACTGGTGCAGTGGTAGTACTATGAAGAACCTCTGCTGGATTGGATTTGAGTCGCAAACAGTTTGGTATAATAAGGTGACTTGTCCAAATAAAAGTTCAGTAGGGGGCAAGATCCCAGTTGGAGTGCAATACCTACGCGTTTCACCGCTAAATGCAGCGTTTTCAAGGATAGCTTGCTCTGTGTAAAGTCAGGGTTTTAATACCCTCTTAATGAAGGTGATGTCATACACCTGATTGACCAATTAGTTATTGTAACATCGCATATACATTTAAAAACAGTGTAAATACAGCATATAATGAAAGGTAGGAGACAGACTTACTTGTAAACATGAAATTTGGGTATGTTTGTAGGTGAGAAATCACTTCATTCTCTGATTTCAGTGATTCTCGATATATTGCCGGTCAGCAACACGTTTACTATTTCTAAGGCAATGCCTGCAGCACTGTGGAGTGGTATCAGTATAAATGGGTGGTATACAGTTGTTATATCGTCTAAATTGACCGGAGATCTTAGGGCGATATTCAAAGAATTATTTGGGCATATCACGCTCATTGGGCAGTACAGATGATGTACTGGCAGTACATATGATGTAATAGTTAGCATTAGTGCCTCACAGCAATGAGGTCATAGGTTTGATTCCCACCATGGCTCTAACTGTGCAGAGTTTGTATATTCTCCCCGTACTTGCATGGGTTTCCTCCGGGTACTCCAGTTTCCTCCCACAATCCAAAAATATACTGGTAGGCTAATTGGCTCCCAACAAATTAACACTAGAATGTCTGTGTGTATGTGTACATGTGGTAGGGAATATAGGGGCAGATGTATGAAGTGTCGCTATGGGGGAGAAGGGGTATCAGTGCATGTTATGTGCACTGATACTGCTTCTCCCCCATGTATGAAGGAACCAGGATGCGGTAAAGGACAGGGCCGCTATTTAAATGAAAGCAGGTCGAATGTATGAACGGTCAGCATCGCATGATGTCGCTTTTGGCTTCCCCAGAAGCAGGCTGGCGAAGCCCTATCTAAACAGCAGGGACAGCACTGTCCCTGCTGTTAGCTCTGGGCTGCGCTGGGGATCTCGCGTGAGAAGCGAGATCCCGCACATACCCAGTCGAGCCGGCCGGGGGACAGGAGACAGTGCATCAGTGTAAACTGATGCGCTATCTCCAGAAGGGGACATCGCCGGAGGGGGGAGTTAGCGCTCCTCCGCTTCGGCTGACAAGATGTTAATATATCTTGTCGATGTCACTTCCTGCTTCACCTCGCTAATGAAGCGAAGCAGGAAGTATTATAGCGGCATGATAAGCGCCGCTATAGTACATCTGCCCCATAGATTATAAGCTCCACTGGAGTAGGGACTGATGTGAATGTTCAAAATATTCTCTGTAAAGCGCTGCGGAATATGTATGCAATATTTAAGAAACTGTTAATAAATAAATAAATTACGGTCAGGTTTAGCAACGCATTCGTGCATTTCAGCTCACCGCCCTTGGGATTAGTGAGCTGAAATGCTGGTGACAAACATATGAATACCGCTCAATGTATCCAATTCTGGAGGGGCCGCGCTAGCTTAGTTTGAATACAGAGAAGGCATATTTACAAATGTGACTCATACAGACCATAACATAGATACATGTCTTCCTCTCAGGAAGGTATAGGTTATAGGTGTACGGGTGCAAGGATGATCTGCATTTGACATTTGACTTGATTTTATTTAGTATCAGTATCAGTTTGGTTGCTGTGGTCTATGCTCATTATTTAATACAGGTTTTAAATAGTTCTGTGAAAGGAAGAATACATATTGTATTTAATTAAACTTAATTAGTCGCTTTGTTTTGTATTTGCATGCGGATTCATTTTACATGATAAGCTTTAGTAACACTGTCTAGATGCAAACATTGTTTTATGTATAACAATATGTGCACAATGTATACGATTATGTAAGTAATTATGTATAAAATTATCATTAATGTAGCATACTGTGTACAAATTGGGTATTGCAACTTTAGCATTTACAACACTGTAAATTCAACTCATTGAGTAATTCAGGCACATATGGTTTTGTTTTATGCTAATGCAGTGGTTCCTAAACTGTGTGCCTAGGCATCCTGGGGCTCCACAGGGCTCTTGAAGGAGAGATTCGGGATGCTGATCCAGGACCAAATACAATTATTTATTATTGAAGTAATACGCAAAACCAATATGTATATATACATACAATATGTATACATATAATACAAATAGGTCCGGCAACTCCACTTAGTTTATAAAGTGTAGATGAGGGTGCCCGCTTGCTGTAAAAGGTATATAGTGATCCAAATTAAGCAGCACTCCATCAAAGGCAAACAATATTTAATAGGCAACCAGCAACATTTCAATGCGACTGCATTGTCTTCAGGCTATATAAAATATTCTTTATTTCACATTGTCACCAGGCAATAAGAATACAAGCACATAAAAGCTCACATTATAGCCCATCTTTGACACATGTGAAAGCCAGTGGTATCTGCCGGGAATAGAGGAAGAGACACCCACTGATGATGTCATCATACTACGCCTGTTACTATGCCAACCAGCAAAACATATACATACATGAAACTGCATCGAAAAGGCCCAGATGTAAATACTAAATAATAATATACAAAGATAGAAGCAATAACTAAATAAAATAATGCAATCCCAAATGTTCATTCAGGCTCCAGGGTTCACAACACTAGATGGATTCACAGGTTAAGTACTCTGAACCCCTGGGGCCTGAATTAATATTTGGGATTAAGGATTTGGGATAAAGGAAATTTGAGCAAAAGTAGGGGTTACATTTGATATTTATCATACTATTACTATTTTGAGACCTGGCCAGAGGAGCATCTAATTGTGATCAGGTATTTGCTCTTCATTCACATTATGTAGCAAGGTTCTAAGGGAAATGTGTAAAAATGCTCACGATGAAGGAATTTGTCATAAGCGACGCGATTGTACCCGATTTTTAATTGTACAGGCACCCAGATGCCTGATTCCTATGTTAAATGCGCCCCAGACCCGATTTTAGATTGTACACCCACCTTGATGGGTAATGACTATGTTAAATGCCCCCCCCCCCATTGCTAACACCACTATCAATGCCAACTCGAAGCGTGGTGAGCACAGCGCGCCCGAAAGGGGCGGCGGTACGCATCCTCCAACCTTTTCATACCCCCACTATCCACGTCGGCGTGGAGTTGATTTTATATAGTGTGGCAAGCGCAGCGAGCCACCGAGCCCGAAGCGTGGTGAGCGCAGCGAGCGCAGCGAGGGGACGTGTAATACTTGTGAAGTAATGCACGTCCCCTCGCGGGGCACGCTGCGATTGCCACGCTTCGGGCTCGGTGGCTCACTGCGCTCGCCACACTATACTGTATGTGATGTTGCATTGGCTTTATATTTTCTAACCTTGCATCCTGATTCTTTCAGGATCATGGACTTGCTTACAGTATATTCAGTGTTTTGTTTAAATTTTTTAAAAAGATTTAGGAACTTTTTGTATTGGTGCTTGCAGTCTTCTTGTGGTGCTATTTTCAGTTCAGTATCTGTGAAAACAGGACAGAAACATGACAAAACTGAGGACCCAAGTTGTAGTTATTTTGGGGGTTTTGATATCAATGTCTGTGCTGAGTCTTTCCATATTCCTCAGGAGAAGGTCACTAAGCTTTGTAATGCAGTTGCTACATGTGTGGCTGTAACGGAGATCACCTTGCGCCAGGCTCAATCTCTTTTAAGCCTATAGGGCAATGAAAATGGATGTAATTTATACCAGAAACTGGAAAAGACAGTGATTGTGGTGTCTAAGTCTCCCCATTCCATTTTTTGTCATTATAGAATATATGGGACCAATCTGTTTGTGTTTTGATTCTAGAGGATTTTAATGTTGTTTAACATGGATTGCCCAGTTGCAGATGGATCTACAGGGTCCAAATGCTACTTTAATAGATTGTAGTGTGCATTACTTTAACACTGTTGTCTTTTTTTTATTAAAGGTTTATTATTATTGAGCATTTAAATTATAGGTGGTTGGACACATTAATTTTTTGGTCTGCAAAGTGTATGGCTTCTGATGTGGCTTCCATATTTCCAGTTTCAGAAGATGGGCCAGATGCACTAAGCTTCAAAAGTGATAAAATGGAGAGTGATAAACAGCCAGCCAATCAGCTCCTGTCTGCCATGTCACAGGCTGTGTTTGAAAAATGTCAGGTAGGAGCTGATTGGTTGGTTGTTTATCTATCACTCTCCATTTTATCACTTTTGAAGCTTAGTGCATCTGGCCCGATGTGAGGTAGCTCGGCATTAGAGGTATGCTTTGGCATTATCTTATTTGTTCTTGAGGTATTGATGGCAGTATGTAGATTAATCAGAAACTTTCTTTGATGGAAAAGAACTGCAAGTTCTTTTATTAAAGTTTGACTGCTCAGTTAGCTATATCACTCTGATACAAACAACATCACTACTTTACCAAGAGGGAAGTCAGGATAGAAAGTTGAGTGGTTACCCATTTGTGTTATTATTGAATTTAAGCTCCTTGGCGATATCGACCAGCAATACTCCATTTTGGCTGGTTATTGTGTATTGTTGGATTGTACTTTTATTTGCCACCATACCTCTTGTTTTCCCTCTTTAGAATATATATTTTAAATAAATTGCTGACACAATTTTTCTACTTAATTTTTGTGTCTTTGTATTTATTTATATTAAGGTTATGTTATAGTTATGTTTAAGTGATGTGCCCACAACAACCTCATTTGTTAGAAGTCCTTCATTAGTTAACCTATGCTAAACAGAAATAATAATCCTTTATTAGTCAATATGCATAAAACAGAAATAATACAAAAAAATCATGTTCTTGGCGACTCACAAGGTACCAGAGTAAATAACAGTTCTGTTATTAAACATGGTTTGTTTCGATTGGTCTTATTCTTGTAAGGGTTAACACAAAGGTTAAAAGTCAGGAGAACAATCACCTATTTCATTATAGTAAAATCCTTTGAGATGTTAGCACATTTACTTCACAACCTTAATTGCCTCAGGACGAGGCAGTCCTACACATCTTTATAGGAGCATTAATGGCCTACTTCACCAGATTGCTGTAAGTGTTTCATCAGGCGATTTGTCAAATTGTAAATTGAAGACTTTTATTCAGTGTTAACAAATGTTAGCCAGCCTTAAGCAAGGATTATGATTTTCTCCAATTAATCATTTTGTGTCAGGTATTTTTTTCTCAGAAATTGTCCTATTAATAGAACCTGTTTATTTAATTAACACAATTATTTATAATATTAATATTAAGACAGACATAACTATAAAACACTTTCAACGTAAGGTGATTATATCAAGGTAACAATTAAGGTAAGATCGTGTTATATTAGGGGCTGTTCAGAGAGAGAGTCCTCGCAAACAGATTCATTATGATAGTGTATATGGCCAGTTTAACTGTTATACGGTAACAATAACAAAATAGTTTTAGTATATTGAGTATAGTTTAATGAAGAATTTTAAATATGTAGTAAAATAGCTGGGAAAGAGTCTCAAAATTATTAGAGACTACTTATATATCTATACTATGTATCTAAATCTGTAACCACTGAAATACTGAAGTAATGCTTAATAATACACACACATATATATATATATATATATATATATATATATATACATACATATATATACACCCCTGACGAAAACTGGAAGGCATCCAGTTGAATCGGCTGTTGGGTCAGCCTTGCTTCACCTTACTTTGCATAATGTTTTGAAATACAGTTTTTCTTCACCTCTAACTCCGTGAGTGCTGGTCTGTTTCCTAACCTGGTCCACAGGAATATATATATATATATATATATATATATATATATATCTGGTAGAATGAGATTGGGCGCTGATAGTGCATGAAACCAGCGTAGTACTGGTGTAGAAGCACCATGATGTTGGAGCCGGTTACACTCTCTCCGCTGCTCCTGGACACCAGATGATGATTTTCATGAGCGTCAGTACTATGTTGTGTTACTGCAGTGATTAGAGCCGCCATTGTGGGTACGTGATTCACTACCTTTCTGTGTTTTTATGTTGGAAAAAAAGAACCTTGTTTTAAACTGTTTCATGCATCCGATCTCATTCTTCCAGAAATCCATGACCTGTTGGATACAGGTACAACCTATGTTGGAGAAACGGAGCAGCTGGGTCTATTTCACCTAAGTGGACTTCAGGCTAAGGAAGACTGAATATAAATAATTGGGACTTTCAAAACATTCTCAATAACTTTATTGTATGAATGAAATGGTATGCATACTATACCACAAGCAATATATATTTCATACTCATGGATATAACATGTATGATAACACATGTTATCTTATTCTTATTCTTTAAACAATAAATATTTTTTGTGTGACTGTGGGGTAAATGTACTAAGATGGGAGTTCTATTGAAGGTGGTAGTCCATAGCAACCAATCAAATTCTACTTGGTTTTTTTAGCACCTCCTTGTAGATAATGGATATAATCTGATTGCTACGGGCAACATCTCATTTTCAATAGAACACCAGTTAGTCCAAAAAGACTGTAAATGTATCACTGTATCTACTGCTTAGAGTTGACCTTTGACCTTTGCATAGTTATACATATTGTTAAAATATTGTCATGTACAGGTAAAGCACTTATTTGTGACCCAGCACTGCTGGGTCACAAGGAGATCAAATTAATAATGAATAAGATACATGTCATCAAAAGGTGACCATAGGATGAGAAGCATCTAGTTAAGTGTGCCTTAGCTTGGAGCAACTCATAATTTTATTGCATAAGAGACTTGTTTATTTTTGGTTTCAACCAGAGATGGTCTGTATGTGTAACTAAGTTGGCACTTATAAACAGAAGCGTGTTTTGGTAGTGGACTGAATTGACCAACTGAGAGTTAGTATAGTCATGAGTGGGTATGGATCGTTAGGTCGACCCAAGAAAGGACAATCTGGACAATCCAATTGGCTCTACCACCTTAAAATAGACCAGACCACGTAGTAGACAGACACACCTCCCGTGTTCATGCTATTGCGAAACATACGTTGGGATTGCCGGGTCACGTGGTGCACCGATGTGACAGGTTTCCAGCAGGTGTGGAGGACGCAGGAGTTTCAGAGCACCAAGTAGCACAGACGGTCCCGATTTTGCAGGTTACTACGGTGTTCCACACACGCCGCTCAGGATCTCTGTACCCACAGCGGCAGTCTGTAATTGTCCACCGTCATACAGCACAACCTATTCAAATTATAGGGTGCCACTGACGCTCAGTTCCTACAATCATTGATACCACAGCCACAATATAGGGTAATTATAGGAGTCTATTACCCACTCCTACTGTGCATATCAAATAGCGTTGTACCTACATCAATCCTCTACACTATAGAATAACAGTACATATACCAGTTGACAATCTGCTAGAAATTAATATATTTTCACTAACTGCTATTCAATTTTACCTTCCAGCCTGCTTGGAGATAAAAATGGTTCCCTTCATGGTACAAGTGACCTATCATTTTAAACCTCATAATATTACCTATATATTGGTATATAAATAAAAATGAGGATCACAATATTGGTACACTGAAGCAAAACCATCTCCTACTATAACCTTCTATTTATTTTTGCAATATCTTTTTCAATTGAATAAACCAGAGCTACTAGGATTTCACTTTAATTTGAAAGAAAATGTGTTCTTAAACAGATATTAACCTACTACTAATTTTTCTGTGATTTAAGTGCCACCAAAAAAGAGTTTTTTTTTTCTTTTACCTCCCTCGGTCATAACAATACTATTTAACTAACTCAGGGGTGCACCACTGACAGTCAATTCACCAGACACAAGACCCAACCATATTGGCTAAGTGTGTCCCATGACAAACATACCTTAGAACAAGGTTTATGTCAGTTTTCACAGATTAACCTAATCATTTCTTGATATCTTTCGTGTGGTTTCATAGCACTGACCAGTGCGGTTACACTTTCAAAAGACCCCTGTCCCTTTTCAACTCCTTTTCTTGGAACAACCCAAGAAAGGTCAACACTCCTTAGGTTGACAGGCAGAAGGTCGACAGGGACTGAAGATCGACAGGGTCATTAGAATCACCGTCGGAAGGTCGACAATGCAGAAGGTCGACACATGATATTTTTCTTGGTGTCTAGATTTAGACATTTAGGGCCTTATTCTAGTTCACTCTTTCTGACAAAATCCTTCTTAGATGGACAAAACCATGTGCACTGCAGGGGGGCAGATGTAAAATGTGCAGAGAGAATTAGATTTGGGTGAGTTATTTTGTTTCTGTGCAGGGAAAATACTGGCTGCTTTATTTTTTACACTGCAATATAGATCTCACTTTGAAGTAAAACCCCACCCAAATCTAATTCTCTCTGCACATGTTACATCTGCCCCACCTGCAGTGCACATGGCTTTGTCCATCTAAGAAGGATTTTGACAGAAAGAGTGAACTAGAATAAGGCCTTTAGTTCTGGACACTGTCTAGGTGTACGGCAGCCCCTCACATTGCTCGCTGCGCTTGCAATGCTTTGGTCACGTTGCTTTGCTACGCTCGGCACACTATTCTATTCTCCCTCCATGACCTAGTGGATGGTAGGGCATGAACTACCACCTGTTCTGGAACCACAGTGGGGAAAAAATAAACCTGTTTCGACCTTTTGCGTTATGGACCTTCTGCTGGTCGACCTAAGGACCTGTCAACCTACAGTCCCTGTCGACCTTCTGCCTGTCGACCTTCTGGTGATGACCTAAGGAGTGTCAACCTTTCTTGTGCCGCATCCCGTCATGAGCCAAGGACTGTATACAGCAGCTTGGACACGGAGGACTCACCCTCATATCAGGCTAGCAACAAGGTAGGCAAATTCATGCACATTGAAGTGTACACTGTGCAGATATGTATATGTGCGGTTATAACTGCACCAATCAGTGTCCAGCTATAAACAACATCCTAGCAGTTCTAATCATCAATGATCTTTAATAATGGTTAGAGGTATAGATATTATAGTCTGAGTATCTTACTTATGTTACAGCTGATAATTCAAGAAATCTTTATTTAAATATTTCTGACAATGTCATAGTAAGGTTGATAATGGATTATTACATTTATTTGTTTAATGTGCCTTAAGGCTTTGGACCTCTATGTATAACAAGAAGCTTTGATCATGGCAAGTTTGAAATTGTGTTACTCTGTGTTCCATAGACACGTAGCTGAGCTAGAGAACAGTTTCCTTGTTACTTACATGAAGCCAGGTGCCTTCAAAAGGCTATCCTCTGACCTTTAGGATGGTAGCAGAGATAGCTTTGATCATCATATGTTAGCAGCTCCTTCCAGTCTCCAGCTGACTATTTTGTTTTGAGAAGTTTTTGGTGCCTTTGTGGTGAGTCCTCTGTGCTGTGCTGCACCTGGCCTTAGCACTGGCAAGAGTTATATTTAGGGGTACATGAAGGACCTATGTCATTATCTGTTGCCATAATTCACAATGCTATCTCTATGTGAAAGTGCTCACAGAAACCTTTCAAAAGTAAAGACAGAATGACACCAAGGATGTCCACATTCCAAGTGTACTGTATATATATATATATATATATATATATATATATATATATATATATATATATATATATATATATAGTATATATATAAATCTGGGAAGAAACTACAATCAAACTTTCTTAAATTGTTTCCAAAAATAGCAAACATAAAATCGACCAATTTACAGAAACAAAAATTTTACAATAAAAACATTATAAAGAAAATAATATACTGAAGTAATGTACCCATTAACAACTTAAAGTACATAAACTATAAACATCAAATCACATGTTTATTAACATCACGTCACATGTTTCCATATCATAGTCTGCTTTTGGTAAAATTAAAAATGTATTATGAGATCATTTTTGAGGTTGGCACGAGCTTTTAAATTACATGATATTCCCAGAGAACTGGTATTTAACATGGGCTAAATCCCAAGACATGCACTTATACCCAATATCCTGAAGAATTATCACAATAAATAAATGATATACAATATGGGAGGTGAATTAGGTAATATAGTTTAATTTCATAGGCAAATCTCAGAGTAATCCATCAGAAGAATTTAAAAGCATTTGTACATTTTTTAAGCTAATGAAAAAGTGAAAGGATTTTATATATACATACATACACTTTAAAGGTGGGTAGATAGAAATAAAGGGGCCCAGAACACAAACTCTCTAAGGATTTAGCAATCCTGACACTGCTGGCAGGTGCCAATTGGCCAGGGACGTGCAGTCAGGGGAGGCAGGGGAGGCAGTGCTTCCCCTTTCATTTTGTTTTAAAATAATACAAAGAATATACCTATGACACATGTTCTGTGTCATAAGTATTTTCTTTATATTATTTTACTAGTTTGAATTATTTAACCTAGTTTGGCGTGCCTCCCACACAGAACTGCAAGGGGATGAAGCGGGGGGGGGGGGGGGGGGGGGGGGGGGGTTGGTGCGGGTCTTTACAGTGGGCTAAAAAAGCCCTTTTAAAATAACACCAAAAGCGGCACTTCTAGAAGTGCCTAATTGACAGGGGCTGCTGTGATTGGACAGCTGATCCAGCTGCTGTCCAATCACAGCAGCCCCTGTCATTTAAGGTTCTGACAGTGCCGCGTTTGCTCCCCCCTCCTCTGTGACCTGTGCCCCGGGTCCCTTCCTGTATGCCCGGTGAGTATATATTTTTTTCGTCGGGCAGGGAAGGAGGTGGAGGCGGCGGATAGTTGCTGTGGACAGGTGCAGGGGGGTCAGCGGGTGGCGACGGAGGTAGTAGCAGGGGATGGGTGCGCTGGCTGCTGCTGGAGGGGGGCACCCAGTGTCGGCGGCAGCCAGGTGTGTCTGGGGGGGGGGGGCGGTGGGCGCTGTGAAAGTGCCTCTCCGTTCACAGCCCCCACCGCACGTCACTGCAATTGGCTGAGATAATACGCCTATGGGGAGGGAAGAAACACTATGAGGGAGGGCCCTGATCATGTGTTATTACAAACTAAGAAGCAAAGAACAGTAGTGGGGGCACTGAGGATAGAGGACAAGATAGATAGATAGATAGATAGATAGATAGATAGATAGATAGATAGATAGGTAAATAGTTTTTTTGTCCATATGGTTTAACTGTGTACTCTTATTAAATAAATAAACAGCTGATTTACGGACCTTATTCATACCCCCCCCCCCCCCGCCCCCCAAATTTAATCTTGCTGGTTGATCTCCCACTGGCTTTATTTATGTCTTTCTGGGTGTTAATAGGTTGCCAGTTTTGTGATTAAATCATGTGATTCATAAATAGCAAAAGATGACTCACAGAGCTATTAAAATTCACAAGGGGTTATTTAAAGAAAGAAAATATGCTTATTTGCATATCCATGTACAGATTTGCATTGATGTAACTTTTGTACAAAATACAGCTGGAATTTCTCTTTCTCCTGGTTTCTAAAGAATTATGATGGGAATCCTGTGATTTCTGTTCATGTATAGTGTGTGCACATACGTTTGATGGACTGGGCCCTTAAAGTGATTAACCATCCTAAAAGATAATGATCCTTGTGAATGGAACAAATGTGAGCTGTGATCCAGGACATCCGTGTAGCATGGCTAATGGAACATACATCTTTTTTTTTTAATAAACCAAACTGGCTAAGTCAGAGTATAACATAGTGTTAGCCTGTCTTTGTAAGGCCATAATAAGGAATAATGTTCCCTATGTGCAGACAATATTATCCAAACTGTAGATTAAAAGTGTTATTTGTGCTGTAGATTTTAAAGGTAGATAAATGAGGATAGGAGAAGATAATAGTGAAGGATCCCGTTACCTTTGCACTGGGAAAGATCATTACCAGAGAGAAACATATTTTTATGACAACAAAGGTATCTTAATCTAGATATTCCTGTTTCTTGCTACAGTAATTTCACTGATTTCCTTTTTCTACTACAGATTGCCATACATTATAACAGAGGCAGACAAGCTCATTAGGTCCCTCAATTGTTAAGATTTCTGCATTGACTAATTGTGACATTCCTTACAGTAACTACCACAACTATCGTATTCTATGGGAGTAAGCAGCGTGCTGATTTTACATCTTACTCTTTGTAGAATTATGTCTATGTTTCCACTTGTTAACACTCTTTGGAAAATGATTATATTTCTATCACATTTTTGTGTAAGTTTCCTTTGTATTGTGGGTTTCCTTGGGCCAGATAAAACAGACTGACTTCAGACAACAAGGAGTCCAGCTGTTTCTCTGTAAAGGCTATATAAGGAAACTCCATAAGGTAACAAAGTTTATCCAGTTTTAATGTCCAAACCAGTTCTCAAAGACACTTTCAAACTTATTTGAAGTTATTAAAAGGTGATGATGTTTCTTTAAGACCACATGTACACTACTGTTCCCATCTTGACAACTGCTGTTCAGATGAGTTTTTCAGGAGGGCTTCAGAGCTTCAGACTAGCTCTTCTTGGCAGGGGTCCAGCATGCTAATGACTGTTAGGACACCCAGCACTTCAAAGGGGCCAGTGTATGGTTAAACTGTTAATAAGCTGGATACTTCTCCAGCTTTTGCAACAGTTTAATTGATATTGGTCCAGTTAAAACTATTAGAATTCTTCCCTAGGGGGTATCAGTCTGGGCTGTTCACTTGGATGGATAATACCAGTCATAGTTGATCTTTATTATAAATTATTCTTAATATCAAGCGGATTTTTCTATGTATCATGAACTCAATTATTGTTCTGATATAGTGGTCATGGGAATGTGCGTAAAGCTGACTGTGCCTATTAATTTTGTAAGACAAAATGAATAAGAGGGCTTAACGAAACAGTCCATATGGACTTTATTTTATCTGTCTTTATTTTTAATTCTATTGACCTATTCAAGTACAATTGCAAATGTAGTGGTTTTTATAGGATAGGTTGGATTAGTCTATGATAATGGAAGGTGTGTCAGACGAATTTCTATATAAACTGGAATTGCATCATAAATTAGCGAGCATAAATATATAGGAATTATTTAAAAAAAATATTTAGGCTCACCACTATCATTGTTTATTCTAATAACTTATCCAACTGAATTGAAGTGGGCACCGGGAAGATAATATAGGACAATTAGTTACCTAATCTCAGAAGACCAGAATTAATGTATTCAAAGCAAAATTATTATTATTTACAACACCTTCTAGCTATGTACTACCAAACAATAATATTTTACTAAAAACAAATTTATATAAATGGAGATGTTGCCCATGGCAACCAATAAGAACCAATGGCAACCAATAAGAATCTAGCTTTCAGATTCTTATTTTAGAAGATTAAAAGCTAAAGGGCCGGGATGTACAAAGCATTGCTGTTGCGATGCATTACTACTATACACTTACCGCAAATATACTAATCACACATGTACTTGCATAGGCCATTGGTAACACAGAAAACAAATCCCAGTAACAGTTGTTCTTTGTGATCACTGTACTTCTGGGGCCATGGCGGCTGTATTGGGTTCTGGGAGGAATCCAATTGGATCCCTCTCAGAGCAGAATGTGGAATTGATATTGTGCTCTTCCACTATCAGTAAGCAAAACAAAAAAGAAGGAGCCTTCAATAAAATGCTTCAGTGAGGGGGTGCAGACCATAATATAGAATCCCAAACTCAAACTATAAAGTACAATAAACACTAGCTACACCTTCTAATAGCTACAGAAGAATCAAGCTGACACCACAAATCAACCACAAATATTTCTAATATCACAGTCTTCGGGTTTAATAGCCATCATGCTTACTTCAGTCTTCTGTTGTCTTTTTGTAACTAGCTTGTTTCACCCATATCAGATATATGATGTATTTTATATGTTTGATCACAGCATAGTTGTGAGGTTTGCTCTCTTGTGACCTCAACTGGCCCTGTATAGGTACTACACATGTGACATTGACATTTCTTCCATGTCACAGAAAAAATGTGAAACGGCTTTTAACACTTTTTAGAAAAACAATGTATTTCTTGAATTGAAAACTGTTGATGTTGCTGTCAGGTATTGCATTATTGTACTAATTTAACCTAAGCCCTAACCCAATTAGGGAAGGAAATGTTGTACACGCTTATCATTTTCTCTTCATATTCACTGCTTGCAAGCAGTTTCTGAAAATAGATTGTGAAACCTATTTATATAAAAGTCTAGCATTGCTCCTCACCTCTGTGATTCCGCTGGTGACCACTAGAAGGTACCAGACATTGCTCTGTTCTGGACATACGCACTATATACAACCCCTATTCTCTTTCATATTCTGCACCCCACCATATACTGCCCTTATATACACACTGCACCCATATACCATTTAACATAGTGCCCCTGATATATATATAGGGCACCCCCTCCTCTATCTACTGTTTCCATCATATACCTCATACTCGGAGGTTGAAGAAAAATTAGTCCGGCAGGAAGGGGTGAGACCCTGTGTTGGATGAGCAGTGTGTTGACTGGGAGAAGGAGGAGCTGGTGCTGGGGCTCCAAATTATGTGGGAGAGGAAGAGGCAGAAAACTGTCTCACCTGCTTTACATATACTGTGCATTAGTGGAGGGGCAGGGTCATGTGCTCACCCCTCCCACACAGAACATGCCCAAACCGCTATGGCCAGCTGCGTTTCGTCAATAGCTTGACTTCATCAGGGGCATTGGAAGTGGTACAAAACAATTTCACACTATGGATTTTTAATTTTTTAGAAAAACAGCAGAAATTTGCTTGCGGGAGACGGTACTCGAAGAGGCTTAAGCTGGTATCGCTGAGGATCAGCAGAAGCAGTAGAGCAAGGTGTAGTGGCAGTCCATTGATGTCAAAAAGTTTTTTGAGGGGAATAGATGAATGACCCCAGTATTTAACAATAAAATAGAATCAATTAGAGCAGTGTGCAACCGGAAGTAAACTCCTGAGATCCAAACCGTCTCCCGCAAGCAAATTTCTGCTGTTTTTCTAAAAAATTAAAAATCCATAGTGTGAAATTGTTTTGTACCACTTCCAATGCCCCTGATGAAGTCAAGCTATTGACGAAACGCGTTGGGCCTTTGTCATCATTTTGGAAGATTCCCGAATAAATCTTTTTACAAATACCATCTGGACTTCTATATGATTGATCAACAAATTTGTTGTATATGTATGTGTAAATGAATTTGGCGCACCCTGAAACCTCCTTTTCTTCATCTCTAAAACCTTTGGGTCCTGTCTAACAGGGGGCCCCTCAGAGGTGCTGCCTTCCCTTTGTGAGGCGCGGTTGGGTTCCATTGTCTTATATATATATATATATATATATATATATATATCCATTTCGCACACTGGTGGCACTCTCGGACTCGCAAATGAAAACAACGGACACCGCAAATATAAAATCAAGGTGCTCGTGAATTTGTTGCTGTAATAGGAGAGAGTTGTCCAAGTCCATAGTATAGTATACCAAAGTGGATGATTGAATACACCTTTTCTATTTATTTGGAACGCATCTCCCATTTCTCAAAATCCTCCATGACCACACTGGCAAACACACTTCTAGGACATGCCCTAGTGCTTACAGGTTTAGTAAACTTTAGATTATAAAAGTTCCAGCATAGGCTAGCAAATGCTTGTTCCAAATTACCAATCTCTGTGGGCTGTTTGCCATATGGCTCAAACCAATACTGCTCGAGGCAATCCGGAACTGCGCCCATCTCAGGATTCTGGGATAGTTCATCATGTTCCGTGCAGAGGTCTGTGCCAGTGTATTTGTCTTCCGCACCACTGTTTGTCACATGCACACCATGCTGAGATTTAGACCAGGGAGTGCTGGTAACATTAAACAGTGGGCCTTGCCCCAACTGGTTTCATCATCAGGCTAAAGATCAATGCTCAGTTGCATCACTAGGTGGGTGCAGGGTTTGTGTTTGGCCTAGTGTCATCTGCCGTGGTGTGACCCCAAAATTGTAGTGCCTGTCACTGTAACAACACATGCAGCACCCAGTTCCTGTTACCGAGGGCATCTGTAACTCCATATCCCCCATAGTGATGCAAAATGGGGGGAAGGGATCATGACACATAGCCATGCCCTCTCTTACAAAGCCAACCTCCGTATTGGGGCATGCGCAAGATATACCACCACACCACGTATAACTGGGGTTAATTATTCCCCTGCTAACACACACACATCTGCTCAGCAGCACTACAGCAGTTTACTTGTGAGGAGCGACTGTCCCCCTATAATCTGTCCCTGGTGTCTATCTAGTTGTCGCCATTGAATTTGTTCTAATATCATTTTACTTTGTGAATCTACGTCACCTGCTACACAGATTGCTTTGCATTGAGCAAAAATTACACTTTTTTGCCACTTCTTAGAATTTATTTATTCTAAATAAGTTTATTGAGGATAGTTCAGCATACTTCCCAACTGCACTGACTGTAGGAAGGTTGGGTGTCAGTCACTGCTCATCACCTGGTATGACAGTTCCAGTTATGAATGTATATTGTATGTATGTATTGGGCTAGTGAGTTCATTATCTACAAATGTGATGGATATACATTATTTTCAGGGCAAGCTAACACAGCTTCATGCTATAGCATCGTTAACTAGTTATATTCCAAGGCTCTTAAGATTTTTTTTTATGATTTACACTTATATATTTTTTAAGTAGAAATGCTCCAAAATTTGATTCATGGTTATGTTTTTTTTCTGTTTAGAGTGTCAATATTATATATGCTTACCGGGTGTCCTATACACGAACAACTGCTCTCTTTAGAATAACCTATATAAATAATCATTAGAGTGAGATGACATTGAGACACGTGTTATTGCATGTGGAAATAGCAGGTGTGAATAATTGGAGACATTGCTTGGCGTACAAATGAGTATGCACATTTCTGCTAAAAACTGAAGTGCAACACGGCACAAATCGCCTTTCTAGATGTACTTTGCCCAATGTAAATAATAATAAAAAGTTTTGATTGCATAACAGTGTGAAAAGTAACAATGACAGTCATGAGGTCCTATCACTCTCATGATTAATAGAAGATATAATTTCAGTATCTTAGGTATGAAATGAAAATATTTGTTTTATAAAATGTTCTCTTATACCCATGTTCAATCCTCTCTTTGGCCCTTATTCTGATCCGAATATGCGGCCAGGACCGTGCGTGTGAAACCCCGCCTTCCATACGGATCGCCAACTCCGTCCGTACGCGGTAAGAAGGTGGTCGAACGGACCGCACGTGTATTTTTCATGGAATACACCTCCTCCATCTCAGGGAACCTCCCCCATCATTCGATGGTCGCAGACCATCGAATGCAGGACCGAGTGGTCCACCAGCTCCCGCAACCTCAGACCACACGGACATTTTTCCGTGCAAAAGCAGGGATCTGGGCGGGCAGCTGACATCCGGCGATGTCATATGTCCACCCCCTACACGTGCGTCACGACTGCATTACCATACGTACGCCCAGCGTTTTCATGGGAACGCCCATGAAATGCGGGGCGTATGCATATGGTAATGAGCCCAAATAGCCCTTCACGCCCCTCTCCACCCCCTGTTCGGAGTGTTCACATTTCATGCGGGATTTGGCCATACGCCCCGCTCGCACATGCGCAGAGACTACTCTGCACATGCGCAGACACAAAACATCGGCGGACCGACCGCACGCGGACATTACCGCACCAACCAGAATAAGGGCCTATGTGATAGTTTTGAATGATATCCATCTCCAATCCTTTTTATCTGACTGCTGTCATTTTGCCTTTTTCTATGTGACATTGTTACCTTACCAGGGGCGGATTGGGATGAAAAACCAGCCCGGGAAATCTGGGAAAGAAGCCCTACAAAAAAGGGTGGAGACAATAAAGGGATGGAGTCTTTTGAGGGCCATGAGAGAGGTGGAACAGGTGCAGGCATTAGAGAGAGAGGGAACGCAGAGAGAAAGGGAATGCAGAGAGAGAGGGAACAGAGAGATAGAGGCAACACAGAGAGAGAGAGATAGAGGCAACGCAGAGAAAGAGAGAGAGGGAAGGCAAAGAGAGGGAACGCAGAGAGAGAGGGAACGCAGAGAGAGAGAGGGAACGCAGAAGGCAGAGAGAGAGAGAGCTAATGCAGAGAGGGGGAACGCACAGAGAATGAGAAAGCGCAGAGAGAGGGAATGCAGATAGAGAGAGAGAAAACGCAGAGAGAGAGAGAGAGGTAATGCAGAGAGATAGAGGGGGGATGCAAAGAGAGAGGTAATGCAGAGAGAGATAGGGAATGCGGAAGGCAGAGAGAGAGAGAGAGGGAATGCAGAGAGAGAGGGAACTCAGAGAGAGAGAGAGAGAGAGAGAGAGAGGGAACATGGAAGGCAGAGAGAGAGGGAAGGCAGAGAGAGAGGGAATGCAGAGAGAGGGAACGCAGAGAGAGAGAGAGAGAGGGAGAGGGAATGCAAAGTTAGAGATAGGGAATGCAAAGTTAGAGATAGGGAATGCAGAGAAAGAGAGAGATGGAACGCGGAAGGCAGAGATAGAGGGAAGGCAGAGATAGAGGGAAGGCAGAGATAGAGGGAAGGCATAGATAGAGGGAAGGCAGAGAGAGAGAGAGAGGGAATGCAGAGAGAGAGAGAGTGAATGCAGAGAGAGAGGGAATGCAAAGGGAGAGAGAGAGGGAATGCAAAGGGAGAGAGTGATAGGGAATGCAAAGGGAGAGAGAGAGGGAATGCAAAGGGATAGAGAGAGGGAATGCAAAGGGAGAGCGAGAGGGAATGCAAAGGGAGAGCGAGAGGGAATGCAGAGAGAGAGGGGTAATTCAGAGAGAGAGAGAGGGAACGTAGAGCGAGAGCGGGATCGCAAAGAGGGGGATTGCAGAAAGAGAAAGAATCCCTGATTCATTCTCTCCACATGCCTTATTCTCTATTACAGAGAGAGAAAAAATTTGCGCCCGCCCTCCCCCCCTGGCAATTCGCAGGTACCCCCCCACATGCGATCCGTGGGCACACACCCCCACCTCGCGATTCGTTGGCACCCTCCTGCGATTCACGGGCACCTCCTCCCAACACCCCCTGCCCCTTGCACTTTCAGCTGGGGATGTACGCTGAGTACAGAAGTACTCACTGCATATGTGGGGGCTGCAGTCCAGGAAGGTGCTGTACTATCTGCAGTTCTTCTTGCAGCCGCTGCCAAAAGCCTGCATGTCATTTACTGAGTGACATGCACTCTGGAGGTCCTCTGGCAGAGGGGGGCGGTTTTACACCGGCCCATCGGTAAATGGAAATGCAGATTAGCCCAGTACAGTACTTAAGGTGTTTGTGG
This sequence comes from Crinia signifera, assembly GCF_055691185.1. Taxonomy (NCBI): domain Eukaryota; kingdom Metazoa; phylum Chordata; class Amphibia; order Anura; family Myobatrachidae; genus Crinia; species Crinia signifera. Next base: position 267,180,477 of record NC_139219.1, on the reverse strand, counting down.
GTAATGCAAAGCAGGGGACTTGTTTTGGCCAATAACAATGCATTTGTATAAATTTCTCAATTGTGAGTGTGATTCCAGTCCCTTGTGTCCATTTTTAGTCCATTTCTGGTTTTATTGAGGTTGAAGAACACATTTAGAACTTAAAAAAAAACTTCAAATAGAAACCAATGCACAAATGAAAGCAGAATGGAACTGAAAGAGTTGACTCTTAGCTATTAGAAATAGGAACACTGCTGTTAATTACATCAATTCTAGAGGGATTTTAAAGGGACTCAAAATCGACTTTTAGTAAATATACCATTTGGAGTTTCAAGTTTTTACTCCCCCCCCCCCCCCCCCCCGTAAATACATGTAAAAAAGTATTTACATAGGACACTAGTGACAACAAAACCATATAGCTTGGAAATAATCAAGAATATTTAATTCTTGTGGCTCATGCTACACATCATCAGACCAAATACATACTTTATTGGCACCAATCAAGGTACTACACTAAAGGTGCAGCTGGTGCAGCTGCTATAAGGCCCACATCTGGCGGGAGTGGGGTGGGTAGGCTGGTTCCTTAGCTGTCATCTATGTGACTTTTTTCATCATTGGGTGGTACATAGGGTGCTAATAAATTTTACTATGAGCTTCATAAATGTGGTGCCAATAATAGGGTAACAAGAAACAAACACTATTACCTTTAATTCATTTTTGGATTTGTGTTTTGCCAAAAGTCCTATGTCATTTACTTCTGATAATGTGGTTTTTGATTAAAATAGAAATGTTTACTAACACTACTAAATTATTATTACTTACAAACTTATATAGCTTACACTTAAATATTAGTAAAATTACTTCAGCATACTACAAACATCTCCTTATGATTATAATTCCTTCATGCAGTCATATTTCACATAAAAGCGACTGTCTGAAAATTTCAATTACAAGAATATAATTGAATTTTTGCATGTCATTATATTAAGTGGAAGGTAGCTGGCCACATCTATTACAGCTGACTACTTAAAGGTCAACTTTGTTGTTGATGAACAGCCACCGATACTCTAGATACATCAACATTAGATGAAAGATGATAAAACTTTGGAACGTAATGTATGTAAAATTGTTTTTAATTTTATTACATCTCACAGAGGGAAGACAAGATTTGGAAACAAGTCAAAACATTTTTAAGTGCAAATATTTGGCTGCCGTTCACTTTTCAGAAGCGTCTGTCAAGTTTCTAACCGGCTATAAAAAATAATGATAGATAAATAAAACATGGAAAAGTTTCCTGTGCTTAGTCCAAGAGGGATAAGGGAAGAGAGAAAGAGATGATTCTAGTTTGTGAGGGGAAGAGAGACAGCAAATTTAAAGGAGACAGAAAAGAGAGAGAGAGAGAAAGAGAGACGCATGGAAAGAGCGAGAGAAGTACAGGGGCAAAGGAGGTGATAGGATGAAATAGAAGGGAGACTAGACTAGGGGGTGAAAGAACATGTGGATGAAGACGGAGAAAGCACAATGATGAACATTAAAAGACATGTATTTTACTATGTAGATTTGTATATGGATAACTTGGAACAAGAGAGAGAAAGTAGAGAGTTAGGTAACAATAATCAAGAGATCCTTACGCAATATTACCCCTTAATAAAATGATTGTGATTACTTGTTTGTAGAGCAGGTTATTGCCATGGATCTATGTTGGCTGTGCATGGCTACATTGACACTGCAAGATATTCTACAGAAACATGTCCTTTAAGGACTGTGTCAGCTGGACCTCATTCACTGCGGCTGCACCATTACCGCACACATACACCAGTACCGCACACGTATGCAGAGCAGGAAAAGCTTCATCCAGGCAAGAAAAGCTACATCAAGGGTTAAAATACTCTAAAGCATAATCATTTACTTGCAATATTGCCTTAGCATCCAATATAATAGACTATTTAACCTTGAACATCAGGCACCTAATAACAAATGGCCCGTTACTTAATGCGCAGTGAACGCCTGTTCCGCATATGTAACAGGCCCATAAGGGACAATAAATAGGCCGCATAGAGCTTACAGTAAATACTAAAAGACAGTACAGTTTTTCAAATTGGCCAAATCATAATGTGCCGCAAGAGCTGAGAGAAATGTATAATGCATGGCCAGAATAGGAGTTGGGAATCCTAAATCGGAAAAAGAAAAGCTGCTTAGTAATTGTGCACTGCATGCAAACAGTATTTCCCTGGTGTGTACAAAAAACTGTATCCGAGCCCCTTGCACCATAACATTGATTGTCCCTTTGTCTGAACAGGGTTCTATACTAAAGTACTGTAGATTAGAATCCTGATAGTGCTTTCATTTTTATATGGGTAAAGTTCACACTTATTTCTTAACCAAGTCCTTAATATGTGGTTTTGATTAACTTGACTCAATTGCAATTCATTCTAATACCTGATTGTGTGAAATAAGTCTTTGCTATTCAGTATACTGATAACATCTATATTAATTAATATTTAATTAACAGGTGTTGAATATGTCAGATAGTTGTTAGTAAGGCAGAAACAGCTTTTCATAAATGTAAGACTTTCCCTCGCATAATACAAATGTTAAATCACATGAAATCAGTAATATATTGAGTAGACATCAAGCTTCTCCGATTTCATGTAGCCTCAGCATGAAGGCTTTGTGGTCATGTCCTTTACCAGCAGACACATCTGTGTAGCAGAACTGTAATCACCATTGTGGTGTTAGAATCCAAGCCTTTAAAAAGAATTTCAAAACATAGACCAGCCAGTAAGCCTCGTCAGACAGTGTAATAGGGCTGTAAATACCGAACATGCATAGAATTAAAAATCTTAATTCAATTGAGCAGGGTTACACCACGTTGTAACACAATGCTCATCCTTGTCTTACCACTAACTCCAAGAAGATACTGTTACAAATCTATATTATTAATATTATTACTACAGTAGCTGCAGTATCCGGGTTCGATCAGGTAGAAGTTGGTGATACTGGACGTCAGTTACTGAGGCATATATGTCAGTCACTGTCTACTTGCGTGAGTGTGGGGGAAACCTTCCCACCCACTGATGTTGTTATTACTGTCATCTTGCCCAGAGTAGTGCATAGGACCCCTCTCCATAGAGCTCCGCCCACAGCCCCATGACGACCAATTGTAATGATACTGAACCTAAAATTGTGCCTGGGAATGTAACCTACAGAATGGTGAAAAACAATCACAATCGGTTCAGTGATTTAAAGGCCCCCACACATTACCTCGGTTTGGGCCGATTTCACCCGTTCCCGACGGAACAGGCTGAGAAATTGACCCCAATCGGGTGAGTGTGATGTGTTCTCAGGTCCAATGCGCGGTCCCGTGCACATCGGACCTGAGTCGGAGGTAAGACCGGCATGCAGGTCCAACCTCCAACCTCAGACATCCCTCCCAGCGGCGGGGAACAGGGGTCGCAAGCGATCCATCACAAAATAAAGGACCACATGTGATCGATCGCATGCAACCCTGCCGCCCAGGAAGGTCATTGGCTGGCTATACACTGCTGCTAGAAATCACAGTAGTGTATGGCCAGCTTAAGAGTTTATCACAATCAGACAATCAAACCTCATTTCTAAGATTTATAAGATTTAATAAAATTATATTCTGCAATTTCCAAAATTGTCAAAATGACAATTAAAAGTACATTTTCTCTTATTTATTAATGTGAAAACCTAATGGTAGTTTGCAGATACAAAAATGTGTTTGTCAACCGTGCAACTGGTGTGTGTAAAATGTGTTCCAAGTATGTGATGAAATATCCCAACAGATGAAGTAGTCATTCAGGGAGGAAAATTCCATCCGCCAAAATAGAACACATAATTCTCCTTTTCATCCCGCTTACTGTATCTCATTTAAGTAATCTGTTTTATCCAGTCAAAATGTCAATGCATATGGAGGCTAAAGTAAGCACACTTTTACATTTAATCTGCACTCAGCAAGGCAGGTTCCCCCAAGGTCTTCCATTAAATCATTTATACACAAAAGGGGTGCATACAGCAGCAATGAGCAATGAGTTTGCTTTTGGTAATACATGATTAAAAACAATGGGGAAACTTCCACCACAGTGTAATCCCAGAACTACAATCTTTGGCTCTGGAACAAGGAAAAGCAGATGACATTGCCCACACATAGAATGTACATGACATCATGCATCAGTAGCTTTAAAATGTAAGTGGTTATTGCACGTTGGTCATTAGTAATGCATGCGGTGGAAAGAAGCTTCCCGAAGAGCAATCGTTCCAGAAGAGACAAGCTGAAAAAAGTATTTATGAGCAAAACATTAAATAAAAAAGAGCCTGTTATATAAACCTGTTATATATATATAATATATATATATATATATATATATATATATGGAATCGGTACATCTGTCAGAATGAACTTAGGTCTACAGTCATTAGGTCGTTCATTCTAATAGATGACCGCTTCCCATAAATATATATATATATATATATATATATATATATATATATATATATATATATATATATAGGGTGTAGGGAAGAAACGCACACTCCTAGTAGAGGTATCAATCAGGGTGCCAGGACGATAAATCAATATTGTATATCAATCCCCAGATAGAACAGTCCAATCTAGAGACAGACAGGTCCAGCACACCTCAGGCTGGTTTCATTATATGGCTGATGCCCTATGATGAAGGTGGTTGGACACCGAAACGGCCCGTCAGGGCTATGCCTGTGGATATAAAATTATACTGCTGTCTTCAGCTACTGCCACGGATATGCTAAGTATAATGAAACCCTGTACTGCTTATTTGCTTCATTAAATGATTTTACTGCATGTGACATGCTGAGGTGTGCTGGACCTGTCTGTCTCTAGATTGGACTGTTCTATCTGGGGATTGATATACAATATATATATATATATATATATATATATATATATATATATATATATATTATAGATATTAGAGAAAAACATCTCTCTCTCTCTCTCTCTCTCTCTCTCTGTCTCTCTCTCTCTCTCTCTCTCTCTATATATATATATATATATATATATATATATATATATATATATATATAGAGAGAGATAGATAGATAGATAGATAGATAGATAGATAGATAGAGAGAGAGAGAGAGAGAGAGAGAGAGAGAGATAACCCTTTCACTGCGCTGGAATATGTAAGTTAAGGCAGCACCTCTATAAGTCCCCCCTGTTAGTGGGGGAGAGAGAGTAGTACAAGCAGAAAATATATAGAGTGCGCCTTCTATTGTATCACCACCACCACCTTTAAATTCAGATGGAGATGAACACTTTCATAAAACAGTTGTACAATTTATTAAAAATCAACACGACATCATCCAATGTTGTTCCATATGGAGTCTAGATCTTTTCAGTCACAATAACCCGAGGCGTATCGTCACTTGGACTTCATCAGGGGTGTAACAAACATGACTCAAATAGGCATACGCTTTCAATTAAAAACGACTAGGCTGGTTCCTCTGTTAATTCTTGAACCGACTAGATTAGTGTCTCAATTTCAAAGTGGAATGGGGCAAATGGGGCGATATGGAGAGGTTTTTGTCTGTCAATCCTCTCAATAGTGAAGCTGTATCTCCCAAGCTGCCACTGCAGCTATTTGGAGTGGCAGCTTGGGAGATACAGCTTCACTATTTAAGCTCCTTTTCTTATATATATATATATATATATATATATATATATATATATATATATATATATATATATATATATATATATATATATATTGCAAGGCAAAAGCAGCACTCCAAGATTAGATTCCAAACACCAAAAGAGATGTACGCAGCATATTGAGTACAGCATCATTTCAGATTGATATGTGTCCATTGTCTAGCTACTGATATAATTTCTTGTCTTTACTATCTTTGTTAGCTGTTCATTTATTGGGTGATGTGTATTTGCATATGATGACATCACACTGATTTGCTGGGCCTTTGTGTTTGTGTCTTTTACAAATGTATTTTTGCCGGGTGTGGGTTGTTAGGTCTACAACAACTAGGTCGACAAGCATTGGGTCGACACCACTAGGTCGACAGGCAGCAAGGTCGACATGGGTCTAGATCGACATGGGTCAAGGTCAACTTGTGTCTAGGTTGACATGGGTCTAGGTCGACAGGACATTAGGTTGAAACAATCATTAAGTTGACATTAGCAATGTCGACAGTCAAAAGGTAAACATGGGTTTTTTCACAGTTTTTTGGCACAAATGTCAACACAGTCGACATGGACACAGTTTGAAGTGCACGGCATCCCCTCGCATTGCTCGCTTCCCTTGCTATCTTTTGGGCACGGTGCCTCGCTAGGCTTGGCACACTATTTTATTCTCCCACCACGCCCTAGTGGATGGTAGATGGTAGGGCATGAAATACCGCCTGTCGGCACATGTTGGCTCAAAAAACTGTGAAAAAACCCCATGTCGACCTTTTGACTGTTGACCTTGCCCATGTCAACCTAATGCTTGTGTCGACCTAATGACCTGTCCACCTAGACCTAGTTACGCCCTTGCCCAGCAGCCTGCACTCACCAAACCATTCCTAAAGCCCCGTACACACGGGGGAGATATATCGCTCAGCAATATATTGCTCTGTGTCTCCTGTTCCTCAGTGACCAGAGATGGTCGCTGATGAAAAAGAAACTGCCGGGGGGAGTCTACGATCACTACAAGGGTAAAATCGTGAGCGCGCACCCGGCGATATATCGCCGGTGCACACTCCCATCGAGGGCAATATGGTCGCCCCCGTGTGTGCACACCTTAAGGGTTAGGCTGCATGAGGGAGCAGCCAGTGTTAGGCTGGGGGAGGCGATAGTTATAGTTAGGCTGCAGCATTTGGTGGATAGGGTAAGGGGTAGGGAGTAGATTTAAATACCTACTGGGGTCCATCAGGATTTTGACTATTAGGATGCCTTTTTTGACAGCTTGACCATCAGGATACTGAATATCAGGATTTTGTATCCAACCCTTTATTCTAACTTAAGGACAGCTAAAGCAGGTTTAAATATGCCAATGGAATAAAACTAATTGAAAGACTACCATAACCCAAAAAAGACTATCTACAGCCCGTGAGAAGCAGACATAGGTAACTGTTTCCAGCCGAACTAGTCATTAGCTCCACAACAACAAATGACTGACTACCTAAAGCAGTTATGATAGATCACTGTGTTATCCGTGACTTACTACTTACCTATAACAGCCTTGTTAACAAGTTGTTGATCTGCATTAATATTATAAACCTTGAACACTTTTTGCTCCTCTTTTGCATTACACATTCCTTCTGAACCTAATACACTGTGACGTACTAACACAAGTACATATTTAGTAGAGGTGCAGCTCTGTTACCAATACTGGGGGAAATATATTAGGATGTGAGTTGTATTTCACATAGGATGTTGCTATGGGCAACAAATCACATGCTATATATTATCTTCTAGAAGTAGTTTCTGTGGGGTTGCCCATAGCAACATCCCATGTGAAATACAACTAACATCTTAGTAAATTTCCCCCACTATGTTTGACAATTTACTGTGAATATAGCCTTTCAATCTTTGATAAGTTGGTCCCATAGACATATCGTTATTTCATGATTTTATTCATTGCTCTTTTAGTTATATTTACTTACTGTTTATGGAAACTGAAAACCTGTAATACATTTCACAAAGGAACTGTGTATCAATTTATTTTAATTGGGCTTTACATACAGTGTCCACTTAAAATATTAAAGGGATTCTAATCCCAAAACTTTCCTTCATATGTGTTGTGTGCAGGAAATTCAGTGTGAAATACTGTCTTTTTTATTTTCTATATTTGGAAACAGGAATTTCTAAGAGAGAGACAGTGCATTTGTTTACACGCAGCTGGAATCCATGGGTGGTCCATGAAGGTTTCTTTTACTCACTACCTCTTCTCTCCCTCCCATCCTCAACTCTTCTAAATAAATGAGCATAACAGTAATAGGTACTAGTGCTGCCAAATTCTAAATGGTAATAAATAGTGAATCTGAACAATGTGGGTTTTAAATGCAACACTGCTGCTCTAGTAAGGTTCAGGCTTCCGAAAGGCCCAATTAAAAAAAAAAAAATTAAAATTAAAATTACAGTTAAAAAAAAAGTGCAAGGAGCTCACACTGATATTGTATAGAACGCAACAATAGAACCAGTGGTGCTGAACCATTAACACCCAGTAGTTGACATAGGAGGATAACACCTCAAAGACACATGATTCAAAAATATAGGGGTCTATGTACGAAGACATAGAAAAAGATAAAATGCCAACCAACCAGCTCATAACTGTCATTTTTCAAGCATGGCATGTGACATGGCAGTTAGGGGCTGATTGGTTGGTACTTTATCTCTGTCAATTGTCTCTCTCTTCAAGGCTTAGTAAATTGACTCCATAGTTTCATATTGCTTCTTCATAAACCATGTTTTAAAAAGGAAAACAAACATAGCAAAGTACTATATGGAAACTTTGTTAACTGATGCAGAGTCACTAATGCACTCAAATCTTCTCAAATTCTAATGGCATATTAATGGCAACCGAAAAGGGTTATCCGGTGCTCTGAGCTGGCTATGTCAGCTGTCTATGTCCGTGAGCACATTATATGATGTTATCCCAAGGGGGCAGAGATGCCAGCTGGTGGAAAGAACATCACTGTTGAGAGAATGCTTTTGGGGGCCGTCTAGGCTATAGTACGCATGTCTGAAGCATCCAATGTATGCTTTGGGCAGCAGTGCAGCAGTGATACTGGCTGCAGTGGGCCAATCCAGGCACCCATCTAGCCACCTGTGGATTCAGTCGGACAATGATGGTGCCAGCCCTGAGCCCTGTGCTCTGTGTGATATAACTGCTTGCATACCAAACATATATATTGTATCTTTGATCTCATTAGAAGAGAGCTAGAAGTTTGACCAGTATCTTGAACTGAAATTGTTCCCAAAACAAAGCCAAAATAATAAAGAACACATCTAGTCCATTGCCTAAAGTGGTATTTTTATGGGCATATAGGTGGTAGTTAGTTAATCTCAGAGGCTATTGGAATAAACCCTGAGAGCCTCTACATGTTACCTGCCTATGATCATTGGTGGATAAATGCCGGGTGTGAGTTGCCATATACAGCTTGTGGCTTATTAAATTCTCCCAAAAAATTATTGCACTAATGACTCTTAACCAATGGACCTGATTCAGACCTGATCGCACAGCTCCTAATTTTCTGAACCCTGTGGTCAGGGCAACGTGCCCCACCAGAGTGAAATACTGCCCCATACAAGCCTGAAAATTGCTTTGTATGGCTTGCAAAAGGTAGCTGGATCGGGGATTCACCTGCAAATCCATTCACAAGCTGCCCCCTATAGAATGATTTTCCCAGTGTGTGCAGTCTGTGCATAGCCCAGGACTTTCAGTGGTGACAATAGAAGCTGTCAGATTGGGGCCAGAGCTGACATCACACCCTCCCCTGAAATGCCTGCACATACTGGAATGTATACCACCAGGGCAGCCATTAGGGGGAACTACGGGGACCCCAGTCCCAGACATAAAACGGGGCCCAGACATAAAAATTTCACATTTCCCTTGAAGCAATGTAGAGGTTGAGTAGTGTGGCAAGCGCTGCAGACACCGGAGGTTTCACCAGGCGAGAAAGGAAAGGTGGCTCTACTTATTTTGTCAGTCCCAGGCCCCACAATTTCTGATGGCAGCCCTGGTTACCATCCCTCAAATGCTTCCTGTCAAACACATTACGAACGGCCAGTGATAAAAAATTATATCAGGCTTTCATCACAAGAAGACCTTGCGGATGGGCTGTGTAGGGATGCCAATCCCAGGGCATTTTTTCAGTCCCGGGATTTGAGATTGAAAAATGCACATTCCCAGGATTCCGGGGATTGGCAGCCCTAATTAACACCCTCCCCCAACCAACTGCATTTACTTACATACTTGGTGCATTGGGCGGTGCGGCTGGGAAGTGGGCCAGACGGAGCAAACGGTGAGCTGGGTAGGTGGTGCAAGGGTGCCACACTGAGCGGCCTGGCCAGCAGCAGAGGATCGATCAGGGCAGGTGGTGTGGGGGTGCGGCCTGCACAGTGTGACCTTTAGCATCATGTCACGCTGCGTGCCGGGTCAGGACAGCCAGACAGAGTTTGATTGAGTGCTCAGATGCTGCCCGGCATTAGACTGTGCATGCGCAGTCTAATCCCAAATTTTGGGGCCAAATCCCGGGATCCCACTGATCCCTATCCCAGGAATGGCCACCCTAGCTGTACGTTTGCGTTCACTATAGATTTTTTATATTTTCTACATGGTTGAAAAAAAAAAGTCTAGTCATTGCTTATAGTTGTTGGAATTATGTTAACTTTGGTAAAGGCTACTGTCTCTTGAAAAAAATCTTTCGAATCAATCCAAGTAATGCAATAGTGTCAGCCAATGAAGTGCCCTTAACAAGAGGCTTTTTGTTAAACCACTTTCAAAATCACATTCATGAAAAAAAATGTCTAAGCTTTTACTCCAAAAGATCTAGCACGTGTAGTTCCATGGTTCTAGGAATGATAACAGTATACATGTTTTAATGAATTAATTGTGACTTTAGTTCTGTTAATTAATTAAAGAACATCTACATCTTGCGCACAGTCATCACTTAATAGCATGACCATTTTATTAGGAAATGGTTGTGTTTACAAATGGGAACGAGGAGCAAGATTCTCATGGAGGATCAGTCTATATATCGTGCTTTATTTCAGCTGCTCATGATTAAAAGAACATTACCTGTGCCTTGAGAACCACTGAATGAGCTATGCTAAATTGGTTGTTTTCAGTTATGTGATTAATTGTACTTCTAAACCATATTTTAGTATGCTTTGTTTTTCTGTCCCCAGTCATCTCATATTATTAAAGAGAAATTCTGCATATCTCTCCTGGAGTCCAATTAAGGATTTGCATCATGACTAGATTTTTCACTTTAATTACTGTATATAAAGTAGGTTTTGACTTATCTCCTTATTTATCAAACTATGCAGAAGGAACAAGATTCATCAAATAAACAGATATCTGTGGTTATAATTGCAGCTTGCATCGAGCGTGCGGAAAGAAAATATGAGGGTCCAAAATTCATTATGTACAGCATAATAAACATGTGAATAATTAAATTGTTTGTAAATCATTGGTGTGGCAGTAGTAAGACTAGGAAAAATATCTACTTTTGATCCCAGAATCTATTTTATTAGCTTTTTTTTTTATTGTAAATTGAGGCAATCAGCAGAAAGTAGAAAAACTTAACCAGACATAGGGAAAAAAAAAAACACATACAAAGCAAAACTAAATTTGCACCTTGGTTTGAGAAATGTGCTAAAACCGGGGATTTTGGTATGACTCATTTACTGCTTGTAATTTGTCCAGAAATACCTTTAGTTAAAACCTTTGTCTTGTGACTAGTGCATTGTGGGAAAATAATATACTGTTTGTCCATCCCACAACTCATTCTTATTTATTAAATTGCCCAAATGCCTGCCATGTCTGCTGATTGTCTTGTATTGAAACACAGAATATTTACATTGTCTCAAGAGCCTTGTTACATATTCCGTGATGTATATTTTGTATAACAAACAATACGGGTTCTCTTGTTGCACTAGATATGCATATTTTCAATATCCTAGCTCACGCTATCTCTGAGTCATCTAAAATATAAAAAGATGAATAATTTAACATCTAAAATCTTAGCTTCAGCAGCTTACAGATGCTTAGTGTGCGATGATATGTGCATTGTGTTATCACAATGTATTAAACAACATACTTTGTTCTTAATATCTTGGGATAACATCAAAATAAATTATAGACTACAGCAAATTTACTTTGCAATGTATTTTTTAAACTAATTAAAAAAAAGCCATTGCTACATTTTTTTTAGGAACCAGAAAGAGATATTACCCAACACCCCACTGTGATTTACAAGAATTCTTTGTGTAAAATCCTCATGGACACCCTGCTGTGCCCACAACTGGTTTCATTTAGAAAACATGTAAATATTTTTGTAATAATCTATGTCCAAGAATGTATCTATTGAATCGTTTTAACAGCCCGTGGAACATGAGGATTGCATGACAAGATCAATTTTAACATCGTAGTTATTTTTTTCATGTATAATATTGTTAAGTGGTCTGTGTACAAATCACCACAGGATTCTAGAGAACTGTAGAAGTGTGTCTTTTCTAGCTGAACATCCATGGCTGCAGAGTCACTTCCTGTATAATACACACTTCCTGTATAAGAAACACTTCCTGCATAAAAAATGTGAATGACAATGATGCAACTTTCATTGTATACATACAGCATACATTTATACACCTTAATGAAATAAAATGGGAGACTAAGGGCTCTATTTACTAAGCTTTGGGATAAAGTTCTAACCAATCATTTTTAAAATACAGCATAAAACATGGCTATTAAGAGCTGATTGGCTTGTACTTTATCTCTGTCCACTTTATCTCTCTCCACTACTTAGTAAATAGATTCTTAAGTAGCATATTCCGTAGCTCTTCAAGTTTGTATGATGGCCTAATATCCGGGTTGTCCCTGAGTGTAGATACCATAGAGGGAAAATTCTCTAGGCTCTCATCATTTACCATTGGTGATGAGAAGTGGTATTGCAGTTGTAGATGCTAAGGTACAGGTCTTTCTCTATGCATATATACATTTACTGTCTAGTTTTGCCAGAAGATTTGGTCAGGTATTTTCATAGTGACATCAGGCATGTGCTGCCCACAATTATTGGAAATGTAAGCCTTAGTACCAAATCAGACATACTAGGTTAAATCCCATATAAATTATCAGGGATTTGCAGTTAACAAGCAGTGTGTTATTAATTTACACACTGGGACCACTGCAGTGGGAAGAGGAGGCAGGACCCGAGTGTCTTGGCTGGTATGCAAAACCTCTGGTTTCTACTGTCTGTTCACCATATAAAATTTTAGCGGGTGGCAGATGAGAGCACCAGTGTTTGAATGGAGCACTGTGGGGGAAGGAAGGATGGAAAGGGGGGATTGGGCTGTGGTAAATGATGGAAATTCCATCTGCTGCCGGTGTTAGAAGTGACCCCCTCCCTGGTATCGATGGAAATTGCAGGGTAGCGGGGTGCTAATGAAAAGGTGAGAGTGGGTTGGAGGAAATACCGTGGATGAGGGTGGTGCCGGGGTGCCGTGTCCGTGTCTATGAACCTGAGGGATTAGAATCATAAGCCCTCCTCTGAGATAGAACAGAATCCGCTACAGTGTTTTTTAACACGTTTAAATTCTCCATTTCCTTTGAGTGATTAATCTAATAAAAGTTGAGTTTTATATCTACAAACATCACTTTTCACTGCAATATTGGAGAACCAAATGTTTGTTGACTGACATCTCTACTATATACTTAATATCCCCTTTCACTCATATTGTGTGTGAACTAAGCACCCCAGGAGAGAACTCTCCACTTGTGTGACTATTGTACATACTGTTTCAACTATTTAAGCAGTGCCCCCCAAAAAGAGCCTTCTTTTCTACTGTTTGTCATATGTTGCTACTGACTCAGGGGAGCACAACCAACCCACCATATACTTACATATAAGATGAATCAATTTCGATGGTTGGTTTAATATAAAATGTTGGGCATATCTCAGTAAAAATATTTACCTCTGAATGTCCTTTAGTTCTTGTGCAGGATCAAAACCCCACTGTTTTTCTATCCATTTAAATAAATACATCAACCTTGGGGATGCAGCCTTAGGGTGAAATGTAATAGGGTGAGAGAATCAGAAAGTGAAAGATTTGGTAAGAAATCACCAGTTATTTTAAAGCGGCAAACATTTACATTGCAAAATCAAACTGGTTTTGCAGTGTAAATGATTGCTGCTTTAAAAAAACTGGAGCGTTCTTACCAAATCTCGCACTTTCTGATTCTATCACCCTATTACATTTCACTCATATAGTTACAACATTTATTTATTATTAGTATTAAGTCTGTGTGTTGCTTTGTTTGATTTTCTATATAATACTTTGCTGCATGCTAACAGTGATTTGAAATGTGTATTTATATTCAGATGTACCCTGGTTCTTGGGCATTTTACTTCCATTCCATTACAGTGATTTCACATTCCATGTGAAATCACTGTAGCATGACAGAAATTTTGAAAAGTAATTGGTCATACCCAAAAAAGTTCTGCAGTCTCTACTTATCTGTGGGGAAAGGCAACCTGTGTCTTGTCAGGACCTGGCTTAACACCCTCTCAAGTAAGGAGATGGCCAACATATGTCAATGAGGTGGTGATGTGCTGCTGTCAACAAGGCAGGGATGTGTTGCTGTCAGTGAGGTGGGGATGTGCTGGTGCCAGTCAGTGGCGTAGCTACATTTTGGGCGCCCCCCCGCCATTAGGGGGGGGGCGCCCACCCCCCGTCGCCGCCCTACCAAGCACCCCTACCCCGCCGCCCAGCCGCCCATGCAACCCCCCCTCAATCCCCCACAGCCTTACCTATCGCGCTGGTCCCGGCGGCTCCGTTCTTCTGCTGAGGACCACCAGAAAATGGCCGCCTCCATACAGCAAACAGTTCCAGAGAACTGTGTGCTATATGGGGGCGGCCATTTTGTGGTGGTCCTCAGCAGAAGAACGGAGCCGCCGGGACCAGCACAATAGGTAAGTCTGCGGGGGATTGAGGGGGGGTTTAACTATAGCACCGCAGCCCCCGGCACCCCCACATGCACAGCGCCCCCCCGCGGTGGCGGGGGCTGCGGTGCTATTGTTACGCCGCTGCTGCCAGTAAGGCAGTGATGGACTTTTCTCTGTGATGCTTTTGCTTACAGTTGTGAAGTGCTATTGGTGTAGCTTGGTAATAAGGTTTTGTTGACAGTTGAAATTAGTGTGCAGTTAAGCTGGGAGAAGTATGTTCATTGAAAAGTAATGCATGGTCATGTGATCCAGTCTGTTTGATTTTTCTAGTGCAATTTCTGTCATTTCAACACACCATTGTGCATGTGTGTATATACTGTAAGTGTAAATACACCATACTTGCCTACTTTTGAACTCTCCTCTCCGGGAGAAGCCCGGAGAGGAGACTGACAGCATCACTTCTGGGGGCGGGGGCCTGATGTAGACGTCATCAAGCCCCGCCCTAGCACAGAAAATCCCCCCCAATTTGCGGGACCTCGAGGAGGGGGCGGGACTTCATGGCACGATTTGCATATTTAGCCCAGCCCCTCACAGTGAAAACCCGCAAATCGCGGTAATTCAAGGAAGCGGCCAGGCAGATTGCGGAATGTGAGGGAGAATCCGGGAGGATTGCCCACCTTTCTGGGGGGCCGGGAGGGGGATCCGATTTTCTGTATCCTCCCGGCCAATCCTGGAGGGTAGGCAACCCTGAAATATACTTACACCTAATAAATATAGGACACAGAGTGTAACACTGACATCTGCATGTGTGCTATACTTATTATGCAGAGTGCCACACCTATTACTTTGAAAATATTTAGACACCAGCAGCAGACATTTGTTTTATGGAAGTGACGCACCATTGTGGATATATATATATCTCCTTCCATTACATATTCTCCTCACATAACACTACAATGGTGTTGAAAGGAAGTAATCTCACCTAAATAGCTGGTGACTAGGCAGAAAAAGATGAGGCGAAGCTTAAGAGCACAATTTTACAATGCAGCACAAAAATGTTATTCGCTAAATTAATATTACTAGTGAATGAGTAGTTGGGGTGAACTCCATTTCATTTATATTAGGCAGGTGACCTGGGAGCCAGATTGGAGGGGTCACCCTAACATGGAAATAATATAATTTATAAAATCAAACAACTTTGCAGAAAAATCATCACCTACATTTGCAGAATGCAGGTCCAAGTGTTTAGTAGGATTTTTTTTACTACATTGTTTGATATGAGTTTAGAAAATTGCTTTCCTGTACTAGAAGTGGGTATCTTGCCATTATTGATGTCAAAAGCCAGTTTGAATATCATAGGTGTAGATGTAGTATTGGAGGCTAATGATGTCCGTTTGTAACCTCAACGTAGCTTTTGCAGAGGGAAGTATGTGCCAGATCTAGAGACACAAGGGGGTATTTAATCTGGGATTCTGACTGTCGGAACATCCCAACAGTCGGCATCACAGGCCGTTTTCGGTTCTTCCGACAGTAACTCGATAGCCGGAATTCAATGTTCCAGCTGTCAAGTGTCAGATAGTCTGCGGATTGGTGAAAACAAGGCAGTTTTGTCAAAATACGGCTGCAGATTGGACAATCCATGGCCGTTTCCAACAATACAGACTCTCCTCACAGGGAGGTAGGTCTGTAGATGGCGAGTCCCAGCCGGGATTAAATACCTTAACTGATGATATTTCCACTGTCCGGAATATCAGCAGACATTGGATATCCCCCTGAAGGAGTGCATTGATATGATATGGTATGAATGAGGAGAGAACTGAGTCACAAAGGTCAATGGCAGAAGAGAAGGTGAACAATACGGGAAGGTGAACAATGTTGTCAAAAGCAGCAGAGAGGTTCAAGAGGACGAGTATGGAGAACTGGGAATTAGATTGTGATGCTAAGTAAAACATTTAGAACATTTTTGAGGGAAGTCTTTGTGCAATGGAAAAACTTGATAGAAGAGAAAAGAGAAAGAATTCATTGGATAGTAAGTCTTGTTGTAAAAACAGCTACTTAACTGATGCAACGGAGGACAAAGGGAGAAGAGAAATAGCGTGGTAGTTTGTGACAGAGGCCTGGTTAAGAGAATACTGTACTTCATTACACTTGGTAAAACAAGCATGTTTTTAAAGGAGTACTAGAATATGCGATTACGGAGGGTATAGACAGGTTAAAGAGATATACAAATCACAATTCTCAGATCCTTTTATTTATTGTCAAAGAAAAACACCAAAACAATCAGTGCTAAATGGAAGGTGGCTTCAACACAATTCAATATAATCATATATAACTGCACTGGACGGTGTGCTCTTAAAAATATTAGGATTAGATTTTTCATTATTAACAAATAAAGTAAAATAAAAATAGGAATAAAAAATTGATGCCTTCTAATTTTCCAGAAAAGAATCAATTTGCATTATTAGTTCATCTGTATTTGTTAGAAGGAGTCTTATATAGTTAGTAAAAATTAGTATAACTAAAATAAGTATGTCACAGTCCTTTTGTTAGTAAGCGTTTCTCCATTTGACTTCTTTGATCCACAATAACACATGAATCGGTTTCCACTGGTTGTATTGTTAGGCATACAGTATAACCCAGCTTGTTCCAGAGCAATTAAGAAATATAGGGGTTAGGAGAAATAGGGTAACTGTGGTTTCACCAAAACATTCAACACATAGGCCTTTATTCAGATCTGATTGCAGTACAAATTTGTTTGGAAAATGGGCAAAACCATGTGCACTGCAGGTGGTTTCTGTGCAGGGCAAATACTGGCTGCATTATTTTTACCCTGCAATTTAGATCTCAATTTCAACACACCCCACCCAAATTTAACTCTCTCTGCATGTGTTACATCTGCTCCACCTGCACATGGTTTTGCCCATTTTCCAAACAAATTTGTACTGCAATCAGATCAGAATAAGGCCATAGAGGGATCACACGGTGCTGTTTGATACAGGTAGATTTTTAATGTCAGGTGTTCTCTATGGGCCTCTCTCCTTGGACCACACTGACCCTGATTCAGGTCCCTATGTTCATACAAAGGTATCTTTATGTTCAACTGTAAATTTCTTTAAGTATCTTTATATATAATATATGCCTACTTTGCCATCTAATCTGCCTCTAAATCTGCAAATATAAGTAATTAACAGTCAAAAGAAAAGCTAGTGTCGGAGGAGACAAGTTTGGGTTTTGTAATGAAAAGAGTTGAGGAGTGAGAAAGGAATAGACAAATGCAAGTTTTTTTTTTTTTTATAAACAGATCTTGTGTTTCGTATTGCACAGAAAAAAAGGAAGGGACAACATTGTGTAGTTGTGTATAAGGCTAAAGGACTAACAATTTAAAAAAGAAATATTGGGCTGGAAAGAGCAGTTGGGAATAGTTAATCCAGTTAGTGGATAGAAACTTTGTTGCCACCCTCTGGCTGGGGTAATGACATAGGTAACCTTCTATTTTGGTACCTACTGTGAGATGTATCAAGTTATGAAGACAGTAAAAGTGGAGAAGTTGCCCCAAACAACCAATCCATTTCTAGGTCTCATTTATCTAGTAAAGTCTATGACACAACAGTAAGAAGCTGGTAAGTTGCTTTGGGGAACGTCACTACTCCATCTCCCTTCAGAGCTTTATACATATCATTTATAATCCCTAACATTACAGTTGGTCTAAGAAGATTCCGCAGCTGAGCAATGATGGCAACAGCAATGACAGTTGAGCTCAATGTGTCAAGCAGCTGAACATTAAATCTTAGAAACAACCTTCTTCATGGTATGATGACACCTGACAACACTGCAGTGTAATTTATTACCATTTACTACTGTTTTTCCACACATTGCTTTACATTGGTACAGTAAACAGAAGGTAGGTCATAGAGCTGGCAGATATCTCTAACTGCCATCCGCATGCCAAGCATTTTTGTAAATTAAGAATTACTGTTTTCATTTTTTTTATTATGTTTATTGAAAACTAATGTATGGAGTTGACTAAAAATAACACCATGAAACAGTTATAAATAACACGCATTCTAAGACGAGCTGCTACTAAACCCTTAACCTACTGCATAAAGTAGGGATGGTACATATGCCATCAAGCCTTTGCGATTGAAACTGTCAATCTTGAAATAAAGACAGACATGATTTGCCCAGCTATCAATAACTGAAGAATGCTATCGTTCAATTTTTATTAAATCTAGTTCAGAATATTTTATTAATGCTTTAATGAAAGTAAAAAAAAAAAACCTTTAAAATGATAATAAATCATCTTTAAAAATATTCAATTTGCTACTTTTAACTTTTTGAAACACAATATAATTTTAAAAAGAAATGTTGAGTCCTTAAGCATATATAGTATCAGAACTCTGATACAAAGGTTGCAAGTCAGTGATTCCTAAAAATTTAAAATATTCCTAAATGTTCTACATTTTCAAGGTACATCAAATACTTTGAGAAAATTGAGTCCTACCACTGCATTTTATGAGTTATATAACACAGAAACAAGGGTGAAATATTGCATCTTCTCAAATGAATCATGAAATGACAGATAGAGATTGTGCACCTACTTATGGAAGTTGTGGTAAAAAAGATGGTGCCACATAATGAGTGTCAAAAACTACTATAGCAATAATTGCTTGTCAATTTAGGGATTATTTATTTTACTATGGCTCGGAAAATTATCAATTTCAACGGTAGCTTCATATTTTTTATAAATGCATGTAGATCTTATCCTAATATTTTTGGTATAAGAAGCTTCCCATCTGCTTTTTTTGTTTAAATATACTATATATGTGTCTCTTTTACATCTTTTTAAATAAATTGTGTGAAATATATTATACTATTATTGGCAGCCATTTTTCTGCCCTACTGAGATGAAGGGACTCATGGATCCAGGAGAGGAAGCAGAGATACCAATTTGTGTGTTTGTTGCTGGTATGCAGGCACTCATATAGAGTATGGTCTCTTTGGATGTGAGACTGAATGATGCAGTTGGTTTCTTTTCATTTCCATAGATGCACTGGATGTCATATGAGGTTGCAAGTTATACATGAAGGAGATATAAGGAGATTCAAATAAATCTTGTTTTGTTCATGTTTTTGTACACAGCGCTCAATTTTCTCCCTACATACTTGATGCATTGTTGGTATTACTACTAATATTTAATAATAAATATAGGTACTCTTTACCTAGTACGGCGCCCGTCGCGGGCATCGCGGGTACATTTATGTATGGCCGCGACGCAACCGACGCGATGCCCGCGATTTCCCATTGAAACCAATGTTAAACTTGGAAATCGTGTCGGTCGCGTCGCGGCCGGCCATAAATGCACCCGCGATGCCCGCGACGCGATGCTCCCGATTTCCCATAGGAATCAATGTTAAAAGCCGCGATGGACCCGATTTTACTGTTAAATGCCTCAATCCACCCGATTTTGCTATAGGAATCAATGTTAAATGGGCCACAGAGCCCATTAACCCTTAAATGTCCCCCCAAATTTTTAACGCCACCCCACGATCCACGCCAACCCGAAGCGTGGCGAGCGCAGCGAGCCCGCGAGGGGCGGCGGTACGCGTCCTCCGACCTTTTCATGCCCTACTATCCACGTCGGCGTGGTGTGAGAATATAATAGTGTGGCGAGCGCAGCGAGCCACCGAGCCCGAAGCGTGGCGAGCACAAATGGGCCCAAATCGGGTCCATTGAGGCATTTAAGTGTAAAATCGCGGTCAATCAGGCTTTTTAACATTGTTCCCTATGGGAAAATCGCGGTAATCGCGGTCATCGCGGGCATCGCGGCCATCCCGATTTACCCACGATGCCCGCGATGACCGCGATCACCGCGATTTTTACCCCCGACGCCCGCGATTTCAATCGTGGGCGCCGTTCTAGGTAAAGAGTACCTAAATATATTTTGGAATGTTTCTCTGTTATTTAACATGTTCTTTAAATTATGATAAATTATTGTTTTTAGATTTATGATTTTGTGTGTATGCAATTTGCCACTCTTTCCATTGTTTTGTTTGTTTCTTACCAACTCATTGGAGTGCCACTGTTTGTACCTGTACTGGACCATATATATATATATATATATATATATATATATATATATATATATATATATATATATATATATGTATAACAAGCGTTGCACTCCAAGTAAGAACCACCTTATTAATATATGATGTAGCCTTGTTCTAACATTTCAGATGCATGTTACATCTTTTATCAAGGAGATAAGAATACATTAGAGATGTCACACCAGATAAGGGAGGGGGGGGGGGGCCCTGGTGGGAGCCCAGTGCATAACCCATCACCATAGTAACATTATGAATACATACATAACATCCAAAAAGCAGACAATTACATATTGAATAACAGCACAGTATAAGTGAATGTTCAATGGCACTGACATATAGCAGTGCTAATACAAGATGCTAGCCTGTTAAGAGTTGAGAACTGCAACCACTTGTGCTACTACTTTCACTATAGTGATGTGCGAGGGGTGTTGGGGGCGGTGCAGTGTGGTGCCTGCTGCCATGCAGGTGTCTCTGGACCACTTACCTGGCTCCGCATACTCTCACCTTCAAGCTGTGCCAAACAGGGGCGGATTGGGAATTAAAAGCAGCCCAGGAAATATTTTGAAGCAGCCCTAAAGGAGGGGGGTTGTTGCGCGTCGCAGGCGCGCCCGATTTTTTCTGGAGGCATGGCCTATCAATATGGGGGTGTGGCCTATTTCAACAAGGCTACGCCCAATTTTTGCCACTATGGGGGGGGGGGGGCATGGCTAGTGGCTCTCTGAGCTGCTGGCAATGTACCCAGCCCCTCAGGCTGCAGAATAGGTGCATGCGTACAGGGTCTATTCTGCAGCCTGTGGGGCTGGGGAGATAGAGATGGGGGGGGGTGACAGGGGGTCCCCCAACTGTCCCCCCAGGTGCCGTGGGACATTGAGTATGGGCCACCTCCCTTGAACACATGCACCATAACAAGAGGGCCCTTTTTTCTATCGAAAAATCTGTACACATTATGCCACGCAGTATGAGCCAATATTCACACTATGACACATGGAATGATCCAAAATTCACAAAATGCCACACAGAATGCGTTAAAAAAAGAAGCTAAAGTTCACATTATGCAACTGAATGAGAAGACACAGGGTGAGAGGGGTTGGTAATGAAGGGTGAGAAGGGGGTGACGAGGGGTGAGAGTAGAGTGGCAGGGTGGAAGAGGATGCAGGGAGGGTCGGAGGCAGGACGGAGGGTGGCTGAGAACGAAGGGATGGAGGATTTACACAGGGTGGCACAGGACGCAGGGTGTGAGGGGGGCAAGGTGGCACAGGATGCAGGGTAGGAGGGGGAATGCAGAGTGGCAGAGGATGCAGGGAGGGGAGTCACAAAGTGGTGGAGGATGCAGGAGGGGAGACAGTGATGCCCACTATACATATGCCACACACCATGATGCCCATTATACATATGCCACACAATTTGATGCCCTTTATACATATGACACACACTGTGATGCCTATTATACATATGCCACACACCGTGATGCCCATTATACATATTTCACACACCATAATGCTCCATTATAATATGCTGCACACCCTGATACCATTATACATATGCCCCACACCATGATGCCCATTATACGTATGCCGCACACCGTGATGCCCATTATATGTATGCCGCACACCGTGATGCTCCATTATACATATGCCTCCCACCGTGATGCCCATTATACATATGCCACACACCATAATGCCCATTATGCATATGCCACACACCGTGATGCCAATTATACATATACCACACACCATAATGCTCCATTATAATATGCTGCACACCCTGATGCCATTATACATATGCCTCACACTGTGATGCCCATTATACGTATGCCGCACACTGTGATGCTCCATTATACATATGGCACACACCGTGATGCCCATTATACATATGCTGCACACTGTGATGCCCATTACACGTATGCCACACACCATGATGCCATTAAACATATGCCGCACACTGACACTTTTTCGCATAATTGTCCCGGCTGGGGTGGAAAAGCAACCAAGCAGTTGTTGGACTCAGGACGAGTGTCAGGACCCCTCTTGCTATATATACAGAGAAAAACCGCACTCCACTTGGTATCCAATTTGTTTAGTGCCAGATCCCATATTCAATTACACAGCCAATATTTCCTCATCAGAGAAAAAAACGACATCTGCACACCAAAAAATGCTATATATATATATATATATATACACATATATATATATATATATATATACACACACATATATATATATATACTTCACTGAGACAGGCTGTAACATGACATAAAAGAACATTTCAATGCAGATGAGAGATCATGATGAACATAGCAATTAGATGTTCTATTAAATAACAATAAAATAAGGTAGTGCAGCTGCAGCGATTCCAACACCTTTTATAATAAAAACATTCACACACTGAATAATATATAATTCAGACATTCACACACTGCTGGCACACTGACTGACACTTGTATAAATTTTATGTTTACCGCTGGCTGCCTGCTCGGATGCTCATGTCGCCGCCGCCGCTGCCCCCCATCAGATCTCATCCAGCCCTGCGCGTTGCTGGGATGGATCACGTGGGGGCAGCGCCAGCGCAGCCATCCTACGGACCGCAGGAGCAGCTGAGTGCGCCGGCGCATGCGCACCAGCCCTCCCGTGGCCATTTTGGCTTTGGGTGGATGCGATGATGGCCGCGGCCATCTTTGAGATGGAGACGCTGGCTGCTGCGGGCGGGCGCAGGTCGTTAGGGTGGGCGCCGGGCGGCCCCTTATGCTATAATATGTGCCGGCCCACCGGGAAATGGCCCGGTTTCCCGGTGGGCCAATCCGCCCCTGGTGCCAAACCACAGTCCTGGAAAACGCCTGCATCCGGACACGATAGACTCCTCCCTCCCAGTTTTCTTCGCCGTACTGTCAGGAACAAAAGGGTGGTTAAGAAGGCTCCACAATTCAACTCACAGAGGGTTGAATGTGGAGGGGGATATGGGTGGCCCGCGACATTCATGGGTGAATGGTCATTATCGTCCAGAACCTCAGCCACTCAGCTTCACTTATTGGCACTCCCGCGCCTAGGTGTTTAGTTAAGGGTCTCACACATCCATGTGCAGTCCCCAAGCCAGTACATAAGGGAAGGGGAGACAGACAAATGTAAAGACTACTCACTCCCAGGCTCATGTCACCTTGACGGGCGCTCTCCAGCACCTGTAGGGGAAACACAACCTCTCTATCATATAACTTTCCCAAACACGGGGCTAACT
The DNA here is from genome assembly GCF_055691185.1 of Crinia signifera. Lineage (NCBI taxonomy): Eukaryota > Metazoa > Chordata > Amphibia > Anura > Myobatrachidae > Crinia > Crinia signifera. The sequence continues at coordinate 267,156,496 of NC_139219.1, read as the reverse complement.
GACCTACGCACCCTTATCAACGTTACATTAAAGCTGCAGGTATCTAATCGCTCAAACAATTAACTAATATGCAAAACTGTACATGTCAAAAACACACAGATAATAACAATAAGCAACAGAGAATACAATCAGTGGGATTTTACTTATCACCCTCCCCTTACCTAGAACCGGCCCTACCCACGAACAGCCTTTCACAGTGATGTGAAGGGAAAAGCTGTTTCCTTTTGCCTACTCAATCCTGACCCCGGGAAGAGCTGCCACAAAGCAGAGGCAGTACCCTTCAGGGGAGTTATAATCACCCCCAACCAGCAAGGAGACACAGGCCTAGGTAGGCCTAAAACACCTCACAGGCCTTAAGAGACCTAACACAAAAGACAGGCTTTAGGAGGCCTAAAATGGCCTGGGGCCGTGGAGGAGCTTACCTGATGTTGGGAGAGGCCGCGGGGGGGGGGGAGCTTCGTCAGATTTAATGTTTCCCAACCCCGCTGGCCTCTCCAGGAGCTGCCATCTTCTTTCTTCTGCCGCTGGCCCATCCTGGCCAGCGGCGGTGCCACTTCTTCCCCTCTGACAGATGGTGCCGGAGGTCTTCTTCCATGGAACTGTTCTCCCCGCTGCTGTCTTCCAGTGGCTTCTGGCGTCCGACGCCGCTTCGCTGCCCACACCATAGGCGCAGGGATCAGACAGCTGATTTCCGCGCTGGGGGAAGCCGTGCCCTGGGGAAGGCACAGCTCGATCTTCCTGTGCCTGCACTGCTCCAGTGCTGGGAGCAGGAAAGTTATCTCAACACTGGGGCACATTGTTACAGTGACTTCATGGTAAGCCTATATATAAGTAACCCTATTTTATGACTACAATCTACAAACTTCAATCTTTATATACATACATATATCTGTCTAGATAGATAGATAGATAGATAGATAGATAGATAGATAGATAGATAGATAGATAGATAGATAATTAGATAGATAGATAGATAGATAGATAGATAGATAGATAGATAGATAGATAGATAGATAGATAGATAGATAGATAGATATAGGTACCTGGGTGGAACAATAGCTACCTACAGGAAACATATCTCACAACGAGTACCTAGTTACCAAAAGCATGTCAGGTTAATTCAATCCTAAAAAGGTGTACTGTATTGAGACTATGTATCCACTGATTTTCTGTCTGAATTAGTTTCTTTGCTTGATCCCCACCACCCTGATGCTGTGGAACATGATCGATAATCATGTATCGAAGGGACACTGGCGTTGAATTGAGTAATTTTTATTTCAGTTTTTCAAACAGAAAATAAAATAAATTCTAAACAAACAATAAATAAAACACCAACAGAGACACAATATACATTTAGCATATAGAAGAAAGAAATAATTGGAATATTCATGAGGTTATAAACATATATAGGGTAAATTAAAAAGTATTGACTTACTTTGTCAATATAGGCAAAACACAATTGCCCGAAGGCGCCATCCGTGCATTTAAAACAAGAGGAGAATAAGGAGTACAGTTTTAAAAGTATACTGCAACCATATAGGGAGAGATTAACAGTAAATTGTAGTCCACCAGGAGCTCTATAACAACCTATATATTATACTTTACTATCTCCCTCCCTGCTAAACCCAATCTCACCCTAAGCCTACCAAAATCCTGACCCCCCACCCTGTATAACCTGACCCCAACCTAGGCATATATGGATTCCCATAACTCCCTTAAACTTTAGCAACTAAAATAACATAACCTCCCCAACCACCCCTAAAAAAGGGATAAAGGCCATATGGACTAAAAGGAGGTAGCAAACTAGTGGTTTGTAGCTAGGACCTTCAGGACTCTCCCACCAACCACAGGATATACAGTATAAATTCAAACCTAGCTAACCTATACTAATCTAATGGCCCCTCCCATCCCACCTAATCTACATAAAAGAAAGGATAATATAGATATGGACTGACTAGGGCAATGAAGTTATAATCTTGATATATAAAAAAGAACAGACCAGGTTTTTATAAAGAAAACAATAAACAATACAGAATGTTTTCACTTTGTCTTATCATATAAAAGGGTCATTATACCATTAGAGAAACAAACACAGGAGCTGAAAATATTAGTCTGACCAAGCCTCTGTGAACAGCATACATAGAACAGTACCTTCCTCACAGATCCAGGGACATACATATGAAAAATGTAGATACTGTAAATTCCGGCTACAGGCAAATAAGGAGTTCCAGAGAGTAGAGTGTTCCAGTATAGGTACATAGTAGATATCCAGATGGGAACTTCGGATAATAAGCAAACACCAGCAGTAACCATAGGAGAGAACGCTCCATGACAGGATGAAATCAGAAGAATTGTGGAACCAACATCAGAGATACCAGATGATATTTTTATTCCAGCTGGATAGGTCCAAGAGATCCATGGATTCAGATAATGTTCAAGTCATATTAGAAGGATGTGATAATTCAGCGACCACAGATCCAAGTTTGGCAACAATCCTCTGGGTAGAAAAGACAATCACCTTAGCAAAAAATGTAGGTGATCAGCCATAACAGTGGTGGTAGACAGTTCAATATTCCAGTAACAAGGTGGTTGCTAGCACAGCACCAGGGCTAACCAATTATTAGGATGGGATATCCAGTAAACCATCAGGCTACCAGAGTCTGTAGTCACTGCACGGTCTCCACACTTGTAGAAGGGCTCACAAACATATAAATGGACCAGGATGCAGAGGTCCAGCACAAGAGGAAGGCAGCCAGGTGGGTAGTGGTAGATATAGACAGGCTCACCTGATAGTGCAGCTGGAGGTTAAATAAGTGGCCAGCAAGCGGAGTCTGTTAGGAATGCGCCTAGATACCAGTGTGACAGAGCAAGAGCTGGTTGGAAGACGAATCTCACCAGGAGGTACAGTGGGTACAACCAGACGAGTGGTGTAGAAGTGTGCAACAGCACCACACCATCCCAAATGGTGCCTGAACACAAGCCCACCAGAGCTGGAGTAGCCCAGGAGGAGGTCCAGGGTGAGTATAGATGGGGCGGGGATTGATCAAACTCCCTGAAGCAGGGAGCTCACTCAACCCACTGCAACTTACATGCCTGGCCAATCCACTGCCCCAGATCTTTCCTTATTTATGAAAAAAAAAATTCAATGAGGATAACATTAAAATAATCAGAAATACACTATATATATATATTGTTAATGTGGTAAATGACTATACTAGCTACAACTATCTGTTTTTTAAAGGAATATCTGCATAGATATATAGAGGCCTACTTCCAGCAACCATCACTCCAGTGTTTTGATGGTACATTGACTATGCTAAATGTGTTAGAAGACTAATGGATGATTAGAAAACCCTTCAAACCCTTTTGCAATCATGTTAGCACAGCTGAAAAAGGGTTTTCTCATTAGAGAAGCTATAAAATTGCCCTTCTTTTGAACTAGTTGAGTATATGGAACATCACATTTGTGCGTTCGATAATACTCTCAAAATGGCCAGAAAAAGAGAACTTTCATGTAAAACTCAACAGTCCATTCTTATTCTTAGAAATAAAGGCTATTCCACGTGAGAAATTGCCAAGTAACTCAAAGTGTGTACTACTCCCTTCATAGAACAACACAAACAGGCTCTAACCAGAGTAGAAATAGAAGGGGGAGGCCCTGGTAGCACAAATTAGCAAGAAGACAAGTACATTAGAGTCTCTAGCTTGAGAAATAGATGCATCACAGATCCTCAAATGGTAGCTTCATTAAATGGTACCTGCAAAACACTAGTCTCAATGTCCCTGGACATCCATTTAAGCCCAAGTCTATGTTAAGCTCCAGTCCGACAAGGCTTCCATTAAAATCTATATATAAATTTTGGAGTCCTCGGTTATTTAGGAAATTAAAAATGAGGATAGGGTACACATGAATATGTTCAAACAGAAAACTGAAGCTCTTAAAAGTTTTTGCAACATAGCTGGTGCTATTGGGCTACAGAGTATTGAGATGTCGAAATCTATGTATAAAGTTATATAGACAACTAGGGGACCTCATGGTGTATTTGAAATGAGATGATAACCCCCATTGTAAATATAAGCATGAATTTGATCTTATTACAAACTCATATTGATAAAGTTATTGATCATGTCACCCTCAAAGCACTCACTGTTGACTTCCCTGTGGTCCCACTGCTTTACTTATTACCTAAAATACATAGAGACAGAACTTGCCCACCTGGGCGCCTGATAAGCAGCCAGATGTTTCTTGTTCTCAGTTATAGCTAGATATTTGAATTACTATCTGCAGACATGTTTTCAAAGACATGTTGTTAAAGGATACCACAGATCTCTTAAATAAATTGATATTGTTTAATGACCAAACAAAAACACACTCAATTTATTAGGTGCTTAGTAGTAAATATCATTCTTATGTATAAACCATACATGTACTATTTAATTTTGTAGAAAAGCTGCAGGTTTCTGATGTGTCATTGTACACACATACAATTATTAACCCCGATTCACACACTCAGGTGGGTCGCAGGGTCAGATTAGAAGACAACAAATATTAAATGGAAACACTGCGCTTATAAAGCTAATTTATTGAAAGTGTAATGCTTAGATGGCCACCTATAAATAAATCAATAAAAATAATCACATGTATACATAAATTCTCCAAATTTAATTATTTACCTATGAGCCTCTTTCCATATATACTTTGTACTGTATGTGTCAATTTTCTGTCTCTTGATTTTATATACGTGTATGTCCATTCTCCAGCACTCTGATATATCATTTTGTAATCCTCATAATAAATTAATAAAAGCCTTCAGGATGCAGTATAAGTAATGTTCTGCAATTCAGTTGGTAAAATAGCGTATCATATGCTTACCACTTGCCATTATATGTTGTTTTGTGAAACAAGTAGTCCCCAGTTGGATTGAATCAGCCACTTGTGCAGCTGTGGTACCGGCAGGGGCTGGCTGGCAACTTTCAGCCTGGGGGGCAACACAAGCAAGTGGCTCATCACCATCGCCATCGTTTCACCACCCTACCCTCTCCCCTCTAGTATGCATCAAAGATTCCACAATCCCCCCACACACACACACATACAACAGAAATGGGGAAAGTGCGCGCCAAAATTTACACTGTAATGCCCATTACACATAATGCCACACACCGTAATGTCCATTACACATAAAGCCATCACTGTAATGCTAATTAAACATAATGCCACACACTGTAATGCCCATTACACATAATGCCACACACCATAATGCCAATTGAATATAATGCCACACACCATAATGCCAATTGAATATAATACCACACATCGTAATGCCCACTACACATAATGCCAACAACGTAATGCCTATTACACATAATGCCACACACCGTAATGCCAAATAAACATAATGCCACACACTGTAATGCCCATCAAACATAATGCCACACTGTAATGGCCATTACACATAATGCCAACACCGTAATGCCCATTACACATAACGCCACACACCGTAATGGCCATTACATATATTGCCACACACCATAATGCCCATTAAATATAATGCCACACACTGTAATACCCATTAAACATAATGCCACACACCGTAATGCCAATTACATATAATGCGAACACGGAAATGCCCATTACACATAATGTCAACACCATAATGCCCATTACACGTAATGCCACACATCATAATGCCAATTAAATATAATGCCACACAAAAAAATGCCCATTACACATAATGCCAACACCATATTGCCATCACCGTAATGCCCATTACACATAATACCAACAAAGTAATGCCCATAGAACATAATGTCACACCCCATAATGCCCATTACACATAATGCCAATACCGTAATGTCCATTAAACATAATAATGCCTATTACATATTATACCATATAACTGCTGCTTACCTACAGGCTCATTGTCAGAAGAATATCGCTTGCTGCCAGGGGTTACATGCTTCTTGCCAGGTGTTTCATTCTTGTTGCCACGGGGAATTTTTGTCAGGGGGGATCCAGGGTACATGCTCGTTGCCAAGGGGTTCCATTTAAATAGCGCGCTAGCGCTACCCGAATCCCCACTTCCGGGTAGCACTGGCCGCACTGTTCTCTTCTGACAGACACTAGAGGTAAGGAAGTACCTCTAGTGTCTGTCTCCTATAAGGCGGTGGCCATTTTTGGAGAGGCCGTCGCCTTACATTCATGCGTTCAGGAAGCCGCGGATGTGCTGGACACACTGAGGCGGCCGTCGGCAGTGATGGCTGCGGCAGCATGTGCAAGATGCACACAGCGTCCCAGCCAATACATAGTCATACTGGCCTGGGGGGCATGTGGCACCCTGCCCCCCGGCCCAGCCCGCCCCTGGGTACTGGGACACAACACCCACAGCGGGTGTGCTGGAAGATATGCTCACCCACCGAGACTCATGGATCGAGGTGTGTGAGTGCTGCATTTCTCACCTGCAGCATAGATGGCTCTGGGTCTGGGTGGAGATTGGGATTCACTGATAGCTGTTTCCGTCTGTGGAGAGTTGGCATGCAAATGGCTCCTGGGGAATGAAATAGCTTGGATGTGCTGGCAACTGATGTCAGGCATTGAATAGACTGAAGTGTCTCTGGGTAAGAATGCTCATGGTAAGTCATTATACACAGATCTATACTAAACATTAAAAAAAATCACTTGTAAATATAAGCATGACATTGATCTTATAACAAGCTCATAATGATAAAGTTATCATTATGACACCCTCAAAGCACTCACTGTTGACTTCCCCGTGGTACCACTGCTTTACTCATTACCTAAAATACATAAAGATAGAACTTGCCCACCTGGGCACCTGATTATAGCACCCAGAGATTTCTTGTTCTCAGTTATAACTAGATATTTGGATTACTATCTGCAACCTGTTATCCAGGTGCAAGACACATTTTTAAAGAATACCATGGATCTCTTAAATAAATTGATAATGTTTAATGACCACCCCAAGACATTTCTTATGTGTTGTATAGATGTAATGTGTCTCTACATTAATATTCCCTATACTAACAGTCTTAATGAGCTCAGTGATCTGCTCAACAGTAATGCATTACACAGTGCACCAGAAAGGTACTTCTTTTTATGCTTATAGAAAAATCTCTGAACTAAACTATTTATTTTTTGATGGTGGCTATTTCCTCCAGTTACAGGGGTGTGCAATGGGGTCCAACATGATCCCTTCTTTTGCAAATGTCTACATGTAGGAGGTTAAAAAAAAGGGGTACTTGTGTAGTTTCACGGCACCAGCATGGCACTGTGCATCTGTGTCCAGCTGCGGGGCTGTAAACTCCATGCCAACGCATATAGTTCGTACCCCCACTATCCATGTTGGCATGGAGTTGATCTTAGATGGTGTGGCGAGCGTAGGGAGCCACCGAGCCCGTAGCGTGGGTGAGCGCAGTGAGCCCCGCAAAGGGACACAGACGCATGCCACCATGCTGGATCAGATGTCATCTATTAACTAGATGGATCCCACTATCAAATTTACTTTTTGCTGTAGTGAGCATCAAATTAATTATCTTTATGTACACAAAACCCACGGATACAAATACACTTTTACAGTCATCAGGGCTTCCATACTCACTATTTTTGCAGGTATAGAGAATTACTAGAAATCCACAGATAACATTCATGGAGATTAATAAAATCCTAGGCAAGTTTCTAGCTAGAGGATACCTATGTAAAGATTTTATAAGAGCATGAGAAAAGGCTTTATCCATTCCACATGAGCTCACTCAGATATACCTTTGGTCCCTTTTCCTTTAGTGTCCAAAAAAGCCAAGAAGCTTTGGCCTCTAATTAAAACTGATAAAAATATTCGGTACTTGTGTACTTTCACGGCGCCAGAGCGCACCAGCTCTGCGCTACGCTATGTTTGTTTTCTGCCATTTGAATCTTGGCAGCTTGGCAGCTCTAAGCTACGTTATTAGTGTAGCACCTGCACGGCCAGCTTGCGGCAGTTGCTAAGTTTTGACTCTGCCTAACGTTATCAGCGTAGCGCCGGCAGCAGCGCTCATAGCGCTCATAGGCTGCTGACATTGGCCAATGGCTGCCTCACTTTTACGGCTGCCTTACTTTGCTAAGCTAGTGAGTGCCTCTCACACAGCGCTGGTTCCCGCATGATTTCCTGTCTTCTGTGGAGAGGGGATAATGCGGACTTCGGTGAAGAGGCACTCCATTTGTGTGAAACGTTGGTGCCTCTGAGACGCCCATGCATCTTAGTAACTATTGCGGCTGAGTACAGTACAAAACTAGGTGTTCGGGAGCGCGTGCATCTCACGCACAAAGAGGGGTGTGGATGCAAGTGCGTCTCATGCACAATAAAGGAGACATTTGCCAGTGCTCCATGTTACATACTGGCAAATGCTTCCATTTCCACTATCCACGGCAGCCCGAAGCGTGGCGAGCACAGCGGTACGTATCCTCCCGACCTTTTCATACCCCAAATATCCACGTGGGCATGGAGTTAATTATATATAGTGTGGCGAGCGCAGCGAGCCACTGAGCCTGAAGCGTGGCGAGCGCACGCGGATAACTTCACATGTATTCCGTGTCCCCTCACGGGGCTCACTGCGCTTCAGGCTCGGTGGCTCGCTGCGCTCGCCACACTATATAAAATCAACTCCACGCCGATGTGGATAGTGGAGGTATGAAAAGGTCGGGCTGCCATGGATTGTGGGGGTGTTTCAGGGACACATTCACACCTGACATAATATACACCTGAAACAGTAATGACGACATGTGTTAACTGTTAAATGTAATTTACTGAAGATTAAGAAGAATAAAGAAGGATTAATGATGGTGTAGCGGGGGGCGGAACGAGGGACAGGGGAATGCTCACCTGCCTCCTCGGGGGGTGCAGCGGCCGCCACTTCTATGGTACTACAAAGTAACGCCCTCCAGAGGCCGGCGCCCTAGGCAAATGCCTAGAGCTGCCTAGTGGTGGCGCCGGCCCTGCTTGCAGCTATGGATATGGCAGCGCCACATCCACTCCCTGACACTGAGCATCATAGGGTGTCCATTGCGGTAGGTCTGTCAGGCAGGAAGTTCTGCCTCTGCAAAAATGCCACAGCATCCTCCTCAGCCTGGGGCAGATTAAATAAGGTCAACTTCTCAGCAGCCATGACTCCAATACGTCTCACACAGTGTCTCTAACAATCTCTAACAGCTGACTGACTACGCTAACTGCGTTCCGCTCAATCTACCAGATACGCTAACTGTGTATCGCTCACTATAACAGCTGACTGACTATGCTACGCTGTCCGCAGGAACACTACGCTACATCTGACAGGGACGCTGCCACATAGTCTAGGGAACTGACTACAGGGACGTTCACGCGACTACCGCGGGAAAACTTTGCTACGCTAACCACCCGATTCTGAAAGGTACACTATGCTAACTACTTAAGTGGCGCCGTGAAAGTACACAAGTACCAAATATTCCATCTCTATAGAATATAAGATTATTGACATGCTTTAAATGTTGGAGGAATTTAAAAGATCTTTTAGTACATAATGATGTAACTACAGTACTTCTACACCGGTTCTCTTAGAGGGATTTCTAAAATGCATTTCGGGCTGTTATAAATGTGCTAATTGTACAATGTGCTGATACCTTAATACAGGGCCAACAATTACACATCCACAAACTGTGTGCACCATTAAGGAAAGGGCCACCCAACATAGAGTAGGTCAGTCATAAGGCTAGCTTTTGAAGTGAGAAACATTGATCAGCTGGTCCCTAAGCATTTTGTCTCAGCAAGACATACTTTAGCATCCCTTCGATACATACTGGTTTAGTTGCTGGCTTGCTATGACCTCTCATTGGTCAATGAAATGTAGGACATGTTAATAATATTCAATGCAAAGTTTGGGTGAGGTTGGGATGGGGCAGGTAGAGAGAGAGAATCATAGCTGCAGTTTACCTAGTACCAGGTATGATTGTAAATATTGTACCAAATATAATATTATGTGCTTTAGATGGCAATATACATGGCTCAAATTTGTGTATCTGGTTCCTTAAGAAGAACTGTCTTATTAAATGGCAGTTTCTGATAACTAAGAATCTATATGTATATCCAGGGTCCATAAACATGTAATATTGTTAAGGATCAAAATGAAAATATAATGCAGTTGCATCATCATTCACCAATCCCAATATGTGATTTTAGGAATAAAAAAAATGTGTCTGTGTTCCAATCTCATGTTAAAATTGAATGCGGCTGCATGTTTTTTTTTCTCTATGTTTTACATAAATCATACTAAATAGCATTCTCTGCTGACATTTCTCCTGCATCATTTATAAAGCTTTGTCAAGGTATATCAAGCTCTTTGAAGAAATCCAATCCAGCCAGCCAACTGAGGGGGTCTATGAGTGAAGTTCACACAATTATGGCATACAGTGCATGTAAAAAATGAACATTGCTTTTGTAGTTTGTTTCAGATTTAAGACATTTTCCAAGCTTTGATAACTCTTTTCACACATGTCATAATGTTTTGTTGTTGTCTTGCAATGCAACTTTAATTAGCTAGCAAAAATTATATAATAACTTTGCAAAAATAAACAATATTTTCTTTTTTTTTTAGAGAAGTTTTGAGAGATTTACTAATCACCATTAAGGCAGTTTATTTTAAAGTAGAGCTTCACCTATCAATTAGTCAGATGAACTGAAATGAACACTTACTTTTTTGAAGGCTATATTTTTCGAGCAAGGATCAATATATAGGGCCTTATTTTGGTTCACTCTTTCTGACAAAATCCTTCTTAGATGGACAAAACCATGTGCACTGCAGGGGAGCATATGCAAAATGTGCAGAAAGAGTTAGATTTGGGTGGGGTTTTACTTCAAAGTGAGATCTATATTGAAGTGTAAAAATAAAGCAGCCGGTATTTTCCCTGCACAGAAACAAAATTACTTACCCAAATCTAATTCTCTCTGCACATGTTACATCTGCCCCCCTGCAGTGCACATGGTTTTGTCCATCTAAGAAGGATTTTGTCAGAAAGAGTGAACCAAAATAAGGCCCATAGTTAGACCATTTACAGTAGGCCCATGGTTTTGTTAACCAGTGTTTATACAGTGGGGGAAACTAACTAAGGGGAATACACCTGGATTTGGCTTATTTGTAGGTAGTTGTATGCAGGGCTATTTTTCAGTAGGCTCCAGCAGGAACTGAGGCCCTTATTCTAGTTCACTATTTCTGACAAAATATTTCTTAGATGGACAAAACCATGTGCACTGCAGGTGAGGCAGGTGTAAAACCCCACCCAAATCTAATTATCTCTGCACAAGTAACACCTGCCTCACCTGCAGTGGACATGGTTTTGTCCATCTAAGAAATATTTTGTCAGAAAGAGTGAACTAGAATAAGGGCCTCAGTTCCTGCTGGAGCCTGCTGAAAAATAGCCCTGGTTGTATGCAAATATGACTTCCTATATGTATTTTCGGCATTGTGCACATTTCCCAGTTCATTCGGGCATCGCATAACAGGTTTTTTTACGTTTTAGGTTAAGTACGTGGATGCCTAAATGACATTTATAGAAATGTTATCAGCCCGGTGTCCACTTCCCTGGGGCACCAAGGACAGCCCGGGCTTCAGCCCAGACATTGTTAATCCTGGAGGGGGGGACTCCTTTATTGGGTCAATGCCCCGGCTTACCAGTCAGGGGGATAAGGTTTCCCCTGGCTGTAGCATTACCCTGCTGGCTGTTTGGGCCCGATGCTGGTTCTCAAAATACTCCTATTCCTTTTGTCCCCCTGAACTAGAACTGGCCCTTTGAGCCTGGTGCTGGTTTTATCATTTCTGGTGATCTGACTAATCAGTGCAGGCTGCCAACTTGTATTCGTATTTAGTGGCCATATATGTCTGCCAAATATGAATACGAATATGGTGGCATACGACAGCTTGCTCCATCTTGGAAATACAAATTCATAAATTAATTGTATTTACCGGAAAATACGACTGGTGCTGGTTGTATGAATTCATATCCGGCATCTGTCCAATCTTAGAAAATTTCACCCAGTATGTCTAATTGGTGTAGAATAATGGGCACCAGCTGAATGTGAAATGGAGGTGAGGCCATGCAGTTTATAGTTAAGCAGGTTGGAGGTTTATTATGGATAACAGTGGTTGTCAGCGGTAACAAAGTATAGAACACAATATGATGTTTTTCTGATAAATGTTATTGCTAGCTAAATAAAGGGTTAAGCAGCATTTTGTCTTCACTTAACTGAATAAAGTCAAGCAAGTCAAAATATATCCATTTTCAAGGAATGCTGATTTTAGCCTCATACTACTATGATTTCATTTTGAGCATATCTCTAAGTACTGTATAATATGACATTATGGGGGAAATTTACTAAAGGAAATTTGTAAAAAAAATAGGTGTATTTGTATCCAGAAATACACTTATTTTTGACATTTACTATCCCGAAAATACGGCAATTCATATTCGTATTGATAGCACATCAATACGACTACGAATTGCCATATTCTCGGGATAGTAAATGTCAAAAATAAGTGTATTTCTGGATACAAATACACCTATTCTTTTACAAATTTCCTTTAGTAAATTTCCCCCTATACGTCAACAAGAAGGTCTGATCTAGAAAGCTTTATCTTCAGTAAGAAATAGTATTCCAATGTACTGGATGTGATTTAACCATTTGCAGTCCACATTTTTAATTCTTTTTTTTTTGCAATTCAAACTGTCTGGTTTAAATGAATTGTATATATATATTTTTTTTTATAAATTTTTTAATGTTGAATGATGTTAATGTTCTTATTTCAAAGTGGCTCACCATTGGATCTGCTACTTGCACTAGGGTTGTTGAGCCTGAATAGACTTTGGACTTGAAAGGGTTAAGTATAAAATAACCACAACTAGTGGACTCCTTGGTTTGGCTTTTGTCCTGCTTACTGCCAGACTAGCCTGATTGAGCCAAGCATCTCCACCCTTCACCTCCACTTGCACATGGTTTGCTCAGCCCTTATGCAGAGGTAGGGCATGCCATTATTATTATTATTATTATTATAATTATAATTTTATTTATAAGGCGCCACAAGTGTTTTGCAGCGCCGTACAAAGGAACAGTAAAGGGAGACAAAACATAGCATTACATTGAATAAATAACAAAAATAGAATACAAATAAAGAGCGCCACAGTTCAATACACATTACAGCTTGAATACAAGTAGTGAGGACTCATTCAACATACTATAAGAGGCTTGAGGCCAATGATGGAGATGAGTATGCGGACGAAGATGGTCACTGAGTGTTTGAGTACAGGAGAGCTATGAGTGAAATGTGAAGAGAGGAGGGCTTTGACAACAGGAAGGAAAAGGGCCCTGCTCGGAGGAGCTTACAATCTAGTAGGAAGGGGAGACAGACAGATCACAAGAGGTGGAAGCAAGTGGGTGGTGGCTAGATAGCAGGATTTAAACAGGCAAGGGGTCAGAGAACCAGCTAGTTTATGCAGTAGAAGGGTACGCTTTGATGAATAGGTGAGTTTTCAATGCCCGTTTGAAGCTTTGCAAGGTCGGGGAGAGTCTAATGGAGCGAGGGAGTGCGTTCCACTAAAGGGGTGCAGCACGGGCAAAGTCCTGTACTCTAGCGTGGGAAGCAGTGATCAGGGTGGAGGAGAGACGATCGGCCGACCGTAGAGGGCGGGAGGGTGTATGAATGGAGATGAGGTTAGAGATATATGGAGCAGTGGAATTAGAGATGTCACTGTATGTGAGTGTGAGGTGTTTGAAGAGGATTCCAATGGAAGCCAGTGCAGATTTTGTTGAAGGGGAGTGGCAGAATTAGAGCGGCGGGAGAGGAAGATAAGCCTGGCTTCAGAGTTGAGGACAGATTGGAGAGGAGCCAGTTGGGATCGAGTGATCACAGGCATTACAGCATGATACATGACCATGTCTGCTTTGGCACACCCCTTTTCATGCACAGTAGCTGCTGGGGCTGACACTAGCTCCCCATTTTGTCCTGGGTACCTCTTATTTCTAGATATGAGTATACTTCCTGTACCTTGAGAACTGTTGGTGTTACTTTAATCACAAACATAGCTGAAAGCAGATATTGTCCTCCATGTGCTGAAGTTAGCAAATAATTTGGAGTGTATTGGTTTGCATTTTGTATTTTGACAAAAGATGGCAATTTTGTAACTAGTATGGTACCCTGGTATCTAGTGAGTTTCCAGATTATGCAGGAAAGACACCATAGCAGAGGTACTAGAATACATTTATTTTACATATCATATAAAGTAACCATGTAAAACAGTAACTGTAAATGTGTAAATACAAAGAAATGCAAGTCTCCTGAACACATTTGGAGAGCCCTTCAATCCCCCATTAACTGAACACTTCAGTATGGAGACTGCAGTTATCACTGGTATCCTGCTTAGACCAGAGAAAGTATCGCTGCAAGGGAAGCCACCTAGCAATGCCATGCTCTATGAAGTTCTGCTCTGGTGATGTTGAATTACTGATCCTGGCAAGCTCAGCAAACCCATACATGCAGTAGTAGTAGTAGTAGTTTGTTTATTTATAACGTGCCACAAAGTGTCCACAGCACCGTACATACATGTGCTACATTGAGTCAACAAGGTCTAATGTGATCCATTGGAAGCAAAGAATTATAGCATCCATTAAGGTCCTCCATGTGCATTACCATTTCTCAATTTTGGTATTCACACTCAGCGAGAGTCCAATATATTCCTCCATATATATTTAGCAGGAGCGCAGCTTCTGTAACTCCAGAATAATATCTAGCTCACACTTCAGTTCTGCAACTCACCTTTCTGAGGCCTCCCTGCCTCCCATTTTATTCTCTGTTAAAAATGTACCACCCCTTGGGAGCTAAAGGTCAAGTTTTGCCGACATGGGTTGAAGATTTCAAATACAAATCATAACAGTAAATATTATTGTCCATAAACACTCCCCCACTCTTATCTGGCATGTGTAGAGGCTAATACAGCCTCTGCTGTCATAATTCCCAGTGTGGCCACCAATGGATAATGGCCACATGATTATATAAATGAAGGAATTACCATGAACCATAGGGATTGCATTTGTCTACAGTTCTATTTATTAGAACAGGGATAGGGAAGGAGGGTGGGTTGAAAGTATAGTACAAATACATTAATGAGTAATGACATAAAACAACCAATTTTACTCTCCAAACTGGTCACATGATATATTATTACCAATTATCTAACAATGTTTCCAATGTGTGACATATGAGGCTGTAATTTTAATATCTGGTCTTAAACCCTCTTTCCAATTGTCCTGTACAGCACCCGCATCACCGCCTCATTACCATGAGAACGCCCAGCATTCTCATGGGAATGCCCATGGAATACTGGGCGTTCCCATATGGTAATGACACAGCCCAGTGCCCCCCACCCTTCTCCGCCCCCGCACGCTGTCTAGGGTGCGTGCACCTGGTGAACCGAGAGTTCACCGTGGGTGCACGCACCCTACATCTGCGCATGTGCAGAAACGCGCAGACACGCAACATTGGTCCTCCGTGTGAATGCATGGAGGACCGAATGAACGTGAATAACCCCCATTGTTTCTCAAACACATCAACTGGTGATCTAAAGACTTTAGTTAAAGATAGACAATTCAATGTGAAATGCATAAATGGCATTGTCCTTTGTAGTGCAGAGATGGGGATATGTGTAATTAAAAAATATATATTATTCCTTTAGAAAATAAGGCTTCAGAAAATGTAATCACTTTTCACAATGATATTACCAAATGGGAAATAAGGATTTCAAAATATATTTGGATACATTTTCTAAAACGAGAGTTCTATTGAAGGGGATGTTGCCCATAGCCACCAATCTATTATATTCTAGAAGGTGATTGATTGGTTGCTGTGGGCATCTTCTAATCTGCAATAGAACTCCCATGTTAGGAAATTGACCCCTTTAAGTGGAAATCTTGAAATCTTTCATATGTCTTTGTTTTTCTGGTTTAGAGAAGGTCAGGACTTTGGGACGCTGTCTGTGTGACTTTGGAGAGCGATACCGGGAGGACGTGGAACAGTGACTGGTGATTTGCCCCGTGACTTATCACATGCGCTATACGAACTGGCTAACAGTTCCACCAACTCCGGTAATTTCTCTGCCTTTAAAGACACTCAGTGGCTCCCTTACATGGAGAAAATTTCTTTAAATGTTTTTTAACTGTGTATAAATTTTACTGTTTATGTATATCTGGAGATCCAAGTGGGTTCTTCCAGAATTTATACCCTGTGCATTAAAAACGTTGTACATAACTGTACTTCACCATATCTGCATTCTTTCCCGCATGGTATTATCCACCTAAAAACGACGGGGGGATCTGATAAGATTTGAACACATCAGCGCCTGATTTAAGTTATGTATACCTTCTTTCTGCACTCCATTTTGTGAGGGGATATAGGAAAACCCTCTTTACATAACTAGTGAGGCTGCAGTGCGCACTGTTGGGATTAACCACACTGTATACTAGAGCGAGAATAGAACCTGTGGCAAATGGAGTGAGCCACCAAGCTGACAAGTGGCTTCTCTGTGCTCCCCCTCCCCCCGTTGGAAGAACCAGCAGTTGGGATTCCGACGTCGGGATACTGACCGCCATGATCCCCCTGTCAGACTGCCATACTACATACTTCAGTATCCACCTGTGTCCTCTGAGATCATCACCAAAATGTGGACATCATGGTTGGAGAAGATAATGTCTAGATCAACTTTGCTGAAAGTTAACAGATGCGGAATAGAAAACTGACAATGAAGGCTTCATTATAGGGTCTCTTATTCAGTTTAAGTGTGTAAGCACACAAAACAATATTTCTAAATAGGAAAACAGATAATTCTGTTTCTTTTACCTTGTTTCAAAGTTACAAAGTTGTATAATTACCAGATATAAACATTCAAATTGGTTTTGTATATCGCTCTGTATCTGTTGCAAACAAACTGTAAGCCTATTAGCAGCTATTAACACACAGCTACGTTCTGTACACGTTTCATATTGCCACCATCTGCAGTGGCTTATAGACACCATATTTTGCACTGACAGGTGCTAATCCACAAAAGCAGGATCAAGCATAATTAGATTGTTATTGATGTTAAATGGTACTGGGAAATATGATCTGGATCACAAGTAGTATCATTTTCTTCAGTTGGTCAATGAAAAATAAGGGCAAGGCTTAGAATGGTTCAGAAATAATGTGTATGAAGCAAAATCTGCAAGGTCCTTATTGATCTATTGCTTTATTTTTCCTCCACTGAAGGAGATATTTTACATTTCGATTCATGGAAAATTATTTCCAGGGATTTCTTATTTCTGTCTCCCATAACTGATTACTGACTACGTGTTGTTTAGCTATGCTACTCACCTGCCTACACTGCCCAGGGCTTGTTGCAGAATTTTTCCTCTATAGCAACTGCACTCTTTCTGCTACTATATATCCCTTATCTAGCATGTATTTGTATAACTTATGGGGCCTCTGTCAATCACTAAACAAATGGCTTTTGGCTTATAACATTTAGCGTTGCACATTTAACTGTACAATGGCAGAAGCTGATTGCTTTTATATATATATATATATATATATATATATATTGCAAGAAGGCTTTGGGGGAGCGCTAGCTTGTCAGCCTGGGTTTCTTTTTACAAAGTCCAAAATAACCGGTACTTAAGTCAATCAGTTCTCCAGACAAAATTGTCCCAATTATTTCATATAACAGGCACTAGATCAATGATTTAATTGACCGCTGCTTCCAACCGGGATAGGGTCCTGGGATCCAAACAGAACCAATTTGTATCTAGAAAAGGGATGGAAGGAAGCGCTATATAGTGCAATATTATTTTAAAAAATGAATTTATTTCAAAGCAATAAAAATAGAGCTGTTGATACAGTGCTCGTACCATTAATTTCAACTCTGTGGGCTAAAAATACCACATGGTTTTTAGATAATAAACCCGGTCACCCGGTCACCGTCTATCCACGAAGCTGCCTCCTGGCAGGGTCCGCTCTGTCACGCTTGCGTGCTTAGCGCTCCACGATACAGGTCAGCGGTTCCCCTCTCCTTCTCTGCAGCGGGACTGAGACTAGGTGTGTTTGTTTGCGTCAGGTAAGACACACCCAGACGCGTTTCGCCTTAAAGCAGGGGTTCCCAATCTTTTTTGAATCACGGCACTCTAGAGTATCAGAGTTTTCTCACAGCAGCCCTTACTCGCATAGTATACTGGTCCCGGATCCCAGCTACCGCCGACTGCGTGACCCGCATCTATCATCTACTTCCGGGATCCGCCATCGACAGCTTAAAAAAAAATATATATATATATATATAAGGTGAGTTAGTTCATTATGGAGAGTGTTGAGTCCCTGTATTTGTATTTATTAGAGCATGTGGTCACAGGCCACTTTCACCCCAACCTGGGAATGGCGAGTGCTGCTTGCACCCCATTCGCAGGGATGGCGAGTGTTGTGGTACTCTGTATGTGTGTATATATGTGGGTTAATTTTTATTAACCTTTGTTACTGTGATCATAGCTTTCTCTTTCACCCCAGATGAGCTAATTTATCTGTAACCTGTTACAGCTGCCCCTTTAATTCTAAGTCAGGTGTTGTGTTAGGTGACTGCCTCATCTTTAAAAGCCATAAGGCACTTGGCAGGTGAGCTTTAAACCAGAAAAAAGCACATGTCGACTCTAGCTATGATGTGTCAGCAGTTGGCAGGCTCTTGAGAAAAAATTGCTAGTGTAGGACTTGCAGTGAAATGGGGTCCCTTGGCGATGGGCTGCAAGCTTAAATGCATTGATCAATTCATGAACTAAAACCCCATTATTTATTTGATTAATTGTATACTAAGGTGAGTTAGTTCATTATGGAGAGTGTTGAGTCCCTGTATTTGTATTTATTAGAGCATGTGGTCACAGGCCACTTTCACCCCAACCTGGGAATGGCGAGTGCTGCTTGCACCCCATTCGCAGGGATGGCGAGTGTTGTGGTACTCTGTATGTGTGTATATATGTGGGTTAATTTTTATTAACCTTTGTT
The DNA here is from genome assembly GCF_055691185.1 of Crinia signifera. Taxonomy (NCBI): domain Eukaryota; kingdom Metazoa; phylum Chordata; class Amphibia; order Anura; family Myobatrachidae; genus Crinia; species Crinia signifera. Next base: position 267,137,416 of record NC_139219.1, on the reverse strand, counting down.
ACTGTGATCATAGCTTTCTCTTTCACCCCAGATGAGCTAATTTATCTGTAACCTGTTACAGCTGCCCCTTTAATTCTAAGTCAGGTGTTGTGTTAGGTGACTGCCTCATCTTTAAAAGCCATAAGGCACTTGGCAGGTGAGCTTTAAACCAGAAAAAAGCACATGTCGACTCTAGCTATGATGTGTCAGCAGTTGGCAGGCTCTTGAGAAAAAATTGCTAGTGTAGGACTTGCAGTGAAATGGGGTCCCTTGGCGATGGGCTGCAAGCTTAAATGCATTGATCAATTCATGAACTAAAACCCCATTATTTATTTGATTAATTGTATACTAAGGTGAGTTAGTTCATTATGGAGAGTGTTGAGTCCCTGTATTTGTATTTATTAGAGCATGTGGTCACAGGCCACTTTCACCCCAACCTGGGAATGGCGAGTGCTGCTTGCACCCCATTCGCAGGGATGGCGAGTGTTGTGGTACTCTGTATGTGTGTATATATGTGGGTTAATTTTTATTAACCTTTGTTACTGTGATCATAGCTTTCTCTTTCACCCCAGATGAGCTAATTTATCTGTAACCTGTTACAGCTGCCCCTTTAATTCTAAGTCAGGTGTTGTGTTAGGTGACTGCCTCATCTTTAAAAGCCATAAGGCACTTGGCAGGTGAGCTTTAAACCAGAAAAAAGCACATGTCAACTCTAGCTATGATGTGTTAGCAGTTGGCAGGCTCTTGAGAAAAAATTGCTAGTGTAGGACTTGCAGTGAAATGGGGTCCCTTGGCGATGGGCTGCAAGCTTAAATGCATTGATCAATTCATGAACTAAAACCCCATTATTTATTTGATTAATTGTATACTAAGGTGAGTTAGTTCATTATGGAGAGTGTTGAGTCCCTGTATTTGTATTTATTAGAGCATGTGGTCACAGGCCACTTTCACCCCAACCTGGGAATGGCGAGTGCTGCTTGCACCCCATTCGCAGGGATGGCGAGTGTTGTGGTACTCTGTATGTGTGTATATATGTGGGTTAATTTTTATTAACCTTTGTTACTGTGATCATAGCTTTCTCTTTCACCCCAGATGAGCTAATTTATCTGTAACCTGTTACAGCTGCCCCTTTAATTCTAAGTCAGGTGTTGTGTTAGGTGACTGCCTCATCTTTAAAAGCCATAAGGCACTTGGCAGGTGAGCTTTAAACCAGAAAAAAGCACATGTCGACTCTAGCTATGATGTGTCAGCAGTTGGCAGGCTCTTGAGAAAAAATTGCTAGTGTAGGACTTGCAGTGAAATGGGGTCCCTTGGCGATGGGCTGCAAGCTTAAATGCATTGATCAATTCATGAACTAAAACCCCATTATTTATTTGATTAATTGTATACTAAGGTGAGTTAGTTCATTATGGAGAGTGTTGAGTCCCTGTATTTGTATTTGTATATATATATATATATATATATCTGCAATAGAACTCCTATGTTGGAACAATATCCTCTGTCACACTAGATTGTTAGGTGGGGAACCGCCAAAGATAAATGCGAACAATAATGGGTGGTACCAACACCTCTGAAACAGAGGAAAATAACCAGTACTTGTTTCCTAGCATGACGCCCATCGCAGACCATAAGGCATACGATGGTATGCGATGCGATGCAATGTTACGCGATGGCATGCAATGTTATACAATTTTAAATTGCATTGTATGCCATTGTATGCCATTGTATCACATATACAATGGTATGCGATTTAAAATTGTATAAGCACCCTAATGGGTTTTTCAATGTTAAATGTGCCCCCTATAAGATAATTAACCGTGATGGGTGCTTACTATGTTAAAAGCACCCCCAACGGCACCGCCACTATCAACGCCAACCCAAAGCATGGCGAGCGCAGCGAGCCTGCGAGGGGCGGCGGTACGCGTCCTCTGACCTTTTCATACCCCCACTATCCACGTCGGCATGGAGATGATTTTATACAGTGTGGAAAAGTAGTAGGTGAATGAAATAGAAAGCAAGAAAGGCATGTGTACTAATTATTATAATTGGTAAATGTACATTTGCAGGAGACCTATGAAATTCTGTGTAATCATCTTGCATATATAAATGATGTCTATACAGTGCAATAATAATGTTCTATTCTGTGTTTAGGCTTATGTAAAATCACCTTGTTGCCCACACAGCAATACAATGTAGATCTATATTAAACATTGATTCTTGTTTTGTTTCCACATCTGGCATTTTGTTATTTTAGGTGAATGAAAGCATGGCAAGGGGATGCGGAATACATGTAAAGTAATACGCGTCCCCTCGCCATGCTTCGGGCTCCGTGGCTCGCTGCGCTTGCCACACGATATAAAATCAACACCACATTGACTTTTATTAAGGATTTATTAAAAATGTATTTGTCACATTTGGTCCATACAATGGAAATAACCAATAACATTCAGAAAATGAAGTAGTAAACCAATGCTTTTTGTCTTGTCACAGACTTTATCAGGCTGTGCTGTGACCTGCTGTTCAATATAAACAACACCATCTTCATCTGAGTCCCTGTGTTTGTGATCCTTGTCACAATTGGTGGAGAATGCGAACAAGGATACTGCGTACAGCAGAGACCGTTGGTAAGCTACCAGTGTTTTAACTGCAAGGTTTTCCCCCCTCTCTCTGGTTATGCAGTGCAAGGGGCAGCCTTAAAGGGCCATCACATTATAGGCAGTCTGTTTGCTGTTGTGTGTTAAATAGCCATCAAAACAAGCAGGTGTTGGTTGGGTCTATTCGATAAGTTTGGCACATTCTATTAAGCCTCCTAGGTTGGCCCTTAAAGGGGATGCGCAAGCCAAAATGGTGGAATTACTTAAAAAGTTTGCTGAATCGGCAGCTGGGCAGAAGAATATGGCTGCTACACAACAACCCCAGATTCAGAATATAGCTGCTGCACAACAAGCCTAGATACAGGGCAAGCAGGCTCAGGTTCAGATGATGTACGAGGGTCAGGAGAAGATGGCTGCCTATCAGCAGAAACTGGAAGAAAGACAACAGACTCAAATTCAAATGTTGTGCAATGAGTTAAAAAAAAGTGAGCCAAAGGGGGAAAAGCTACTGAAGCTCACCCCAGTGGATGACATAGAGACATTCCTTTGCATGTTTGAGTGCACGCTCCTATCCTGTCCTGAAAAAGAATATACTGGACAGGATTGGAGTGACGGGGCTCAGTAAAGGCTGGAGGACTCTGATCCTCGCATGATTCAGCTGACCAAACTAGCCTGGCTGGCAAGGGGGTTGCAAGGGTTGCATCTGGATAAAAACTCTGCAGAGAGGATTGCAGAAATAGTCGCACTGGACCAGGCTATGTAGGGTGTTAGCCTGCTCAGTGTAGCAGTGGGCCCTTCAGGCTGACCTCCAGATATTTGATGAGTTGGTTGTGGTGATTGAGCAGCACCTGATGCTGGGAAAGCTGAATGAAGGCAGGTCAGGATACGTGCCAATACCAAATCCCAGAATTCACATCCCAGTGGTTAAGCCAAACGCTCCACCTCTCTTGGTTGAGCCAAAATGGATATATTTAAGGTAAAGTCTATACAGAAATTATCAGTGTAAAAAAACAATAGAGGCAAAAGGAGAAATGCTTTTATTACCATCTGATTGTTATAAAATGAAAATAATACAATGTATTTGTACAGACAAAAAAATAGCAAGATATTATAAAAAGCACACTTTACCCTTTCATTATATACTGGGGGTAATAAAATAACAAAATGCCAGATGTGGAAACAAAAGAAGAATCAATGTTTAATATAGATCTACATTGTATTGCTGTGTGGGCAACAAGGTGATTTTACATAAACCTAAACACAGAATAGAACATTATTATTGCACTGTATAGACATCATTTATATATGCAAGATGATTACACAGAATTTCATAGGTCTCCTGCAACTGTACATTTACCAATTATAATAATTAGTACACATGCCTTTCTTGCTTTCTATTTCATTCACCTACTACTTTTCTGCAATTTACTGCAATTTATATTGTTTGACCATGATTATAATGCATTTGCACATACTTAAGTAATACATTTATGAAATACATGTTTAAAAAGAGATTTCATAGAAATAACAATAGCTAGAACAACAAATATACTAGGCGTTAATATCTACACTGGACCAAACATTGGTAGGAGCACATCTAATATGAATTATGAGATGCAGAACATATACTATTAGAGTAACTCAGTCCAAAGACAGTGAATTAATAATTTTTTTGTCATTCATTTAGGGGATTGTGTATTGTTGGACCTCTCTTAAATAAAATACTCAAATTTGTACTGGTCATGTGCAGAAAAATATGGTTTCATATGTACATGTTGTCATATCTGATGCATACAAAGGAAGGAATTAAAAACAATCTCAGTTTCTGTAAGACAAAAAAAATATTTCCTTTTATAGAACACTAATTGGGGCATTCAGTCCTGCCCAGTTGGAAATAACGGCCATCGGTATTCAATCACCTATTCAAAAAGTCAAATCTGCATTGCTTTGTGGTACTTAACTGTGATGTCTGAGGCCATGGTAAAATCACAGGCAGTCACTAACACAGATCAGCAGTAGTGAGTAAGCAGTACTTAGACTGATAGGCCCTCCTTTGCTTACCGTCCCTTATTCACACATGTAAGTAGGTATCGGGATTGGCGGGATCCTGGGATTTAGGGCACCTTTGGTTGGGATTTTAATCCCTGGATTTGAGCCTCCAATTACGGGATTTCGGGATTGAAATGTGCGTTTGATCTCTTTGTGCATTGCACCACTGAGCATCAGCAGCATCCAGCTCAGGCATTGCCTAGCAAATATCCCGCTTGTGGAAAAAAAATTGCCTGGGATTCACCTCCCTACATGTAATGAACAATAGTTGTGGGAGTGGTTCTGAGAGGAAGTGCTAGAAGGGAGTTTCTAATTGTAAACAGCCGTTTCTGAGATCTCAGTAAAAAAAATGCACTGTACCTATAAAGCTGTTTGATTATATTCTAACTGCACTGATTGCACTCGTAGAATATTTAATTATTACTGTATTTTACTCTGCATCAGCTACAATATATATTGAATTTTCAGCATGCATATACATACCACCCAACTTTACCGTTTACCGGGGGAACGTCCTGTGCACAGTGTCTATTCCCCACAGTCAGACGGGCAGCAGTGGAAAAACAGGGGCGTGGCCTCGCACGTGTTATGTGAATTTAAGGCCATGCCTCTGATAATTCAGATTTGCGGCTGTGCTGCGTGCGAAGATCCCGCTGGGCCACCAGTAAAAGTTGGGAGGTATACATATATCCCTTTGCTTATCGATTTACACCAATAACCATTGAAGATGGTTATTAAATTGGTAGTAAGGAGCACTAGAAATATACAAGGCTACTGTAGCTAGACCAATTCACATCCACCAATCATATGACATCCTGTATTAACTGCATTGACTATAACTCATTCTACAGTTTAAGTTTTCAGTGCCTGATACAAAAATGGATGTCCATTAAAATGGTGCAAAAAACTATTTATGTAAAAACTACATTTAGTATATTTTATCGTGTTTTGTGACATGTATTTTATACAAACACGCTTTTCCTATTCCAGTAGATGCCTGAGTGTCTCTCATCTAAAACATTATAAACGATGCAACATTTTGCTTTTGACCCTCAGTCCCATTTTGCTACAATTATATGTAATTTTCTGATCATACACTAAATCCCACAAGGCAGTAGCTTAAAATGTTCAGTGAGTATGTTATGTGCCTGATCCAACCATGTGACTTTATAAAAAATCATATAAAATTCAAAGCTTCTTTTTGTCCAATAGCAATTTAAATATAGAACCCATGTAGTGAAAAACAAATAGACCTACCTCTTTAATTCAACATCTGCGCCAATAACAACTAATCTAATTTTTACCTTACATTTTTATGAGCTGTAATTGCAAAAACAACATTTCTTTCCATGTGGTGAAACTAGCTTATTGAACTCAAGCTGTAGGAGGGATAATTATACCGGTCCATTTTGGTAGGATTTCCATAATGAACTCCTTTGTATTTACTCTTAGATAGGCCTTGGAATATTTTTACAATATTGTAAACATTGCATGTGACAACTAAATTGAATCATCTGCAAAGACTTTGGATTAATGGAATACGTATGCCTCGGTTTGATTTTGTCAACACTGGATATTTTTATCCATTGATATTTAGAAAATAACATTATAAAATAAAGTAAAAGGCTGTTTCCATAATCTATTATTTTTCATTGAAATGCTTTTAAATCTACATAGAACATGGATGAGTAGAATTAAGCTTAATTATATGTAATGTTTTTATGTTTATATTTATTATACCATGTGAGAAAAGATAATTGTTATTTTTTAGTATGACTCTTTGCTTTTTATGTTATAATGCTACAGTATATACAAAGAATTTGGTGATTTTTTTTTTCAGTTTAATGCATTTTGTTATTTGTAGCTGTTTACCAGATGTGGCAATGTTCCAATGATTCGTATATATTACCAAGAATACAGTAGGATAGTGGACATTTTTGAGAGAACAATAGTAAAGCTCTAATTATATTTATACATATTGTTAAAGTACAATGCACATTGCTTGATATTACAACAGTAGTCAATATAATTTTAATTCATTCAAATAACATTAATATCTTTCCTATATGGCTGGTATGTAAAAGAACCTTTAAAATTTAGGCCCGGGCAAAACAAACATTAAAACTGCAGACCATATCTAAAATTAAATGTTAATATATATTACAATGTTATTAATCACAGTACCATATGCAGTAAAAAACTGTAAATAAGAAAACAATTAGATAACAAGTAGAGAACCCTTGTTTGCCTTAAAGTATTACCCCAAAAACAGATATATTGTACTATACCTAGCTACAGATTGGATAATATGCGAGCATTTTATGGTCAGTTCATTTCATATGCTGTAAAACCTTCTATATCTATTAAAATACATACTGCAATGTATTCACTTGTTTATATCTCTTTTTAAAAATACACAGGTTTTCAGACATTTAAAATACTGGCTGAAATGTTTTTAATGAAATAAAAAAAAACAATTCTTTAAAAGGTAACATTGCTTTAACGTTAGGTAAATATGAATACAACAAAAAAAATTTGGATAAGTGACATATTAGCCACAATATAAAAAGTGTTACACAACAGCTATTGTTATTATTAGTATTATTAAATTAATAATAATATAATAATAATAAAAAAAATCATATAATAATAATCACAATATTTTATGTAACTGCAACATATGCCAAACCACTTTACACCTGTAGGCAAAAAGTAATAAACAACACTGAATATTAACATAAGAATAAAGCAGTAAGAGGGTCCTGCTCACAATCCATCTATTGTGAAATTGGAGCTTGATAAATGCTTTTTTAGCACACATTGGGGGTATTCAATTATCATAGATACATTTTCAGCAAATAAAAATGTCTTGATATCGAGATTAATGACCAGTGGTCATTATCGTAGTATCCGAGTAGATGCTGTTTTTATTGGTTGAAAATAGACCGTAATCACATGGAAACACCTGGGGTGAGATTTAATAGGATGAGAGATTCAGAAAGTGAGAGATTTTGTGGGAATTCTCCAGTTTTTTTAAAGCGGCAATCATTTACACTTCAAAATCAAACTGGTTTTGCAGTGTAAATGATTGCCGCTTTAAAAAAACTGGAGATTTCTTACCAAATCTCTCAATTTCTGAATCTCTCATCCTATTAAATCTCACCCCTGATATCATGGATAAATCCCCAATCCCATGCATTATTCTGGTTCTGGTGGCTACTTATTGGGATTATGCTTTGTGTGCCTAAGGCACGCAAAGTATAATACCCAAAAAGTGCGGTATCTCCAAAAAACAATGTTCGTATTGGGCTAATAGGATATCCCTGGCTAAACCTATTTGAAGCTGTAAAGTACTGATGCTTATAGGCTACCCCCTGCCCTTACTGGTTATTGGATGAATTAGATAACAATGCCAAAAAGGTCATAGTGATACTAGTGGTGTTATGGTTCAGGAAGACCAATTTTTCACTGTAGATTAATTATCAAATTAGGGATTTCTTTGATTTATTTAAAATATTTCAATCTATTGAGTCAACCTTACCTCTACTCTATTCATGTGTACACTTTGGTAATGCAACACTACTGATAAAAGGCTTTTTGAGATTTTTGTAAGCATGGGAAAATCACAATGAATATTTATATATTTCACTCATTCTTTAATTGCTCAATGACCAAATTATGCATTTTTATATTTTGTGCCGTTAAAACTAAATCTTTAATTCCATCTTATCCCACCCCATATACTATCTCTATAGTCAATAAACTCTCCTTCTAATTGTTCCCACCAACATCCTCTATACATTGTATAAGACCCTCTGCCCCTTGTTTTCTCTATGCTTAATTCTTAGTTTCATTATATGAATTTATATAAAGTCTGTAATTACGATTCATGTTTAATCCCCTTGTATTGTACTACGAAACCATTGTGGCACTTAACTAAAAAATAACATATTGATTGGAATAGAAAGCTGGTATTTGACTATCAAAGAAAATGAGCTGAGGTGTAGAAGAACTCTCTATTACCTTGAAATTGAACACATTTTTGCCTGTGAAATAAAACACTTCATTTTATTGTACCCCCTTGTTTCTGTTATTTTTATTAGCAGTTTTTAGCAGTTTCTTATATAGCGCACACAGATTCCGCAGCGCTTTTCAGAGAATATTTCACATTCACATCAGTCCCTGCCCCAGTGGAGCTTACAATCTATATTCCCTACCACATGTACATGCACACACAGACATTCTAGGGTTCATTTTGGGAGCCAATTAACCTACCAGTATATTTTTGGATTGTGGGAGGAAACCGGAGTACCCGGAGGAAACCCACGCAAGAACGGGGAGAATATACAAACTCCGCACAGTTAGGGCCATGGTGGGTATTGAACCCATGACCTCAGTGCTGTGAGGCAGTAATGCTAACCATTACACCATCCGTATTTCCCATTTATTTTACTTTGTACAACAATTAAAATTGAAATATATTCAAAGGGCAACTGTATAGCATAAGTTATTGTCCAATATCACATTTTTTTATGTTCTTTCACCTAACAAACTGAAACCACACAACTGATCAAAACTCATCCCATATCCAAATTACATTTAGAATAAAAAAAATGATAGAAATGACTGCATTAATTGTTTTATTAGTCTCATAAACTATTTTGTGAGATTATATTGTCTTTGAATATTGAGCACAAGCCTAGTTCATTTTAGGGAGAAGTAGATCAACCTATTTAAATACATATGTCTCAATTGTGAAAAAAAGATACGTAGAATTTATTTATTTTTACACCTACTGTATTAATAATCCCAGTTATTTCAATTGATTTTGTTTACTACTCAGATAAGTACATGGGCTCATTCCCCAGTCTACATTCAGATATATTTATCAGCCATTCACTTACTGTACTCTATTTTAATACAGTGTGTGTTTATATGTTCAGTTATAAACCATAATCATTTTAACTTGTTCCGAGGTTTGACGAAATAAATTATAATCCCCCATCCTCCCATAAACAGAAAAAAAAAAAAAAAAAAACAAAAAAAAAAACATACAAAAATGTAAATAATATAAGCTTTACTTATATAAGAACACTGTTCAAAAATGTCAAATTTGGATTCTATTCTAATACATTTCATATCAAATTTGTGTTAATGCGATGCAAAACAAAGTAAAGTACATTTTATAAACATGCTAGAGATACAATTTATTTTTCTGGCAAGTTGTCGGAAGGGCATCTATTTATTTTTTCCATCTTCTAATTAATTATATTTGCCAAGTAAAATGAACTCAACACCATTACAATACATTTGACTATTAGAATGAACTTAGAGATACTCAAATGAAATTTCTCATTTCAGTAAATGCAATGCTGTAAAATGTACTAATTTTGTTGATGACTATGTAGAACAATAAAAATAATCTGTTGGAGTATATTTGATAGCAGCAGCAAACTAATTGACATCCACAGTTAATCTTCCCCAACCATTTGTTCTTAATGTGCGTCACTGAGTAAATTCTATTTTTATATACTTCTTTGAACTGTGCAACTGTTGACTTTTACATGACCTCTAAAGAAGTTTTTAAATTTGAATGTCAAAGAACATGAAGAAATGTTAAAGTGCTGAAATATATAGATGTGCTAGACAGGGTAAAAAGTAAATAATTACATAGTTATCATGCTTTTTTAAATATTGGTATGTAACACAGTATTACTAATGTAACATAACCAAAGTATTGGTTATGTAACACAGATAAATAGATATCATGATATGACTGGTAACACATTAGCATAAATGTAAAAATAAATTGTGAAACTATTTACTCATATTACGCATAAAACAAAATAGACCATAGCCACATACATAGATCACATAAAAATTGGAGTAAATGATGTATATACGCTATTGTCATCATTTAAAGTCAACAATTATACGTTAAAAAAGTTTTAGAATTTTCCGTATAGAAAGCTTTGTTGAGTTTCGTTAGCAGGGTTGATGAAAAAGCAGTCTAGAAGAACATAAATCCATTGCAACATCTTATTATACTCTTACCAATGGGTTTTTCATCTGATTTTTATAGGTATCCCCAAACAAGCATTGATATGCAGAAGTTCCTGTAGCTAGTATTGTTCTTTTGATGTCAAAAGAACTGGATAATATTAATTAGAATTTTAAATACATTTATAAATATAAACATGAAACATGAAAGATAAAATAATGATTCACTTTCAAGAAAAATAAAAAAGTAATACTGGTGTGTTAGTAGTTGGGTCTTAAACGTACTGTTCCTATGGATGACTTATTGGAAAATTTGAAATTAGTTGTTTCTTTTTAATTTCTTTTCCTTAATAAAATGTTAACATTTCCAGAATGCCATTTATTGGAAACCATTATGGTGAGATTATTTTATTATAAGCACATGAAGTTTACAAGGGATACATCCTCTTATATATATTTGAAGATGTTTCATTCTTTTGTATGAATTTCCTTTATCTTCATTTCATGTTGGCTAAATTCCCAATCTACACTTTTTTTTGCTATTATTACTTAAATAATTATTTTTCTGTCTTGCAAGTCTACAAACTCATCTAATCTTCTTCATATCTTAGCATTAATTTCTTGCCATAATCCTTCTGGAGATGAGAGAATCGATTCAAACATTTTTCAATGAATTGCACAGTTTAGCACGCTGCTTTATATTTCTCAAAATTAATTGAACTAGACTAAATCATGGAGAGTGGGGGGGACTAAGAGAATCCATACAAAACTAAGAGTATTATAGATACAATTAAAAATATCCAAAGCCCCCTGGACATACAAACTCCTATCCAGAATAGAAGAGAAAATTAAACAAATATATTAAAAAAGGCCAATGAGATAAATTATACAGTTCTATAAATGCTGAAGAACAGTTTTATTAATACCCAAAAGACATTGTTTAAAATGTTCAGACTGGCCTTCACCGTCGGCCGTATTGTTAAAAAATGGATCCATGGATTTATAACCCACAACCACAACAGTGGAGACCTTTCTGATCCTTCTAATTAAAAAAGGATCTTTGTCAGAAGCACCCTTGAGGAAATAGCTCAACAGCGTCTTAAACAGCAGAATTCTCACCTCCATGGCAGAACAGAATGCATTGAGTAAAAACCAGACAGGCTTCATGCCAAACCACCACACTACTCATCATATACCTACCCTGCACAGCTTGGTCAACCAGCATGTCAACGAAACAAAGAAAAAACATGTTTTGTAGATTTCAAAAGACTTTTGACTCAACCTGACAGCTACAAATAAATTCTTTAAAATATTACACTATTAGACAGTGGAAAATGTCTTTTCTAATGCTAACAGACACTGTTATCCATATAATGAAAGTCTCCCTTTGTTTAATTATGCTTCACATTAGAAATATTAACTTTGCCTATGAACACATTTTTGAAAATGTATTTATTATTTAGAGTCGTTTATATAGTGGACAAGTATTACATGTCACTTTTCAAAGAATATTAATGTTTATGACCCAATGGAGCTGACAATCTATGGGTCTGAGTCAGACCCATTCTTAAAGGGTGAAATTTGTCCCCCTCCCCATTGGTTGGGGTTTGCACATGTGCAGGTGTGGATATAAAAATGCTGGCCTGCACATGTAGGCTTGACAATGCCGCTTGGGGCAGGCAGCTGACTTCACATGACGCCCCGCATTTGCCCATTTCTGGCCAAGAAAAAAGTCAGTCTAAACTGACTTTTGTCTGCAAATGGGGAAAAAATCATTCGATGGTCAGCGAGTGTGCATGCTAGTGAGGAACCCATTCAAACATGGGAGAAGCATACAAACTCCTCACAGATAGTACTGTTGTAATAATAATAATAATAATTATTATTATTATTATCATCCTCATCATCCTTTAATTTTATGGTGCAAAAATTGGTCCACAGAGTACAGAAACAGTATTAAAAAAACAAGAAAAAGTTACTTATATTACAAACTTTTTACAACATGGAAAATGTTTATAAACATTGCTGCAGAAACAGTTAATTCATAATAGCGAAACAAGCAGAGGGGCAGACAAACCCAAAGGTGGTGTTGTTGGCAGAGGAGAGAAGACGATGGTATAAGTGAGTGAAGGAAAATAACATGATGGAAGAGGGTCCTGCACATGAGAGCTTAAACTGGAGAGAGAAACAGATATGGGTGACACAGAGGTGAAAGAAAATGAGCAAAAAGCATGTACAAGTGCAATAGAATGAGAGCTGGATGGCTTTGATAAATAATATAACTTCAAGAATCCTTTCCTTCTCTTTGACCGTCTGATCAGACTTTTAAACAGATACTTACCTTAACAACAGGCCCTATTTTCATATCAAGGTTTCTTTAGCTGTATAATACTGATTCTCCCTGGATGAAAATATACCTCCACACCACGTCCCCTTTAGCAATGGACTTACCTCAAACAGATGCCCTATATGCCTCAAAAGGTACCTGATGTACATACATTGAGTGAATATCACCTTAAAAATGGGGTGCTTTTGAGAAGATGGTCACCTGTTTACAATAAAGCTTTTACATATTGAACAAGTCTCCAGAGTGCCACTGCTACAAACATCCTCTATTTCATTCCCCCTGCAGGGCACCGGAGCAGTCATCAACAGAGAGCAGAGTGCCGGGCCACCACACACCTATATATCTATATATATATCTATATATCTATATGGGGCGGTACACCTGTCAAACCATAATGCAAGTGTCTTAAGGCAATCTCAGGGAGGACAGAGCCTCCCGTGGAGCAGAAGGGGGAAATATATATATATATATATATATATATATATATATATATATATTCACCTTGAAGGGTGGCACTCACTCAGCATAAACGACTCAAACAACTGAAGATTGAAACTCCAGTTGTTTGAGTCATTTATGCTGAGCAAGTGCCGCCCTTCAAGGTTAATATTTGTTGGAAACCACATTGTGGGGGACCGGGAAGGCACCGCCAAAGCTGTACTGGATGAGGAGTGCTGGCCTTACCTGTGACTTTATATATATATATATATATATATATATACCATCATGCAGGTGGGTGGCACTCCAAAACAAACAACTCAGTAGCCAATTCTGGTAAACCGACGTTTCAAATGTATTGTGACATTTTTCATCAGGGTGTGATGAAAATTGTCACAATACATTTGAAACGTCGGTTTACCAGAATTGGCTACTGAGTCGTTTGTTTTGGAGTGCCACCCACCTGCATGCTGGTGTATAGGAGTGAATCTTCACCTCCCGGGAAGACACCCAGCCCTTCTGTGTTCATCGGAGTGCCGGCCAAACCAACTCTGAATATATATATATATATATATATATATATATATATATATATATATATAGGATAGTGAAGAGACAACAGCGGCACTCTGGGGATTTTTTGAAAAAATATATTTTCAGCAAAATAAGCTTCCAACGTTTCGGGGTATGTGACACCCCTTTGTCAAGGTTATACGTGCAAACCTTAACCTATAACCTTGACAAAGGGGTGTCACATACCCCGAAACGTTGGAAGCTTATTTTGCTGAAAATATATTTTTTCAAAAAATCCCCAGAGTGCCGCTGTTGTCTCTTCACTATCCTGTACTTCTGTTCCTGAAGGCACCTGGGTTACCTGTACTGCTGGAGGAGTGCCAGGCCTACACCCCTACCTCTCTCTCTATATATATATATATATATATATATATATATATATATATATATATATATATATATATATATATAGAGAGAGAGAGAGAGAGAGAGAGAGAGAGAGAGAGAGAGAGAGAGAGAGATAGATAGATATATTATATAGATATATGGTAAATGTAAACAGTAGTGGATTGGGTTTGGCCATTGTAAGTAAAAATGATTAATATCAATTGGGATCTGAAGGGTAAGGGGGTCTAGTATAGAGCTTACAGGAAAGTGGATATTGAAATAGTGCATTTGGAGAGGAAGATGAGGCAACAGCATCAAGGACATATTGGATTAACTATAGGTGGGAGACAGGGAGGCAGTGAGGTTATAATAGCCCGGTCTAGAGATAACAACTGAGTTGATGAGAGTCTTATTCTTAGTTGGAGATATTTCTGAGATGGAAATGGCAGGACTGAGACATATACTGTATATGAGGTTTAAAGGAGAGGGAGGAGTTGAGGATAACTCCAGGACAGCACACTTGCAGGTATAGAAGATGCTGGTGCTGTCAATAGTTAATGAAATTGATGGATGTGAGGTTATGCAGGAAGGTAGAAAGATCAGCTCAGTCTTAAACATTTTAAGTTTAAGAAAGTGTTGAACATCCAGAAGGAAATAGCAGAGAAACAGCTGGAGCTTATGAATGAGACTGAACTGAACTCAGCTCAACTGAAAAGGGAAAGACAGGTAAATCTGAGTGTCATCAGCATAAAGATGGTATTGGAAGCAAAGGAGCTGATATGTTCACATAAGAATGAAGCATAAAGGGAGATTAGAACAAGTTTAAGACACTTGGGGAACATCTACTGGTAGTGGAAGTGGGGGAGAAGTATAATTAAATGAGGAGACAAAGAATGAACTTCCAGAGAGCAGAGAGGGCAGAATCATGCAAATAAGAAGTGAAGGATTTGCAAGCTGACTTCATGGTCTATGGTGTCAAAAGTAGCAGAGAGACCAAGGAGAATTTGAATTTGAAAGCAAGGAGTTAATTGTTAATTTAAATGATAAAAGTTTATTTGGACTGGAGAGGTCAAAATCCACACCAAATGGATGAAGCAGATAGGAAGAAATAAAGGTTATGGGGTGGTTTAAGATAATCATCTCAAGGAGGAATAGAGAGGGCTTTTTAAGGATCAGGGACATGAGGGCATGCTTAAATGTAGATGTGACATTGCCTAATGAGAGGAAAAGACTAGAGAGAGATGGGTAAGAGTGAATCAGACAATGGGTGTGTGTGAGAGAGAAAGAGAGAGGGAGCAGAGTTGTTAGTTGGTAATGGCACAGTTTAGGGCCATAGCTTCATCTCCAGATACTGGAGAGAAGGCTAGAGGTAGGATGGAAATTAGGTTATGGGATAACATCTTAGATTCAGTGCTGTTAAACAAACAATAGTACAGTATGAATTAGAATTGTTTGGAGCTTTATGGCTGCAGGAATAAAATGTTGAGATAACATTTTTTTTAAGTATAAATGGTAAAATGCCATGGAATTAATTTAGAAATTATAATGATATAAAGAAAAAAATGACATTAGCACTGGAGCACTATAAACATAGATTTGTAGAAAAACAATGAAAGTGCAGAAAGCAAAGTGGTAACTCCTTCCAATGTTCAAGCATGGAGTTCATTGTGGAGTGTCAAAGATATGGAAAAGAAGGGGGAGAGAATCCAAATCCACAGCAATTTGTTAAAAGAGTAGAAATTTTAGTTTGAATGCCACCCTTTTATATTTCTCCTGTTTAACTTGTATAATTCTAACTATGCTAATATAATTACACTTTGAAAAAAAAATATCCCCACTTGGAATAAAAAAACACTATACAACCTTGCAGCATAGGAAACACTTGTAAAGTATGGTTACCTATCATGTGTCTTAAATAACTACAAACAACCCCCTCTGCTCTTCCACTATAAAGACTTGAATAAAATTTCTTAAACAGTACAAAAGCAGCATAAAACGTATCTAGGAATTAGAAAAAAAGTCATGCTGTAAATAAGACTAGAGGCTGCAGATAGTAATTAAAGATAATTTACCTAAAATAATATCCCAGAAAGCACAATTTTTAAAAATAACAAATGTTTGGTTCGATATCGCATTTTATCTACAGGCGAGAATAAGAAATGATTAGTCATTTCATAGACCCTCAATACCAGGTGTACATAACTCTAGCATGAGTTCTGAAATAACTCCAAAGTATTCTCTATTTATGCTTTGAAAAAAAAAATCACTTATGGGTTTATTTAAAAGGACAATGATTTTATTGAAAAGACAAAGGCATTGCCCTTTTAAACACGGTCAGAAAAGTCAGGAATTACAACCCAAAGCTTCAGAAATAAACCCCTTAGCATTAAAACAGTATGATTGGAATCAAAAGGATTACCCCATTGCTATGGTATAGGAATGCTTACCACAACACATACTATAAACTGCATTTTAAAAAACTTTATATTTGGTCCTTGACTTCTGAAACAATCCCTAGTTGCTATTTCTCTGTTTGACAATTGATTTGGTAATTGATTACTAAACCCCCCTCTTAGAAAATGTTGATGGATTGAAAGCATGTTTCAAAAGACTTCCTATGCTATCATGAAATGCACCCTTAACGAAAAACCTTACTTCCCCCGAAGGAGGGATAGGTTTTTCATGCCTGGAAATTTCAATTTCAATCAAAAGAATCCCACCACTGTGCTGAGATATTGTTTTTCAGTGATATAACTAAACTCTAGTCTCTATGAAAGAGTAGTAAAGACATGTCTGGGATTGCTTGAGTGTAATCCTTTGGGCCATCTTTTAAAGAGTATTACTTCAAAGAAAGGAATGTGTCTGAATCAGTTATACAAAAGATTAATAATCAAGAGGCTAGATGTACTCCATTCAAATAAAATGATTTGATTAGGACTCATCATCTTAATAAATTGGTTGTAAATGAAGCATAAAGAGAAAAAGAGTGAAACAATATTTTATTACACTTAAAAGTCCTGGTTTTCTGTAGTTATCAGTAACAGTGTCTGTGTCTATAGACTAAGCAGTTCTAACATTTTATTTTTTGGAGGGTAATAAGTTAACAATTTCTACATAAGTATAAAGGTACCAAATATTTTCCAACATTCAAGAAACTGACCTGGTTGCTGTAGTTTAGCACTTTGGAGAGGGTGTGTCTGTACTATTTTCATTCACCACACTATCTTATCATTACATGTCTTTACATTTTATACACAAAACAACCTTAAAAGTAGTCTCCTAATTCGGGATTTTACCTAGGTTCTGCCGTCTGAGCCCCCCCAGTAAAACCATACACCTACAGTGACTTCCCATTGGATACACTGCCTGCTAATCACAGCCAGGCAGTCAGTACCAAGGGGAGTTGTTTCGTTAAAACTGATACTCATTTTATTTATATATTTTTTAGTTCTATAAATTCAGTAATCTCAATAAATTGGTCCTTCAGTAGGTAGTGACATCTTCTTCCAATATTTATACAACTGACCAAACAAAATAATGTATTATTTTGATACTACGTACTACTACTACTACTACTACTACTACTAATTATTATTATTATTATTATTATTAATAATAGTCATATACACAATTTCTTTAATTTACAAAACATAATTAAAACCGTTATAAATCGTCAGCCTGGACCCATCTTGTTGCTAGGGCTTCTCCCCTGACTGTGCTTGTAGATTAAATTATCTCCAATCACCTGTAAACCAGGACTTTGTTCGGATGACCCAGGTCTCTCCCCTCTCTCCCCCAAATAAACAACCCCAATCTGTAAAGACTTTTATTATAATGTCACATATGTTTACTTTTTATAATATATCTAAGTGCTCTACAGTTCTCCTTTGTTTTCTCTGCCTTTCTTAAATAAAGTTACCCCAAAGTGTACCGCACTGCATGCTAAATGAGTTTGCATCTTGTACTCATCTTATGCATTTTAGAATTTTATAAGCTGTCGTCACAGCATTTTGACACCTGGTGCTACTTCTTGGCTTTATGCATTGTTGTACACTTACTATAAGTACTTTTGTGTCTACCCAAATGCAACTCATTTAGAGGCACATTTTAAATTAAACAATGTTGCATCAATAGTGCAGGCATGAATATAACAGGTGGAGATATTGAAAGTTTGAACAAAGATAAAGGGCCTTATTCTGATCGGTGCGGCCGGATCCGAATATGCGGGCAGGACCGTGCGTGCGAAACCCCGCCTTCCATACGGATCGCCAACTCCGTCCATACGCGGTAAGAAGCTGGCCGAACGGACCGCACGTGTATTTTTCATGGAATACGCCTCCTCCATCTCAGGGAACCTCCCCCATCATTCGATGGTCGCAGATCATCGAATGCAGGACCGAGTGGTCCACCAGCTCCCTCAACCTCAGACCACACGGACATTTTTCCGTGCAAAAGCAGGGATCTGGGCGGGCAGCTGACATCCGGCGATGTCATATGTCCGCCCCTACACGTGCGTCACGGCCGCATTACCATACGTACGCCCATCGTTTGCATGGGAACGCCCATGAAACGCGGGGCGTATGCATATGGTAATGAGCCCAAATAGCCCTTCACGCCCCTCTCCACCCCCTGTTCGGAGTGTTCACATTTCATGTGGGATTTTGCCGTACGCCCCGCTCGCACATGCGCAGAGACGCCTCTGCACATGCGCAGACACAAAACATCGGCGGCACGAACGCACGCGGATATTACCGCACCAACCAGAATAAGGGCCAAAGAGAGGAAATTGCTCATAAGAAGTAGCCAGCCTCTGTCATTTTATAGACTGGTCTAGATAAATGATAGCTAGAAGCTACGGGTCTCTACTTATACCTATCAAAGTTTTAATACATCTCTTCTCATGTGTGTAATATAATATTTCATGCTACTAAATATCTATTATGCACATGCACAGTTAGATAAAAAGGGAAGTCCCCCTCCCTCCCCTCACAGCTCTCACTGGCTGCCGGACTCCTAGACCCAACTTCTATTTTACCATTATCTGCTCAGTGCATCATTTGTCCATTCTGTAGTGACTTTTAGGAAGCACAGTGGCAAACACAGGGTTCTTTATAGTTGGGATCCAATAACTTGATTTTAGAGAAATTGAAAGGAGCATAATTAGCATGTAACAAGCTATAGTCTATCTCAAACAAATTGCAGTACATGTAACAATGCTTCTCCTACATTGGTAGATTGGTACATTGGTGCATTGCATCAGTATCTTCCATAGTGTTTCATTCCTGAAATTGGAAGGGTGCCAGATGACCTCCTGACATTCGGGATTCTGATGGTCACTATACCAGCATCAGCAGTTGAGATTCCGATGTTGTTGTCTGTATATTGACCATATCCCGGCATACCACACCCAATTGGAATGAGTGATTGCTTAAATTATACTCACATGATAATATACCATATCCAGCAAGTTGTACTCATATCTTTTACAGTACTAATGCTGCTCTTTGTAAAAATAAGTTTATTATCCGGACCAGGTTGCCACTGCAGGAGAAAGTTACTCATTAACCATGAACAACATATTCAAATATCCTAATTAAAGCATTTTGAAATATGTTATATTAATAAGTTTTATCAACCCTGTGTGCCTGCTACTGGTTATTTACAACCCCTACCTATGACTCACACCCAGCTCTGACCACTTGGAATCAGAATCAGTTCGCAGGTCCCACAGTATTCAGACATATTGCCGATTCAGTGATATTCTGTGGGTTATCAGAGAATCAAGTCATTATCATCAGATTGGGATAAATATGTATTGAATTAGACAACAGCTGCAAATGTGTTTTTAGAAAATAATAGGTTGAAGATGCCAAAGAGTGCATCACGCTAGACGGATTGTACAATCCGTCTAGCATGATAATCGATTCTAAACTTAATGAGTACAAGTTTTGTGCAATCTTATTCAAGACAGCCTTTGTGTTGCAGCAGTGTTTCCAATTAGAAAATATAAAAATAATAAATAAACCCTTGATAATTGAATATTTAAAATTTCCCGGGGCTTTCTAGCCCTCCTGTTAGAGAATAATGCAATATGGAACCTCAATGTCCCCATGAAATGGACCATTTCCTGTTACTACAGTAAGTTAAATCTGTAAACCATTTAAAAAATCAGATGTTGTAATCTTGGAAACTTAAACAAAATATACAAACACAAGTTTAAAATATAATTTCCCTCCACCGAACACCCACACACACACACACACACACAAAAAAACTTTACAAACATCTTCAAGACCGAAGGTGGTTTGTGTGTTGAAATCAGTTGGTTTTGTGTTGCACCAGTTTGATCGGGGGTAACTTTTTATTTTGTTAACATGTTGGACCACCAGGAACGAAAGGGGTGAAACAGAAATAGCACAGACTCCACTTTTGTTAGTTGAGGCCCGTCTGTTTCCCTTCAGTCTGTACGCCCAGCCAGTGACTAAGCTGCAGACTACTGCTTTACATACTACTGGACAGCTGATGCTCAGCTGCCCTGTTCTGCTATACGATGGCTCAGCTGTCAGTCAGTGCAGAGGGGTGCCGGAAGCATAGGCATCCCTTGCCTGCTCCTGGCTCCCCTCTGCAATGACTGAAAGCTGAACTGCCATATAGCAGAAGAGGGCAGCCGAGCGGCTCATCTGCCCATTAGTATGTAAAGCAGCAGCCTGCCACTCAGTTACTGGCTGGATGCGCAGGCTGCCGCTGCATGGAAACTCTGGTGGTACATGGGAGGGGGGCTTTGCCAGCAATTTCACTTGTGGGGGACCCCACAAAGTAATTGCCCCTGAGCCCCCAAAAGTCGTAATTGGATCTGTCTGCGTTACATTTAAAGTCGCATGTCAAAAGCTACTCTCAGTATTCCATGCCTGTTTTAAGGAATACACATAGGAATCCACAAAAAATATGTAATATGCTTATTTCACTAGTCAAATAAGGCTAATAAAAGGCTGTAAAAAATAAAAAATAAATCTCAATGGCTTACTCTCCACCAAGTGTCCATCAGACACTCTTGTAGGCTCTTAGTTTGATAACTATGGCAACTGCTGTCAGCTTGTCCTATATGATGCCTCTGCATTAGGTAACAGCACCGACATAGAGCAGGGGGAAGGATATAACATTACCAGCAATGCAGTTTCATACTGACAGTGGTTGCTATCTGTCCCTCTGTTTGAGATTAGGGATGTGCACCGGCTACTTTTAGTGTTTTGCTCCTACGCAATTATTAAACTCAATAACATTAATTAATTAATTAAATGAATAACATTATTTTACACTCATTTCCAGTCTATCCTGGCCCATTTGCAGTGGCAGACAGGATGGCAGTTTTAAAAACTGACAAAAAGTGCTCCAAAGAGCACATAATGCAAAGAAAATGGTTAGAAAGAAAAAGTTAGAATTGTTCTTGGGTCCTCCCGCCCACCCTTATGTTGTATTAACAGGACATGCACAGTTTAACAAACCAATCTTTGTAGGGACAGGGTCTGCCACAACTGTGGCTGAAATAATTGTTTTGTTTGTAACCCCACCAAAAAAAGAGGTGCAAGATGAAATTGTCCTACATAAACAGGACATGCACAGTTTAACAAACCATTTCAGCAACAGGGTCTACCATAACTGTGGCTGAAATAATTGGTTTGTATGGGCCCCCACAAAGAAAGTTGCTCTGTCTGCTGCATAAACCCATGTGTGCTGCTAAGTCTGGCATATAAGCCCAGGTGTGCTGCTAAGTCTGTTCTATAAGCTATGGGTGGCTTTGTATAGAAGCAAATGGAGGACAAACAATAAAATATCAGGAAAGTGACACAAGTGGGTGGCACAACCACCTGGCACATCTAGCAGTGGCACTACAGTGACAGCCAGGATGGCCGTTTTAAAAACTAGACCCTGAGCAGAGTGCAGTGGACACGATGAGAGAAGCAGCATGGAGCATTTGCGGAGACCTGGGAGAACCACATCAACATGCAGTCAGCATCTGCAAAGTGGTACGATAGGAGGGATAATGTTTTCATCTAATTTTTCATTGAAGACTCAAAATATAAAGTAACTTTTAGTTGTCTAGGAGGACCTGATAGTCTTATACACTAAAATGAAGTTGACCTGTATCAGTCTATTGACCCCAATGAATCCAGACATAAACAGTTATACACTTAGTGTAGTCATCTAAAAAGGTGTCTTCTGGACCTGAAACCCCAGAAAGTAGCATTAAGACATTAATGAGTTGATTTACTGCAGTGCATAAGTGCACACAGCTTTGCAGATCTGACTTTGCCTCCATTCTGCCAATTTGAGTGTGGGGGAAAGGTTTCTAATTTACATTTTTCTGTCACATTCACATTTCAGTATACAGAATAGAGGACAAACAATAAAAGAAACAACAGTTCCTACTACTAGCGCTGAAGCTACTGGCACCAGTCATGACACTGACGTGCAAGTCCATCAACGTCGTCTGCTCAGGCTGATACTCAATGTCATAGGGGGAATGTTAAATCCAACAACCTAATGTAATAATAATGAATAACCCAAAACAATTTTAACTATGTACACAGAAACTCAAACTTGGCAACATACTATTTACAAGAGGAAATGACAAGGAAAGGCTTGAACTATGTAAATGACTGGTGGTTCAGCTTCTCATGGAGATGGAAGCCTTCCTCCCTCTCTAAAAATGTAAAAAATAAATCTTGTTAAAGCACAGGAACTAACTGTGCATTCAGATATCATAAATCCCCAAGCAGAGTCCAAGTGTGTCAATGGTTTGCAATGTCTAGGCCTGACCCCACCAATTCTGTACGCTAACTACACTTGGCAGGTGGGAAAAGAATTCTGTTTTGGAACACTGTTTAGTTTTACAAGGAACGATGAAGATGAAGTATGACAGCAGTCACCCAGTTGCAAAGCAGATTACTGAGGCCATAGAAATTGGTGCTGTTAGACGTGCAGTGGGATTTACACAGTTGATTGATGTACTGTGTGCCCAACTTCACTGCACAAGCAATTCCCAGACTGTACAAGGGACATTTTAAAAAGATGTCATTTAGTGTCCTCACTCTGAAATGCAGTTGTACCCACTGTCTACTTAACCACCCACATGTGGACAGGACAAAATGGAGTTTATCATCCATATTCCCTTACCACATGTATAAATGTACGCAAACACATTCATTTTTGGGATCATTTATGTGAGATATAACAGCAAAGTTTTTCTGACGGAGGATAATTTTATTCCAGAAAATGACAGGGGCATGCAGGAGATGCATGTCGGCGGGCCCAAAAGGGTGGTCAATCTGTTGAAATAAGACAACAGTATTTTGGCCACTGTACTTAATCCCAGGTATTGTAAACCTGTATCTTTGTTTCTGATGGACACAAATCTGCAGAGGTGCAAAGAGCTGTTGGTAAGAAAATGGTCAGCTCAAGCAAAACGTGACATGACAACATCTCCTTCTTTCATATCTTCGGCAACTGCTGGAGAAAACTATTTTTTCAAAAAACATCAGCTACAATGACAGACATGTTTACTGTCACTGCATATGATGCTGTCTCCATTGAAAGAATGGTGGAGGATTACATTTATTTCTTCAGTGACAATTTCCAAGTAGGCATTTCAGTCAATCCATGTATTATTTACAGTTTCTTATATAGTGCAGCATATTCCATTGAACATTACAATTGGAACAACAGTGATAAAACAATCTGGATAGTACTAGTAACAGACCAATAAAGAGGTAGGAGGGCCCTGCTTGCTAGCTTACAATCATGTAATTTATTGGCAGGAATAAGATGCAATATTTCAGTTGGGCCTTGCACAAACTGCCTTTGTTTTACTCCAGTTTGTCTTCTCTTCATTGCAATTCAATATCTAATACAGTGTGGGTTATTTATTATATGGGGCACAGCAGAGTGTACCACACACACAGCAAAGCCTGAAAAAAAATAGATGGATTAAATTAACCCTTTTGTGTGGGGGTTATTTATTATTTATATGCAGGTGGCACAGGAGACTGTACCCTATTATTTATATGCGAGCACACACACACGGCAAAGCCTGAAAAAATTAGACGGAATAAAATAAGACTTTTATTTATTAAATAAGCCTTTATTTATTTATTATTTATACGCAGGTGGCACAGGAGAGTGTACCCGGCCCACACATATGGCAAAGCCTTAAAAAATTATACGGATTAAAAATAACCCTTTTATTTTGGGGTTATTTATTATTTATATGCGGTGGCACAGGAGAGTGTACCCGGCCCGCAGATGGCAAAGCCAGAAAAAAATAGGCAGATTAAAATAAGCCTTTTATTTTGGGGTTATTTATATGCGGCACAGGAGGAGGGTACCACACACACGGCAAAGCCTGAATTACACTGGTTAAAAATAAACTTTTTATTTTTGGGTTATTTAATCTATTATATGCGGGTGGCACAGGAGAGTGTACTCGGCCTAAACCACACACACACACACATACACACATGGCAAAGCCTGATAAAATTATAGGGATTAAAATGACACTTTTTTAAAGTGTACACTGGACTGTCATTGGACTTATACGGCTGTACCATTGTACTAGCAGTACCAATGAACTTGGACTTAATGGCAGCACCACTGGACTTAACAGCAGTACTGGACTTGATGGCAGCACCACTGGACTTAACAGCAGTACTGGACTTAACAGCAGTACCACTGGACTAGCAGTAACAATGGACTTAACAGCAGTATTGGACTTAATAGCAATACCACTGGACTAGCAGTACCACTGGACTTAACAGAAGAACCACTGGATTTAATGGCAGCACTAGACAGCACAGCACCACTGCATGGATTTATACAGCAGCACAGGGGACTCCAGCACTGGCAGCAAACAGCACAGGACTGCACTGTACTGCACAGGAAACCACAGGACAACACCATTGTGACCAAGTTGCCACCCCATGCCAGCTTCCCAGAGAGACACACACAGAGACAACCTCCCTCAACCATCTCCAATGCCAGAGTGAAGATGGCGGTGGTTGTGGGGATCTTATATAGAGTGCGGATCTTGTGAGAATCCGACTCCGGAAAGATGACGTTTTGCCTCGTTCTACTCGCAGAGCTTGGCGAGAATTACCAAATGGCAATCGGATCTCAGTTTGGATCCCTACCGTTCGGTAACATCCGTATTTCAGAAATCCTGAAGTGCTCATCTCTATTTGAGATCCAGAATAAGAGATGGATTTTTAAGAGAAGGACTTTTAAATAGCTGTTATTTTAAAAATGAGGATCTCTGACACAGGTAACAGTACTCTTTAAGATTAATCTTAATTAGATAAATCAACATGGGAATAATAAAAATAAATGACTTGGGAAATTAATTTTATCATTGACGATATCACATTTTCATATAACATTGATCACTATCATATAATAACCCCTATGACCTTAATAATAACCTCTACACTGGCACAGCTCATGGATCATCTCATTGAAAACCTAAATTACATGTGACAAAATACATCAATATAATTAATAAACTACTTGGTTACTTCCAATATAGTTTTCAATCACTATTGCTGAATAGCTGTATTAGGGGGTCTATGTACTAAGCCTTTGGGCAGTAGGCATGGTATATTGGGTAGTATAACTACCTCACAGCACTGAGGTCATGAATTTGATTCCTACCATGGCCATAACTGTGTGGAATTTGTATATTCTTCCTGTGAGTGCATGGGTTTCCCCCAGATAGTCTGGTTTACCCCCGCCCTCCAAAACATACAAGTAAAGCTGGCCATACATCTACAGATTTATTGTCAGATTGGGCTGGTTTGAACAAAATCCTGGTAACGGATGAGAGCAGATGACAGTTGACCATTTGCTTTGAAATGCTGGAAAGCTGCCAAACTGTCATTCAGATATTACCAGGTTTTTGTTCCAACCAGCCAGATCTGACAATCAATCTGTAGATGTATGGCTAGCTTAAGTTAATTGGCACTTGATAAAAATGAACCCTATTGTGCCGGTGTATGCATGTAAATGGCCAGACTAGATGGGTCAATTGGTTCCTATCTGCTGGCAAATTCACTTTTTCTATGAATGTTAAAATGGTCGGAGATAAAGTACCAGCCAGCCAGCTCCTGTTATTTTTCAAGTACCATCTCTAATATGACAGTGAGGATGTGATTGTCTGGTACTTTATCTTCAATGGCTTTATCTCTCTCCAAACCTTAGTACATAAACCACTAATTCATCAATTGTCCTTATTAGATATTTGATTAAAAAGAAACAATACCAGGAAGCACTTCTCTGAGTGCGTCACACTTTGGAAGGTTGAAATTACTTTTCATATACAATACATTTTAGCATGTTGTATCTTCACAGCATTTTTAGTTATTATAGCGTAGTGTTATAAAATGGTGTAGCTTGATTAGAAAGACATATTGAATGTTGAATAGAATAAATTGAGTTTTGTGCCTGTAAATATTTCCGTATAATGGAGAAAATACTTAATTAACCAATTTGTAAGATACAGCAATTTTAAAAACACAGATCATCAAGATGAGTATATTTGCACTGGATATATTCCATAATATGGATTGTACAAGTTTTCTGGTGGTCATGCTGTGTGTTTATGCATGGTTAGTGTTTGTACTCTATAATACTATTTTTTTTAAACAAAAAAAGAGACAACACACTACAAATGTATACCAAAAACACATTTTATTACAATATGCATATTACAGACAAGCGCATAAATAACTTCTGCACAGGGAATAAAAACATTCAAACTATTAACTAGAATATATAACGTAAAATGTCTGACTGAAGATTTCTACTATCAAGAGAGGAAGTTGGCAAGAATGAAAGTCTGCGGAGAGCCATTAAAATGTGGATGTAATATTTCTTTAGATTGTGATCCAGACAGGAGCAAAAACTCATCTCAGATTTCTAAATAATGGCCCTAGAAGGTAATTTTTTGTATTTAATTGTGTGCACAGATTGGATTTTTTTTGTGGTTTAAAACAGATACTAATTTGACAATAGAACATGCCAAACTACAATGGAATCTCACTATCTATCTATCTATCTATCTGTCTGTCTGTCTGTCTGTCTGTCTGTCTGTCTGTCTGTCTGTCTTATCTTATATTATCATGTATATAAGCGTGTGTATGTTTGTTGGTGTATTTCTAGAAACAATCATATTAATTTTAAAGGATCACTCTTTATAATACAGAGCAGTGGTTCCCACCCGTGTCCTGTCTTCTCCTGCCTTGCAAACTGTATACAGTATAGTGTTAATGATCTTTCATCATCTGGCTCTCTGCTTAAATCATTGTGTTTTGACAGCTCATCTACCTTCATCCTCAATCAGAGCCAAATAGGAAACCATATGTGAAAGCATCTGTAGAACCTTCCCTTTATTTATGACAGCATTAAAGAAAGTGTCCAATGTCAGTTACTTTACAATAATACACGTTCTTTTGTACCTTGGGTGCAGGATTTCTTGAGCATATTCCTCAGTGGTATCTGTGCACCTATTGCTGCTTGCTTCATTACATACAGATGCACAGCAGTGCAGACAGTAATAGCCTTTCTTAATTAAATAAAGTTAAATGTTAATTAGTCAGAAGATTTGATTTATTTCCAGAACATGAAACTCTTCTTTTTTTTTTTTTTTTCATTTGCTTGATTATGTTAAAAGAACAGGTTGTATAATCATTCAGGAACTTTCCATATTTTAAGGCTTTCGCTGAGACTTGTGGTAGTATCTAATCGCCATAGAGAAATGATAGGTCTACAGATGTTTTCAAGATGTTACTCTGTCAGTAGCAGATTATCCCCTGTAGCAAAATCTCATTAAAGTGCAATTTACAGAGCTCTGCTGATGTTGCCATCAACCAAAATTAAACGCATTAATTTTTCAAAGTTCACACAAGTCCTTACATAAATGATGTAGCAGTTTGCTAGAACAATTTACAGAAGTGTTATTTGCAGAATTAACCTACATTAACAGAACAAATGTTTTAAGGGTATAAAAAAGTCTGGGCAGTGAAATTGCAGCTGCTCGTGCTTTCCTTTAGGTGCCGGGCACAAAGAGGTGTCAACAATGTACTATGCCTGCCTGCTGGGTGAAGACTTGGGAAGAGAATATTGGAATTTGAACAATCGCTTGAAAGAGTTAAGCCTGTAATAAAGCAATCACCAGTTGGGGGCACCTAGTGAGCCCTTAAATCCTGTTTTGGAACATCTGCAGTAAATGCCTTTTAAAGTATTCTCATTTAGGCAATGTGTTTATGTAGCTCATGGTGTGAATATTCTTCTTCAATAAATTGCTAACATTTTTAGTTCTTTATTGTCGCAGAAAGTCAACACTTGATCCTTTCAATAAAGTACACTGAATGGCACTCACATTTTCCTCTGACCCATGGCTATGAACACCCAATATAGCAATTAAATTTCATATTGGTGATACTTCATTGCGTGCGTGTTTGTGATTAATGATGAGTACACAGTAAACAATATGCACATTAAAGACAAAGCTTAACAACATTTTTGTGTATATCGGCCAATGTGTATACACTATATCGTTAACAATACGCACTCTCATGGGTCATCGGTGATGTCGTCTGTCATCTGTACATGCAGCTAAATCTGAGGATATCGTCAATGACAGTATATTCCTGGATGTGGCCAATAACATCATCCTTTACAAAATTGCTCAGGGTCAGATGTATCAAGCTTCAAAAAGTGATGAAGCGGAGAGTGATAAACAACCATCCAATCAGCTCCTAACTGCCATATCAAAGGCTGTGTTTGAAAAATATCTGTAAGGATTTGATTGGCTGATTGCTTATCACACTTCGTTTTATCACTTTTTAAAGCATGATACATCTCCCCCTCAGTGTGTATGCACTACATAACGTTCATCCAGGAGTTCAAGGGAAATTGTTGCCAACATTGCATCTACATCTAATGTGTACCAGGCTTAATGCTAAATTATGTTTGTATTTATTATTATTATTATTATTATTATTATTATTATTATTATTATTATTATTATTATATTTATATGAGCTGCAGATAGTAACAGGATATTGTGCTGGGTTAGAACAGAGAATTAATGTTGTCTGTATATTGAAAATGTATTGGCATGGCACATTAACAGTAATAGCATTTTAGATTTTCAATTTAGAGACTATTGCTCATTATGCATTACTGAAAGTTTTCACAGCATAAATATTTTTTTTGTAACCCAATGTTACTGTAATTTAGTAATGACTTGTACTATTTAGATCTGTAGCCACTGTAATGCATTAAAATAAATCAACTTTCCAAAACATTGGTTGTAATGTTCTCAGTATTGAGGCAATGGTTATGTAGTTACATCATTAATTAAAGAGTTTGGTTTATGAACTGATGAGTCAGCCAGTACTGCATTAGTGGGTCTGATTGGCCAGTGCTAACCATATCTAGATGCATGTCTACTTTCAGGGCTCTGGAAAAGCTTCCATACCCTAGGGACCGGATGCAGAGTTCCACACATGCCCATTTGTGGAACATATATTAGACACTGCACATGTCCCAGATCCAAAGTATGGATGATCCAGAGTCTTAAGCATTTCAGTTGTATCTTCACTTGTAATTGAAAGGCATACAGTAACTGGCCTGTAACAGGGTGTTATCAGAGACGGCATGTCAACAGAAACATAGGTGATGTACGCATATTTTCATGTTCATCAGCTGCCCAATATTTCCAAAGTATACAATAAATTTGTTATTTTTAAAACCACTTTTTCATGTGCGTCTGATATTTAAAATTTACATTACCTCCATTTATTGTGCACATACCTTTATTTTTCATGTTGCCACCAAATTAAATTTCGTAATGTGCAGTTCAAGTCACAGAGATCCAAATTTGTATTTTAACCATGAGTTTTGATTGCAAAAATTACATGATTGTAGCTGTTTTAGCGATTTTGGGCCTATTTCAGCATGGATCGCTAATCAGAGAATGCACAGTGGACTGCAAGCAGAAAGCGGCTGCCAAGACAGGAAGAAAAGACGCCCCTTGCAAAATTCTGAATGCATTGGAAATAGTTATATTTTTGCAGATCCATTGGCAAAAACCTGACCATCGAATTTTCCATCTGCGCAAGTCTACTTCCATCGCTGAAGTCAGAGACCCAATACGAAAAATGCCTGGGCACGTCTGCATTTTCACAAACATACCCATAAAATGTCATGTTTCCAATCCTAAACACCATCTTCCTGCCAATCAAACTGCAGCTACTATGCTACATCTATGCATATAGATTATGCTATTTATGCCCGCCCATGTGCATTTGTTCAATATATTCGTTCAAATTGTGAATTCTCTGATAAGTGATCCATGCTGAATTAGGCCATTTTATTGATTTTCAGTAATGATTATTGATTTTTTAAACCAACTTTTTAAAACTAACCAACATCTGAAACTGAACCGAAACACTTGATGGTGGTTTTGTAAAACTTAAACAACACACTCCAGGGACATCACTACTTTTCTGTAATGCAGTTGGAGAGCTGTGCAGGCAGGACTGCTGAAACTCTCACCAGTTTAACTTTGATGGGGATATTCAATCCAGGGTCACAACTGTCAGCTGTCTCGATGTGAAATCGGCAGGCGGGATTCAATGTCCTACCTGGCGAATGCTAAAAGGGGGTGTGGTTGTGAGATACGGAAGTTTATCCCTATAGCTTGTAAACTTGCGAGCAGGGCCCTCCTACCGCCATGTCGGTTTGTATCTACCCAGTTTGTTTAATCACTGTTGTTTCCAATGAAAGAAACAGTAAATAAATAAATAAATAAATAATGGATCATCGAGCTGCAGCCGGGAGCTGGACAATCCATGGCCGTTCTCGGCTTGTAAACTCGGGTCTGTTCTGCCGAGATCCCTGTTCAATGCTGTTGTGGAAGACAGCATTGAATAGGGCCCCACTGCTATTTCCTCCATTGGGAATAGCGGTGAGAGATTGAATACCCCCAGTGGTCTACTCATCTGTCCAGATTACTTAAATTTTTATTTGATGAGTTTCCCAACCATCACTCAGTAAATTAGACAGCTTCTATCTTTTCCATTGAAAAAAATAAGGTTGGCGATGGGAAGAATGTGAGTTCTTCATCATGGTGATTTCACAGCAATTACACCTTTAGCATTTTGGTGGTTTGGTAAATCCATAGAAAAATCACCTAAATTAATGCTTATAAACATTACCCCATGGAATGGTTCAGTTTCCTTAGAGGCTTGTTTCAAGTTACTATTATCGATTTACAGTTTGCTTACTATCATTTTATTAATATGGAAAGCACTTTTACATAGTGATGAGTGGATGAGATTAATCTGGCACAACCAAATTTAGAGGAACCAGGTTGAATTGAGTATGAAATTCAGTGGCGAAACTCTGGGAGGCAATGGAGACATTTGCCGCCGGGCTCCTGGCTTAAGGGGGCACTGACTCCATTGTCCTCCTCCACTGCTGACATGAAGAAGAGGTCGCCCAATACACGCACACAAGTTTCCGGACACGCTACATGCGCGCACACAGGTTCCTGAACCCGCAGCATACGTACACACAGGTTTGCGGTCCCCCTTCCCACTGATCCATTGCCGCATTTGAACGCAGAGCACCGGGACGCGGATATTTGAGTCGTGACGGATGGGAATGGATGTCTGAGGGATGTAGCATGCAAGCTCCTCTCAGGCATTTCCCATCCCATGGGGCTTAGCGACAGAGCTGGGCTGGTCGGAGGTAGTGAATGTCTCCTAACACACTGCAGCGTATGTATAGCATGTCGGGGCCTGGTGGTGGAGGGGCGCATTCATCTTTAATGCTGGCTGGGTGAGCTTACAATATATAAATTATAGTAGTTAAGCTGTATTTTTATGTGAAAGAGGTATGTAAATGCTGTGTATACTATGTCTGTATGCTACTGTGTGCACATATGGTATGCTGCAGTTTATTATTTTTCCTAAGTATGTTGTGTGTGTTTATCTTCTGTATGTATGCATGCTGTGTATGTTGTGTGTGTATGGATGTGAGTGTGTGCACTTGATGCATACATGCCACTGACTGTGTGTGTGTCTCCATATGCTACTGTAGTTGTGTTGTTGTAAGTATATTGTGTGCATATGTTACTGTTTGGGTTTGTATGTATATTTACAGACTACAGTAGGCAACATGCTGTGATATCATTATTAAGTTATCCTTAGAGTGCTGGCCACTGTATATAATGTGTTTGTGTATGGAAGGGATACATACGGCATCCCTGTGCTTGGGATACCAGCGCGGTCAGAACACTGACCCGGCCATTCCCACCAGGGGCTCTGATGGCACCCTAACCCTTTCCCTCTGCTCCGCTAACCCCCCCCCATCAAGCAGCCTGACCCTTTCTCTCCCCTCTAGTGTCTAACCCTAACCCCACAGACTAAACCCAACCCCCCCCCATCAAGCAGCCTGACCCTTTCTCTCCCCTCTAGTGTCTAACCCTAACCCCACAGACTAAACCCAACCCCCCCCATCAAGCAGCCTGACCCTTTCTCTCCCCTCTAGTGTCTAACCCTAACCCCACAGACTAAACCCACCCCCCCCCCCCCCTCACGATTCCGGTGTCAGGTATATGAATTCAGTAGGGATGATGGCCCGTACATAACTCCCCTCCATTAAAATCATGTGTTTGCGCCTGGAGCAGAGCGCCGATTAGCATGACTGGTGCTTCTGCTTCGTGAACTGCCCAGAATAATGAGGGGGGAATGAAGGCAGCCGCTACAGTGGTGTAGACTGGTGTGTGGAGGAAATTGTCTGCTGCAGTGCTCCGATCTCTCTGCGAGGAGGGAAGTCGGCTGCTGACGAGCTCCGTGGTTCTGGGAGGGAGTAGACGACACGGTTCTCTTGGGTCGAGTGGTGCTGCTGCTGTTACTGTAAATATATTTTGTATTCATGGTTTAAAGAAGGCACCTCAGAGGCAATCTCTTTTCATTATTCAAAACTAGTGTGTATTCAGAGCATGTCGTCTAATGCTTTTGGCACAGCTGCCCATCCTCAGGACAAGGCACTTAAAGACCTGTCTCAAAAAAATTAGACAACACGCTATGAATACATGCTAATTTTGGATAAGAGATTGTCTCTGAGTGCCTTTTTTAAAACCATGAATACATGCTAATGTCAGTGGCACCGTAGCATATAACAAAGTGTGTGTGTGTGTGTGTGTGGGGGGGGGGGGGGGGGGGGGCACCAACATTGATCTTGCCTCCGGGTGCCTAGAACGAACTTACGCCACTGATGAAATTTGTTGCTCGAGCCAAACAAGGTAAAATGTAACTTTCACAGAAAACTCAAATTGCATATTTTTGATCACATAAAACACTGCTTGATGGACTCAATTTCCATATAATACTAGTAAATGTGGGGAGAAGTAGTTGTGGTTAGATACAGCCCAGCCAAAGTAAGTCAGCCCTTAAATTGCTAATACCATCGATGTACTTGACTATATATTGTCAATATTTTGTAGGAGGCCAGGGATGCTAGGGTGTCTAGTATATGAAGTAACTAGTTTTGAAGTGTCAGTTTAAAATCAATAGCAGCGTTATACCGGCGCGCCATTAGTTATATCTTCAGTGGGTATCGATTGGGATTTGTCTGCTCCCCTCTCCTTCTCATCAACAGGTAAATTATTCAGATCACTATTGACTACCTGAGCTGATTGTGCTGACATATCAGTAGGTAAATCTATGCCTATCACTAATGCAGAATATTTCAGCTGTTTGACATATTACTAGGTCATTTTAATCAAATACTATACTCATTGCACAGCAGGGACATTTACATCAGACATTAGTGCATTTCCCACATTCTCACACCCTACCTACACAGTGCACCCCAGATGATTGCCTCAGATGGTTATTCCATGGGCAGGATGTACTTCATGTGGATCTTTCCAAATACGTTATTTGCAATGTGCCAAGGTGGCTGTCTCACCTGATACCTTGTGAGTGTGGAATACACAACAGTTGCAAGTTATTACCCAAAATGCCTACACCACTCCTGCATTATGTGTACTCTAATTTTTCTTTCGTCTGTCTGTGTGGCTTGTTTATTGCTGTATTACTTGATGTCAGCAAAGTACCTTCAGTCTTGTTGACAAAGAGCGCTATATAAAGTATTATTATTATTATTATTAAATATTAAAACATGATGCTATGAGTTCCCCACACACATCATGCAAATATCACACTGACATCACTCAGAATTACTGGTTCTCGTTGATAGATTTACAGTGTCTAAATAGACAGCCAGCAGATCTACCCCAAATGTCAACACGCAATAGGTTGACAGGGTCGAAAGATCAACATGCAATATGTCAACAGGGTCAAGAGGTCAACCGAGTCAAAAGGTTGACTTGAGGAAAGTAGACACATGACAAGGTCGATATCAAATTTTCTTAATTTTTTTTAAAAACTGACTTCACCATACATGTAGGCATAGAAGGAGAATATAATAGTGTGCTGAGTGTAGCAAGACACTGAGCCCGTAGCATGGAGACCAAAGGGAGCAATGTGATGTACAGATGGAGCCCATCTCATGCTTGCAGGGGCTGGCGATAGAATCGCCAGCCAGCCGTCGGAAGGGGGCGTGCGTGCATGAGACGCTCATGCACCCGTTCTGATGGAGCTCCCCACCACCACCTCCCCGAACCCCCCCTAACCCTGCCCATATCCCTGAAGCGGAGAAGGGCAGGGTCCCGCCGCCCAGCAGCCTACTGACTGGGACGCGCGTGCATGTGAGACCCTCGTGCGTCCCAGTCTAATGGAGTCCCTCTCCGCCAGTGCTCGTCAGTGGGGACATTCTGGCGAGCGCCAGCAATGAAAGAAAGGGGCTCCCTCTGTAAGCGTTACACTACTTGGGAGTCTATGTTAGCAGTTGTCGACATTGGCACCCAAAAAAATTAAAAGCTTATATTGATCTTTACCTGTTTCTACTTTATTCATGTCGACTTTTTGACCCTGAGACCTTTTCACCCTGTCAATCTAATACATGTCAACCTTTGGGGCCAACGGAATTGATTGTTGACCTAATAATCCACACCCAGAAATACACAGATAGAATGCCCCATTCAGCAGTTACTATATTGCACATGAAATATATTCAATGTACTGTAAGGTATATTCCTGCAGGCAGAAATTCAGATTTCTTTTCGGTCTATTGTGACCACATACTGGAACATAGATCCTTATAGAAGACTGATTTCTGCTTTGTGCTCTTCAGTTCCTATGCCTGTAAGCTCCAGGTAAAGAATTTGGATTCAAAGGGTCATTAATCTAAAGCAATGACCCACCTGGCTCCTCGAGTTGGTTGGATATACTGGGCGAAATGTAATAGGGTGCGATTTTTTAGACATGTGCGATTTTTGGTCAAAAACGGCCGAAATCGCACATTTTCCGAAAATCGCACATTTAATAGGTTGAAAATCGCGGTAAAAAATCGCACTTTTTACCGCGAAATCGCACTTTTAGAAGTGCGATTTTTAGTCACATTTCAATTCGCATCCAGATGTTTTCCCATTATAAAGTATACAACTCGCAAATGTAATAGGGTGCGATTTTTGGTCAATGTTACCAAAAATCGCAAAAAAAATAGACCAGGTTCTGACAGGCGAATTTGACAGAACCATGCACAGATCATTGAGATCTGTGCATGGTTCTGTTAATAAAAATGTGTAAAAGTGTTTTTATAAAAAAAAAAACGGCGTGGGGTCCCCCCTCCTAAGCATAACCAGCCCCGGGCTCATTGAGCCGGACCTGGTTCCAAAAATACGGGGGGACAAAAAGCATAGGGGTCCCCCGTATTTCTGAAACCAGCCCCGGACTCTTGGACCGGTCCTGGTTCCAAAAATACGGGGGACAAAAAATCTGGGGGTCCCCCGTATTTTGAAACCAGCACCGGGCTCCAACAGCCCGCGGTGTCATGCCACAGCCGGGGGACACTTTTTATACAAGGTCCCCCGGCCAAAACATGAGCACCGTGGCTGGTCAGCCTTGGACGGGGTACCTGGAGGAGTGGGGACCCCCCCAATAAAGGGGTCCCCCCCCCCAGGCTTCACCCGTCCAGGGCTGAAGCCCGGGGCTGTCACCGGCGTCCGTGGCCAGTGGACGCCGGCCTGATAGGGTTAAATCCATCATACATATCATTACATTGCTTTTTACCGGCGAACTACAAGTGCCAGCAGACCTCCCCCGCATGCTGGGACTTGGAGAACCACAAGTCCCAGCATGCAGGGCATTAATGGGCCCGCTGGGACTTGTAGTCCACCTGTAAAAAGAATGTTTATAAAAAACACACACACAGAGAAGTACAAGTTTATTACACACACACACACCTCAATTTTACACCAGCGTAACTTACCATTCCTGGATCCAGCGCTGGTCTGGCTGCTTCACAGCCGGCTCCCCCCGAACTGACAGGCAGCGGGGAGAATCGGCTTTCTCCGTTGCCTGTCACCGGCTTTCTCCGTAGCTTCTGTAGCTCTGTCCCAGTGCTACAGAGGCTGAGAGCGTGATTGGCTGAGCTACAGTATGCGTCTCCATGGAGACGCATAGCTCAGCCAATCACGCTCTCAGCCTCTGTAGCACTGGGACAGAGCTACAGAAGCTACGGAGAAAGCCGGTGACAGGCAACGGAGAAAGCCGATTCTCCCCGCTGCCTGTCAGTTCGGGGGGAGCCGGCTGTGAAGCAGCCAGACCAGCGCTGGATCCAGGAATGGTAAGTTACGCTGGTGTAAAATTGAGGTGTGTGTGTAATAAACTTGTACTTCTCTGTGTGTGTGTTTTTTATAAACATTCTTTTTACAGGTGGACTACAAGTCCCAGCGGGCCCATTAATGCCCTGCATGCTGGGACTTGTGGTTCTCCAAGTCCCAGCATGCGGGGGAGGTCTGCTGGCACTTGTAGTTCGCCGGTAAAAAGCAATGTAATGATATGTATGATGGATTTAACCCTATCAGGCCGGCGTCCACTGGCCACGGACGCCGGTGACAGCCCCGGGCTTCAGCCCTGGACGGGTGAAGCCTGGGGGGGGGACCCCTTTATTGGGGGGGTCCCCACTCCTCCAGGTACCCCGTCCAAGGCTGACCAGCCACGGTGCTCATGTTTTGGCCGGGGGACCTTGTATAAAAAGTGTCCCCCGGCTGTGGCATGACACCGCGGGCTGTTGGAGCCCGGTGCTGGTTTCAAAATACGGGGGACCCCCAGATTTTTTGTCCCCCGTATTTTTGGAACCAGGACCGGTCCAAGAGTCCGGGGCTGGTTTCAGAAATACGGGGGACCCCTATGCTTTTTGTCCCCCCGTATTTTTGGAACCAGGTCCGGCTCAATGAGCCCGGGGCTGGTTATGCTTAGGAGGGGGGACCCCACGCCGTTTTTTTTTTTACTTTTTTTTTTTTTCACAAAAGCGCATTTATAAAAATGCGCACATTTTCATGACTAAAAATCGCGGCAAATCGCGGCAAATCGCATTTTTTTGCCGCTAATTCGCATCTCATTACATATGCGAATTCGCGGCAAAAAACGCGATTTTTAAAGGTGCGATTTGGTGCGATTTTTTTTTAGTCTAAAAAATCGCACCCTATTACATTTCGCCCATCAAGTAACGGTAACATGCAGCAGCGTGCTGCTCACAATCTGCACAATTTATTTCATGGGAAAACATGGGAAATGCAGTGCAAAGGAAGGACTAAGACACACAAACTCAATAGCTTTTCACACTTCATGTTTCAGAGCCCAGAGACAACAGGAAGATAATGCAGATGAATCACCTGGAGCTGTTATTACAATTTCCAATACAGTGTATATCTAACCCTACAGGAGCCAGGTTTGTCATTGCTTGGGATTAGATTCCATTCAGTGTCAAAGGAGTTTAGCTAGCTAGCGGTTGTGTCCTTTTAAACTTATATGCAAACATATCATGGCAAGGTGTTCATGACATTGCCTATTCCATAAATATAGATATATAAATAAATCCAAATGTCCTTCATCATACCAGCAGGTATTACTGTTACTGCTATTGTAACACACTTGCCTATTTTTGGAAAGTAGTTTCAGGGACATTATAGATCACTCTGTAAGCATCGTGGAGTGCACCGTTGAGAGGGCGTATCACATTCTACCCAAGGGGCGTGTTTACTGTCACTTAGGGGTGTGTCCTACAGTGGCAGGTAAAAACTAAAGTACCAACCACAGTACTGGCTACACACTGACATCGCAGCTACATTACACAGCTGCGCTTCACTTTGCAGGGCAGCGGGAGTGTCCCAAATGAGTCCCAAAAAGCAGGAGGTATGAGGGGGTTTAACATTAAATACTAAGGGACAAATGCACTAAGTGATACAATGGAGAGTGATACACAGCAAGCCAATCAGCTCCTACCTGCCATGTCACATTTTGAAAAATGTCAGACAGGAGTCAATTGGCTGGTGGCTTATCAATCTCCATTTTATCACTTTTGAAGCATAGTGCATCTGGCCCTAAGAACCAGATGTATCAAGTTTTAAAAAGTGACAAAGTGGTGAGTGATAAACAACCAGCCAATCACCTCTTACCTGTCATTTTCAAACCCAGCCTGTAGCATGGCAGCTAGGAGCTGATTGCCTGGCTGTTTATCACTCTCCTTTTTATCACTTTTTGAAGTTTGATACATCTGGCCCATGTCGATCTTTTGACTGCCGACCTTCCCAATGCGACCTAATGCATGTGTCGACATTGTGACCTTGTCACCCTTAAGAGAGAGATTTGCTGTGCTTGCGGCGGGCGGCCCTTCGTGCGTGCGTCGGGCAGCATTTAGATCAGAACGAGGACCTATATGCACCCATCTAAAGACAGAAGTGATGCATTCGATTATTATCAGTCAATATTTTCCCATAGCTACAGTTCATATTTAGAATTAGCAAAAGATAACATCTAGAACCCAAGCAGCCATGCACAACTTTTTATTACACTGCTCTAAAAGTCAACAACTCCCATTGTTTGTAATAGATATATTTTGACAGGTGGAATGTATCTGTTCAAGCTCATGATCCTTATATAATGTAACCATTTTACTATTTACACTATATATCAGACAAATGTAACAGATTACATTTGCATGTGCCTTACATTTCCTCAATTATGTTAATGAGAAGTAATTATTCATTTTTACTGTAGTGTGTTTCATTAAGTCATAACATCAGTCTAATCTGTTTGAGCTGCATGTTCTTCCTATTGCTTTTAAGTTAATTTAAGCCACATTATATACAAAATTAAATGTAACATTTATGGCTAGCCCATTGGGATTCAATGAAAAGACTTTATTAGATAGAAATTAAAAGTACCAGATGCAAATAGGGTTACATTATAGAAACGATCATTAAAGTGATTTGTAAAGTTTGCTTCACCTCATCTCTTACACATATTTCATTGTAAGTACCCAGAAGTCTGTGGGGCATGTTGTGCAGACCCCTCTTTGGTTCTCATAAATAAGCTACATAGACTAATTACTACCTCCTTATCAAAATAACATTTTTTTACACTGTATACAGGTATTCTTTGGATTAATATGAATATGCATTGATAAGAATTAAATGAAAATCAATTGCTTTGTATATATATTACATGTTAAACTGATTAATGCCATATTGTATAGCATGCAAAAAGTTAAATAATATTTCTAGGGACACTTTCTCAATATTTTCTCAGAACACTTTATATGTACTTTTTTAATTTTACTGAGCTCTAAATGCATCTTGGGGGTTATTCTAGTTCATTCTTTCTGACAAAATCCTTCTTAGATGGACAAAACCATGTGCACTGCAGGGGGGGAAGATGTAACTTGTGCAGAGAGAATTAGATTTGAGTGGGGTTTTTCTTCAAAGTGAGATCTATATTGCAGTGTAAAATCATGCAGTCAGTATTTTCCCTGCACAGAAACAAAATAACTCACCCAAATCTAATTCTCTCTGCACATGTTACATCTGCTCCACCTGCAGTGCACATGGTTTTGTCCATCTAAGAAGGATTTTGTCAGAAAGAATGAACTAGAATAAACCCCCTTATGACATGAAACCAAGGTAGTAGTAACTATATATGAAAAATAAGTCAGTTTTCATTTCTTTATCTAAATATTCTAGTCACCCACGACTTATCTGTCCTTTCAGATACATGGGGAGGAATTTCCTTAAATGGGAGTACTATTTCACATGGTAAGTTGCTATGGGCAACCAATCAGAATCTACGTCTTAAACCACATCATCAAGCTCCCTGGTTTGACAGCAGTCTTAATAAACTCAAGGAAAGGGGGCATCGAATTGAAAGACAATGGAGGAAGACTAACCTTTTGGAGGACAAGATAAAACTAACAAAGTATATTGAGCAATATCAATCGACAATAACCCATAAGAAGTCAGAGTTCCTGTTAACCGAGATCATGGCAGCAGCCAATAGGCCTGCTCAAATTTTCCGAACAGTGGAAATGCTTTGCAAGCCAGCATGCCTGCAGCCTGATGAAACACTCTCTAATGAGTTTGCTAAATACTTTTCACTAAAATATTTTCCATCAGGACTGGAATCACAGTTCCGTCAGAGGAGTGCCAAACTACGAAGCCAGACAATGTAAGCCACCTATCCTCACATACCAGCTTTGAAATTGTCCAGATTTTGCATCCCACTACCTGTGATCTGGACCCTGCCCCAACCAAGCTCCTAATAGGGTGCATGGATATAATTGGCCGTGTCTTTGCAAAAATTGGGATTTTTCATCTACCTCTAAAGGAAGCAATTGTTAGACCTCTTCTTAAAAAACCTAATTTACATCCAGATTGCATGACCAACTACCGACTGGTATAAACCTTCCTTTTCTAAGAAAAGTCATTGAAAATGTGGTTGCAAATCAACTGGAAACCCGCCTGATATCTCATGATATGTATGATCCAATCAGGATTCAGGAGAAGATATAGCACTGAAACAGCCCTGGTATATGTGCTAAACGATCTTCTGATGGCAAGAGACAGAGGCGACTGTTCAATCTTAATCCTTCTGGATCTCTCTGCAGAATTTGATAATGTGGACCATGGGCTTGGCATGGCCATGGCACAGTACTAAGCAGCTTTAAATCATTTCGCGCTGGCAGGTCACAGAGAGTGTCATCTGTAGTATACTCATCTTCATCCGTGCCATTTCCATGCGGTGTCCCACAAGGTTCTATATTATCCCCATGCTTTCTGCAGTGTACATGCTGCCACTGGGTGAAATAATTAGGCACCATGGCCTTGTCTACCACTGCTATGCAGAAGACACACAGCTGTACTTGTCCTTTGCTCCGGGCACTGAAAACCCAATAACATCCCTAATTGGCTGTCTAGCTGAGCTCCAGGAATGGATGAGTGCCAGTTGGCTGAGACTGAATCCTGATAAAACAGTGGTCCTTATGATAGGACCTCAATGTTACTCCCATTTTCTACTGCCTTCACTGGCTGCCAATAAAATGGTGAATCCTTTCAAGGTCAATCTACTGAGTGTCAAAGCCCTACATGACCAAGGCCCAAGATAACTGAAGCAGCTTCTAATTCCATACTGTCCCACCAGATTACTGCAATCTGTATATGAAGGACTTTTAGCAGTACCTAGGATCTCCCGTAATTCATCTGGGGGTCGAGCTTTCAGCCATTCAGCTCCAACTTTATGGAACTCACTTCCCCGCACAGTTCAAGAGACCCCCACTCTAGAATGCTTCAAAAACAGACTCAAGACCTTCCTATTTTCCCAAGCGTTTCCTTGAGTCCCTTAAGTATTGTTTATGAAAAGCTTTTGTGTACTTCATTGTTCCTGTATTGTATTATATTCATTCTATCTATTAAGCGCCTTGAGTCCTGTTGGAGAAAGAGCGCTATATAAATAAAATTATTAATATTATTAATATTACTTGTTATTTATTTAGCACCTACTAGAAAATAGTAGATAGAATCTGGTTGGTTTCCCT
This sequence comes from Crinia signifera, assembly GCF_055691185.1. Classification (NCBI taxonomy): domain Eukaryota; kingdom Metazoa; phylum Chordata; class Amphibia; order Anura; family Myobatrachidae; genus Crinia; species Crinia signifera. The sequence goes on along the minus strand of NC_139219.1, from coordinate 267,095,053 downwards.
TAGCAACATCCCATCTGAAACAGTACTCCCATCTTAGTAAATTTCCCACATTGCCTTTAATAATCACACGAAGGGGAAAATTGAATAGTGTGAAAGAAAGAGATTTGGTAAGAAAGCTCCAGTTCTTTTTAAATGGCAATCATTTACACTGCAAAACCAGTTTGAGTTTTCAGTGTAAATGATTTAAAATAAAACCTGGAGATTTCTTACCAAATCTCTCACTTTCTGAATCTAACATCCTATTAAATTTCACCCTAAGTTTCTCTGATCGCTTCTTAATTCAACAGTCTCCAAAATTGGTACACAATGACCCCTTATAGTTACACATCATTAACAAGTGACGAGTTAAGGAACCACTGCAGTAGAATAACCATTTTGCAATTTACAGTAGTTGTACATTTGCTTAGTTTGTATATATATGCCACAATTATGATACTGTATTATTCCAAGATAGCTTTATCATTCCAACATACTGTATAGTACAATTGTTTCTGAAGAACAAAAATCTAGAAATAAATGTACACACTTAACCATGCCACACTGCGTATGCATCTGGTGATAGCCAATGCATTTCTATAAGCACTGTGCCGCTTATTCATGGACACAATAGTTTTGCCATGGATTAGTGTGGCTATGTCTGTACTTCAGAGGCGTAACTCTGGGAGGCAATTGAGTAATCTGCCACTGGGCTCCTGCTCCCAAGGGGAACCTCTCCTCCCCTGCAAGTTTAAATCAGTTATTTGAAAGCTGTTGATATCATTTCTGTGGCTGACTCCCCCTCTTGGCATCATTTTGCAAGTGTCACACCCTGTATTAGAACCCATGACCTGTCTTACTGGTGACAGACACCTTACTGATTGAGGTATTTGAGAGGCAATAACATTTATCCTGCCTCCGGGCAACTGGGACAAACCTACCCCACCTCTGTACTCCATCCTCTTTATTGCAATTGCTTAGTATATAGTTCCCATAAATGGGGTAGGGCTTCAAAAACGTCATGCCAAATTCCATTGGCAAAATGTACACAATGTTGCATTGTGCATAAATACAGACCTAGGAGGTAGTTAAATGACAATGGTCAATTTTAATGTCAACTGGACAATACTGACACAGTAGAAATATTAACTGTGTCAACTTTAATCATGATGCTTTATGAACATGCTTAAATTATAATATATACATGGCTAAAATGCTGTTAATAGCATTTCTGCCGTGTATATATTGTCCCTTGGACATTAAGCTGCAGATATTAGGACTGTCAACAGCATTAATGTCAATCACATGTATGTATCCTGCAGCATGAGGTCAATATTTACTGGAATAATATTAAACATTTCCCTAAAATATCCTATTGCTGTGTTTAGTTATATATTGCCACCAAATATTAGATTACATTATATATAGATAAAATCTATTGTACATATACTGTATACCAATGAGAAAATATTGAAGTAAAATCATATTGGTCAAAAAGGAACATATTTTAATGATAATTCCTAGGCTCCAGGATTCTGTACTTAGCTTTGCTGATGTTGGCATTTTTGTATTTAGTTCATCTCGCTGTCCACTGATATATGTAGTTTCTAATTTCTGGCATGTTGTTTTTACTATATTTGCTTTGGCTGCATATTTTTTTAATTGTATGTCCTCCAGCAGTTCTTCATTTTCCATTTTTTGGGCCATATTTCAATATATATATGGTTTATCATTTATCTTATTTTGTGATTAGTGCATAAAGCAATACATGAACACACCAATGTTCCTATGTCTTACACTAGGGGGTACAATCACTAAAGGTCGATTTTTATCTATTTAAAATGGACAAAATCAATCAAAATCGATGATGTGTTTTCAGGGCTAAAACATACATTTCTTAATATGAGATTTTTTACTATATATATTTTGAAGTCAACCTTTGGTAAATATACCTTTCATTGTAGTTGCTGAACGAAGTAATTGCAAGGAAACCCTTTCCACTAGCAAATGAAAGTTACTTTTCCCTAGTACTCAGCACATACTGTACCAGGCCTGCAAAGTTGTCAGTGATTGGCTGTCAATAGCTCACCAAAAAACATGCAAAAGTTCAACATTGAGAAAAAGGTTGTCATTCAAAAGATCAGCACAAGCAAAAGGTGGACATGAAAATGGTCGACATACGAAACAATCAACATTATTTTTTTATTTTTCCTAAATTTTGGGCTTTTTTTCATACTTAAACATCCACGTGGACTCCGAATGGGAATAGTAAAGTATGCCCGAAGCATTGGCAAGTGAAGCGAAGGTACTAATCAGAGGTCCATGTGGACAGGTAGAGACTAATATTCTCTGTAAAGCCCTACATGATAAATGTGCGCTATATAAATATCTGTTAATAAATGACACCAGCTGTATTTACTGCATGGTAAGCTACACACAACTCTTTTTTCTTTGTGGCAGTATGTACAGTATGTAGATACTTTGTGGCAGTATGTACTGTATGTACTGTATGAATGCATATGTAACCAATACCATAGCTGACAACAGAATATCCTACAAAGTACTGTACTGTTTTAGTTTAGTTTTTTTCGGACCTTAATAATGTGTGGTTTTATATTCCTTTTTAAAGTGATACATAATTCAATTAACACGCAAAATACAAAAAGACAGATTAATACAGTAGCTAAATGTGAATATACCAGCTCAGACATTTTTAGATTACATGTACATTTTGATAGTATAAAAACCATTACAGGTCAAAGTCAAGGCCATCTTAAGAGCATTATGGGCCCCCAGGCACCATCAGTTACAAGCTACCTCCTCCTATCCCCCATCCCGCAATGCAGTGGGGCGGTGGGGTCACCGGCAGGGCCAGCGGGGAGACAGGGACGGGCCAGCTGGGGGACGCCCCAGCACCTGTAGCATCGGCTTTCTCCCAGGATGACCGTGTATGACCATATATATATATACAAGTTGTGCAAATTCCTAGGGAAGAATATTTTGCGCTTTGTGACACCCTACTCTAAAAAAAGTAAGCAGTCTGACTCTGAAAAATAAATTCTGCAGCCTTTAACTTAGCAACAATCAGATTTGCGCCAGTGGCAATCAGCAACAATCAGATCTGTAGTGTGTGACACTCAGGGACAATCAAGTCTGCAGTGTGCGAAATTCACCATTAACCCAGCAACAATCAGATCTCAGACTGTGGCACTCAGCAACAATTAGATCTGCAGACTGTGGCACTCAGCAACAATCAGGTCTGCAGCCACCAGCAGTGCTCTCTGTGCAGAGACCTGTGACTGACATCAGCTCTGCAGACTTCCCCTTATACAGCAATGGTTGCATTTCAGGAATTTGTTAAAGCTCTGCAGCAAGAACCCATCAGTTATAGCCTGGGCTCCAAATTGGGCAGCACTGAAAACTTAGATCACTTGCTGGTGCCTTACCAAAACCATGCCAGTAAGTGGGTGAAATAAATAATAATGCCAGTCTGAAGGGTATTAACTTACCCTTATCATTACAGCAGGAAGAAGAGAAGGATGGTGCATTAAAGATGAGTGGAGGCAAAATATGTCAAAATATGGAGGGTTGCTCGCTTGCCATATAGGGGGCAAAGTAGACTGGCCTTTGGTTAGGGGCTGATGTTTACCATGAAAACAGAAGAAAGCTATCACACAGAGGAGAGAGGGGATGGGTTGAGACACGAATGGAGGTAGAGATATGCAGGGGAAAGAGTAGTGGCACAGACCTTGGCATGGCACCGATCATACCCAGACAGACTGTCACTGAAGTGAGAATGTGGAGGCGAGCCAGGACTTGGGACGGGACACCAGCGCCACTGCCCACTACATAGAGAGAGCAGACAGAGCTTAGAAGCAGATAACCCGCCTCCCACCGCAGTTCAATGGTGCGGTTGCTTTGTCCCCTCCCAGACTCCCAGTGATGCTCTGCGGGCGGCCCGGCACCACAGACTGTGAGGCGGGCGGCGGGCATCATCGTCAACTGTTAGCAGGGTGCCGGTGCTCAGTGGCTTGGGGGGCCCTTTATGACAAAGGCGGCTGGTAGTGAGGTAAGGCTGTGATCGGGGGTGCCCGGCCCTTGCCAAGGGAGGTGGCAAGCTTTGGGCCCCTAGCACTCTGAGGCCCCTGGGCAACTGCCCTTAAAGCCCATACGTTAAGACGGCCCTGATGGGGCCCAAGGCAAGATACTGGTTTGGTGCCCTCCTCCTTCCAACAATCCATAGCCCTATATTTTTTCTGATTGCAGCCAGCATTGTTAAAGTACCTTGGCTCGTGTACATACAGTCTATCAATAAGTGTTCAGCTTTGTGAACATCAGCATTGCAAACAAATCTGAATCATGCTGTAGGTCCCTTGGAAGTAGGCTTAATACCTGTGTCACATGTAAAGTAAACTGACTGCTCACATAGGGCGAGATGTACTAGGCCTTGAAAAGTGATAAAATGGAGAGTGATAAACTACCAACCAATCAGCTTCTTCTTGTCATTTTTAAAACTCAGCCTGTAACATGGCAGTTAGGAGCTGATTGGCCTGATGTTTTCCAATCTCTGTTTTATCACTTGTCAAGCTTAGTACATCTACCCCATACAGGGGATGAAACCATCTTGTGTGTCCAAATATTTTTTTATCCTATCAAAGAACATCAAAGGGACTTTGGGAGTCATGCCATCACATGGTAGTTTCGCAATTCTCCTCTGGGAATGTTTTGGATGGCCAGGACATCTTTATGGTGCCCATTGGGACCTGCAGAGCCCAAGACAGACGCCTAGGTTGCCTTTTGAAAAATCCACTTCTGAGTAGATGTTTGGAACAAGATGCAGACCAAAATAACAAAAATAAAGTACTAACAGTGAAATTTAGTAGGATGAGAGATTCAGAAAGTGAGAGATTTGGTAAGAAATATCCAGTTTTTTAAAGCGGCAATCATTTACACCTCAAAATCAAACAGTTTTTGCAGTGTAAATGATTGTCGCTTTAAAAAAAATGATTTTTTTTTACCAAATCTCTTACTTTCTGAATCCCTCATCCTATTACATTTCACCCCATATGTCTTTTGGAAATATTTGCATCCTTATTGGAAGATTATGTCCAGGGATTTGTAAAATTATATATTTCTGGATAAACTACTGTAACTAATAGGCTTTTTGTAAGACTTTTATTCTCATTGTATTCTACTGAGGGTTCCATTTGTACAGAGAGCCCAATTTTATGCTATTAGGGATACATTCACCCGCTAATAGAAAAATCACAGCCAATAGCAATTTCAAATGGCCGTAATCCAATATTTGAGTTCCACTTGTTTCTTCAGTTCAATTCACATTGTATTTGTAAATGATCATTTTGTATAGTTTATAGTGTATAACTAAGGATGTGGTAATTGCAGATAGCTCATTCTGCTGTATGGGATGGTTAGGGAAAACTATTAATTCTAGAAATACAAAAAAAAATACATAAAATATATGCAGAACACCTACAGCCAAAGCCTGCCAGAGAAACACGTACAATGGCTGAAAGCAGACGATGAACATGTTTCTCCCCTTTATATGTTCTCTTATGCTGCAGTTCTGCATTGATCCAGATTTGTGACATCATCTGTGATTTACATTTCTCTTTGGTCTGATTCAGACCTGTTCGCTAGGCTGCGTATGTTCATAGCTTCTATCTCAAAGATTATTATATCACATTTATTTCATTTGAGCATGTTAAATAAATCATTATGGGGGAGATGCACTAAGCAGTAACAGCTCCAGATGTGGGGCTGCAGTGCGGTCGCAAACTAAAATAGGGGAGCCACTCTAACTGCCATTGAGTCCCAGGTGGCGATGTTTGGTTATGTTTGGGTGGTAGTTGGTGTGGCTCGCCTATTTGAATGTTGGACTGTGCAGTAGCCCCACCTCTGAAGCTGCTATTTATGTCTTAGGGCCAGATGTACTAAGCTTGAAAAGTGATAAAATAGAGAGTGATAAACATCCAACTAATCAGCTACTACCTGTCATTTTTCAAACACAGCATGTGACATTGTATTTAGAAGCTGATTGGCTGGTGGTTTATCATTCTCCACTTTATCACTTTTCAAGCTTAGTACATCTGAGTACATCTGGCCTATAGATAGTAAGGGCGTGATGTACTATGGCAAAAATGCGGTAAAACCCACATTTACAGGGGGGTTTACCACATTTTCAAATGTACTAACACCCGGTTGCCCCGGTTTCACCTTTGCCGCAACCAATGTTCCCTCTAATTTTACGAAGTCTGTGTGCAGCAAAAGATTTTGGCTGTGCAACTCTGGAAGGTAATTTAAATTTTTGTGCGTCACTTATATATACCTGGAAAATGACGTTCAGCATTTGTTTTAACTTTACTTCAAAACGATATTCAACATTTAATCATTCAAAATACAGCACTCAATGTAGTTAATGGGTGAAACACACATTAATTGAGTCCACAACTGCAAAAAGGGACCATTGTGCGCTCTGTTGTAATGTCTGTGCACACGCTCGTCGAGTTGTGTGCGCGTGCACGTGCGCACAGCTTAGCGGGAACACTGGCTGCAACCCACCGCCTCCACCGACCCCTGCCACAGATACCGACCCCCTGGCTTACCTTCCTCTAGGTCCTCCTGGACCCGGAAGGTAAACTCCTCCTTCCTATCAACGCAGCCAGACGTCTTTCCGGCTGCAGGGGGGAGGAGTCGCCGGGGACAGCTTGCTTAGGCTTCCCGGCGTGAGGGGAGGAGGAGGTGCCCAGGGAGGTAACAGAGAACCCCCCCACACCACATCACAGGGCCTCAGTCACCGCACTGCAATGCTAGCCACATATGTTAATGCATATGCGCTAGCATCGTTGCGGTCCCGCGGCGATGTATTTTAATACATCCCACCCTTATAAAGAAGAGAGAGATAGAGGTTTTTTTTAACTAATCCTTGGCTAAAGATAAAGTGGACGGACAAAAGAACCAGCCAATCAGCTATAAACTGCCATGCTATAGGCTGCGTTTGAAAAATGACAGGAGCTGATTGGTTGGAACTTCATTTCTCTCCAATGTATAACTCTCAAAGGCTTATATGTCTGCCCCTCAATGTTTATACAGGTTAAGTATCCCGTATCCAAAATGCTCGGGACCAGGAGAATTTTGGATAATGGATTATTCCGTATTTCGGAATATTTTAATATTTCAATGATGTATTTTGAAGTATCTTGCATTTATGCTGTATAAACACATAATATACACACAAATATATTTTATTACCACATAAAATACACACAAACATATTTAATTGTTCAAAAAACAAGGTTTCAAAACGTGAAACAAAATGTGTGTACTATCTCAGCACTGAATTTGAATGCCAAGCAATCATTGTCTTGCACATATATAGTGCCAGTTACATATCATGTCCCCAGTGATGCTGCTACAAATGTCCCCAGTGAGTTTTTAGCAAAAAAAAAATAAAATTTCACTTTCTGGAATGTCTGTATTTCGGAATAATTCGGATAACGGATATTCGGATGCGGGATACTCGACCTGTATTGTTATGATTATTATGTTACATATGTATAGAACTCCTTTGTAAAGGCTTTAAAAAAAACAAAAAAAAAACTGCTGCTGTATATGTATATACACATACTACTACTACTACTACTACTACTAATAATAATAATAATAAAAATGCTACATAATTTAAGTTCATTTAAAGAAGATACTTCATGTACTTTTGTCCTGAAGAATATCAAATAAGTATCAAGATTCATAATATAAGATCTTCTTTGTGGCTAATCACACATTAATTAAATGCATTTTTCAATGTTTAAATATATCAACATGCTCCTATCACTTGGTGAATTGTTAGTGGAATCAAATTCCTAGTCCTACCACTTTGCATATCCACTTGTCTTATTCCCACCTGCTGTCTTATGTTATATTTTAAAGTGCTATCTATTTATGGAAAAAAAAAAATTAAATAAATTGGTATCATCTTGTGTTGTTTCATCCTTAAAGTGAAACCATTTGGAAGAAAATTATAGGTCCCAAGTGTTAAACTTCTTTGCATATTAATTTTGTTAGCCTTACCTCCTGCAGTCCGTAGCTGTACAATGCCTGTTGGGTAATACACAAGCCAAATTCCCTCCCTGCACATTAGTGTTACCAGACATATCTGTGGTGTGTATATTATTTAAAAATGAAAGCTGCCTTGATCTTCCAGAGTTAATATCATTGTCTATGAAGCATTTGCTAGGCTATTCATTTTGTATATAGACATTTTGTGAATACTTATCAATTTAATACACACTTGAGAATAGTGAAGCTTCTTTTGTAAAGACATATAATCTGTACAACTGCTGTTAAACCATCTCCCCCATACATTTTTTTCTAGGTCAATAATCTTTTTGTATTAGTTTATATTTATTGCAAAACATCTTAGTGGAAACTATATTTCTTATTAACACTTGGTAATTTTGCTATACAAATGATTACAACTAGTTTTCAACAAATGTGCAGGGGTAATTTTCAGGAACAAGACTAATTGGCACATTTTTCACCATCATCATCTGAGGATGCGGATGTGCTGTAATAATATCTGACTAATCCACAATGCGATAATCGATTACATCGCATGGATCTATCAATTATCACATGCAGGGACCGAGCTTGTGAGCAAGCGTGGCCCCTGTATTGCCACTCCGCAGCCAAATTGAGGTATTTTTCATAGTCCCCAATAGGACGATGATACTACCAATGATGTGACCCATCCGAGCCCACACCTGATCATACTCACTGACATCTAGAGATCGGTGAAGAGGAGGGCTGCCATCATAGGTGCTCACTACTGATGTGATCTTTGTTGATGTAAAGTTTGCAGCATAACTTTACTGCGCATGGGGTAACAGAAGTGGCAGGCAGCCCCAATGAATGACAGCCCTCAATGGAGCATTGGCTGCATCCCAAACGGACCAAAGTAGACAATCCTGGGGTTAAAAATAAAAAACACTGATGTCAGTCAATGGAACTCCTCTCATCCTATCAGGAGCGCGCTCCATAGGAGCACTGTGCCTGATAGGCTGTGTGCTCCTCCATAGACACGCATGTTATGAATTTAAATGGCTGGTTCTCACCATAGACATCTATGTTAATACTTTAACATATAAGTCTATGGAGGGAACAGGCAAATCAGCCTGACTGCAAAGTCAGTTGGGGTCAACCACATAGGTGACCCCAATTGACTTTGCGGTCAGGTTGATTTGCCCGTCTAAGAGCACCTGTCCGGTGCTGGTATAGAAAATTTAGGGGAACCACAGTTGTTTTGTCCCCTGTATTTGTAGAACCAGGACCGACTCAAAGAGCCAAGGGCTGGTTATGCTCGCGGAGAAGGAATGGCCCTAAGATTTTTTTTTTACCCAGGAGCTGACAGACCGGCAATGGGGGTAAGGAGATGTGGAGTTGGATTGTGCTAGGAGGGAACAGGTGGTAAGAAGAGAGGTGTGGAAAAGAAAAAGGGGGGTAGACTGCGCTAGTATCCAATATTTTGCATAATTAATACTTGTATGTATCAAGTACCACTAAAATAGTTTTTTCATCTTTAAAAATTTAAAATAAACAATATAAACATCACAACATTACAAGTCAAATATTGGCCAATGAAAACTTGTAGGGGGCGGACATATGACATTGCCGGATGTCAGCTGCCCGCCCAGATCCCTGCTTTTGCACAGAGAAATGCCCGTGTGGTCTGAGGTTGCGGGAGCTGCCTGACCACTCAGTCCTGCATTCGATGGTCTGCGACCATCGAATGATGGGGGAGGTTCCCTGAGATGGAGGAGGTGTATTCATGAGAAATACACTTGCGGTCCGTTCGGACAGCTTCTTACCGCATTTGGACGGAGTGAGCGATCCGTACGAAAGACGGGGTTTAGGACGCACGGTCCTAGCCGCATATGCGTCTCCGTCCGCACAGACCAGAATAAGGCCCATAGTGTTTGCATGAGTGGGACGTAAGCAGTAGAGCCCCGCTGGCAGTTTTATGTTTTTCACCTTGAAAAAGCTCCCTGGTGGAGTGAAACGCGTTGGTGGTTTATCATGACTGACTGATTGAACCCACAAGTCCTGAGACAAAGCAGAGTGTTCCTATCTCAAATCCTCTGAAGATCTGCACCATCGTGGACACTAATCTGGGCAGCACCATCACCCAGAGGCAACCCCTAATTAATTTTTTGCAAATATACAAAGGAGGAATTCGGATCCCCAACATAAAACTGCCAGCGGGGCTCTACTGCTTACATCCCACTCACGCAAACACTATGGGCCTTATTCTGATCTGAGCTCAGTACAAATTTGTTCTAAAAATGGGCAAAACCATGTGCACTACAGGTGGGGCAGATGTAACATGTATAGAGAGAGTTAGGATTGTGTGAGTTATTTTGTTTCTGTGCAGGGTAAATACTGGCTGCATAATTTTTACACTGCAATTTAGATTTCAGTTTCAGCACACCCCACCCAAATTTAATTCTCTTTGCACAGGTTACATCTGCTCCACCTGCAGTGCACATGGTTTTGCCCATTTTAAAAACAAATTTGTACTGAGCTCAGATCAGAATAAGGCCCTATGTGAGGATATCCAAGAATAAGGACACCAACTCTGCATATACGGACCTCCCAAATAAATCTATTTGTTCCATCAAAAATACGGTACCGTATGGACTTATAATAACTATTTCATCTTATTTTAAAGGTTTTCATTGGCCAATATTTGACTTGTAATGTTGTGATGTTTATATTGTTTATTTTAAATTTTTAAAGATTAAAAAACTATTTTAGTGGTACTTGATACATACAAGTATTAATTATGCAAAATATTGGATACTAGCGCAGTCTACCCCCCTTTTTCTTTTCCACATCTATCTTGGGGATTGACACTCCCCACTATTGTACTGCAGCTTGACAAGGCCACCCATACTTTTACGCCTCCTACAGGTAACCTAGTTACCTGCCCTTTTCTCTGGTAAGAAGAGAGGGCTGGTCAGAGATGTGATAATAATTTCATCAGGTCATGCATAAGAACATAACTGTTGCAGTGCAGTTTTTTGTTTGCTGGAAACTGCACACTAGTTATGTTCTTATGTATGACCTGATGAAAAGACCATGTGGGTCTTGAAACATTGTCACAATGATTGCTATGCTATCCTGATATTATGCACCAAATACAACTTGATTTTTAAAAGTCAGACGAGTGGCGCCTATCAATCTCACCAAAGGCTATCCAGGGAGTCTCTGTGCTTCTGGACGGCACCTCAGCATTGTGATCTATTCCTGAGTGCCGAACACCCAACACTTATATATATATATATATATATATATATATATATATGTATATATATATATATTTATTATTATAATTGTTATTATTACTATTATTATTTCTAAAAGGTGATTTTTCATGAAGTTCCCTTCATACTTAAACAAAATTGACAAATGAGGTACCATTTGAAATATTAAGTTCTGCTCTTCTGTCGAATTGATCATTTACAATTGCACATTGTATTGTTTGTTTACAAATCGAAGAAAAAAATTATATATGCTCCACCTTCCTGCTGCACTGTAACTGCTCATTATATGAAATACATGGAGGATTCCACGTGCTAATAACTCTACCAGCACTGGGGGTGGGGGAGCAATAGACCACTGTGCAGTCTCTGCCCCCCCCCCCCCCCATGACACCTAAAACAGACCCTGCCCAGCTACTTCTCCCTTCATATTTAATCAAAATCGATAAATGAGGTACCATTGAAAAGATTACGTTCTCCCCTTCTGACAAATTGTTTATTTACAATTGCACATTGTATTGTTTGTTTACAAATCGACATTAATTACGTTGTTGGGGTACCGCATACAGTACTTCTCTGCTGGAATTATGCATGTCCCCATGCATTGCATAATGTAAGGAAACAATAGAACCATAATAACATTTAAAAACAGTTTTAGGTTTCACAATCTGTAGCATAACTTACTCAAGAACCAGCCACCCACGCCACATCCCTGCTTACAAATTTGCAGTTGGGGATTAAGAGATGGAGCATACAAAGGCAGCGGGAAGAAAGGCTGCTTACCTTCTGGACCTCAAGTGAAGCCAGCAGTGGGGATTGCAGCAGAGGCCTCTATGCACAGGCCCTGATACATCTTTCCCTGTCTCTGCAGACAGGTCGCCCAGAGAGGGGAAGGGCTCCTCCAGAGGTATGTCTAAAATTTGGTATGTCTAAAAATGGCAGACCCAGCATTCCCCCACATGATAGTAATGTGGAGGATCCACACCAGGTTTTGGTAGCAGTAGCAGAATCCCTGGTGTAATCAGCAGCACCTGGGATTTCCTGATATAAGGGTTTCCAAGGCAGAGTCACCGTGCTCGCGATAGTGGAATATTGACCCGAGTGATAGTCCAGGGCTGTTAGCATAGGTACTATTGGAGCTATGCTGAGAGAGCCTGTATACTACTGCCTGTAATACTGACTGCATGTGGATTGAACCTGCTATGCTGTAACCTGCTATTGAGAATAAACAACAAAATCGTCACCTGTGACCCTGTGTTTGTGATGCTTGTCACTATATATATATATAACCCTGCCAACCCTGCCGGTATACACAGCAGGAGGCCTGCCTTGCTGCTGCTGGATCACACACTGGTATACATCTGATATCCCTCAAAAATATCTGATTCCCCTTCAAATTGGGGTTCTCACTCTTACTGTCTATAAGGACATTCACGGAAATTGATGCAGGCTTGCATCCTTTTACCAGGATCTTCAAAGGATCCATTTTATGAGGCATTTAACTTCATCTATAAGTGTATTCTGTATGCATTTGGAATATTACCCCTGAGGAAGTCGTTTTAACGACGAAACGCGTTGGGTCTGTTTCCTTTCATATATAGAACCGAATCTTTTGAATACTCCAAGATGAAAATGCATTTTATATATTGTTTTTATGAAGCATTGTAATAAAACTGTTGAACAGTGATTAAAAAAAAAGCTTGCTAAATTCGGTTTTCTATATTGAAAGTTGGTGGTGGAAGTCTATCTAGGGGCGCACTTTGTTCTTTACTCTTTATATATATATATATATATATATATATATATATATATATATATATATACATATATATATATATATATATATATAAGGTTAGATATATATATAAGAACTAGGTGATTCATCGCGCCCTACTGGCGCTCTTCACACCGTCGTAAGGGGCTGCGCCCCCTTAATTTGTGAACATTTGTATATGAGAAATATGGTTAGAATTGTATGAAAGATGCCCTGTATTGCAACTTAGGTGTCCGCGAATCGCGGAAGGGGGGGTCGCGGAGGGTGCCGCGAATTGCAGGAGGGGGGGTCGCGGGGGGTGCCGCGAATTGCAGGAGGGGGGGTTGTGGGGGGGTGGATGCTGCGAATCGCGGGAGGGGAGGGATTGCAGAGAATCGCGGGAGGGGGGTCGCGGGGTGGGTTGCCGCAAATCGCGGGAGGGGGGTTACGGGGGCGGGGGTTGCGGCGAATCATGGTAGGGGGGGTCGCGGGGAGTGTGCCGTGAATCACGGGAGGGGGGGTCACGGGGTGGGGTGCCGAGAATCGCGGGGGGGTGTGTGTGTGCCGTGAATCGCGGGAGTGGGGGTTGCGGGGGGGGTGGGGGGGTGTGACGCGAATCGCCACAAGAAAAAATCAACACAGAAAGGTCAACACATGTAAATGTTGACATAAGTGTGGCACTTCATTGGTGTCCATGTCGACACATGAGAATGAATATGAAAACATTCAAAAAATGAAAAAAAAAAACTTCAAAAACTCATGTCAACCTTTTTCATTGTCGACCATAGCCATGTCAGTGTTTTCCATGTGCAATTTAATTCTGGAGCTGCCGCGAATCGCGGGGGGGTGCCGCGAATTGCGGGAGGGGGGGTCGCGGGGGGTGGGTGCCGCGAATCGCGGGAGGGGGGGTTACGGGGCGGGGGTTGCGGCGAATCATGGGAGGGGGGGTCGCGGGGGTGTGCCGTGAATCACGGGAGGGGGGGTCACGGGGTGGGGTGCCGAGAATCGCGGGGGAGGTGTGTGTGTGTGTGCCGTGAATCGCGGGAGTGGGGGTTGTGGGGGGGGGTGGGGGGGTGTGACGCAAATCGCCACAAGAAAAAAATCAACACAGAAAGGTCAACACATGTAAATGTTGACATAAGTGTGGCACTTCATTGGTGTCCATGTCGACACATGAGAATGAATATGAAAATATTCAAAAAATGACAAAAAAACTTCAAAAACTCATGTCAACCTTTTTCATTGTCGACCATAGCCATGTCAGTGTTTTCCATGTGCAATTTAATTCTGGAGCTGCCGCGAATCACGGGGGGGGTGCCGCGAATTGCGGGAGGGGGGGTCGCGGGGGTGGGTGCCGCGAATCGCGGGAGGGCGGGGTTCACAGGGGTTCCGGTGGGGGGTTGCCGCGAATTGCGGGAGGTGGGGGGTCACGGGGGGTGCCGCGAATCGCGGGAGGGGGGGTTGCGGGGGGGTGTGACGCGAATCGCCACAAGAAAAAATCAACACAGAAAGGTCAACACATGTAAATGTTGACATAAGTGTGCCACTTCATTGGTGTCCATGTCGAAAAAAAATTAAAAATAAATCTTCAAAAACTCATGTCAACCTTTTTCATTGTCGACCATAGCCATGTCAGTGTTTTGCATGTACCATTTAATCCTGGGGCTGCTGCGAATTGCGGGGGGGGGTGCCGCGAATCGCGGGAGGGGGGTCGCAGGGGGGGTGCCGCCAATCGTGCAAGGCGGGGTCGCGGGGGGGTTCTTTTTGCCGCGAATCGCGGGAGGGAGGTCGCGGGGGGGGTTTCCGCGAATCGGGGGGGGGGGTGTCACGGGGGAGGGTTTGCCGCGATTCGCGGGAGGGGGGGTCGCGGGGTGGTGGTTATGCCGCGAATTGCGGGAGGGGTCGTGGGGGGGTTCTTTTTGCAGCGAATCGCGGGAGGGGGGGTCGCGGGGGTGTTTTTGCTGCGAATCGCGGTAGGGGGGATCGCGGGGGAGCGGGTGTTTTTGCCGCGAATCGCGGGAGGGGGGGCGCGCGGGGGGGGGAGGTTTTGCCGCAAATCGCGGGAGGGGGGCGCTCACCTGGTGGCTGTGGAGTAGCAGTGCTGGGCAACATGGGAAGGCAGTGGGTGTCTGGCACTGTCTGTGGGCTCACTGGGCTGGTTCTCTGTCACATACCTCCCAACATGACCCTTTCCAGGAGGGACACAATGCTCTGTTTCTAGACTTCCCCTTAATGTATGATTGCCATCACCTGTTTTAAACAGGTTAATTTCTCAGAAAGGTGTTCAGCACAGATGAAGGCAATCACACATTAAGAGGAAAGTCCAGGAACAGAGCGTTATAGACACAGACACCCACTTTGAGTGACAGATGTAGCCAAATATATAGGAGATAATATGTCTAATATGTTGAGTGCTATGTGCACTCACAGATAGATTAAGTGTCCACTTTGATCCTGCACGTATAATGCTTGTGTTATATATTTTCTCCTACATATTCTTGTTTGGCGATGCAATGTTACCGCAAACAAATCCTAGTATACATGAGTATACCTGGCCAATAAAGTTGATTATGATAATATATAATGAAATTGGTGCATTCATTAAACTGAATGCAGATATAGGGGTTAGTTCAAATATAGGCATAATGCAACTCATCAAAGTTTCTGTCCCCACATGAACATTTATCAAGATAAATAAAATGGAGGTATGTAAATAACCGCAAACTTGAACTACAGTATTTCCAACTGTCACAACTGTTTCACTATACATATGTCACTATACAGATGTAAAAAACAGCATCGCTGAGATATTACTCAGTGATAGCAGCACTTATCAGCCTCACTAACATCAGCACAAAAATGTGATATTAAAAATACAGAAAATAGCTTATGTGTGCATTTAAATATGTTTTTCTAGAAATAAAACTTTTTCCATTTTACTACAAATAAATAAAACATAAAAAAAAAATATATATATATATAACATAATATGATTTTGGGGTATCTTTAGGATACAAAAAAGTTCAAAATTACAAGAGGCAAGTTAAACCAAATACAAAAATTAGATTTAGGAAACGTACAGTATGTTAACGAAAAGAGTCGATTTGGTGGTCATTTTAGACAATTTCTTTTAAGAAGCAGTAATTACATGTCAAGCTCTGGACCATTTATCTAATAAGTCACTAATGGGTTGTTCTGTTGGGATCCTCTACATTACAAAGCTTACATTAGGTTTTACTTTTTAGAATTTTTTAGATTTGCTCTTGGGATGCAAGAAAATAGCCATGTAAATTCCTATACATTTTCCCACAACTGAATTTCTGCTCAGATACTGAATAGGTACGACCTTGTAGCTATTGAATGTGCCCCTTGAGTGTGCAATCACACTCTGATATATATGTACTACATGCCTCCGATGATTGAAGGGGATACAGTCATTGGGTCTACAGCAAGTTGGTCGACAATCATTAGGTCAACACCGTTAGGTCGACATGGTTCTAGGTCGATATGGTTCTAGGTCGACATGGGTTAAGGTCGACATGGGTCTAGGTCGACATGGGTTTAGGTTGACAGGTCATTAGGTCAACAGTGTCTACTGTCTAGGTCGACAGTCAAAAGGTTGACATGGGGTTCTTCGCTGTTTTTTGTGCCGACATGTGCCGACAGGCGGTATTTCATGCCCTACCATCCACTAGGGTGTGGTGGGAGAATAAAATAGTGTTCCGAACGCAGCGAGGTACTGTGCCCGAAGCATGGCGAGCAAAGTGGTGCACTGGAAACTGTGTCCATGTCGACTGTGTCGACATTCAGGCAAAAAAACAGTGAAAAACCCCATGTCGACCTTTTGACTGTTCACCTAGACACTGTTGACCTAATGCTTGTGTCCACCTATTGACCTGTTGACCTAAACCCATGTTGACCTAGACCCATGTCGAGCTTGTCCCATGTTGACCTAGAACCATGCCGACCTTTCCCCATGTCAACCTAACGGTGTCAACCTAATGACTGTAAACCAACTTGCTGTAGACCAAATGATCCCAACTCGATTGAACGCACTCGCCTTTAGTGCTACCGGAGAGTCTCTCTTTATTCTCCACATGGGAAAATAAGGTAAGGGTTCTTTATACTTTATAAAATTTTACCCACTTACAGCAGCCAGATGAGGGGGTCCAGCATGGTGCTAAAATGTTGCACTTGTTATGCTGTTTTATTGACATACTGTCTGACTGAATGCAGACTTTTCTACAAAACTTATAGCGCCGTGCGTGAATCATGATATCCTTTCACCTGGTATATACAGTATACTTTCTTTGTACAGGTTTATCCATTGTATATCTGTTAGTTGTTTGCATTCAATTTTTATTTTACATTTCAATCAATAAGTTGACAACAAATGGATAAATTGAAAAGATTGCCATTCGTTTTTTTTTAATTTTTGGGGGGACTTTTTCATACCTTACCATCCATGCGGACTCCGGTTGTTAAAAGTGAAGTGTGCCAAAGCATGGCGAAGGTATGTTGTACACTAAAAAACTAAAAAATTAAATACTCATGTCGACCTTTTCATGTATTGACTATTTTCTTGGTGACCTTTTGTTCGTGTCGACCTGTTGTCGGTGAGGGGTAGATTTATGAAGCAGTAATAAGGGAGGATAAGTAATAAAATGTCTGGTACTTTATCACCGGACAATCAGCTCCTGACATAGGCGAATCTAGAATTATGGTAATGGGTGGTCCCAGATCTAGACATAATAGCAGGGGGACCTTTGCGCGGCGTAGCCGCGCGCCAAAAAAGGGGGTGTGGCCTCATGGGAAGGAGGCATGGCATCACAAAAAGGGGTGTGGTATTACACTTTAGACCATACACAGTAATGCCCATTACACATTTTAGCAAACTCCGTAATACCCATTACACATAAAGCCACACGCCGTAATGCCAATTACACATAAGGCCACACACCATAATGCCCATTACACATTGTGCCACACATCATGATGCCCATTACATACTATATAACAAACCGTAATGCCCATTACATATTTGCCACATAAGTGCTGCTTACCTACGTGCTCATTGCTAGGGGGTTCCTGCTTAATGGCACCATAGTACCCATTACACATGATGCCACACACCATAGTACCCATTACACATGATGCCGCACACTATAGTACCCATTACACATGATGCTGCACACCATAGTACCCATTACACATGATGCTGCACACATAATGCCCCTTACACATGATGCCGCACACTATAGTACCCATTACACATGGCACACCATAGTACCCATTACACCTGATGCTGCACACCATAGTACCCATTACACATGATGCCGTGCACCATAGTACCCCTTACACATGATGCTGCACACATAATGCTCTTACACATGATGCTGCACACATAATGCCCCTTCCACATGATGCTGCACACCGTCATGCCCCTTACACATTAAGCCACACATTATGCGTAATGCCCCCACATACCGCCACTTGCATACCTCCCAACTTCTGTGTTGGGGAAATAGGGACGCGCGAGCGCCCGAAAAGGGGGCGGGGCGTATGAAAATGAGGGCGCGGCTTATGCTAATTAGCCGCGACCTCATTTTCATACGAGAATAGACGCTGTGCGCATGCGCACAGCGTCTATTCTATTAGATTGGGGGGTCTCCCAACTGCCACCCCCCGCAGCGGGACAATGCCTGCCGCGGGTGGGACAGCGGGACAGGACCCGAAAATCGGGACTGTCCCGCTGTAATCGTGACAGTTGGGAGGTATGACTTGTAGCATCCCTTAAGCAATGCCCCCAAAAGTGCCACTTACTGTAAATTTTTATATAAGCCTTCGCTGCTGCTGCTGCAGGGAGAGATGGAGAGCGGTGCAGCTGCATCTATGGGGAGAGGAGCAGAGCGCAGCGCAGAGCAAGCTCCCACTCCCCTCCTAGTGTCCCTTCTAGCCGAGTGGACATTTGAAATATTGTGCGCGCTGTTGTTGTGCGTGACGTCGGGGGAGCACGCCGGGCACGGCACCGCATGATTAAAGGGGGGGGGGGGCGGGCTGAGGAGAAAGTGGGGAGAAGAATTGGAGCGGAAGCTGCAGGGGTGACAGTCATTGACAGCTGGGCAGAGAGCAGGGGGCTGCCCGGCTGTATTCAGAGCACTGCAGGTCACGGCTGTTTGAAATAATACCCCTTTCACAACAGAAAATGCAGGGATTTACCCAGGTATATTGTCTCAGAATCAGGCAGGGACATTCCCTGCATTTTCTGGTATGAGGGGGAGACAACCACTCCCCTCTCCCTACCCCTCTTTAACCAACCAGCTCTATCTTCGGAACCAAATGACCCATTTACATGAGACCAGTATCATATTGAAGAACTTTTGAGTTGGCTTTGAATGATTTTGGTCCCGTGAATCTGGGCTGTTTGGTTCCAGAGAAATCTGTCCTCAAAGAACATAAACATATCATGAAATGACATTTAAGAAATGAAAAAAAAAAAAAAAAAACGGTTTAACCTCAATATTCCTGGAACCAATTAACCCATATGGATCCAGCCTGGTATCAGATTGAAGGCCCAGCGATTTGGGTTCGACTGAGATCAACCTCGAGCTTCAGTGATGCCGAAGGGGGAACTGGCAGCCGTAGAACTGGGTGGGGGTCGAAATTAGCGGGTCCCATGTTATCCTATAGGGAAAACATTCCAGCTTTGCCTGGCCGTATCTCCGGTTCCCAGGGGGCTAGAGACACGGGGCTGGGCTCGTTGGAAAGCCCCATCCCTCAGCTACAAAATGGGCTAATGGGTGGTCCTGTGCACCCCCGGACCACCCCCTAGATTCGCCTATGGCTCCTGACTGTCCCTTTTTAAACCCAGCCTGTAACTTAACAGCCAGCAGCTGGTTGGCCGGTGATAAAGTACCAGGCAGTTTATCACTTCTTCTCCGTAATTACTGCTTCATACAGTACATCCACCCCTGTGTTTGTTGACCATTTGGTGTCTACCATTTAAATTGGGTCTAATTGGATTGACCCTTTATAATGTTGACAATTAAAATTTACACTACATGTTGACAAATAACATGTTGACATGCTCTTAATGTCAAAATGCACACATTAACTTTGACCCTAACGTTTGTACTGGCAACACTATGACTATGTAGATGTGTAGGTGGCAACATTTTAGTCATGGCAACATTTTAGGTGAGTTCCACTTCCTGATTTTTTTTTCTTTCATAATGTGCCAGACTTCTGGATGTGAAATAAGATATAAACACCATACTCACCCCCCTCCCCTTCCCTACCCAATAAAATGCAACCAAAACAAGGTTTGATTTGAGTGAACCTTGGTTCCAAACTACTGTAAGTTTTGGGATAGCACCAATAATATGGCATGAGAAGTAGATTTACTTCCAAACTGAAATCTTGAGATCTAATTATGTCAATGCTGTTTAGAGTGATTGACCATGTCTAACATTCTGCAAACTCTAATTATACCTGCAAGAATCCCTCCATCTGGTACCGAAATAATAAAATTAAGACCAAATAAAAATGAAAAATTTATCAAAACAGCAGGTAACCTTGAAATTTGATAGGCAACGGGCTGCATCTTATTTCTTTTATTGAGGACCCCCTGTGCAGTGTATATGCATTTTTTATTTTTACACAATATAAAAATGCTATAATACCCATTAGCCCTAACCTAATCAATATAACACTAAAATGCATTTAATCAACTCCAACACTTTCTGGCATAGTGATATTTATCACTTGTACTATACAATGTATGTATGTATGTATGTATGTATGTATGTATGTATGTATGTATGTATGTATGTATGCGTGTATATATGTGTGTGTGTGTATCTATCTATCTATCTATCTATCTATCTATCTATCTATCTATCTATCTATCTATCTATCTATCTATCTATTTATATAAATGAAACTTAAATTAATTTAATGATAAAATCATATACATATGAAGTTGAACATATGTGTTTGTTTTGGGGAGGTTTGTTTTTGTGGTTAGAACAGTGAAATACCTTGCATGGTTTTTGTAATCAGATAGCTTGTACTGTCAAATAAGTTTCCAAAATTAGTGTAGTTCTCACTTTTAGGCAGAATGGAGATACTGTAATTGCTGGCGTATAAGACTAATTTTTTTTTCCCCTGAAAAACATGCCTCCAAGTGGGAGGGTCATCTTATACGCCGGGTGCACTTCAGTTGGGATAGACATAGCTGCCCATAGTGGCCTCCCGATGCCCGCCCACCTCATTCTACATACGATCTAGTATAGCGCAGTATCCAGTGCGCCCGCAGCGGGTCATCAGCATGGCTGCGGCGAGCATCAGCAGCGAGACATGGGTGCCAGCCTTTTCGGCGTGACCGGCCCATTCTGCTCGGCGGGAAGCCATCTATGCAGAGCTCGCACATGCGCACTTGCGCACTAGTGCCGGTCACAGGGAAATGCAGGGGCAGGCCGGAGGCGCTGCGACCGTACAATGGTGACAATGACAGGTACTGTAATGGCACTAATACTAATGGCACTCATCTAATACCGGTATAATATAAATTAACATGTTGAAATCAAATCTGATGTTCTTTTACGTTTTTTTTGGTGTGTGGAAGGTGTGCGGAAGAGGGGGTAGTCTTATACGGTGAGTATATAACAAACTCTTTGACTATATTTTGAGTGGAAATGTTGGGGGGTCGTCTTATACGCCCAGTCGTCTTATACGCCGGCAAATACGGTATGCAATTTGTAATTAGCACATCAAGATGAATATATTGAAGACAGTGAGATTTTATTTATCTTTGCCATTCCATGAAATATTATGTACACACCTTCATGAAACTGATCAAAGTGGGATAATACTGGAAACTCGTACGTTCTGGAATCTAAACACACAAAGAAGTAACATTTTCATGGAACAATTTAAACATAAAGGGCCATAGCCAGCCAATCAGCTTCTAACTGCCATGTCACAGGCTTGGTTTGAAAAATGACAGGTTGGAGCTGCTTGGCTGGTTATTTACCACTCTCCACTTTATCACTTTTTGAAGCTTGATACAGTACATCTGGCCCTTAGGCCTAACCAATGCTAGAGTTCAAACATTAAGAAAAACCTTCACAATGTTCAGTTCTTTGGACTTTCTGCCCATTGTTCTTCAGCTTTGGTTCTATGAAAATAACCCCTTAAATGCTGAAAAATAGAAGTGGACTGCACCTGGATTACGATAGAGGGCTTGTTAATAAGATGATGTGAATACATGAAACCAGCTGAATAAAGAGAAATGTACCTTAATGTATCTCAGCAACTGTAAGCAGAATACAGGTGAAGGATAAAAGTATCCTTCAAAAGTAAATGAAAAAGTATCCAACAAGGCTTTGTAGAGTAAGGCTAATGTGCTAGTCAATAAAAAGTTTTTGAGGTCCAACATTATGTACCAAGCTCTGTCTCAATGTGTTCTGTCTCCCATACATCACAGAGCAGTGTGTCCATTGAGAGCGATCAATACTGTTGACAGCAAGAATAAACTATTCATTGTTTTTCTGTTGCAGTCATGGTGCATTTCATAGTGTATTGGTATCATTCTACCTTAAAACAAAGCATCAAAGCATAGTACTTTCCTTCTGCAGCTCACACTGCTGGTGATTAATTATACTCACAGACAAGTCAATTTCCATTTCCTTAACCAAACTACCTCAATAGCAGAAATGAAATAGTAACATTTAAAGTTGGTGAAACCAAAATGTTGAACCGATTAATTGTGTTAATAATAATCACATCCAAAACAAAGTATCTTTTTAATTATTGGCTGGACGCTCATGCTGAACATTTCAACAGAACCACTTCATTGGTTGGTATAAACCAATTGGAAAATAGTAAGTTAATGATATTTATTTGCTCGTCTCTGTCATATGCTGCCCTAAAGTAAGTTCTTTCTATATCATTTTGGCATATACACAGCTATAAAGCAGTAGAATGGTTTATACTGAATAATTGCAAGAATATTTGTTTTATTGAATTATACATGGTATATACTTGTTCATGCATCTATTTCCTAGGTCTGCCAACCATTAATAGAGATTTTGAAGCAATATATTTCCATTTTTGTTTGCTATAATAACATCTGGCAAGCAGTGATGGATCGCACATCTGGAGGGGCATCATGCGAAGAGATGCATAATATTAGCTTTGATACCAATTTGACAGCTTAGCTGCCTCCTGCACCTTGTGATGTTCGTCAATATTTATCACAGCTTTGAATTTTGTAACATCATCAGCTGCTTTGTCCCAGGTAGCTACTGTATGTAAGAGCGACTGTATGTGGTTCAAAGAACCTACCAAACAAAAAAGCAACCATCCTTTTTCTACACATGATTTTGGTTTTATGAGTAATTTTTCAGATAACGATATGTAATTCTTTTCTTGAGCCTGTGAACACTGCCAGATCCATCAGTGAATGAAAGTGCCTAATTCAACCTGATTGCTGCTGTGTGCATTCGTGCGTGGGCGACGCAATGAAATCTTGCTACTTTTTTGACTGCTAGCCATTCGCAAAGTGATTGACAGGAAGTGGTATGTGGGCATGGAAACTGACCGTTTTCTGACTGCCATAAAAATGTAGGCATGCCTAGGAAAACCCAAGCATACCCAAGGATTTTAGGGGAGGGAGTGTTATGTCAGCACCAGGTATGATGAGCCTGTTTCTATCACAGCTGCCTGTAAATCCAGTGCTACTCACAGCCTGCACACACAGTAAAAAATCATTCGATGGTGAGCATTTTGCGAATTGATTTGGAAATATTCACACTGCGACTAGATTTGCAAGCCAGACACATCTATATGCAAGGTGGGAATTCACTCTGGCAGGGCGGCGTTTACCTGATCACGACAAATAGCAGCTGTTTGACCAGGTCTGAATCAGACCCAATTTACAATATATCAACATTCTCCTCTCTCTCTCTCTCTCTCTCTCTCTCTCTCTCTCTCTCTCTCTCTCTCTCTCTCTCTTTCTCTCACTATCTCTATCTCGTTTTATACACACACACACATATATATGATATGCGGACACACGGTTTTAACAATATCACCAATTCTCAAATTCCTCTCATTCTTTCCCAAGGTGATCCAAGAACCATTATAAATCTGTCAATCCCCGGATTCCCGGGATCCCGGTATCGACCTCCTAATGTAGCACCATGCTGGTAGCTGCTTAGAAGCAGTTCTTCAGTGGGTGGGCAGAGATGTTTGGAGAGGGCAGGCTGGGTGGATGCAGCGGGGGAAGCGGGCGAACCTGGTAGGAAAGCCGGCAGGGGCTGGTGGAGAGGGCGGGTGGAGGCGGCAGTGGGGGTGGCTGATGCATGGCTGTGCAGCGTGACCTCTAACGTCAGGCTCTGCAGCTGCACCCTCATGTTTTCCGGGCAGTGTGTGAGTAAGCAGAAAGGGATGGCATCCGTACACATATCTAAGAGTAAGTCAAAATAATCTTTCCAAATTTATTTAAAGTTACAGGTTACTTATATTAAAATGTGAGTGATATAATGGAGCTCTGTGGCACATCGGCTGCTGCTGCTGCATAGTTAACTGGTTCTATCCCAGGAGCCCTGCTAACAATTGCAATACTGGACAGGATGGCTCCTGCCTGGTACTGCTCAGTCTGCTCTCCAGAAATAGATGGTACAGCTGGTCTTTGAGATGGAACCACCAGTGAATGCTTATTCTACATGCTGCAGATGGCTGAATCTCATAATTCTGACTCTGACCTACTGACCATTGTCATACAGCATACCTGCAGCCCTGCCAATTCACTGTGTTCGATATGTAGACTGGCTGAAAGAGCAACCAATAAAATTCTGTAAGCTGTGTCCAGGTTAGAGGAGTGGAAGTTTTACAATAAGTGAAGGAAGGTTATATTGACAGTAAGGGCAGTGTATCACATTTCGTGAAGCACCAGCCGGAGTGTAACGGAGGCTGGGCGCTTTAATGTAGGGCTGATCATGAACGACAGACTGGAGTGAAGCAATTGGATAAAATTAAACCTTTTTTAATGAAGATACTGCTGTACAAGATATGAATGATGACACAATGAATTACTGTATATATTGATAAATTGAAAGAAGACAATAATAAACAATACTTGTTGAAAGAGCTTGAAGATGATTGATAAGTTGAATGATTGGATGATTGAAGGATTGGATGATTGGATGATTGAATTAAAGATTGGATGATTGGATGAAGAAGGGAATAAGGAGAAGATGAAGTCCAGTTGAATCTGTGCTGAATGAGATCGTAGCTGCAGAACCAGGGATGCTGACCACGGATAATAACGTCAGGAGTAGAGGATGAAGATGACACCCTTTGGGGGGTTAACCTTGTCCTTATCCTAATAGACGGCAGAGGGTTCCGTGATGATATGGTGGAGCAGTGGACGATCAGCAGGGAGATCAGGATAGACATTAACCAAGAGATGATGGAGACCTGCAGTGGATACTACAGGGATAGCCAGGAATGTCCAATGATGCTAACGTATGGACATCATTGTACTGACTGCCAGTCTGGCCCGGCTAGTCAGTATTTAAGGGTTAAGCTAAGCGATGATTGGCTGCACGAGTGACATCCCATTTGGAGCCGCGCAGCATAGGCTGTGAAAACCAAAAAGATGGCCGCCACCAGGTGCGGCGACAGAAACCATCCAGCGGAGAACACACGCAGAGGTGCTGCAGCCGGCGCTTCCCAGCCTGATTCCTAACATGATGCGGACACCATCATGGCGGCACGTGCCTCACGCCACCCGGAGCCTGCACGGCAGGAGACTGCACACCACAGCTGTCACCCGGTGGTGACAGAGTGACAGAACGCAGACAGCCGGCATGGGTATCAGCAGCGGAGGTGAGCGCCAAGACAGAGGGTAGCACATCAGAGGTCTGTGGGATCGGGACAGCACAGGGAGCCAGGGCAGCTGAGATGGTGGTCGTGACACAGTGAAGTTATGGAATACTCTACCAGAGAAAGCCATGATGGAAGGCTCATTGTATACGTTTAAAAGGGGTTTACACAAATCTCTAGCATAAAAAAGAATACAGCTCTTTAACCATAATTTATTAGGTACTATGGTGTACCCAGCAGTATACAGAGAAACTAGTTTGGGTCATATGAGGTTGCTGCTGATAATAGATGGGCAGTATCCTCATCAGAATAATTTACACTGCAGGAGTTTTTTTTAGTAGGTTGAACTTGATGGATTTATGTCTTTTTCAACCTCAACAACTATGTTACTATGTACTGTATATCAAACTTTGATAAATCTCCCCCACAAAGAGGCAATGCGATAGATACGGTGTGCAGTGATACATATGGAGCAAAAAGCAATGAGGGAGGTCCATGCATATTATTGATTCATGTTGGTTGGTGACCAAAAGAGGGAACTGTAAATGTTTTTGCATATAAGAAGATAAATGTGTCTTAAAAATATATTCATTCAACATCTTATAGCAATTTATCGGGCTAACATGAAATGCTGATGCTCAATCATCTTTTTATCACAAACAGTACTTCTCTTATTCACTATCATGCATTGCATGATGTCTTCCGCTTAACCAAATGCCAGCAATTACATTTTCAATCTCTCTCTTCTGATGCATGCCTGCCACTGCCTTAGTCATATCTCTGCCATGCCCTCCAATCTGGATCCTAAATGCCCTACTGCACATGCATGGCATTTGTGAGTGTCCTCTCTGTCTGTCCTCCATAGGAAGATAATGTGCTTCTCACATACCGGAGACTGAGCTACACAGCAAAGGCCCTACAAACCCCACTGTGTCACCACCAAATATTGTGAAAGAGCCATCTACTGGATACCTGAGAATAAACAGGATGTCGAGATTGTGTATAAGAGCAAGCCATAAGGAAAAACTGGGAACAATGTGGTAAATGTATTATAGCAGCACTTATTGTGCCACTATATCAGTGCCTGCTACGCCTCTTTACCAAGGAGAAGCAGTAAGGAACAATGACAAGATCGATAGCTGCATGTGTCGGAATGGTTCATACATTGCCCCACATATTGTGTGCTATCTTTTAGAGGGCAGTGCGGATAATGTCAGGGGCAAAATGACTGTAAGTTTGCAGTAAGAGGACACTGGGAAGAGTGTTATATACAGTGTTCTAGCAGTGTGATGAAGCCACGCCCTTCATCCATGTGCCATACAGTAGTAACAGTCCCTATAGACCTGGAAGTGCCTGAGAGACACTGGGTGGCATCAAGGTACTGTGAGGACAACTGTCTCAAGCTACGATGCTTCTGACAGTGCAGCAGAGATATTCCTCTCAAACAGCTTCCATCTTGGAGGAAATGAAGGAGCTGGATGAGCCGGCAGCCATTTTGTATGTAACATTTTCAATACTATGAATTGGGCAGGAGCAAACAGCAGCTGGGACCTCTGATCCATGGCAGCAGTGGGTGGGGTGGAGGATCTCCTGACAATGATCAGAACCCCTAACAATGAGCTGGTACTACAGGGGAGGGAGTCACCAGGAAGTTCTTTTAGCAGCTGGGTGCAACATTTGTAGTTACACCACTGCATGCAACATGGCAGAATGAGGTTATGTTAATAAATGTAATCATGTTAAATTCTTTGTGCAAAATTAGTCTGTCTCTATGTAAAGAATGGTAGTAAATTGTATTTATAATTTAAATAATTGCATATTTCAGTGGTCACAATCTTGAGCTAAAAATGTAATAAAACCCTGCTTACAGTATTTCCATCCCAAATGTTTAATATCATATATACCTATATATGTCTTGCTGGGAACAGAACCTTAAGGTTAACAAAATAAAATATGAAAAAAATATTGTAAATGTTACAACTGATGCTTTGATAAAGTCTCTAAAGCAGATAAAGTGCGTCAGCAGGATTCCAGTGACAGCTATCCTTACAATAGCCGATCTGCAGGATTAAAAATCATTATCTACTTTCTAACATTTCTAGAGAATGAAGACTATGGAAATATTTGGTTAAGTGATTAACAGAAACACTGTGGTGAGAGATCATGGTGGGAGTTGCTTGTAATTTACCTATCCTTAGCAGTGTTGGACAGTCTATTGAAGGAAGCCAGCTAAAATAAAATAACATCATTCCAGGCTACATAATTAAACTTTGTGACTATTGTAAGATTATATTTTAATATGAAAAAAATACAGTACATGTAATGTAATATAAAGCATTCACTGAAATCCATAACTTATATTAGAAACCAATCTTATTTACATTACCCCAGTGAGAAATGAGGGCAGATCTGATTTATATTTTGCACATAAGTTAAACTTACAAACTCTGCTGGATCTTGCAAGAAACACTGGATTTTTGAGTGGGTGGGATGAGTGGACAACCCACCCACATCCTGTTCACTTGGTAGTGAAGCAAGCAGATTGGGGCTATTAATAGGGAATCGGCAAGTATCAGAATAGGGAATGGGGCACAGTGATGTATTACTATAGCAACACAGCATTTAAAATGTGTGTATTACGATATGTACTATATGTATAGACCATGTGTTGTTGACCCTGCCTAAGAAAGAAACATCCGAAATAAGCAACCATCTTGTCTATGCCTAGTTGTTCAAGCAGTCATCCTACCAAAGAGGTATTCCCAAGGTATGTTCTACCTTCAGGCAAAATAAGAACATGGCAGAATTTAAATTATGGAATGGCTAGCATAGTCTCGAGCAGTATTCCCTCTGAGCTGTGCGCGTGTGCGCGCGCACACAACTCGCCGAGCGCGCGCACAGACATTACAACAGAGCGCACAAAGCAGCAGTGGTCCCTTTTTTGCAGTTGTGGACTCAATTAATGTGTGCTTCACCCATTAACTACATCATGTGCTGTGTTGTAAATGTTTAAATGTTTTGAATGTTTTGAAAGTTAAGTTAACACAAATGCTGAACGTCGTTTTCCAGTAATATATATATATATATATATATATATATGACGCACAAAAATTTAAATTTCCTTCCAAAGTTGCACAGCCAATTTTTTTTTGACGCACACAGCCTTCGTAAAATTAGAGGGAACATTGGTCTCGAGACTTGGGAAATCCCTCAATGAGAATAAAGCATGTCTTCAGGATGATGAGAGTGGAACTCTGAGAAGAAAAGCACTCATTAATGTAATGGGTAAAGGAGTTAGAGCCAGAATAAAACCATAATAACACTTCACATAATACAGTACATATGTAAATAATCCAAAAACTGAAATGAAGGTGTAGAAATACTAAATATTGGAGCAGTGTACCTGATGACTAATCATTAGTCGCTCCCCCGCTAACCCTCCCCCTCATATCCTACAACAGGATGGCATTCGATCTTGGGGAACTTGCATAAAATGTTATAGTGAGCAGCAAGGGAAATATTTATTCCAGCAATCATTGTAAGACACATTAATGCAATGCAAAATAATGTGTTTCATTTCAAGACTCTTAAGCGATAGGAAAGTCAATATTTAACAATAATAGTGATGATCATTTCTGATGTCCAAC
This sequence comes from Crinia signifera, assembly GCF_055691185.1. Taxonomy (NCBI): domain Eukaryota; kingdom Metazoa; phylum Chordata; class Amphibia; order Anura; family Myobatrachidae; genus Crinia; species Crinia signifera. The sequence goes on along the minus strand of NC_139219.1, from coordinate 267,065,450 downwards.
ATGTGGTTGTTTATAAGCTGTTAGATGAATGATTAGTTTAACCACACAATATTTTAAATTGCTTCAATCAGCCCAACTGACCTGTGATAGTGTGATCAGGGTAGCATACTGGTGGTCAGGATGCCTGCAGTCAGAATCCCCACACTGGTCAGAAGACCTTTTGTGGGGATGCCAACAATGCTTACAATGTTGGCTCCGGCATCCTGACTGTCAGCATCATAACCAAGAGAAGGTTAGGGTTAGGCTGCAGTGGTCGAATGGAGGTTAGATTTAGGCACTAGACGAAGGTTTAGAGTTAGTCTGTGGGGAGAGTGGGGATAGGGTTAGGCACTAAGAATAGAGCGTTAGGTACTGAGGAGGTATGGTTAGAGCTAGCCAGTGGAGTGGATGGTTGGGTTCTAAAGTTGGAGGGTTAGGCTGCAGGTAGTGGTGGTTAGGTTGGGCTGCAGGTAGTGAGGGTTAGGGGGTTGGGGAGGAGAGTTATCATATCTACCTAGAAGGTGTTGAGATTCTGACCATCAAATGCCACTATTGGTCTTCTGACCACTGCCATGCCAAGTGTTCAGATTCCGATACTATCCTGTTATAGTTACTTGTGATGTTGCACATCTGCATGCAAAGATCAACTGGACAGTCATTTATCTATGCAGCCAGAAAAGATAAGCTAAAGTCACTTTGCATCCCAATCCAAATGTTCCTTGGTCTGGCATTCTTAATGTACTGTAGCAGTTCAAAATAAATGACAGTTGCACTAATGTCAGTTGTGTTAGTACTCCTGTCCATGGATTAATTATATAGACACAAAAATAAATAAAAATTGTACCTATTAATATAAACCAATAAAATAAAGCGTAAATCAAATGTCACTGATAAAGGAAAGCACATACACAAATGTTAAAATATAGGAACCCTAGTTACAGAACACTAATGCTAAATAATCTAAAAATGTTCTGTATATTGCTCAATGCTAATGTTCACTGCACATGTGTCCAAGTTGCATGACAAATTATCCAGTTGGTCTGCAGCAGCAGCAAGAACACAATGGGGGTACGGGTCCGATTTAATCCCCATCTCTGATGAAGGGGGTGTGTGCATGCGCATAGTCACTCAGACACGTGTACAAACCCCGAGAGCCAACGCCTATGGCGACTTTTTTCACTCGCCGGGGCTTACGCAAAATGAGTGACAGTGAATGGACTGTCGCTGGGGTCTGACCAGCGTTTCATGGGTGTGCCCACAAAAACAGTGATGGAAATCCTGGGCAGACCCCAGAAAATGCAGGTGTGGCCCTGCCTGCTTGAAGCGGGTGAATGACATCACATGACATCAGCATCCACCCCAAATTTGGAGGGAAGTGTCCATATGAAAAGTACAGTAAGTCTAGGCTTTTCATAATGAACATAGGAAAAATTATTCGATGGTGAGTAATCATCAAATGATTTTTCCTCTGTGTGGGCGCATGTCAGTGGATGTGTAAGCGTCTGCTTGTATCATAGCGCAGGGATTTGGGCGGCATTGCGGGTGTGCATTAGCGGGCAGCGTTTACCTGCTCGCTAGGCAGTGAATATATGCAGCCTAGTGAGCAGGTCTGAATTACCCCCAATGTTGCATGTGACGGCAGCAGCATGCAAATCATCCAGACACACTATGGGCCTGGTGCACTAAGCTTCAAAAGTGATAGAATGTAGAGTGATAAACAGACAGCCAATCAGCTCCTGCCTGTAATGTCACAGACTGTGTTTCAAAGATGTCAGGCAGGATCTGATTGGCTGGCTGTTTATCACTCTCCATTTTATCCCTTTTGAAGCTTAGTGCATCTGGCCCTAGGTATGCAGATAATTTGTCTTTACAAAACGGAAAATTGTCCCAGTATTGCTCAAGTGTGCACCTGGCTTTTGTTTTTGCACATTCAGATGCACAGATTTATACCAGGGAAGAGCCCCCACAGTGATGGCAAATGGAAGGCATGGCCCAAAATGGTGTAATTCGCATGAATCCATGCCCCATTTTGCTTAGGCCATGCTCCTTTCCATCATTTATAACGTATTGATATATTTTAAAGATCCTGGTTTTTGGTGATTTTTAAAGTGGCAATATTTTCGGAGGTCATATATGGCCTGTATATCCCCGCCAATTGAAAAATAAACCTCTTTAAGTGCTGCCAACACAGAATCCACTTCAGTTGCTGTGTCAGTGTCAGGAGGCAGCTAATATAGATTAGTACACCAAGTTCTCTCTCAATAGTCAGACAAATAATAGTCGTTATGTGATTCTCAAATGCTCCCCTTACCTGTTTTATATATTTTTATTATGTAAATGCAATGCATCTTGTTCATCCTATTTAACAGATTGGGAGTTCATGTGATCCACAATCTGTGAAGCGGTCCCTGAAGTCACTGAGATTTCCCTGACTAAACATAACTTCCCTTATGGTGATTAGAATAGCATGTCCAAACTTCTGCCGCAAGCTTTATTAGTCATGGCGATTCCCAGTCTTAAGGTAGATCCTAGGGAAATCCCATGCCTTGAACATAAAATAAATAAAAATGAGAAACACTTTTAAAAACGTATTTATTAAGATTAAAAAACATAATGAAATACACTCTCCTTGAAGAAGACCTATTGGGGTCGATACGCGTTGGAGCCAGCACACAGCTTCATTCATATCCATCTATACCAAAGTCTCCTCCCAGCCGGGAGTTGAGCACACAGAGCTGGCGGGCGAGACTCTGGGGACAGGGACCTCACGAGAACGCAACCCGGAAGTCTCCCCGCCTGTCAGCTCTGTGGAGCCAGGCTAGCTGTGCGGTCACTGCGCCAGCTACAACCGCGGCTGAGAAGGAGATTGTGGCGTGGGACACGAGGAGACCAGGAGGACAGGACATAGCACACAGGGTAGAGGTGCACTGTGGAGGGGACGGGACGCCAGCCCTGTGTACTGGTAAATTTGCCTAAAACCGGACCTTCTTTTCTCCTTTTGCCCCATCTGCTTGACACTTCACCATTATCAGCACTCCTGTGCTTGATGTCATTAGCATCAGGACAGTAGAGCAGCAGCACCAGCTTACAGCAGTTTTGTTTTTCCACACACATTCTGTCTGTATACATGGTCTGCAATTTAGCAAATTGTTTATTGAGTAGTGGACTCGTAGGTTTTGGCTTTTTGACCATTTTTGAGCATACTGCATAGAATAATTATATGTTCATAAATCACCTTGTGGCAGCATATTCTTCCTTGTGTTCATTTAGAGCACATTGCATATGGTATATCACCCGTGAAGCAGCAATTGTTACATGCACTGCAGACACCTATTGTGTATACTAAGCGCAGGTACTCAGAACCCTCCTTTTGTCTCATATCATTACCTTCAGAGGGCGGCCCCCCTCTCCTGAGACCAGCAGCTTGCATACCCCCCCCCCCCCCCTTGGGTTATCGCCACCTCACCTCCTTTTCCTATAATGAAATACATATATAAAGCGAAACAAAAAAGCCCACTTAATGTTTTTAAATACTGTTTGTGTATGTAGGCCTATATAATGACATTGTACACAATAACATTAGCATGGATTAACTATATAATTGTGGAAGGTCTGTCCCATCTTCTAAATGCATGCGCAGTGGAATCCTGGGTGTACAACCAAGCAGTAGCATAGCGGGGGCGGAGCCGGCAGAGCATGAGCTCCGGGCGCCAAGAGTTCACAGGGCACCGGAACCATGCACCGCAAAAGGCATCTTTGCCCTGTGTGAAGCGCAGGAGCCAGGACACACACTCCCTCCAGGCTCCATGTACTTCCCGGTCTCCCCCTCCCTCTGCACACACTCCCCAGCATGTACGTATTGCGGCACACGTTTGGAGGAGTATGTACAAGGAGAGGAGCCACGTTAGTATGTAGGTAAGGTATATTCTGTATATAATGTAATAATAATATGGGGGAGGGGGGTTGTGGGGGGAGGTGGCAGCCTTCTGAGAGTCTGCTACAAATTGGAAGGGGGAGGGGAGGATGAGGAGGAGAGGGGAGGGGGGCGCGAAATACAGTATGCACTAGCTTCAGGCACTGTGGCACCTAGCTACACTGCTGCTCCCAAGTGGCTTCTACTGAGAGAGAAATGGACCACAATTCACAGAGGAGGAGCGGCTGCAAGGGGAAATATGGGATCTGCAAGGCAGCATGATTGTGTGAACCTAAATAGGGGTTTGAACATCATAAAGAGGGCAAGAGATGAGGGAGGGCCAACAGCGGGTATACTGAGGTGGCCCAGCATATGCCAGGTCCAAAACACTTGTTCTATTATAATGAGCCTTTTACATCTATTTTTTTAATGCAAAACAGTGTTTTTAATATTTAGAATTTACAATGCAATAATTGCTGCAATTTAATGTTGACATTCTTAATTTTACTACCATCATTTTGTCCATTCATAGGTTAATACAGATTGCAATAGCTTTCCCCTAAAGTTTTAAACCAAAGTGTAGCTATTTTTTACAGCAAATTCAGCAGCAAGCATGACTCAGACAGTTACTGTAGTGGCAGAAAGGTCACAGAGAAGGTGGACTTAATGTCATACTGTGCCTGCAGTTTGGAGGAGAGCGTCTGGGTAGCAATTGCAGCCTTTCCAGACATACCTTCACTTTGCATAATCAATGCTAATTGGAAATTAGGTTGTATTCTTAAGACTTAAAAATATACAAATTATGATAGACGCTTTCAGCAAGTTATGAACTATTTGAAGTAAATAAAGAGTGACATCTGCTGGTTTTATTAGCAAAATGCTCAAACTATTGTATGTTTGACAATAGGTTTTCTGTGTGTGTGTGTGTGTGCACGCGTATGTGTTTTTGTGTATGTGTGTGTGTGTTTGTATGTAATTATAAGGTTCCACAATGTGTCCACTGCATGGTGCAGTGATTACAACACAATACCATAACAACGACATAAATACTCTTGTCAATCAAGAACACAATGATAAAACCAAAGTCAATGAGGCACTACAATAAAGAGCATGTATATATAAACCTTTATTTTGAAAAAAAATATTAATGAAAATAAGCAGTAATTAAAACTAATAGAAAACATAAACTATAATACCTATGATAATATTAAGTAAGAAGAGAGGATTTGGGGAGTCCACTGATTTTTTTTTTCTCTTACAATATTGTGTACAATATATTACAAGCTGACTTGTCTTTCTAGCAGAAATAGTGGTGAGTCTCAGCCATATTTCCCCATGATTCTGTTTCAGTTGATGGAGGTATATTTCACAAATCATATCTTTAAATGGAATACAATATTCAATAAACGGCTTTTGACATATCATAGGTTAAGTGATTAACTCTTTCTATGACACACTTTTGTGATTTTACTCTTCATTATTGCTATTTGTTTGACAGTACTGTATACTTTTGCATAATTTATTAATCTCTTAATATGGTATACATATTTAAATGAGATATAATTCTTCCCCAATTACTATGTACAGCAATGCAATTAATGAAGCTGATTGTCAATTTATTATTGATTTCACAGCACATAAATTCTGAATTGTTTTGCTATATGACAAACATTTTCAAGTAAAAATTCGTAATCATATCTGCATAATTAGTAAATTGCGTCCCAGAATAAGACCCCAATAAATGACCCCATTTATGTCGACAGGCTCATCTTCTCATATGTATTATACTATGCATTATTGCTATTGTCTGGGCTTATAGTTGAATAATGCCACATAGGAATGACCAGAAATACTGTATTGGCAGAACCTGACACCGCCTCGGTTTACAGCCACCTCTTTATCTGTGTAACATTGCTGCCCTTTGTTCTTTGCGCTCATTGTGCAGTGACACATTGCCACTCAGCTTACTATCGCCCATGATACAAGTGGTAAAATATTTCAGATTGTGCTGTACTAATGAGATATTACATACTAGTCCCCTAGTGGGATGGAATGATGCCATAGGACCTGTACAGCCTGATTCTGTCTATACTTTAAGGACCTGATTCTGGTTCACTCACATAAGCAAATTCTCTCACTAATGGACAAAACAATGTACACTGCAGGTGGGGCAGATGTAACAGGTGCAGAGAGAGTTAGATTTGGGTGTTAGTTTATTTCTGTGCAGTGTAAATACTGACTTCTTTATTTTTACACTGCAATATAGATATCAGTTTATAGTACAAACCACACCCAAATCTAGCTCTCCTGGCACATGTTACATCTGCCCCCCTGCAGTGCACATGGCTTTATCCATTAGAGACAGAATTTGCTTTTGCAAGTGAACCAGAATCAGGCTCATAAAGTATAGACAGAATCAGAGCCAGTGCTAGGATCTTCTGTACCACCCTGCAAACTAAAAATGTAATACCCTCCCATACATTATTAAGGGACACTGTGTGCCAAAGGCATGTTCCTAAAAAAGGGGTGTGCCCTGAAAAGGAAATGTCATGGCCACACAAAAGTACCTCCAATTAAAATGATGCCACACAATAATGCAATCTGATTTACAATACACCATGTAGTTGTGTCCTTTATTCATGTTACGACACACATTAGTGCCCCTCATTCACATTATGTCACACAAACACAGTGACCCTTATTCACATTACACCATACACTAGTGCCCCTTATACATGTAATTCCACGCAGTAGTAGTGCCCCTTATACACATATTGCCACAGTAGTAGTGCCCCTGACACCTTATGCCCACAGTAATGCTGTTTACACATTATGTTACACAGACATAGATCTGCACTTACTGACCTGAATCCCAGTCCTGCACATGCCACCATCCAACAACTCTTGGCATCTCCCCCTCCTATTGCTTCACCTCCACCACCTTCCTCCACAGTACAGCTGTCTCCTCCTCACATTCAGGCTAGGTGCTGGAGCTGTCCACAGTACTGTGGTGCTGAGACATATCAACATTTCCCTCTATGCTCCTAGTCGCCTATTGCAGTTAGTGAGCAGGGTGCACTAGCATGAGTAAACTCAGCAGCTTCCTGCTCAGGAGGCCCACTGCTTTCCACCACCTTCTGCTGACAGTTTTACAGTTTGACGGTAGTAATATTGGACAACAGCAGGCTAGCCGAGCTTGGAGAACATCTCTCCTTTCTGGCGCCTCCCTGCATTGCAAAATTCAAAGAATATGTTGCTCTGGCCCATGTCAAGAGAATAAAATGAGAAGAAAGGCAGATGTGGTGGGATGGGGAAATGTTGTATACTGTACATGCTAATAATACTGTAGTTTTGGGATTTTAAAGCAAGATGGCCTTCATGATTTATCTGTTCACTGCAAAGTCACGCTTGTAAATCTCAACACAACTGATACTACTAGCTACTTATGCTGCCCTCATTGTACAGCATTTTAATTTTTTTTCTGCCAGTAGAACTTGTTTTTCTGCAGAGGGCAAAATAGCATAATGTTCTTATACCTTTCTACATAAATACCATCCACTAACAAGATCATGGATAACATTAAGATGATGACAAAGATATGCTGAGATCAGATTTCTCACAAGGGAGATTTTAGGTTCAAGCATTTATCATATTACTGGTTAGAGGTTAAATATAATTAAGGTCGTAATCATCTTAAAAAGCTAATTAAAGTTATTTTTCAGCCAGAGAACTGACCAGTAATCCCAAAGAGCACACACAGTTCATTCACATGTAAGAGCAGAACTATCATTTTCTGTTTCGGAAATTAGCAATTTTATTGACCTAGAACAAGAAATGGCAAACAGATAAAAACAGATTAGTGTTGCACTTTATTTTTATTGTTCCTTGTAAAACATAAAAAGTGAGACATTAGTAGAATGTGGGGCTGATTCAGAGGCAGACATAAAGACAATGGCCCTTATTCTGATCTGTGCGGCCGGAGCCGCATACGTTGCTCCGGCCGCACAAACCAATCCCCGCCTACAAGACGGATCGCCACGGCCGTCCGTACGCGGACGGCTGGCGATCCGCATGAAAATGGTGGGGCGTACGCCTCCACCATGGTGGGAGCTGCCCCCTGCATTCGATGGTCGACGACCATCGAAGGCAGGGCCGCACGCTCCCCCCGCTCACGCAAGCTTAGACCACACGGACAATCGTCCGTGTGAAAGCTTGTATGGGGGCGGCGAGCTGACATCCGGCGATGTCAGCTTTCCGCCCCCATCACTGGCGTCATAGCCTCATTACCATGCATACGCCCCGCGTTTGCATGGGAACGCCCATGAAACGCGGGGCGTATACATAGGTAAATGAGGCTATCAAGCCCCTCACGCCCCTATACGCCCCCTTTGCGGCGTATAATTTTTGTGTGCGGCGAATTCGCCTGCACATGCGCAGAGTGACCTCTGCGCATGTGCAGAGTGAAAACATCGGCGGTACGGCCGCACGCGGGCCGTACCGCACAGATTAGAATAAGGGCCAATGTTTGCTCAGTGCCAAACAGAACTGAATTGTGTTCCTCTCCACATAGCTGGACCTAAGGATGACATTTAAGCACAACTTATTTCATTTAGATTTTTTTTTTATTTTTATTCTTGGTAACAAACTTTGAAAAATATTCTGATACTTTAGGGTGCCGTGATTCAAAAAAGTTTGGGAACCTCTGGACTGAGGGGTAGATTTATTAAGCTCTGTGAAGTGATAAAGTGTCTAGTTTTTATCACTGGCCAATCAACTCCTACCTGTCATTTTTCAAACCAAGCCTGTAACTTCACAGTTAGGAGCTGATTGGCCGGTGATAAAGACCAGACACTTTTGTCATTTCACCGAGCTTAATAAACCTGCCCCTGAGTTTGTATGCCATAAACTCAAAGAGGCAAAACAGCCAACAGATGATGCTGCATTCAATTTTGGATCTGTCCCAAAATATAATTTACATATGTACAGTACTCAACACAAGGATTGAAAAATTAACACTTCAGCTGTAAAAATGTTTTGAGTGACATAATCCAATACTTTTAAATCCTGACTTGTATTTTCTAAAACCGATTTTTGGCAATGATATATGGCAATGATATATATTCCATGAGTACAAGTCCAAAATAAATGATGGCCCTGGGAGGCATTTCTTAAATAAATAAATACTGATATCAGAAAAAAAAATGCAACCATTGCAATTAACCATGAGCCATACAATATCTGTTTTGGTGAGGGGAAAAATCTGTATAATGTATTTCGTGCTGATGTTATTACAATTTGATAACACAGTTCATGAAACTGGCATTTCTTTATAACAAAGAATGGTACTTATGTAGTATCTGGGCTGCCGATTTTGAAATCGGGTCCATTGCATCGCATCGCATACGACCATATCGCATGCGATGCGATGCGATGGACCCGATTTTTCCATAGGATTCAATGTTAAAATGGACTGAGTCCATTTTAACATGGAATTCAATGGGAAAAGGGGTCCTTTTCATACCCCTACTATCCAAGTGGGCATGGAGTTGGATATAAACCTGTGGCGAGCGTAGCGAGCCACCGAGCCCGAAGCGTGACGAGCGCAGCGAGCCCCGCGAGGGGACACAGAATACCGTCCCCTCGCGTGACTCGCTTCGCTCGCCACGCTTCAGGCTCGGTGGCTCGCTACGCTCGCCACAGGTTTATATCCAACTCCATGCCCACTTGGATAATAGGGGTATGAAAAGGAACCCTTTTTCCCATTGAATTCCATGTTAAAATGGACTCAGTCCATTTTAACATTGAATCCTATGGAAAAATCGGGTCATCGCATCGCATGCGATATGGTCGCATGTGATGCGATGCGATATCGCATCGCACTGATTGTATGCCTTAAGTTAAGGCATACAATCAAAAAATCGGCAGCCCAGATAATACATAAGTACCCAAAGAACAATATCCCATTTATATATGTACTTGTTAAAAGCCTGGCAAAATGATGGCTTCTGAAATGTACTTTCACTTTGAACTGTGACAATTTCTGCTTTCGATTTGAGCTGTGACAGTTTTTTTTCTCCACCCAGTCCTTATCTGCTCCTTCCTCCAATATCTTTCTTCACAGCTTTCTCTATTCATAACCATCAAGTTGAAACAGATCATTGTCCCTGCACAAATTGCTTTCACTTTTTGTTAGTTTAACACACAGCAGAGAAATTTGGTTCATCGAGTGGCCTCTAGTGGTCAGTGGCTGTACATTATTTCATATAGTTGAGGAGTAGCTAGCCTTTTATATATACAGATTTGCCAAAATCGTGAGTAATTACTAGGCAGTAGCATAGTAGTAGCCCCCATAGACCATGTGGAAGCTTGGCGGCATTGATGCCTGTGTTATGCAGATTCAATGCAGTCCACATGAAAATCTGATTAAAATATCCATCCCAAAATGGTCACCGCGTAGGAGGAGACTTATTGGACCTCTAGTATCTCTGTCAGGAAGTACAGCAGAACACTGGTGCTGCCAGTGAGAATGAAACCCCTGGCAAAAAGCCTGAAATCTGTGGTAACTAGCATGGAACCACTGACAACTAGCATGGAACCACTGACAACTAGCATGAAACCACTGACAATGAGTGTGAAATCCCTGGCAACGAGCCTGTAGGTAAAAAAGATAATGTATGGTAGAAGAGCCAGGAACTTTTTTGTTAAGGGGTTTTAACATTTATAGATACGCCACTGTTACTGTTACCTCACACACTATTCTTTATTGAGAGTGACACTATGATGTCAGAATCTTTTTCAGATAAGGAAAAAAAAACTTTATTACATAGAAAAATAGAATTTGACAGCAAATAAGAACCACTTGGCCCATTTATCCTGCCCATTTTTGTTACCCTTTTGGTAACCTCAATCCTATTTTTTTGTAAGGATTTTCATATGCCTAACACAAGAATGTTTAAATTATTCAATTGTCAGCCTCTACCGCCTCTGATTGGATTCTATTGTACATTTAAGATTTTTAGTCTTTCCAAGTCAGCTGTAGGCAATGCACCATTTAGTGCTCCAAGTGATCCCAGTCCCTCTGTGCTTTGCTGTTTAGTCCAGGGGTGTCAGCATGGAGAACAATCACAATTACCAGACCAGACATCAGCTAAAGATGAATTGGGGGAGTTTGGGCCATCTCAGCACCCCCTAGCAGTGTGAGTGTGTACTGTGCCAGTTTTCGGGATTGGGTAGTTTACAGTGTAAAGACAGTGTTGCACTGGCCCACTGGGGTACAGTGGTAACCCCTGGTGTGCCCCACTTCCCCAGAGAACAGGTTTCAGACTGTGCCATTGAATTATACATTATACATATGTTACAGTATATAGCACATGGCTATGGTGTATTATCTACAGTGCTTTGCTGTTATTAATCTGGTACTGTACATTATCCTTCACACACTAGCAATATTCATTGTTTATATTTTTGAAGGGCACATGACCATGCACTCTCTGTTAGCTAAGCCTCTGTGGTTGCTAGTCACACCTTCTCTGCAAACTGACCACTTAGTCTTTATTGATAATAATGGACCGTGAACTGTAGGGTCAATTTGCATTCAGAGAAATCTCCTGCAATATGTTATTAGTGCATAGCCAAAAACGGTACTTATGTAGTAACTGGGCTGCCGATTTTTTGATTGTATGCCTTAAGTTAAGGCATACAATCAGATGCGATGCGATGCGATATCGCATCGCATCGCATCCGATATCGGATGCGATGACCCGATTTTTCCATAGGAATCAATGTTAAAATGATTCCTATGGAAAAATGGGTCCTTTTCATACCCCTACTATCCAAGTGGGCATGGAGTTGGATATAAACCTGTGGCGAGCGTAGCGAGCCACCGAGCCCGAAGCGTGGCGAGCGAAGCGAGCCCCGCGAGGGGACGGTATTCGTCCCCTCGCGGGGCTCGCTTCGCTCGCCACGCTTCGGGCTCGGTGGCTCGCTACGCTCGCCACAGGTTTATATCCAACTCCATGCCCACTTGGATAGTAGGGGTATGAAAAGGACCCATTTTTCCCATTGAATTCCATGTTAAAATGGACTCAGTCCATTTTAACATTGATTCCTATGGAAAAATCGGGTCATCGCATCGCATCGCATCGCATCGAATCGCATGGTCGCATGCGATGCGATGCGATCTCCCGATCCGACCCGATTTAGAAATCGGCAGCCCAGTTACTACATAAGTACCCCAAAAACCATTAAAATATGCAGAAACATCAGTTTCTACTTAATTTTATGAAAAAAGCTTATAGGGCCCTACATCTTTAACTCATAACATTGGGCCTTATTTTGGTTCACTCTTTCTGACAAAATACTTCTTAGATGGACAAAACCATGTGCACTGCAGGGGGGCAGATGTAACATGTGCAGAGAGAATTAGATTTGGGTGAGTAATTTTGTTTCTGTGCAGGGTAAATACTGGCTGCTTTATTTTTACACTTCAATATAGATCTCACTTTGAAATAAAACCCCACCCAAATCTAACTCTCTCTGCACATTTTGCATATGCTCCCCTGCAGTGCACATGGTTTTGTCCATCTAAGAAGGATTTTGTCAGAAAGAGTGAACCAAAATAAGGCCCATTGTGCAATAACATAAACTCGGAATAATCTCAAATTAAAACAATATGTTGGAAATGGTTGTTGTAGCTTTTATATTATTTGGAGGAAATGGATTTGGTAGCAAATTTTATGCCACTAGCCAGCCCATGTATAACATTATTCAAAATGACGGGATCCTTGGGCTAGCATTATATTGATCAGAGACTGGAAATGAGGTCTGGAGCTTGGCAGTATCCGGCGATTACTTAAAGTTCAGCTTTATCTGCAGCCAGTAATTCTGGGGTAGAAGAACTTAATTTGTTAATTCTATGAAATATTTACTTTTCCATTTATTTAACTTCCATGAACCTATTGTGGCATCAGGAGACATTTTGCGCTAGAGCAGTGGTTCCCAGACTTTTTAAAATCATCACGCCCTTGAGTATGAGGCAATCATTTCTCATTCATGGCCAGATACATCAAGCTTCAAAAAGTGATAAAGTGGAGAGTGATAAACCAACAGCCGACCAGTGGAAAGTGGAAACTTTCAGCACGCAGTAAAGTATTGCGGTCTGTCGTTTTTTTGTAGATCGTCGTTACAATCTGATTGTCCTCGATTTTAATCAGAACATCTAGGAAGGGCATCTGTTCCAAACTTTTACTATAAGCAAATTTTATGGGGCAATCAAACTGGTTAGCTTCTTCTATGCGATTGCATAAATCATCAGGATCCCCCCTCCACACAATCAGCACATTATCAATGTACCTTTTATTGCACAATATCCTGTCCCTTAAATCTCTGGTAAAGAAAATCATAGACTCAATCAAAAACATGTATGTATTTGCGTAGGCTGGGGCTATAGGTGATCCCATAGCCATGCCCCCTATTTGCTTATAAAAAGCATTATTGTAATAAAAATTATTGTAAGAAAGAATCATTTCTAACAAAGACATAAATAACGATAATGGTGGGCCAGTGTAAAGAGGATTGTTTTGCAATAGTTTTTTTTTTATAGCATATAGAGCTCCCTCCTTTCGAATACAGGTATAAAGGCTCACAATATCAAGCGTAAAGAGCCAGGTGTTATTGGGTCTTTCCCCAAATTGTTGTAACAACACCAAAAGTTCAGTCGTGTCCTTAAGGTATTGCCTAACAGGCTAGTTAAAATGACTGTTTGTGATGAATAGATTTGATATTTAGGACCGAATACCTTTATATTGCTATATGCATGTTATGAATGTAAATAAGTGATTTTATTAATGATTTTATTATAATATTGTATCTAATTTTGTAGTTTTGATACACTTGTTTATTTGATAGCACGGAATTGGTATAGCAATGGACGCTGGTTACCATGGTGACCGGTACACAAGGCGTGATCCGGAAGTGACAAAAGCGTCTACCCGGAAGTCGCCCAGCTAACGGCTGCTGGAAGCCGGTAGCAGCTCTCCGTTGGATAATCACTGTATGTCTCTGTTATATAAAGTGAGGACATTATTGTTTGTATTTGTCATTCTGTCTGCATATTGCCTGAAGAAGGGATTAAACTCCCGAAAACTTGCACATTTGGCATGAAGTCTGCTCTCTTAAAACCGCTGGGTGCCGCCTTGTGGGGATATATATACCCCCACAATCGGTTTGGCACTCCCAATAATTAAATGGTACTGGTTCCGGTGACCTTACAATGTTGAATGAATAGTGATGCAGGGGTGCGGCACTTAAGAATAAACTCCACGATGCGGGAAGGATGTATAACAATGTTTCAGTTTATAGAAACTGTTTTCAAGAACTTGAAAACAGTTTCTATAAACTGAAACGTTGTTATACATCCTTCCCGCATTGTGGAGTTTATTCTTGAGTGCCGCACCCCTGCATCACTATATATATATATCTCTATCTATCTATCCATCCAGTATATATATATATATATATATATATATATATATATATATATATGTATGTATATATATAAATAAGAGACAATACAGTGTTTTAAGGTGAATCAACATTTCAGTGCTTTTATTTCCACACTATCATCAGGATACAGTGTTAAGCATGACAGACATGGTTTATATAACATCAGCCAGTGTGTTTCTGAAGTAGTTGGTGCCAAAAAAGCCTGTGCTGCGGACCTCTGTGACGTCATCAACGTGTACCTTCACCTGCGACAATATTTACATAATGTGAGTGTGTTAACAAACTGAAGAGTAAGAACAGAATGGCACAAGGATTATACTTTTAGATAGTAACTAGAAAGTGTATAAACATATAGGAAATGTTAATATACAATATAAATATATGACAATTAAAGACAAATAATAAAGATACGAAATAAAATAAAAACACATACAAAATATGTACAGACATTGGCAGTGCACAGACCGTGCATATTTACAAAATGTTCAAGTCACCTGTGGGGAATAATAAACAACAAGCAGTATGGGAAGCTGGCATTAATGAAAGTATAACACCAAAAAAATGAAAATACACTTCAGCGCTATCCGATAAAGCTTCAGCAGATGAAACTTGCTAGTAGATTTCAAGGTTGACTGATGTCCTCAATTTTATTTGGAAAAAATTTGGTCCCCTTGAAAAAGGGCTGAAGCTTGAGCCCGAAACGTGTCGGTGAGGAGAAGGGGACACACTTGATGGTGAGACCTATTGCTTTATACCATCCAGCAAATTCACCTCAACCTGTTCCGGATGCAGGAAGGGAGTGAATTTTGGTCTCACACATTTTGAGTGTGATTTTGTTTTTTAATACACTTTTATCGTCTGCTTTATTTGTATACCATATGGAATAAATATTTTTTACGGAGTATGCTGGTTGTGAAGAATATCCTTATCTGGAGAAAGATCAAAGAAACCGCTCTGTGCATATAGGGCCTCATATTGAGGTGAGTGTCTGTCCATCAGGCGTTTGATGTGTTTTTGGTGACTTGATACAAAGTGTCGTTGGATATGCTTGAAGATTAGGATCCTGTTTCAAAGATACCTTTACATGCAAATAGGGCCTATTTACCAGGTCAGTAACATCCATATTGTGGAAAAAAAACTGGAGTGAAGGTTAACGTGGCGCTCGATGTTTCGGAAGTTCGCCCTTCTGGGGTCTCACCCTAGATGCCCCTGGAGAATAAACACGTATATGTACAGATGGGATTCAAATACTAGGCGCTCTTCCTATGGGCATAGATCAAATCTGCTGTGCAAATGTAAGGGTGCCAAGCATAAAAAACGGAGAGTACTTCCCTTAACGTCGAGACAGTATATTTTTCTCCAAGATATTCGTGTCCTTCTTAATTTCTTTGTTTCTTCTTTTTCTTGTGTATTTTTCTCCCAATATAGGGAGTGATTAAACACACATATCTGGGTATCTTTCTACTAGGTGACACGCACCCGTACTCACGATGTAAATGGTGGGTTGACACTCATCAAGGTTTCTTTTAGTATTTTCAAGTAAATTTTTTATTGATGCAAATCCACACAATGAAGTGAAAATATTTATTATAAAATAAGACTGTTCTGAGCAGCAAACCTGAATCTGATGGTGATAATGGGCTATCAACACTCCCACCTGGTATTCCGGACACAAATGGCAGTGGACTAGCTCATACACACTCACCTGATCTCGGTTGTAGTCTCTCAGTCTTGTGCACATTTAAATCCAGGTCGACATGTTTCGAGACAGCATGTCTCTTCATCAGGGCCTGGATTAGTGTGTGATGATGCTCCCTTTTATTTCTCAATCTCCTCCCACTTCCGGTTTTTCCAAAACCGGATGTAAGTGTCCAGATCATTACCATATGATATAATTTGTCCCAAATATATGTAGCAGGTCCCTCTGCCTCCGTTTTAGGTCCCCAGCAATTTGCAGAATTTTTCTAGCTGTTGAAATGCTGTTATATTATGTTGTCTTCAGCACCGAATGTGCCTGTCAGACCGACTTCCGGTCACGTCTGACTTCACTTCCGGTCATTCGTTCCTTTGTTTTCCCAGCTGGATAGATGACTCCTTCCTGTGTTCAGGTTTCATGTGTCCCATGAAACAGAATCCTGCAATGTCGAGTTCTGTTTATGATGTTGATCTCTGGCATTTGTGTATTTATATAAAAGGGGACAAAAACCAATTAATATTTGGGATCATATATTTGAAACGAAACAATAAATTGAACACTATAACGATGTAAAATTTTCGGGAAAAATATTAGCATATGTGGATGAATAAATTATGGTAAATACATTATTATGGTAAATACATTATTGGGATGGGTAAGATGTTTAAAAGGTTTGTTGAGAAGTAAAATCCACACTGTTATCAACATCTAATATTCCGTCTATATTAAATGAATATTTTAAATATTTTAAAATAGATGTATTGTTTAAAAATGGATAATTAAAAAAAAAAAATAAATTTTTTTTTTTTTTTTTAATAAAATGAATATTAAGAAAACCCTCGGTATAAAGTGCTTTACTGTGCTCCAGATTTCAAATGACAATATAGCAGCGTTAGAGGAACCATTTCAATTCGAAATCTTGGTTAAGACCTAGAGGAGTGAGTGTTTTATATTTATAAATTAATTTCATTTCAGTCCTCGCCAATCTTTTTTCAATGTTTCGGTCTTTCCAAGTGGCTACAATTTTTTGTAATCCCAGAAATCTCTTGATGTATTCCGTTGAGCAGCTATGTTTCTCTTTAAAGTGTTTAGAGAGATGATGGGTCACCAATCCCTTTTTTATATTCCGCAGGTGCTCTGCTATCCTGGTTTTTAGTGGGCGTTTTGTTCTCCCAATATAACAGAGTCCACAGTTGCACTCCACCAGATATATTACATTGGCTGTATCGCAAGTGATAAAGTCCTTGATTTTGTGGGTCACTTGATTTATTACTACCGCTGTAGTTTTTGGTGTTTCAGACTTTATGTTTCTGCAGCCAATGCATGACCCGCATCGGTGGAAGCCTTTCGTGCGGATTGAGGATTTTTTATCTTCAGGTAGACAGCTCTTTACTAGGGTGCTTTTTAGATTAGCTGACTTCCTTTAAATAAATTTCGGTTGCTCCGGTAGAAAATCCTTTAGAATGGGGTCACACTGTAATAGATGCCAATGTTTCCGGAATGATTTTTCCATGTCCTTGTGACATTGGTCGAACTGAGTGAAAAATGCAAACTGGAACTGTTCTTTATTATTATTTTCATGTCTGATCCCAGTTCCTTGAAGTAGCATTCTTCTGTCTTTTTTATCTGTCTCTTCTATCACTTTGTCTAATTCCGTGTCTCGGTACCCCTTCTCCAAAAACTCTTTTTTTAATTTCTGGTTCTGTTGATAAAGAATCCCCTGTTCACTGCAGTTGTGCTCTCAAAAAAACATGAGGTTACAGAAGGATTGGAAGGGAGACTGTGTTTGGAACCACATAAAGATACCTTTATGTGCATATAGGGACCCCCACGGAGGTCAGTAGGAGACCCCATTTTTTCCAAATAAAATTGAGGACATCAGTCAACCTTGAAAATTACTAGCAAGTTTCATCTGCTGTAGCTTTATGGGATAGCGCTGAAGTGTATTTTCATTTTTTTGGTGTTGTATTTGGTCGGTGGGAGTGTAGTGACCCACAGAATATACACGCAGCAGCAGTCCCGGGCGCAATCATCCACCTGTCGAACCCAATTTTTTTAATTAATGAAAGTATGTTACATATGAGAAACAGTAAGAGAAAACAGACATAACAGGCTGGCTCACATGCGATATCTGTTAATGTGTACACTCGTATGAAGATACAATCATTAAAATGCATTGAATGAGATTTGATCATTGAGGCCTTTTGGAGTGATGACATATAGTCTAACAATCCATTCCGCTTCCCTTTTTAAGTAAAAGTTTATTTCTATCACCACCCCGTACTGCTTTGGGTAAGTGATCAATCATCCTGTATCTCAGGCTTGCAATTGAATGTTTTTGTTCAGCGAAATGTCGCGCTACAGGGTGTTCGCTGGACCCAGTTCTAAGTGCAGCACGGATAGTGGAACGGTGCATGGACATGCGTTCCTTAAACTTGCACTGTGTTTTACCAATATACAGTATGAAAGGGCACACGGGCAGATTAACTGGTAAACTACGTGTGTAATGTTACAGGTCAGGTGGTGTCTAATCAACATCTTTTTTCCTGTGTGTGGGTGATTGAAACTATCACCGGTAAGTAAAAATTGGCAAGTTACACAGTGACATTTGAAGCAACCATTACGTCGGGAGGACAAAAAATGGTCAGCGAAAGAAAAGTTACAGTGTTCCCTCCACTGGCGCTTGCTAGGATGGTACCTCCCTTGTGATTGAGGTACGATCCTCTTCTCCCAATTAAACGATAATCAAGGTATATAAATAAATACCATACATCCCTTTTGGCATGAAAGAGTTCCTCTTCTCCGCCTCTGTTATAGACCGTATAACCGTGTCACCAGAATGGAGTCCCTCTTTTTTCTAATGGTTTTGTGAGTGATGTAGACTCGCCCCAAAAAGAGATTCAGAAAATGGCAAAATAGTGTAATACCATTTAATAAGACAATATAACAACAGCAGACGTGACAAAAAATAGGTGAGTGGTAAAATGGCCTGTTACCCAATGTGGTGGAGAACATGGATAAACCAGTCCTCATAGATCGCAAAAAAGAGAATGAGGGTGATCCCGGGTTTCACCCTCACACAGCCACCGCAGCAGGCACAGAGTCACTCCAGTCCAAACACACTATCCACTTAAGAAGTCCCAGCTCCAAGCGCTTTCAACCTCCACTGAGGTCTTTTTCAAGGATAATGCTGGGAGTCCCTAGGTTCCGGGTATAAGTACAGAGCTCCTCCAATCAAAATGCACATAGTGACCTAATATACACGCCCCTAAGACATAAACCATCCTATCCATAATCAGAATGGGTGGAGAATAGTTCCGGAGTAGCCGCCCACACAAAGCCGTGCGGCATCAGCCGCGACTTCCGGTCCGCGATCCCGCACTTCCGGTGAGGTGTATCGAGCACGCGGTCTGGCGTGTGATGTCAGATCCGGTGGGCGGCTGTAAGTGTCCGAAAAGAGTCCGGCAGCCATGTTGGTACTCCTCAGTACTTCAGCATGGACAGCATCGGATTATTATCATGTGGGTCCATATGCATAATATTTTACATCCAGAAACACTATAAAAAGATGAAAATATATAAGAATAAAACATGGATGGTACATTATTACAGTAACTAATGAATGGCATAAAATTACTATGCTTCATAAAACAGAGGATGATATAAAATACAAGACGTGATAAAAATGGAAGGCAGGATAAAAAGTATTTGGGAAAGGCTAAAATGAATGGAAAAGCATGGATTTATAAAAACCATTTCACTTCGAAATCCTGATTAAGACCATGGGGTTTTAAAGTATTAAAATTATAAATACATTTCATCTCCTCCTGTGCCAATATGGTAGGTAGATTCCTGTTTCTAATATTCGTGGAAACTTGTTTGATATATAAGAAACGAATAATGGCATCAGGAGAAGAGTTGTGTTTCATTTTAAAATGGTGAGATAAGGAGTGTGATTCTAACCCCTTTTTTATGTTATTTAAGTGTTCACTCAAACGAACCTTAAAAGGTCTACTTGTACGCCCTACATAAAAAAGTTTACAGGAGCACTCAATGGTATATACAACATTCTTACTATTACAGGTAAGAAAGTGATCTATGTCGTGGTGGTAACCATTAATTTCAACTCTTTCATATTTGGTAACCCCATTGCAAAAAATGGTCATCCCGTTGGTGTTTAGAGACATCTGGTTTGACCAGTAACTCACGGAGATTAGCTCCCCTTGAGTAACAATGCATCATAGCGGTGTTTTTTAAGAGTAATGTTTTGTCGTTTTTTTATAATATCCCAGTGTTTTCTTGTTACTTTTTGTATCTGGGCCGATTTGCAGTTGAATTTATTGACCCATGGAAAACAATCCTCGGTAGTGATTTCAGTTTTGTTGGATTTAGACAAGAGGGATGCTCTGTCCATGTTCAGCACTTTAATTTTAGTGGCCATGAGGTTGGGATGGCTAAAAATCGTGTGATTAATTCATCAATTTGTACTTCGGCCATAGCGATATCTGAATTGATGCGCATGATTCTAATAATTTGAGAGTATATATTACTGCACTGTTCACCTTGACAAAGGGGTACCTTATGCCCCGAAACGTTGGTATGCTATTTTTGCACTAATATACGTTTTTGAAAATTCCCAGAGTGCCGCTGTCTGCTTCTTTGCCTACTCATATATATATATATATATATATATATATATATATATATATATATATATATAGTCAAGACAAAGTGATATTTAGTTGTGTCACGTAATCATATTTAATATAAAATCAGTCAAAAAAGACAAAGGAGTAACAGAAAGAATGAGATGGGAGAACTATGACAGTACCGGATGGAGACAGAAAACAAATATGAATTTCAATGAGGAGTAGATAATGTATTTCTTTAGCTTATCATTTATTATCAAGCTCATCCAGTATATGAAATGCTCGGTCTGATGGATACTTTAGTCAGGCATTATATTATTAATTAGGCAATTTGGGTTCATCTCATAATTTTTGCTACACCTTGTGGACTCCTTTGCTTGGACACCATATTTCTCATGTATTACATAAATTTGCATGCAAAGTGCTCTTTCT
Organism: Crinia signifera; assembly: GCF_055691185.1. Taxonomy (NCBI): domain Eukaryota; kingdom Metazoa; phylum Chordata; class Amphibia; order Anura; family Myobatrachidae; genus Crinia; species Crinia signifera. The sequence goes on along the minus strand of NC_139219.1, from coordinate 267,044,278 downwards.
TATTGCTGTCGACAATTTATTCTCCATGATTTGCAGCAAAATTCAGCAAATTATAATACACATGTAAATGTGACTACGTGGGGATGTCATGAATTGTGAAAATAATTGGTGTGTTTCTTTAATCGTCTATAAACACAATAAATTTACTAATAGCATTGCTTTGTACAGGGAATGAGGTATTGACGGCTTATGCTCAATAACCGAAACGTACTTGATATGTACCTAATGGTTTTAGTTAGTTTTAGGTTATTATAACCAGGTTTAAAAGAAGAAAATGTTTGTAGCCTTCTAATCCAACGATAACTGTCTTTCTCCTGTTTATGGGAGATTGGGACTGGACAAGATAAATAAATGCTTCCATCCCAAACCAAGTTTTGTGAACATGAATGAGACACGACAATGGGGTCTGGTACCATGATACATTCACAGTGGCCAATGAAGTGTTTGGACTTGGATTCTGCAGTACTGGGATCCAGTACTGTGGTTCACCTGTAGGGCTGCTGCCTGGACTGAACTCACTGAACTACTTTGGTTAATCCTCTCAATACTGCTTTCACCTGTACTACACCTGTTAAAGCACCGTGTTAGTGCTGGTCATTGCCATTCATGGGATCTGCCTATGAAGTTACTGATCTCCTGGTACATTCCTGTGATGGTCCTTCATATTATCCTGTTTGAAGTGCATGTGTTTGCTGTTGCTTTGTGCCTGAGTTATGGGTTTATCTGTCTACAGCCTGCCTCTAATATATGGTTTGAACTGGAACTGTGTTCCTTTGCCTGATTACTACTGGGTCACTTCTGTAAATATAAGTGTGAAGTATGTACAGTATGTATGCTGTGTGTGTGTGTATATGTATGTATTATGGGTATGTATATAATATACAGTATGTGTTGAGTGTATATGTATGCTGGGTGTTTGTCTGTGAATTGTATGTGTGTGTGTTGTGCATGTTTGTGTATGTATGTATGTATGTATGCTATGTGTGTGTTGTATATGCTATGTGTGTTGTGTGTGTATGTATGTATGTATGTATGTATGCTATGAGTGTGTTGTTAGAAACTAAGCAGCACTGTTATAATGTTAGGAATGACTGTTTTTACACTATTAGGCCGGCGTCCACAGCCCACGGACGCCGGTGACAGCCCTGGGCTTCAGCCCTGGATGTGTGAAGCCTGGGGGGTACCCCTTTATTGAGGGGTCCCCACTCTACCAGGTACTCCATCCAATCCTGACCAGCCACAGTGCTCATGTTTCGGACGGGGACCTTATGTAAGAAGTAAGAAGTTGGAGCCCGGTGCTGGTTTAAAAATATGGGGGACCCCCAGAATTTTTGTCCCCTGTATGTTTGGAACCAGGACTGATCCAAGAGTCCGGGGCTGGTTTCAGAAATACAGAGGACCCCTATGCTTTTTGTCCCCCGTATTTTTGGAACCAGGTCCGGCTCAATGAGCCCAGGGCTGGTTATGCTCAGGAGGGGGGACCTCACACCATTTATTTATTTTTTAACACAAATTCGCACATTTACATGACTAAAAATCGCACATTATCACACTTAATCGCACTTTTTTACCCGGAACATACAGCTCATTAAATATGTGAATTCGCAGCAAAAAATGCAATTTCAAAAAGTGCGATAATGGGTTAATTTGAAAGTGACTAAAAATCGCATTCCATTAAATGTCACCCCTAGAATCTACTGTCATTTATCTTGTCGCATGCAAGATTAGCAGCAGCGTCTCTACTACTTATCCGCTAGGACAGGATTCAAGGGAGCTAGTGATGATACAGTGCTCTGGCCTGGGGGGCCGCTGACAGAGGGGGGCCCGGGGGTACAGTATTCCCCTTAATATAGCTATGCTATGCCTTATAGTTGCATATTATTTCTGGGTGTTTCTGTCACAAAACTTTGAAGTGTATCCTGACTTTTGTTTGTGTACTCTTTGGTCTTCAAGGCCTTCATACGGATTCGGTATGAAATCCTGACGGTAAAAATCCCGACAGGGTCAAAACCCCGAATGGGTCATAATAACGACAAGGACAAAATCCCCACAAGGACAAAATCCCGACATTTAAAATCCCGACAAGGACAAAATCCCGACATTTAAAATCCCGTTAGGGTCAAAATACCGACATATAGAATGTACAGGTGAAAAAGTCAACATGACTTTCCGTCGACAGGTCGCGAGGTTGACATGGGTTTTTTCACTGTTTTTTTACCCGAATGTTGACACAGTCAACATGGACACAGTTGGAAGTGAACCGCAGCCCCATGCTTTGGGCATGGTGCCTTATTCTCTCACCACGCCCTAGTGGATGGTAGGGCATGAAATACCACCTGTCGGCACATGTCGGGTCAAATAAAAGTAAAAAAACCCATGTCGACCTTGCGACCTGTCGACGGAAAGTCACGTTGACTGTTTCACCTGTACATTCTATGTGTCGGTATTTTGACCTTGTCTGGATTTTAAATGTCGGGATTTTGTCCTTGTCGGTATAATGACCCATTCGGGATTTTTACCCTGTCTGGATTTTGACCATCGGGATTTTGACTGCATCTCCTTCATACATCCATGCATTGATATGTGCTGTTGAATGATAATAAAACTTTTGTACACCTGCATCTGGATTTGTATCAGTATTTGTATTATGCACATTTTGAGTTAAGAAATTATGGACTATTTCTCCTTTTTGATATTCCTTATCTCTCACAATTTTATCTCTCTCCGACCTTTGACATATACTCCCAAAGAGAGGGGAGGTGAAAATATAATATTCATTGACACGTTACTAAAACATGTCTAATAATAATTGCATTGTTGTACATATTAACCAAGTTTATGAAGTAGCCACCTCACACCTGTATAATTACCCAACCTGACAACTGATAACAGGCGGCTGTATGTATGCATTAGTAAAACATGGTATATTGTCTTCAAATGTTCCAAGATGAAACCGTGGACATGTAATTAGCAGTATTCAGATTAAATGGCTTTGCACTTTCATCTCAGTAAATTATGAAGAAGATGTGCAACGTGCTGTACCGCCTGTGTCTCATACATTTGTAATTGGGGAATAATACCATTGTTTAATCCCCTTTTTCCTTTTTACAGATGTGAATGCAAAATACCCAATCAGACATTCATTATAAAATAAATAAATAAACTTAGGACCATGATGACTGCATAGATCTCAACAGTGTAATTATAAAGGCCTCTCAAATGAAGATCTGTTATTATTCTCTATAGCTTTCTGTGGTAACAAAATACATGCAGTCCCGTGTACCTACTAAATCTGAAAGAATTCTCTTTAAAATAAATGAGGTCTCTCTCTGTAATGTATACTCAGAGCATAAAGTGGTCATGCAGATGGGGGAACTCATTTCTCTATGCCACCTAAGTATACCCCCTCCCCACCCCCCATTAGGCAGAGACAGGGCCAGTGGAAGGTGGAAAGGTTTTAGGCATCCCCCTGCAAACTAGAATGCTTTTCTGTGAGAAATACTGTGCAGGGCCAATGTGGAGGTGAAAATGTTCCACGTCACCATTAGAGGTGGCGGAACTCAGTTCCACCCCGTTCCCCCTCACTTTTACCCCTGTGTACTACTTCAGAAGTTCAGACCATCTGTCATTTCTTTCAAAATATATCTTTTACATATATGTATATATTTAATATACTAGTATCAGCATCACGGATGGTGTAATGGTTAGCATTACTGCTTCACAGCGCTGAGGTCATGGGTTCGATACCCACCATGGCTCTAACTGTGCAGAGTTTGTATATCCTCACCGTACTTGCGTGGGTTTCCTCTGGGTACTCTGGTTTCCTCCCACAATCCAAAAATATACTGGTAGGTCAATTGGCTTCCAAAAAAATTAACCCTAGAATGTCTGTGTGTGCGTGTACATGTGGTAGGGAATATAGATTGTAAGCTCCACCGGGGCAGGGACTGATGAGAATGTTCAAATATTCTCTGTAAAGCGCTGTGGAATATGTGTGTGCTATACAAGAAACTGTTAATAAATAAATAATAATAGTAAAAGATATCCAATATTGGTATTTTATTAACAATTATTAAGATACAATTATAATTGTGGATTAGATATATTGCTGCACACAAGGACAATGTTTTTTAAGAGACATTCGAAAAATATATATTTAAAAGACACATGCATCTGGTGTATAGAATGCGCACAGCATCTATTCATAGGAGACGGAGACAGAGGGACTGGGGGCATGCCAGCAGCTCCCAAATCGCTGGGCATGTCCAAATATAAATGGGTTGTTAGGTCCACAGTTTCTAGGTAGACAGTCAAAGGTCGACCACTATTTGTCGACACATGAAAAAAGGTTGACACGAATTAGGTCAACATAGTGAAAAAGTCCACACAAGCAAAATGTCAACATGAAGAAGGGTTGACATGAGTTTTAAATTTTTTTTTTGTGTGCCTATGTTGACATAGAACCACACAGACACCGTATAAGTCAGGCATGTCAAGCTAAGGCCCCCACAGCTGTTGTGAAACTACAAGCCCCATCATGCCTTGCCACAGTTTTTCTATTAGGGAATGCTAAAACTATGGCAAAGCATGCTGGGATGTGTAGTTTCACAACAATTGGAGGGTCACAGTTTGGACATGCCTGGTATAAGTGTACCGCATCCCCTTGCATGACTTGTCATCATATTGTGTAAAGGGGCCTACACATGTAGTAATTTGCTGAGTGTTCTGAGCCATGCTAGATGCTCAGAATGCTCAGCCAGTTCGCTCAGCAACGATGTGTCAGCGCTGTGTGCTGTGCGATCTGTCAGGGCCAGTGTACTCCAGTTAGAACACTGGCCCTGACCGGCGATATTACTAGATTTATCCCGCATGCAGGATATTAATGGGCATCGCTATGGCCCATACACATGGAGCTATGTAGGGGCATTTTCTTAGCGATCTACATAAGTATGCTCGTATAGTTATACAATTACAGCAAATCTATGATTGTGTTGGCATTTACAAACAGTTTATGGTAAATGTCACAGTGTCACAGCTGATAACTGGAGCTTTGGAGGATGTTCTTCTGTATGGAACACTGGAAAAAATAGACATCAGAAACTAAGCCTGAAGTAGACAGCAGCAAAATCATGGTCCTCATTTATTTCTTCTTACACCCTGGAAACAAGGTGCAAAGATTTATATGTGGCTAGCAGGAACACCACCCTCCCTTCTCCAACAATACGTACCGTATACCGCCCAACATTTAAACCTGGCTGATCGGGATGCTCACCCAAAAGAGCAGCGTGGCCTATATCAGAACATACTATACAACAAGGAATAAGCTACTATAAACATAGGTTGAACTAGATGGACGCAAGTCTTTATTCAGCCTCACCTACTATGTAACTATGTAACTATGTATGTAACTATGTAGAATGGGGAGTAGCCTTGAGGGGATGCTTTGGTCACAGGCCATGCTCCCATTTCCTGTCTCTGAATAGACACTGTGAGCATGCGGCAGGCAGATGACTTCCAGCTGTCCCTCCACCGTGGCACACTGCAAGCACTGGGCAGGGCACAGGACAGTCTGGCCCAAAAAACATGACTGTCCTGATTTTTACTAATGGCTCCTGGACAGGACTGGTTTCTCTTTGCCGCTTAATTATGGTCTCCGGATAACTTTGTTTATACTGTAATCTGTTTATTCACTGGACATTTAGCTATTGACTGCATTATATTGCAGATTAATTCTGCTTGACAAGATCAGCATCATGCGACACAACAGCTACTATTATCCTTTCATTAGCGGAACCAGCTACAAAGATACATTATACTGATGGAGGAACTTGTGTGAGCCAGCAAACTTACTACAGAGACACAGTACAAATGTACCTGGGAGGTTGAGCACAGTGTAAGCCTAATTAAGCCACTTTCCTTCACAAGTTTTGGTTTTCAAGAGCATAATTACAAAGATGCATTATGTTAGCTATTTTATACTGGTATTGACCGATACCGCTTTAAGTATATATCCTTTCAGATCTGGATCCAATTGAATGTTTTTTTTTATTTTATAGTTGTTTTAGTGATTGATTAAAAATCTGTTGATAATTTGTACAAACATACAGTATGCACTCTTATCTGTTCTATTTTGCTTAAAGTGACGGTTCATCTGTGTGGTTTGGCAACTCTCCAGGTTGCTTTATTGGAGCAGAAAATTCGAAGTGTGCGGTGGTCATTGCATAAATAAGTTCATTGATCATAGTTGCACCTGAATTTCTTTATATTTTATTTTTTATTTTGTCTTAATAACAATTCAACAAGAGTACAAAAAAAGAAAAATTGTAATTGCACCTTGGCAAACTCATGCTGCACTGCAATAGGGGCAGATTTAAAATGTGTAGAGGTACTTGAGAAGGTTAGGTCTGATCTAAATTTCATTGAATATACAAATCTGTCTAGCAGTTTTTTGCTACATGCAAAAGCAGTCAGTATTTTCCCAGGACACAAAAAAATCAATGCAGTTACACCCTTTGCAATGCAACATGGTTTGGCTCAAGAGCAAATGTATTTATTTATTTACAGTTTCTTATATAGCGCAGCAGATTCCATTGCGCTTTACAATAGTAGACAGTGATAAAACAAACTGGGTAACAGACAGACTTGAAAAGAGATATATGCTGGTGCAGTATGGTTAATAGCTTTATATGCGAGTAGAAGTGTTTTATATTGAATACGGTAAGATACAGGCAACCAATGGAGGGATTGGCAGAGCGGATCAGCAGACGATGAGCGTCTTGCAAGTACGATCAGCCTAGCAGCAGCATTTAGAATGGATTGCAGTGGTGAGAGTCTGTTTTTGGGAAGACCAGTTAGGAGACATTGCAATAATTAATGCAATAATCAAATTGCTTTAGTTTGCTCGTAACTTTAAATCAGTCTACAGTGCAGTGTAGTGATGTTAAATTGGTTAAAAGGAATTCTTAGTGAAATAACATGATGATTTTTCTTTTTGAGTTAGAATTTTTACAATGTTGACATGACACATTTGGGGAAATTTACTAATATCCCCAAATAAGACCAATGCCAGGTACCAATTCATACACCAGGCATCAGTCGTATTTTCTAATCTGCCGTATTTACTGATTTATATTCTCCTACATTCGTGTTTAGCGGCCGTATATACGGCCGCTGAGTACAAATAAGAGTCGGCATCTTGCACGGGGCTGGTAATGGCCGTGGGTAGGGGGACCCCACACTGTTTTTTTAAATTATTTATTCTTAACTTTGTTTACACCAAGGCCCGTATGGATCTGGCTGTGATCCGTCCCGACTAAAGCCAAATATGCTTGGAAAATGAATTGTATTTTCCAGGCAATTACCTGCCATATTTTACATATGGCTGCTTAGTAAATTAGGAATCACCATTCATTCATTGATGGCATATGCATTCGTATTCGTAGATCGGAATAGGAATATGCCATGAATACGAATATGAATTGGCATATTTTTGGCATAGAAAATGCCGAAAATACGTGTAGGCAGTCATATTTGCATACAACTACTTACGAATACGCCAAATAGTGGTGTATTTTCATTAGTAAATTTCCCCCGTTGGGGGTTATTCAGACCTGATTGCTGTTGTGCAAATTTGCATGGTGACCGATTATTATATGGTCAGAGTTACGCACAGACTGCACACACTGGGAAAAATCATTTGATGATGAGTGAGCTGCGTATCGATTTGCAGCTGGCTGACGTTCGGAAACATTTTCTTAAGTCATTCATAGACTTGCATTGCAACGGATTTCACTTTGTCTGGTTGGTGACTGTGTGATCGCAGGGCTCTGCACATTTGCAAAGCAGCATTCAGGTTTGAATAATATCAATTTGATTTTTGGCTTAATGGTAGCGGTTGTCTGAAGATAGGGTTAACTTTTGGCTGTGAATGGTAAAGGTAAGGTTTATAGTTAGTGTCACAGTTAATTAAGATCCCTATGGGAACTTTCATGGTCAATATGCCATACTGTATGTTGACATTCACAATGTCGACATTCTGGCATGTCTGCAAATCTTACAGTACAGTTGTCTGGAAAGATCTGGTGATATCCGCACCGCACAACCTGCACCTATTACAGATGTGTCCTCGTACTATGTTGCTGCAGGAGGCAGCGTATCCCGATACTGCAGTGATACAATAGCGCAATCCCCTTCAGCTCCCCCATTTAATATGTGGGTAGTGGGTGGTGGCCTTGGCAAGCTCTCAGCTAATGCCACCAGCTACCACAAACAAGCCTATGGATAGTGGGAGCATAACTTCCTACTACTCCCACAAAGTTATCTCTGCTGGCTCCTCTGTGTAGTTATGGAAAGCAGGAGTATTGCAACATGCAGCTTTCAAGCTGTACATATACACCCATGCTTCCACCTAGCTTATAACCACAGTCTATGGAGGCTGTTATGCTACTGTAAATGGTGCTCTGTTGCTAGAGTCTTGGAGAGAAAACAATTGACAGAGATAAAGTACCAGCTAACCAGTGGCGTAACTACTGTAAGGTAGCCCCAGCTGCCGCTTGGGGAAGCAAACGGCAGTAGGGTTTGTGTTTGGCCGCCGGCACCCGCTCGACGCACTGACATGCTGCTGCCTGCCGCTGCCCACTGGCTGAGCACTGAAGACGAGTCAGCCACAGTGCGGGTGTGGCCATGACAGGGACAACAAATCCTCCACTGATTCAATTGACTGTACACAGAGCCGGCTATTGGCTACTGTGTACAGGGTGGGCGGGTGGATGGGTGTGCTGGGGCAGCCTGGGATGTGTCGGAGCCAGGGGAAGCAACAGTGTCTGCTGGTCTCTCTGCCTCTCTTCTGCTTCAGCTTCTCCGTTTTGTGTGTGACATCATCACTTCACACGCTGGGGAAACACACTGGAGAGCAGCCCGGGGGGATGGGGGGGCGCCACAAACTTTTTTGGCAGGGGGGAGCAAAATTTATAGTTACACCACTGCAGATAACCATCTCCTTCCACTTTATCTTTCCCCCTATAGGCTTAGTACATAGACCCCCAACTTTAATTATTTTAGCCTTTACCGAATTGAATATTATTGTGTCCGCATTCCTTTAAGACATTAGCTAGTAAATTCCATATAAAAAAACGTCTTTTGCACTTTTACACATAAATATTATAGGGAATTGAGTGGCTAGTAGGGGGTAATGCATTTACATCATGTATTGTGCTCATTGCTTGGAGGAATATTATATCCACATTGGTGAGAAAAGTGTGATAATAAATTGATGCCAATCTATGCGGACTAGGACCCCTTCCATTAGATAAGGAATGTATTACTCTTTGGTGTTTTCCCCTAGTAATAGTTTGTTTTAGCCGTTAGGGATATTCATACAATCTGAGAAGACCACAGTAATTTCAGCTTGTATCTCTGTGATTCATGTTTGATAATAAAATACTTCACAAGGCATGCAAAGCATTAATGATATTATCGTCTTCATGATACATATTATTGTGTTTCCTCTCTGAGACGATTGAGGATATTTGTGTGTTTTGAAGATTGGACAAACAGTTCATTACACAAACTGTTAAGCTTAAATATTCAATTACTTTTACAAGCTTTTCAGGCACTTCTCAGTTTTAAATTCCATTGGAAACTCAATGTAAGTACAATGGCTATTAATTCCATATTGAAGGATCACATTAATATCTAACGTCCAAAATGAGCTCAATTTATTTGTACTAAATATGTAAATTCAGCTGCTAGTCTCTATCCCAAGTATTAAAGGTTGGAGTGAAAAAAGCAGCTGAGAGCGCCCACTTAGAAGTAGGTCCCCATTGCATTTACTTTTATTATGTTAATGGTGATTCTAAACTATTCTATTTGTCACAATCTATGTCATTCAATTCTTTATCATTTCATTAATTGTGTCTTGTAAACTCTGTTATAGAAACTATTCTACTATTGGGCACTTTTTGAAGATTTTAATCTTCAAAAATCTTTAATTTAAATTTTAAGGCATCTATAAATTTATTTTGCGATTGTATCTTGTCAAACCCTTTAAGCTATCTTATTAACTAAGAATAATGACATGGACACAACTGTGTTGGATTAAAAGGTCATTAACCCCTTCAGTGGTACTCCCGAGAATTTTACGGGCTACGCTTCAGTGCCCAGACTGACAAGCCTGGAAAAATCTCGGGATTAGCACTGTCTGCATTGTTTAGTGCCCGGCTCCGCCACCTCCTTCCCCTCTGATGTGTGTGGCGTGGCTTGCTAACGTCACGCCGCACACAGCTGGGTTGCTGGGGCAAGGCCGGGCAGCGGCTGATATAGTGCTCAGCGGTGCTCCCCGGCCCCGGAAGATACAGTGGTGGGTTTCTTTTAGGGAGCGCTCCCTCAAAAACTCACCCAGTGGGGTTCTACCTAAAAAAAACACCACTGAAGGGGTTAATATTTATTCATTGGAATGATCCAATTCAGAAAGGGACAAGGAAGGTGCTATATTAACCAGCTCTAGTCAACTAGATCTCAAAATGGCGGCGACATGGCACAGTGTGAACACTCCCACAGAGGAGTGCCCAATTGTCTCCCCTGCACACTTTCAAAGTGGTAAGTGCCCCCAATGACCACTTATACCACACATGACTGATGGCCAGTAGCACCATCCCGCCTATTAAAATCAAGTGAATAGTATGTTGAAAACAACAATCCAATTGAATAAAGCAAAAATTGTTTGGGTGGATGGATGGGCTTCCAAACCGACAAGAGTAAAGGTGCCCACAGAAGCATCGATCCCGGCGTGCGTTCTGTGCTTATCTAGCACACATCACATTGCATCGTATGCCTTGTGCATGCGATGTGCATGCGATGCGATAGAAAGCTAGTACAAAAAGTATGTGGAGCACATACTTTTTTTACTGTGCAATGAGGTGCCGCGGGAGCGCGCACCCCATCGCATAGCAACGCACCGCCGGGATCGGTGCGTGTGTGGGCACCTTAAGTCAGGATATTCAAATTCCCCTTAAATACAATAACGAAGCATCCAGCAACAAAACCTCAACCAAACTTGATCTGCCTAGCAAGTAGTAACTACTATATCTAGGTTGCTCAATCACAAAAAAAAAGACTCTTAAATTGTCTCATGCCTATGCAGCCCTCACTAATCTAATTGTTTTGTTAATGTTAGTGTTATTTGATGTTGTTATAGAACATTTATAATTGAAGCCTTTATAGCCATAGATATACTGATTTCTGTAAGGCCAGCCAAACAATTGCTTTCAATAAACATTTAAAAAATAATATGTGAGCATTTGTTAAATGTAAAAGAAAAACAGGAGAATGGGGTAGCCACATGCGGCTATTTTTTATTACAGTTTTATAAACTATAAAAAGCAAGCTAAATATATAATGCACAGCAAAACCTATTTTTTAATGACAACAGCTTTTTTCACTCCAAAAATTGTTTTGTTAAACAATTGAGCTACATTTTTGTTTCTACTTTATTTGTATTCCATTTTTAAATGTAAAACGTTTCCTCAAACCACTCAATGTTCCTAATATAATCAAAGAAGCCATCTCGGTACAGTATAACTCAGGTTAAGATTCATCTAAATATACTTCCAATGTACATCGTATGTCATATCTGCCAGAGTTTTCTTTTGCAAGTGCAATAATGTAATTTGGTCCAAGTGACCTTCACATGTTACTCCTCATTTATTTGTGGTCTCAGGTAGGTTCCCCACATTGACTACAGAAGCAATGTGCTGTGTCTCAAATCACAGTCGATCGCAGAGTAAAATAAGCTTCCATGCTTCAGTGCGAAACTCATTCAGGCTCATGAATACAAGCTTACCTTTCTAGAGACCTACATAACATATGTAATATGTTAAAATCATAATGTTTATGCAACAGTATCTACATATCTCTGCTTATCTACGAAGCACTATGGGTCTGATTCAGTCCTTCTCCCAAAACTCACAGCCCAGCGAGCAGGTAAATGCCGGCTCACCCGAGTGAAATCCCACCAATGTGCATGGCTGCAAAATGCGTTCGCAGTCATGCACTTGTGGGGAAACCGGTTCTTTCCCTGGTTCCCAGCATCAATTTAGTCTAGACTAACTCAGCCTTGCAAAGGCCATGGGGAGAATGAGGCCGCTAATCCTTCCAACGGCCTTCGCTGGCTGTCTTCATAAGGACAGCTTGTGCATGCACACAGCGTACCGCAAATTTACAGTGGAGCAATCAGGTCTGAATCGGGCCCTATGTCAGAAGTTTAGAACACTTATTTCATGGAACGATCATGAAGTATGAAAAGCTTATGTATACTCTCATAGTAGGAATATTAATAAAATATATAACCGTGAATCAGTTCCTCAACTTGCAGCTCTGGTAACGTGCTGCACTGCGCTTCATAAGCTTTGCTCCCACCTGTCCTCTTTCATATGCTCAAGTTTCTGGAGTATGGAGTCCCAACATTTTGTATAACAATCAGCTTAGAAAATGGGGAGTTTACGAACACTGACCTACATAAATAAATATGATATTGAAAGCAAATAACCGGCATTTTTAAACTGACAAGTACAGTAAGGTAGAGAGGACAAAGTCAATTTAAGGGGATACGGTCATTGGGTCACCAGCATGTTGGTCGACTAGGTCGACATGAGTCTAGGCCGACATGAGTCTAGGTTGACATGGGTTAGGTTGATATGGCCATTAGGTCGACAGGGTCATTAGGTCGACAGTCAAAAGGTCAACATGGGGTTTTTCACATATTTTTGTAGCCGACATGTGCCGACAGCTGGTATTTCATGCCCAACCATCCACTAGGGCGTGGTGGGAGAATAAAATAGTGTGCCGAGCGTGGCAAGGCACTGTGCCCGAAACATGGCGAGCGCAGCGCTACATTTCAGTGTCCATGTTGACTGTGTCAAATTCGGGACAATTTTTTTTTTTAAAACCCATGTCGACCTTTTGACTGTAGACCTAACCCATGTTGACCTAATGACCCTGTGGACCTAATGACCCTGTTGACCTAACCCATGTCAACCTTCCTGCATGTTGACCTAATGGTGTCGACCAACATTGTGGTGACCGAATGATCCAGACCAAATTTAAGTATATAATGTAAAAGTATAGTTTAGGCAAAACATTAGACAACATGGTTTGAAGTGAGTGGTAGAGGCGAAATCAAAGAGACCTGATTTACACGAGGCATTGACCTCTCTGTATATCTGTTTAAGAACCAGATCAGCCTTCTTCATTCATTATCTATGCAAATCCAGAAAGAACAAAGTTTATGTCCCTGTTTAAATGGCCACATTAGCTCCACGAAATGTTAATATTTACCTTTTATTTACTATCCATTTAAAAACTGTGCGCATGAAATGGGAAATACCTAAGGGATCAGCGTTTGCTTTACAGACATTAAGTTTTAATTAGTGAGATTTACATTCAAAGCTCTTGTGTACTTTTCATCAAAGCCGGTGTATTTTAGTAGCTTAATCTCAATTAAAATATAGCCCATAAGGATTTTAAAAACTTGGAATGATATTCACAGAGAAACAAGGGTGTATTGAATTGTATGTTTTTTGTTGTTTAAAATGAGGCTAAAAGTATGTCATTACCCCTAATTAAAGAACTTCCTGCTATCACTGTATGGTTGTAATCTATTTAAACAAAAATCATGTAGCTAGCAAATACTGGAAATCATGCATTTTTTTTATATCTATTCATTTAATGTTTTTGATTAATCTACTCACTGGGAAACTCTGCATATTAGAGTACGCCTGTCGTGCACTTTTGAAAAACCCTACATTAGTAGTAAAGACCAAATGAAAATATAATTGCAATGCACAGGGTTTGTTTTGCCTAAAATAAAAACAAATAAAGAATTTTCCAGGAACAACAAATAATCTATGCCTCAAAATGGGACCTTTTACTGAAGAAATGCAGTAGAAAGTTTTTATTTTTCACATTACTTCCTCTTTGTCCTGTATACAATGCAGTCGGCGAGAGGGTGAAATGGAAAGGATCGCCGAAAACAAGCAACCCTTGCCGTTTAACCCCCGTACCGGCCGTTCACCCTATTCTACCTTCCGGGGGATTCCCCCAAACAGTGAGGCTTGTGGCTAATGCAGGGAGCCCGCTGCATTTAGCCGTGAGCCTTGTTGTTTTAGCGGCCTCAAGCGCCATTTCCCCTTTGTACAAAAAGATAGTGATAAGGGAAATGGCATGTGCAGGGGGGTCAGTTGAATACTGACCATGTGAGCTGTGACAGCGAGCAGGCAGCACGCAAAAATCATTGAAAATTTCCCTTTGTCCATTCTCCATCATCAATTAGTCACTGCCACTTAGGGGATACTTATAAAGGTAATGTGGAAGTAATGACATATAGGGCACTGTTGGAGCATTGGCATATAGGGAAACTGCTGACTATGGGGGCAATTGCACTGTTTTGGGGCATTGGCATATAGGCAGCACAATTGGTGTGATGGTTAGCATTATTCACTCACAACACTGAGGGGCTCCTGACTGTTAAGTTACAGGCTGGGTTTAAATAGGAGCTGATTGGCCGGTGATAAATTACCAGGCACTGTATCACTTCTCCTCCCTTATCACTACTTCATAAATCCACCCCTGAGATCTGTGACAAGTTTATACAGTATACAGGGGTCTCTCTGTTCCCCCCTCCCCAATATCCAAAAATATATGGCTAGGTAAATCAGCTCCTTAATGTGTGTCTGTCCAGGTGGTAGGAGATATACTGTAGACTGTAAGCAACACTGAGGCAGGTGCAGGGACTAATTTGAATGGCCAAATGTTCTCAATAAAGTACTGTGGAAAATATGTGCTATATAAATAGCTTAATAAAAAAAAATATATTGACATTACTAGCTGTGGGAGCAATGACACATACAGTAGGCGCACTTTTGAGAAATAACATATGGGTCAGTTTTGATGAAAAAAATATTTGTGAACAAAAGTACAAATACATTTACAAAAAGTAAATGGATAGAAATGGGGGGAATGGGGGAGGACTGGTTAAAAAATTCTTGCACAGGATGCTAGTAGACCCTAGTAGGCCCTTGTCTAACCTATTGCGGAGAGCACAGGCTGTCTTGATTGCTGTATGAATACTTTATCCTATTTTTACTTTTTGAGTTTACATGGTACTGTGTTCAGCAATGTTATTCTGTTCTTTTTATCAAGGTGTTGTTTGTACCACTCATATGTGTGTGCACATTGAGTGTTAGGGGTGCACAGGCATCCCCTAATGCTGTGCCCCACCCTTATGAACACCTCTGCCGCTAACAATACCAGCAATACCCTTAACCAAAGACTTTTGCTTTTTAGAACTGTGTTAATTCAAAGAAGCACCCACCAATCAATTATATCTGTGTTTGCATTGTTAATTGTACTAGACCATTGTCATATCACTACATTCCTGCGTCATCCATATATGTTTATGACTGTATTTGCATGAACTGTTACAGCGAGTAATTAGAAGATTAAAACTGAAATAGGCCGGAGATTATGATGTGGCTTAGAGACTTTTTATATTGTAGCGAGTGCCAATAGATGATGGAAGACACGCCTGATTGGTGGTGTTAGACACGCCCAATAGGTGGAGCTATGCACACTCCTTTGACGGAGCATCCCCTAATAAAATGTGCTGCGCACACAGTGCCAGATTAAGCCTTCGGGGGGCCCGGGGTACTTTAGACAGGGGGGGCCCCCTTGCACTTGTCATTACTGGCCGCAAACTGCATGGGAGAATATTAAACTGTCAAAACACAGAGTAAAGGCAGAATAAACTTGGTCAATGGGTAACTGCAGGGGATATACAGTATATATATATATATATATATATATATATATATATATATATACACACACACACACACACACATACTTACCACATGAAAAGCCTGCGTTTGTCCCTCTGCACCTTACTCTGTAGGAGACCTCACAGTCCTAGTGCTGCCTCTGATTAAAAACCCTCCCATGACTAAGCTGCTGCTGCTGTTCTTCATGGGCCTGAGAAGCATGTAATGAGCTCCACCAATCAGAGCTCAGTACAAACCTCTCAGCCTCTGCCCTCTGGTGCAATGTGTCATGACTCTTAGTCAACTCCCAGTAATGCACAGCACACTCATGCAATCAGTGTGCCTTGGCTCCCGATGCTCAGCACCATTAATCATTGTCACATTGACAGATAGGTGAAGCTGCAGCACTACCCCACTGCCATGCACAAAACCATTAGCTAAAAAAAAAAAAAAAAAAAAAACAATTTTTAAAATACATGCCAACCACAGGGGGCCCCTAGCTAGAGGGGGGCCCAGGGGCACTGACCCCTTGTGCCTCCATTATAATCCGGCCCTGTGCGCACACCTATGGTACCACTACTTACAGTATTCATGTAATATTGTTCCCTTTGTCTCAAACCTGTAGCTTACTTGAATAAAATATAACCTGGCTTTCTCCTGTACATCTTCCTTGAATATTATGTATCCCAACTGAGCATCAATAAACAGTCTAAAACAATGATGGTTAACCTTGACACAGTTTTGCTATTTGGCCATGCCAAAACTGTTGCAGGGTATGCTGAGATGTGTAGTTCAACAACAGCTGGAGTGTCATGGTTAGCCATCACTGGTCTAAAACAGTTCTACATTTCTGGGATTCTGTCACACATTCATGTGTATTAGGTCCAAGCGCTCTTCAGAATGGCTGCCAATCACTTTGATAAATATTTTCTTGTTCTTATTCCAATTAAGCAAATAATACCTTTGATCATTTGGCTGAATAGAACATTCTTAGAACTGTTAACAAGCTGCTGTTTAGCTATTTACTTTACTATTATTGTTAACACACCTGTAAAGAACTAATGTGCTTCTCAGTGCAGGATAGTAGGAAAAGAGTGTACACAGTATAAATATCAGGGGCACAAAAGGCAGACAATATCAATGTGTATTGCTTGGCTTGTGAGAGTGATGAAGTGTTACTGTTAGGTGCTTGAAACATGGTTTATAGTACTGTACATACTTATACAGCTTTTCAGACGATATTGAAACATATGGAGCTATATATATATATATATATATATATATATATATATATATATATATATATATATATATATATATATATATATATATATGCAGCATTCAGCTAGCATGGCCTGGCTCGGCCTCTTGCTTCTCAAAGTCACAGAGATCTGTGATATTCCCTGCCTCTCCCCCCAGCCTTGAACCTTAAGCAGCAGATTTTTATTACATTGCAAATTGAATGTGCTTCTATTATTATAAAATAATAATAAAAAAAAACAGATAAGTAATATTCACCCATTGGGGCCCCTTACAAGATTGGGGCCAATATGGGTGTCATCTTTGATCCTCCCTTTTGCCAGGCCTGGGTAAACCCTCCAGCTCTACACAGAATCCATGGCTTTCTAATGCTGCCCATGAATATTGTCACAGTCATATAAGGGCATTTTCTGAGGCTACTTGCAAATGTAAACCATCCTTGAGATCTATCTAGGGAGAACTGCAGTAGATATTGGATATGGTCCTCCATTTTTAGCAACATAAGCAACTCTCAAAAATGTCCAAGATGTCAACGATGTTCAAAACTAAAATTTAGTAAAAAAAAAAAAAACAAGGTTATGAAAGATGCACCACACCCTTATACTGCAGATCCATGTATATTCACTGTGGATCACTGTTTCTTTAAAGTACGGTCATTCTCCAAAACTGAATCCACTAGAAAATCACACTCTCGGAATGATACAGGAAGAGAAGTAAATACATCCCAGTGGCAAACGCAGGATTTTCAGAAGGGGGTTTCCAGAGGGGCGGAGCAAAGCATGGAGATGGACACTTAGGTGACCCAGTATATGCCGGGTCAGTTAAAGTATTATAGATAGACCAAATGTATATAAATAATAAATAAAAAAAAAAAATATATATATATATATATATACGCACACACATATATATACAGTATATATATATATATATATATATATATATATATATATATATATATATATATATATATAGGAAAAAACAATAATGGCGGCACTCGTAGGCTTGGTGAGAAAAATTTGTTTATCAAAGCATCACAGGTGCAAAAGATACCGACGTTTCGGGGATCAACCCCGTTTTCAAGGTGCAGGAAAACGGGGTTGATCCCCGAAACGTCGGTATCTTTTGCACCTGTGATGCTTTGATAAACAAATTTTTCTCACCAAGCCTACGAGTGCCGCCATTATTGTTTTTTCCTGCATACTATGTATCGGAAGGCACCGCAGCACAGCATATCCATTTAGGAACCAAGTGCCGGTCCGCCCCACACCTATATATATATATATATATATATATATACATACATACATACAGGGGCGTCAACAGCAGTGTAGACCCCTGGGCATAGCAATGTATTGGGACACCTACCGATCCTCCAGCGGTAGGGGTGGAGAAAGCTTTGATGTCCCCCGGGTGGTAGGGGGTATTATATCAACCACTCAGCATGTAGAGCCTGGATCAGTAATTTCCACTAATTTCCCCTTTACTGCACAGATGGTGGGAGATGAGGTGTGAGAAGGGGGCATTGGGCTGAATGAAGGGGCCCTGATACATAACTTCCAGGGTGGTAGAGGATGTTTAATATGCAGAGAAGGGGTGTATAGTGGAGTGTGCTTATTATTCATAATTTTCTGGTTGGAGGACAGATTGCTTGACTGCAGATATCTCCAGTTTCCAGAAATAGATTTCTTAGATTTGAATGGAATTAAAAACTAGAGGATCCCACCTACCAAATGGTATTGGGCACTAGGGGATCAGAGTTCAGGAGGCAGAGCAATCTGCCAACGAGTATATAAAACTACATACCAGGTGTGTGGAGCTGGAGCAGTAACCAGCTGCTGGAAGGCTGATATCTCTGGTTCTAGGAATAGTAGAGACAAGTTACTAGTGTCAAATGAGGAGAGTCCCAGATTTTGGAATATACCCTCAGAAAAACTATAAGTCAGACAGAACCTGAAATATCTGACTGGGAAGAGCAATTAACAGGCTTGGATGGGGACCACTGCTTTGAAGTCAGATATCTCCGGTTCCCAAGGACCAATTTTTTTAAATTCTTTTATCCATGGAAAGAGGGAACCCTCAGCTTTCAGTCTAGGGCCCTGGGTACTCAGAACCCCCCCCTGCATGCTATACTGCATCCGATTAGTTAACAGAGTATGATCTTTTCTTTAGTGATACGATTCCTCCCCTAGAACTGACCTTTTCTTAAAACACTGTATTCACGTAAAGGTTTCTTTAGGGTGAATCAAATTTCCAGTGGCACTGTGATAAACATAGTAGGAAATATGACATAAATGGACACTTCCTACGAGTTAGACACACCTTCATATCAATTCTTATGTGCATCCAAAGATACCTTTTGATGTATTTTGTTTTCTTCCTGTATCATTCTGAGACTGTGATCCTGTAGTGGATTCGGTATTGGAGGAGGATCGTACTTCTCAACCATGAGCTACAGTATGCAAACAATGGACGTGAGCACTTGTGTGGTCTTATGGCAGCAAGGCTGATGCTAGAACCCAGAAGTAAAGTGATCATATTACCAATAATTTTTCTTCCAACACAACACAGGGAGAAGCTCCTATTAATGTTTTTTAATAAATGCAAATTATTTTTTTATTTCTTATTTCCGATTGGCTATAAGAAATGACAATAATCATGTCGAAAACCCAGTATTTAATAAATGTGCCCCATAATGTGCATCAGTCATGATATCTCTTTATGACTTACAATGGTCATCAAAATGAGAAGCTTTCATTATAGTCCAGAGTCAAAATATGATACCACACTCACTATAGTGTTAAATGCAGTACCAATACCTCATGCATGGAAATCCACTTTCATAGTACTTTATCTTTTGGTCAATTATTTTTCTTCAACAAATTCATTCTAGTTCCTTCAATTTGTCAGTTGACCTTTATATGACCACATTTTGTGCATACAAAATATACATGTTACTGATTATAGTTGCACCCCATTTTTTTGTCTATTGCGCTGTTTGACACAACTGTTGGCCTTTCACGTATTCTCACATGAGTACATCTGCCTTTTAGAGATTGGTTCTGCCTGGCTGAACATTAGGTGCAGTTACAAGCAATTCATAGCTATCTAGGAGACTTCTGATTAGCAATACCAATACATTGCAGAATTGTATTACTTCCCCAATACCGCATAGACATATTACCATCTACAGTATATGATAATCCTCAAGATGTGCACCTTTATCGTCAGGTTTGAGAAAGTTTTATTGTAACCATGGCTCATCTTCCAAGGTCTGATGACTACAGTATTCTTTCCCAAGGCTATTCTTCCTCTGATGGCTGATCCTCTGTTGGCAGTGCCTCCACCCAAGCCTTTGGATAGTGTCCAAAAATCTATCATTTTTTATGATTAATCTGTTATCTAAAACTCACTTAGTTTAAACCTCATGTGGTAATCTTTTACTGTATGCTGTTTTGCTTAGTCACTTGAAGGATTTCCATATATGAACATGTATGGTCTTGATATTATAATATCCTGGAAGCAACTGAGCATGACATTTCTGTCTAATCATAAACTGCAAAGGGAATTCTGTGGCTAATAGGTACTTTCTGATGTCACTTTATTAGGACTCGTGAGTCTCTCTTATTGTCTAGTAAGTTTGTTAATTCTCTCAGATATAAAGGATCTCTTTGAATATCTCATGGAGGGTAGTGTTAAATTAAGTCCTGACAATTAAGTTTAAGCTCCTAGCTAGTGATGATGACCATCTCTTTGCTTATACCAAAATTTCTCCCTACTCACCCCAAGATCTGCATGTCTTATCCACACTCATTATTTGCTATACTGTATATTCACGATTGCTGTGTTTCTGTGAAATGCCGTCCCACTCACAATAAAACTCTCCTCCAGTCTCCAAACCTTAAAGCATCGCTGATATGTCACCTCTTCGGGCAGCTTTTGAAATTCTGGAACTGCCCAAATAACCTTCATAAGCTTTCCTATGTAATTACATCCCCGTTTCACTGTCCAGATGTTCTCATTTTTTTTCTTTCTATTTCTTACCTTTTGCACCCTCCCAACTGCTGGCCTTCATTGTTGTATGACCATACCATACAGCCCACCAAGAACCTTTGCAATTCTGAATCATTTTGTTATAGATGACACATATCCTTGTGCATCAATACCTATTTCCCTCTAGATTGTAGATTGTGTGCAATCTAGGGGGAAATATGTCAGTTATTACCCAGTTTTGTTCTATCACTGTTGCTTCCAATTGTAATGCACAATATAATATGCTGCACTATATAAGAAACTGTTGATAATAAAAATAATCATGTAAAGCTTTATGCCCTATAGACGGTCATGTCCGTCCTCCATGCAGCAGGGATAGGAACCTTGCAGAATTTCACCCAATATACAGCATCATACATAGTCACCTGCCAGTACTAATGCCAGTACTAGTTTCCTTAGGGAATATAGCAACTTTTGATGGTTTTGCCATTGATGGTGGGAATTGAGTGAAATGTTTTATTGCCATTGATGCTACCACCGATGGCGTCACCGATGAAGACCCTCCAATTGCTGTTATTAATATTCCTGTCTTCTGAATTTTTTTTTTTTAAATAACCAAACAAAATATATAGAGCATACTAATATATTAATATAAGGAGTCATATGCCATGCTGGAACAATGATGGCAAAGTAAAATAGCTACAGAGTAATTTCAGCGTAAGGCCAATCTAGGTGTCTCCACATTCCACATTTAGAAGGTTAGTCTTGAGCCATTAATCAAGTGCGCCCACATTTTCATTGTACACACTTACATTTAAATAAAGTAAAATGATCATTATTAAACTATATATATACATATATATATATATATATATATATATATATAGACACTGGGATGGCGGCACTCTGCTTTAAGAAATAAGACACAGGAGACCTTGTAGTTCCCGACGTTTCAAGCCTAGTGCAGGCTTTTTATCAAGGTGCAAGAGACAACAGTGTATAAAATACAAAAATACCTTTATACTGATCTTGAGCCGTCCACCCGCCCCGCGGCGTCCACCCGGCGTGAAAGATGACGTCACCAGTCGGCGTCGGCCGCTGAGGCCGTGGAGGGATCTCCAGATCTGCCAGTCTAAGTGAAACAAACACGTGATGAATAATACATAAATTATGGCATAAAATACATATGCATATAATGCAGATGACTACCCAAAGGGTAGAAAGTGATAACTAAAGTGAGAAATGAATCAAAAAAAGTTAAAACGTAATACATATAAAACATGGAATGCAGATAGCGCTTCCTGAAAAATAGCGCACTGAACGTACAGGGTCATGTGGCTTGCTCCACAGTGCCCTATTGGATAACAGATAATGTGTCTCAAAATAGAGTGTGCTACGCTATGGGATACAAATAACTGTTGCTAATGGCAACTGGAAACAATGCATGATGTGCTGGAAGGCTGTTAAAGGAAATAGGACAACCCGGCATGCTCGTTTAACCCCCTTGGGGACAACGTATCCAGCCGGTATATCCACCGGCTCTCTGCTTTGCACAATGCTAACCCCCTGTCTCCTCCTCTCTTGGGACGGGGGATCTGCTCAATAATGCGGTACCTCAAAGATGACAGCGCATGACGTGCCGTGGTGAAGTGTCTCGCCACCGGCTGCTCACTAGAACCAGTCAATAGGGCATGTTTAATGGCAGACCTATGGGCTGCAGCCCTCTCTCTGAACATTCTAATTGTTTTACCTACGTAGTGTTTGCCGCAGTGGCAGCTGACCAAATACACCACGTAGGTAGAGGTACATGTTACCCTTTGTTTGATTTTAAAAGGTTTCCCAGAGAATGGGTGCCAAAACTTGTCTCCCACTGTCATGTAGGAACAAGTTGTGCACCCGCTGCACTTAAAACATCCGGGCCTTGGAGCACCCAAGAACGACATTGTCGACAGCCCAGCCGACGGCGTGTCGACTATGTCATTCTTGACCAGGAACTCTTTCAGGTTTTTACCCCTGGTGTATGCGCACATGAGTTGGGATTCCTTTAATGATTTGAGTGCAGGATCTGTATTAATGATCGGCCAGTGGGTTTTTGCCATTTTGTTAATGGCTTTACTTTTGGGATGATATGCATTGACCCAAATAAACTTATCCTGTTTTTTTAGTTTTAGAACCACTCAGTGCTTGGTCCCTGGGTATAGCCAGGGCTCTCTCTCTTGCTCTCAAAAGGCCCTTTCCCTGAATTTCTCCACCATTTTGTCCAAGGCTGTCTCAAGGGCGGTTGGATCGCTCACAATGCGGCGGACCCGCAACATTTGGGAAAATGGGAGACCATTTTTTAACGGGGTGGGGTGGTGGCTGGAAGCTAACAGTAAGTTGTTGCGGTCTGTTGGTTTACAATAAAGGGATGTAACAATCACCCCTTCCTCGTTCACTATATTGACATCCAAAAACTGGATGCTGGATTTACTGATGACATATGTCAATTTTACTGGAGATGTCGACTTGTTGTGGGCAATGATAAGATTTTCCAGCACCTCCTGAGGACCAGACCACAGGATCAGCAGGTCATCTATGTACCGTGTGTACAGTACCAGATGCCTGCTGATCCCGGGATCCTGCAGGAACAGCTGGTTTTCTACCACAAACATGAAGCTGTTGGCCAGCGATGGGGCCACGGAGGACCCCATCGCACAGCCACAGCGCTGTAAGTAGTAACGGTTGTTTGACATAAAGAAGCTACGGGTTAATGTAAGCCTCAACAATTGCATAAAGAGATCGATGTCGGGTCCCTGGTAGAGAGGGTTGTCCGTGATTAGTGATCTGACTGCCGCGAGCCCCCCCTCGTGAGGAATACACGTGTAGAGGCTCGCGACGTCGACCGTACACAACAGACACCTCTACGGGAGTCTCCCCAATGATGATAATTTAGAAAGAAGTGAATTGGTATCTTTCAAAAAGGTGTTTTGGCCTTGCACACAAGGCTGTAAAAAAACATCCAAAAAAATGGAAATAGGCTGATACAGCGAACCCCGGGCAGAGATGATGGGTCTGCCCGGGGGATCCACTGTGCTTTTGTGCACCTTGGGGATTGTATAAAGAAGGGGGACCACAGGAAAATCTGTGGTCAAAGCATCTTTGACTTGCGCACTGATCAAAGTATCAGTCGATGCCTTCTGCAAAATAGTGTCCAGCTCTTGCTTGTACCCAAGTGTGGGGTCCCTCGGCAGGGGCAGGTACACACTTGAGTCAGACAACTGTCGGGATATTTCACGTAGATAATCTGTCGCATTCTGGATTACCAGTCCTCCTCCTTTATCCGCCGAGCGGATGGTTATTGATGTATCAGTACTTAAAGCTTTTAGGGCACGCCATTCACCTGCGGAAAAGTTAGAATTCTCCGGTACAGGTTTTTTCAAAATGGCTGCAGTATTAAGTTCGATTAACCTGTGAAAGGTTTTGATTGAAGGGTTTGAGGATAGGGGATCAAACTTCGATTTTTTCCGGATAGCAGCTGGTATGGGAAAAACACTTTCAGAAATGGACTCTTTGTCTTGAAAATGTTCCTTAAGTTTGAGCTGTCGATGGAGTTTAAATTGTTCAATTTTAATTTGAAAGGAATCCGGTTTATTCGTGGGAACGAAGTTTAACCCCTTCAGGAGCACCTTAGTTTCATCCAAACTCAATGGGCGGGACGATAAATTGAATATAGAGTTGTTTATTTCTTGTTGGCCGGGGTTTTGGGTGGTTTTTTGCGACCTCTTATTTTGGCCTCCACGCCTTGTGTACGTTCTTCTCCGCGGGCTAGTTGGTTGCGGGTGCGCACTCCCCCGCCACTGGTGCGCCCCCTGGAGTTTTTTGGGGCCTCATGCTCGCTTGCAGAGGAGCCCTCCTCCCTTGAAGAATCCGTTTCACGGATATTATGCTGGAATCATTGGAAGGTTCTTCGTTTAAACGGCCTTGAGTTGGGGTCGCCCCCCGTGAGCCAAGGATAAACTAAATGTTTATCATAGTCACTGGTGACACAATCTTTTTTGTTTTTTTTATAAGCTATAAGCTCCTTTTTGTATTTTTCCAACTGTCCCGAGAGTTTTTCAACCCAGTTGGTTTCATTATCGCTGGATAAAGTTGGTTCAAAAACCTCAATTTTTCCTCTGGTTATAGCTAGCTCTCGAGTGACCTCCTCGATGACCAGTAACATGAGGTCAAACGAGCATTTATTGAGGAAAGAAGTCCAAGTGCGACAAAATATAAATATTTATATATATATATACATTGTCAATATGAATCCATCATAAGATCGTATTTACATTTTCATAATCCGTTATAGACACTAACTATTGCATAAATTTTGCAACATATAATTATTTGCATACAATAAATCTGTCTCCTCTCCTTCTGCATCTAGTGCAGCATTGATCATAGCAGCAGCTGTCTGTGCTTTTCTTAATGCAGTGTATGCAGCCGTCAACAGTTCTTAACAGGCTATGAAAGCTTGCTTGGATCTTGATTTCCATGTTCCTGCATGCATCTATGAATCTCTCCTTTGGGTCTGGTCATTAATCTGATAGCCATACTTCATATGCTCAAAGTGTTACATGGAACTTAAAAGTGCAAATTAATTTTCTTTCAGAACGTAGCACACAGCAGCCTCAGACCATAACAATTGATGCTACTGGTTCATTTGTCTAATGGCTCCAACTATGTTAGAAACAATAGGAGATATATGCAAGTGCTTGTGACAACAATAAATACAACAATACATACATAAAAACAACATAGAATCTGATGGCAGATAATCAGGGACGTGCGGTGAAGTAAATGGCTCAAGAGTCCCTGGCAAGTTCTTAGAGACAGATTTGCACACAATATACCTGTATGAGCCATGGGGTACATGCCGGCATTATACACATGTGCAGCAGTATGCTGAGTTTTGATAAGAGATGTAAAGAAAAGGTAGCCAGGTGAGGCACTGCCTCACCTGCCATAGACTTTTTGCTCCAGAGTTTTGACTATAAAACTAGAATAGAATAATAAAATAATAATAAAACTAAGAATTTTTGTTAGATATTCTTTGTATTTTTTACATACTATATAAAGTCAAAACGCCGGCATATACGCTAGCATGACAGGAAAGGCTGTGCCTCACCTGCCTCACCCCACCGCAGATAATAACCGTTTGGCCCATCTAGTCCGCCCCTTTAAAGTGCTGTTCTTAGGGTTGGTGGTTAGAGCTTGAATAGGGGATTAGTTAGGTCCTCACGGATGTCATCACCATCAGTGGGGGACTAGAGTCCCTGCAGCTGCAGCCAGGGAAAGACAAAGCTTATGACATACCTAAGTGGTGCAGCTTCTGTGTAGCTCCGCCCTCTTCCCAGTAAGTACAGTACTGTAATCTCCTGGTCCTGACCGGCAGGATGGGGGTCTCAGACAGTGGCTTCTGGGTCCTAAATCTCCTCCATGTGTTCTACTGCTGCATGTTCCTCCTCAGACCCTGGTCTCTGGCAGTGCCCATCACAGACATCCAGTCACAAAGTGCCGGTTGGGTGTCATTCTGTGTATATGTGGCGCAGGTTGGGTTTCGCGTTGTGTATGGGGGGGGGGGGCAGGCTGGGTGCCAATGTGTGCGTGTCTGTATGTGGCACAGGCTGGGTGTCGCTGTGTATGTTTGAAGAAAAGGCTGTGTAATGCTATGTGTTAAGGGGGGCACATGCAGGGGAGGATTTTCCACAAGGCAATCTAGGTGACTTCTTAGGGCCCAGCAGGTCCCACTGGGCCCCATAAAGATATCCAAAATGTTCTCAGAGGATCATTGCGCTATTACCACTTGATATCATGACATCACTTCGACCTGCCCACACTCCCAAAATCCCTTTCATGTTCTTTGATAGGATAAAGAATATTTGGACACACAAAATAGTCTCATCCACTTTATGTGGGCAGTCAATTTACTTAAATGTGACCCAGGTAAAGGGTTGCCAGATCATCCCATAAATAAGCGCACATTTGATTTACACAGGTTCATGACTGCTCATCAGATTTAATTACCGGCGATATGGTTGGTAAGGGTCAGAGTTCATACCAACTGTCATATTTGATGAGCATTTGGGGAATTTTGTGGTTACGGCGCTTGTATATAGAAAGCAGCTCCTATAGGGTTAGAGTATTGTAGGTTTTTTAAAGGAGCGCTAAGGATTTATGCTGATATGTTTTATGGACAAAAAATATATATATAAAATAATTTATGCAAATAAGGGGGAATATAATAAAATAATAAAGTGGTACCTGTAAGGAATAAAATGGTTAGTATCAATGTTTACACCTTTTTGTGTGACTGTCCCTATCTTACCCTACTTCCGTGGATGGTAACTTCTCTGGGTGTTGGTTGGTTCTTTGAGGTTGTAATTTGAGAGGGCTTCCAAGTGCAGAGAACAGCTGAACCACACTTGTGTGCGGCAGCCGCAGCGCCGATGCTCCGTCTCTCCTGAGGAAACCGGAAGTGGCCGGAAGTTGTTATACGGCCGCAGAGAGGGTTGGAGACGGGTGTAGGTGACAGCTTCCCACTACTTTTACCTTATTTCCGGAACACCATTTCTGTTTTACTAATAAAGTTTTTTTTTCCATAAATACCCACAATGCTGTCACATCAAACTATCCTTGATAAAGTGCGCATGTCGCACGAAACGCGTAGGTACGGACAAAGATCTCACGGCAAGCTGTCACCTACACCCGTCTCCAACCCTCTCTGCGTCCGTATAACAACTTCCGGCCACTTCCGGTTACCTCAGGAGAGACGGAGCATCGGCGTAGCGGCTGCCGCACACAAGTGTGGTTCAGCTGTTCTCTGCGCTTGGAAGCCCTCTCAAATTACAACCTCAAAGAATCAGCATAAATCCTTAGCGCTCCTTTAAAAAACCTACAATATTTGATGAGCAGTCAAGAACCTGTGTAATTCATATGTGCACTTATTAAAGGAATGATCTAGCAAAGCTGCCCAGGTAATGAGCCTATTTTCAAAAGACCTAAGGTTATATAAACTAAGATGGGAGATCTATTGAAGATGGGAGGTTGCCTATAGCAACCAACCAGATTCTATCTATTATCTTCTAGAAGGTGTTAAATAAATAAGAAGTATAATCTGATTGGTTGTCATGGGCAACATCCCATCTGTAATAGAACTCCCATATTAGTAAATTTACCCACTAGATCCCAGTGGTGTTAATTTTTACCCTGGCTGGGTCCCACTTACCCCCCTTCATTGTGCGGACCACGGCAGTGGTGAGAGAGAAGACAATATGCCGCAGCACAGCCTCTCTCCCCAGCTCAACACACACTGCTCAGTTCCATGTGCTGAGCTGGGGAGAGAGACCAATGCAGCAGAAGCCTGTCATCTCTCTCCCTGTGCTTGATGAGGATCCCGCACCCCGCACACATTTTTTCATGGTGGCATGACCACTCCCCTTCTAGGAAGCCATGCCCCCTCCATTTTACCAGGGTCTGGCCAACCTGTTGATGCCCCTGCTAGAGCCAGAAGCAGATTTGCATACAGATTTGCATACAATGCAACAGAGCTGAACATTTAGCGGTAGACTGTACATGAGCCAAGGTACTCTATCAATGCAGTCTGTAATCAGCAGCAAAAAATATAGTGCTAGGGATTGTTTGAGGAGGTCCCTAAAACGGTATCTTGCCTAGGGATCCATGCAATCAAAGGGCCCTTTTTCAGAGCTGTTCAATAGGCTGCGTATGTTTACAGCCTAGTGAACAGGTAAATGATGCCCACCACCCAGCTAAATGCCCACGGCTCCCGAGGGGATGTGTGTGTGAATACATACCCTTACATGCGGCCGGACAGAGGAGAAATCATTTGATGGTCGCTGACCATCGAATGATTTCTGCGGCCTTTACTCTGAAAAGTAAGTCTATACTTACTTTTTAGATGCCCATTGATTGCCAAAAAGGGGACGGGCATTAATGTCATGTGAGCAGGCAGGCATCATGTGATTCGAGCAGGCAACGCTACGTCTGAGTTCTTAGGGGAACGCCCAGAGTTTTTATTGGGACCCCCATAAACACTGGGCGTTCCTCTGCTACCGCCTCCTGCCCATTCCCTTCAGGGATGGGCAAAGCTCGGTGACTGTGAAAACCGCCAAAGCCGTTCGCTCCCGGTATTTGCGCATGCACATATTCGCACATGAGAAGACCCCCAAACATTGGGGAAAGGGGACCCTAGATCCACCGCTGGGCACAATCTGGATGTTGCTGTGTGTGGGTGTGGTGGGGGAGTGTCCACAGACTCCCAGGAATCGATCAAACTCCAACAACATATAATTACCTACAAAGGGAAGCACTCCCCGTACTTTAAACAGACATCAACTGTATCATCAACGTTTCAGATGTATTGTCACAACTTTTGCTTCATGTTATTCTAAGTATATATTTTACTATCAGAAGTTGCTTTTAATAAAAATAACATGAAAACTGCTTTATAACATATATTTTGCCACTTTTATGCATTCCACAATGTGCTTGTATATGCTTCTGTATAATAGCATTTGTCCTCTCTCTCCCCTCTCCTCCTCCCACTCTCACACACTCTCTCTCCCCTTCTCATTTTCCAGATCTAGCCCCCCCTCTCTCTCTCTCTCGCTCTCTCTCTCCCCCCTCTCACTCCTTCTCTCATCTTCTTGCACCCTCCTTCCCTCCCCCATCCATTCTGTCATCTTCCAGCTCTACTCCCCAACACTCCCCTCCTCTCTCTCTCTCTCTCTCTCTCTCTCTGTCGCTCTCTCACTCTGTGTCTCACTCTGTCTCTTTATCATCCTCTCCTTTCCCCCTCTAGTACTTTATATATAAATTTAAGTCCTTATATTGCACAAATTAGTCATAAAAATTTACTTTCCAACAAAGTCCAACTTATTTTTTTACTATTTAAGACATAAAAAATAATAATTGTAATTTAGAAGATTCACAAAAAAAATATTGCTACAATAAAGCAGGCAAGGAAAGTTTTATGTACATTCAGTAGAAGAGTTTTATGTACATCCAGTAAAAGAAGTTCTATTGAGATGCAATTGTTTTGCAGATACTTGACCTAACAAATGTGCATTAGTATCTATTTATCTGTCACTTCAACACAGCTAAATTTTGCATAGTGCATATTTATAGTTCACTTTTGGATGCGCAAATTATTCTAAATGTGTTTTTTCTTTGCTGTGCCATTGATTTTAATGTTTAACAGATACTAACAGATAAACAGTAAATTTAATTTACATAATTAAGTTAATCTTTTAAATTTCAGCGTAGTGTATCATGGGTTTTGTGGGCATTTAAATTGGATTATACCATTAAAACTCCTATTAAAATAAACAAAATAGGATTAAAAAGAAGACTTTCTTTTAACATTACTCAACATCATCAATCTCCTATCTGGCTTATTTTCAGTACAATAAAATGGCAATTGTATCTTTTCCACTGTTGCCTTACAAAAAAAAACAAAAAACTGGTAATAAAAAAGGGAAAAGACCGCTGTGAAATGGTTGAGAGTCTATTGCCTTATTGAAAAATAAATTGTTCTTCTAAGCACCCTCAACCAGAATGTCTATTTCATAAAGATTTCAGCCTTTCAAATGCAACTTTTTTGTGCTGGATGAACAGACTAATGTACCATGCATTCTTCTATGAGTATCAGTTTATGCAACATTGAAAGAGTCAATTCATTTACATAATTCCAATGGTATTACTATCACTTTAAGGTAGGATGGCTAGAACAGGAGTAATGTCTACTCACATCTGATTTTCCATTATGTTTGCCATTTTGACAAATTAATCATGGCATGGAAATAATTAATAACACTTATGACAAACTAAACCTTATACCCATGGGCCTCAACTTTTTACATCAGCAATCTGATATTAATGCGAATAAGATTTAGTGATTTAGTGTGTACCTTAACAGTTGACAATGCCTAAGGCTGAACAAAATTAATATTTTGTTTCCCATCTGGAGGCTTCAGTAAAATTAATGAGGAATAGCGATCATTTGTAATGTATGGGTATACTCACAATTCAGCGGCTAAGCTTGTCTTCCTCTTTTGTATTCTGCCTAGAACATTTATGGTGGGAATTGACAGTAGAGGAATGAAATTAATATTATGAAAACATTGAATGGAATGAGGGATATAGCTGGATTTTTTTAAATTCTATTTCTTTCATTATTTTTTTTGTATAATGATGACCAGATAAGTAATTTGTATGTTTTGTTTGTTTAAACTAAACCACTCCAGCTTTGCTTACTGTACATAAGGACTTACATCATTTTTTTCCTGGAGAAACCAGAAAACACATACTAATCTGTACCTAGTGTAAAATAAAGTCCATTGCTGTTATGTAGCTTTATGCTTTAAGCAATTAAGCCAAGACAAACTCTTTTCTTTGATTTGCAACATTAAATATGTCATTGCTCACCTCCCTTATTGTCATAGATTAGTGTTTCGTACACCTAAACCAGGGGTGTCGAACACAAGGCCCGTGGGGCAAATCCGGCCCGCCAGACCTCTTCATGTGGCCCGCGCAGCCGCCGCCAGCCTTCACCTTTTATTCTCGATTTTTTTTTTAAACAAGAAAGCCGCCTCTTCAGCGCATGCGTGGCAGCCTACAAGCCAGAGAACGTGTGTCCTCTAGCGCAGTGCCGCCGGTCGTCAACCCCTCCTCCGCTCCCACCTGCTGTATAGGAGCCAGAGAGAGGAAAGAGCAGGTCCATCGTGGTGAATGGTGCTGCTGCTGCACGCTCCAGGTCACTTACTGCTGAGTGTGCACTGCACAGTGACCGGGAGCACGCTGCCCCCCACTCCTGGATAGATAGTGCGAGGAGCGCTACTCACAGGAGGGAGGGGGAAATGCGCCTGTGTGAGAGCGCAGCTGTGTCCTTGGTGGTGGAGCAGCTCAGACTGGAGTGGACGCATCAGAGCGGGTAAGTGTCAAACTCTCTGCCTATGTGTGTGTGTGTGTACTGGCACATTGCAGCCCATCATTAATTGCTGTGTCCCATGATAATAAGCAGGACATACTGTATGCCCTAAGACTGAGTGCTGTCCCCCTGTGCAGGCAGTGTGTGCCCTAATGCACTGCAGTTCACAGCAATAGCAGGAGGGAAATGCTACTGCTGAGTTACAGTGGTATTATTTGGGACATACTTGTATGAAGGACACTATTATGATAATAAAGAGTGGACACATAGTCCTACAGATACAACCGGCCCTTTGAGGGTGACCAAACTGCTGATGCGGCCCCCGATGAATTTGAGTTTGACACCCCTGGTCCTAAACTTTCCATGACAAATGCTCTATAAAATTGTGAAAACCGCATGAAAATCCATCCGGTGGTTCATGTGATTAGCCTTAAAAACTGACATAAGCCTACTGGGGACTTTTTTATGCTGTCGATCCGTCGAGCAGCAGCATTTACTTGTTTGCTAGGCTGCGAAGATATGCATCCTAGCAAACAGGTCTGAATCAGTGTCATGTTACTAAAGCACTGTGTCATGGTTACTAAAGACTTTCTGATAATATATGTTCATAGTCTTAATTATAAAGCAAAAAGGATTAATCTGTTCATCAGCATCACTCGGGTGACTAGTGGGGCCCCAGTGGGACTGACACAGCATGTTTGTGCGGTGCAAAGGAGCAGCACATTCCGACTGCCATAATCATCCATACTGAATAAAGGGGCACATGAGTTATACCATGCTTTCTATAATAAATGGAGTAAAAGGCATATAAAAGCAGAATCCCAGGATACATTGGAATAATAGCTGCTTTTTATAGTGCCTGAGAGGACGGGGTCATACATACTGACATGTATAACTATACTGTAATGCTAATAATGTGCAGGAAGACAAGAAAGTCCTGTAGCCTTGTTACGTACAGCTTGCTGAGGAGTTTATAAAGACACTAGTGAGCCCGCTCGAAGCAAAAGCTTCGAAAGCTAGTCTGCTACCTTCTGTGTTTGTGCATGTGTGAGAGAGAAAGAGATGTAGTTTCACTTGATGTAGTTTCAATTCCTGCCAACAGATGGCAGTGTTTCCTAGACACACGGACACTAGACATATATATATATAGATGATAGTGGACATTTTTCAAAAGCATTTTAGTTATTGCTTAGAGATATCATTTTCATAGAAGAAACCAAGATAAAAATGAAAGGGTGACAGGTTACATTGCCGAGCCGATAAAAGGTATATGAAAACTGTTCATTTGGAGCAGAGTTGTTTGATGCCCGAATAGACCCTTTAGTTTGTGGGATGGCAAGTGGGGCTGTGCCTGAACTGACCTTAGTGCAGACAGTGGGGTTTATTCAGAGCTGATCGCTGTTGTGCGAATTCACAAGTGGAACGATTATCGAACAACTGCGCATGTTTACAGTTCTTAGCATGCATGCACAAGGCCAAACAGCGGCAAAAATCATAAATTGCTTTTTCGCAATCCCCTCACAAGTTGACATGACAGGAAGTTTGTTTTTCCGGATGGTAAACTGCCATTTTCTGAGAGTGTCAGGAAAAACACAGGCATGCGAAGGCATTTTCAGGGAGGGTGTGTGACATTACCACTGGCCTCGATCGGCCTGTCTCCATCACAGAGTTATGGAAGGGTCAGAGTTATTCACACTTGCACAAACTGGAAAAATCATTCAGTGGTGAGTAAGTTGCATATGGATTTGCAGCTGGCCAGTGTTTTTACCGCATTTTGCCTTTAGTACAGTACATCCCACCCTACATCAGCACAGTTATCCTTTCCTCCTTTCCTGAAGCTTTACTGTAAAGAAGCCTGCAACAACCACTGTGCCCTGGTTACTAAATAAGTTCTGGAAATTTGAGTCACAGACTACGGCCCTTATTCAGATCTGATCACAGTACAAATTTGTTCTTAAAATGGGCAAAACCAATGTACAGGTACACTGCAGATGGGGCAGATGTAACATGGCCCTGTCCCGTCCTGTAACAACTGTGCCTACCCTCCTTTTGGAAAATGCCGCTCCCCACCCCCAGTCACTGATGTAGTGCCACCGATGCCACAGACCTGTACCACACATGCATATTACAGATCTGGCACATGCACAAAGTTCACTGCACTCAAGCCCCCCCATGCAGCTTACCAATCAGTTGTGACCTCTCATCCCATTTATTTCATTTAAATCATGTTCCGCAAAAACAAAATCATATTTTAGCCTGTGTTC
The DNA here is from genome assembly GCF_055691185.1 of Crinia signifera. Classification (NCBI taxonomy): domain Eukaryota; kingdom Metazoa; phylum Chordata; class Amphibia; order Anura; family Myobatrachidae; genus Crinia; species Crinia signifera. The sequence continues at coordinate 267,009,980 of NC_139219.1, read as the reverse complement.
TCCAAGGCTCACTTATACTCATAGTAATATTTAGTGAGGAATATCCCTAATGTGCGCAACACCACCCTGTAGACCAATGCAGAGACCACTCTCGTTCACAAATCTACACATTTTCCTTGCCACTGTAAGCCTACAATGTTAGTAAAAGCATTTGCATTACTGGTATATACATCTACAGTACAGTATTACTGGGGGACATTGGGCCAAATTAAAACCTCATCGCAGTGGCGTAACAATAGCCCCGCAGACGCCGTGGTCGCGGGGAGGCGCTGATTAAGTGTGGGCCTTGGGGGTCTGCTGGGCTATCATGCGCTACACTGTTGGAGTCTGTGACCCAACCTTGCCCCTCTGTTCGTAGCAGCCGACAGGAGTCAGGACCCACGACCCACGACCAACCTTGATGTTCGCCTCCGGGACCGCAGATCTACTTGTCTCTTGTCTGCGGTCCCAGCTCCCCTCCTTTCAGGCTTCTGTTAATGAAAATGAACTTCACAAAATGGCCACCCCCTAACAGCAGACTGTTTTTGCGGATGCTAGAGGAGGCCGCACTTACCTCTCGGCGGCGAGCAGAGGGATAAGTGCAGGGTGGGCTTTATTTTAGGAGGGGGGGCGCACCCAAAATTGCTGGCGGGGGTGCCAAATAAATAGTTACGCCACTGCCTCGTAGCACGCTGCAAATTCAAAGGCCTATTATTTCTCAAAAGACTGCAGCTGCATGCAGCCTGTAGAACGCATGCACGAGGCCTGCAATAAAATCATGTTACTTTTTTGATCGCTGTCCGTACACAAGTTGATTTACAGAAGCCGACATTTGAGGGTGGTATCTGCACATTTTCTGGGTGTGTCATGGAAAATTCAGGTGTACCCAGGCTATTTAGGGGAAGTCATGTGATGTCAGCACTGGCCCCGAATAGCCTGCTTCTATTGCAGCCAGTGAGTAAGTCCTGGGTTATGTACAGACTGCACACACTGGAAAAAAATCATTTAATGTTTAGCAGCTCGCTAATGGATTTGCAGCTAATCGCAGATCCAGCTAATTTCCGCAAGTCCTGCTAAATGGCGCATACATGATCGCAGCGCTCCAAAAAAATAGCAGCCCAGCGTACTGGTCTGAATTAGGCCCATTATATGGATTTAAATGATGCCACACTGAGTGTACACAGATTTGCTTCAAGACTTTTGCACTTTCATGCCTGACTTTTGTGTGGTATGCTTCTTATCATATGTACAACATTATTAATATATTTTATTTGATGCGCTGTTTTCCAGTATACAACTAAATAATAAGAATTTTGTGCCTAGATGAGTATCTGACTTCCCACTGCAAACCCACCTCGAGACCAGGAGTAATCTGCTTGTCTTTTATAAACCCTGTCCCCAGGTTAAAATTCACAGACACTTCTACTTATGTTCTTTCAATGTTGATTAAAGCCAAATTCTTGCCACAGCTGCCATCTTGGTCCCAGACACCAACTTGGAGAGCAACTCCAGACGCACAATACAGGTGCAATTATATAAAACATGCAATTTTGCTTTTTTATAAAACACAGCCATTGTACAGTAAAAGATCCCCATGGTGCTTTAGTGTTACATGGCCCTTTAAAATGTCTGGTTTCCTTGATCTACCCAGTTCTCAAATAACAGCCCTGTAGCATCAATGTAAACAGCAAAAATAATTACATCTTTACAAAGCTATTGTGGAGTCTTCCGACATTATAAGGATGCTGCCCTATTTCTGTCTGACATCCAAACAAGATGCTAGGATTCTGTGTTACTGTGATCTTAACAATGAGTAGTTTATGAAGATTAATGGTTGTCATGCCACCGTGTCTTGTGGAGTAAAAGGTCTTTCACTTTCTCCAGTCTTCATAAGATGCCCACACATTTCTGAAAGCACGTTTCCAACTCATCAATCATTTCAACCTTTTTAGGCAGTGTAGCTTTAACTAGGAAGCCTGTAGTAAATGGGAATCAACAAACATAAACAGACGTACAGACGCGGCCAGTACCCATAAAGCATTTGTCACTTTTTTAATCAGCCGCAACCATTATTCATTAAAGTTAAAAGAAGGAAGTCAAAGATGTCACGTCTTTCCTTTGTCATCACATGTAAAAGGATATTTTTTATTTCTATCAATATATGATTTCACATAAAAAATCCTTTATACGGGACAGTAATTTTTTCAGTTTTATCTATTAAAAGGTCTTAAAATGTTTTATGGCTATTCACAATACATCAAACTAATCATTTTAATTCTTGTGTTAACAATAATTTCATGCTTCTTAACTAATTACTTATACCCTGATTACACCAGAAAATGCAGGGACTTACCTGGGAATATGGTCTCTGGATAATGCAGGGACATTCCCGAGTTGGCCCCTTTCACACCAGCCTAGTCCCTGCATTTACTAGTTCCCAGGGGGCTGGTGACGCGGGACTCGCCCCAGTGGCAGCGCTCACTACCATCACCATGGCCCGCAACGGCAAGCTGGGTAAGTACCTTTCAAACTGGGCTGTATCCCATCAGTCCGGGATTTTGGCCCGGTAGCCAGTGCTAGTCCCCGGTTGTTCCCAGGGCCAACCCGGGAATTTTGGCTGGTGTGAAAGGGGTATTAGTAAAGTCATGATTCAGGATAGGGACCTTCACACATGATTACATTTTGGATTGTTTCTTAATATTATATTTATTTTAGATTTTTTCTTCATAATACTGTAAAGATATTCTTGTGTGGTTAAATTTGACTGATCCAACTTTTCTGTTAGGATGCACAGTCACTTGAGAAAGCTACGCATTACAATATTAACACCCATAACAATGAGTCAATGTTACATTGTCACAAGTAAAACAGTCTTAGGGCCTAATTCAAGATCACTCAAAACGGGGCAAATTTGGCCCCGTTCCAATGATTCATATATATATATATATATATATATATATATATATATATATATATATATATAAAAATCTAAATTAAAATTACAGTATATTTCAATGCAAAGGGGCAAACTAACAAGGCAACTAGCACTTGGTGAACCTTTAAAATGATTAAAAAGTCTAGGTTTAGAGCTACTGATTGCGAAAAAATACCAAGAGAATTGAGACACTTTTAAATGCATCATTTTTCATGGTATCCGGTCCCAGGGTCGCCAGTGACTCGGTCGATACCTAAGAATGCTCGACATACCTTAGGTTAACAATGACATAAGGTTGACACAAGCTTATGGCCGACATGGTCGACACAAGTTTTTGTGTTTTTATGGTTTAGACCGACTTGGTTCATACTTTACTATCCAAGTGGCCATAGAGTGAGAATATAATAGTGTGCCCAGCGCAGCGTGGCACCGCACCCAAAGCATGACAAGTGCAGCCAGGCATGTGAGGGGAGGTGGTACACTTATATGGTGTCCATGTCAACATATGTTGACACAACAACAAAAAAATGGGAAACTCATGTCGACCTTTTGAGTGTTGACCATATCCATGTCGACCTTAAGCTTTTGTGGACCTGTCAGTGTCGACCTATGGTATGTCGACCATATTTTATCGGTCAACCTAGTGACTGTCAACCTAGACATTGTCGACCACCTATACTATAACCATTTTTCACTGATTGGTTGGGAGTCAGTGTCTTATTTGACCTGTGTACCTGATTTTTTACAGCGTTTCCTAACCCGAGGGGCTGCTTTCATCCACGGATAATACGATGTAGAACATTACTTACCTTTGCAGGTAAAATTCCCATTCTTATTGCCATTTTGTATTTATCTGGAGTCAGAGTTCAGACACTACAAATGTAAAACAATATAACAGTTTGTCACAATCATGTTGATTCTGCTTTTTTATTGCAAGGGCATCATTATTCAACATGAGATGCCTAAAGGAACAGTTTTGAATACAGAGTACTGTGGGAATTTGCTGAAGAATGAATTGTGTTCCATTAGGATAAAAAGCAACTTTAAAAAAAAAATAGAACATTTAGCTGCGTGACAATGCAAGACTGACAATCAATGAAAATGCATGCCCTTCCTGTATTTGCTAAGTTCAACCCATACGCCCTTATGGCCTTCATCAGAAAATATACCCCCCCCCCATCTCTTTCTTAAATTTTTTTTTAAAAACGATGTCATAAATAGTGAGGCCCCGTGCTAGGAAACAAGTACCCGATTTTTTGACTGTCGACCTTCCCCATGTCAACCCTTGTGTTGACCCAATGACCCTGTGGACCTAACCTCATGTCGACCATTTCCGGTGTCAACTTAGGCCCATTTCGACCCAATGCATGTCGACCTTAGGTGTGACAACCTAATGACTGTACAAGGGCGTAACTACCATTGGTGCAGGGGGTGCAGCTGCTATGGGGCCCAGAGCTGAGAGGGGCCCACTTTGTCTGTCAAAGTTACATGTGCTGTATATATTTTTCAACATTAGGTGATAAATAGGGGCCCTTACAAACTTTTGCTATGGGGCCCACATGTATCTAGTTACGCCACTCCGACTGTATACCCTCTCATCCAATGCGCCGACTGCACATTACCATACTTCTTCCTCTACGTCTTCTGAACTGTAAAGACATGCCCCAGAGTGCCCTATACACACCTGGTAGCGATAATATACACCATGATTAGCACTGACCGCTGCATCGGGTGCATAGGAATCCTGACTGTTAAAACCCCGACACTTGGGATCCCGACGGCCACCGGGTATTCTTCCTCATGGGTGTCCACGACGCCCATAGAGGGAGAATAGAATAGGTGGCGAGCGTAGCCATCGGGAATGCATAGATGTGGCAAATGAAATGACCATGCCATTGTTGCATAAATTGCAATGAATTCACTTGATGTTTTTACAGTATTTGCATTTTATTCCAAATATAATTTATTGCAGTACTTAAAATTTTTAAATACATTATATACATTTAATGTGGCAATTCAGAGATGTGCACCCATGTGTTTTGGTTCTAATTCATCATTTTTTAAATTTATTTTGGCAACAGGGATTGTGTTCGGATTTGTAACTACTTATAAGTAGTTAGGAGATAACTACTTATAACTGTTTATCGCGACGTGTATGGGCACCTTTAGATTTGGGTTTCTGGAGATTTCTGGAGAACCAAACTAGATATATCTATTGCTATTTATCCTACTGAATGTTTTAAATGTGGTCCTACATCTTTGCCTGCACTGTTATATACATACTCGAGTATAAGTCGACCCAATTATAAGCCGAGGCACCTAATTTTACAACAAAAAAACTGTGAAAACGTATAAATTCACCATCGGTACTCTCATGCTTAAAACCCTTAACACTTAACTTACTAAACTTATCTAAAAATAACGACATGGACACAAGTGCTGGCATTTTAAATAATGAATGTCAATAATATTGGTGGCGGCACTAAAGAACGGTCAGCTTAAAGAAAAGGGGGTGGGTAGGATCACCATAGCATTCACACACCGCTGGTGATCAACTCTCCCAGCCAACCACCTGGGTCGGTGGTGGCAGCCATCTTCCGTGCAAAGAATTATGGCTCGTGACAATCGATGCCTGGAGAGCGCACCCACTAATCTACACACATTCCATCTACACAATTGACCGTTCTTTACCGCCGCCTAAATGAAGAAAATAGAGACAGAAAAATAGGGATGGGAGGGTGGGGAAAAACTTACAGAGAGGAAGCAACTTCCTAATCACAAGACCCTTCTCTCCTTCCAACTCATCCCCTTGCACCCATTGGCTGCCAGACGAGGCACACTATCTGTCTCTAACAAAACTGTTAACTCCATGCAGCATGATCCCCCTTCGGTGATTTATGTCACCTCCAGCTTAATCAGCCATCGGTGTTACTTTGACTCAAGTGGGACCCTCACTCGAGTATAAGCCGAGGGGGGCTTTTTCAGCATAAAAAATGTTCTGAATTAAGTAGGCTTATACTCGAGTATATATGGTACTTAATAAGTTAGAGTTGTACATAACAAAATTGCTGTCTGGACGATGTTATCCAAAGTATGATATCTCTTTAAGTGAATTATTATTATTATTATTATTATTATTATTATTATGTCTTATCAGCTTTCTCAGTCATCACACTGATCTTTTAATCTCGCCTATAGAGTTTTCATTATGGGGTGACCTCTTCTCCCTGTGACCAATATGTCCTCCACACACACCAGAAAGACTATGTCCGGACCAGGGAGAGATAGAGGGGGACATTTACCAAAATGGATTCGTAGAAAAAAGGTGTATTCGTAGGGAGAAATACACCTTTTTTTTACGAATTTGTATTTTCGGGTTTTACAATCCCAAAAATACAACAATTCGTATTCCTAAAGATGGAACATTCGTATTTGTATTTACAAATACGAATGTCTACACCATCGATAGGATACGACATAAATCACCATTCAAAAGAATGGTGATTCCTGAGTTACTAAGCAGCCGTACTGATAATACGGCTGCTAAGTGGTGTAAAACACCCACGCAAATATGACAGGAAAATACACCTTGCTTTCCCTGTCGTATTTGCTTTAAGCCTGCACGGATCAGTCAGATCCGTGCAGGCTTCAGTGTAAAAAAATAGAAAAATTTAATAAATAAAAAAAAAAATCGGCGTGGGGTCCCCCCCACAGCCGAAACCTGCACCAGGCTGAAGGAGCCTAGAGCCGGTAATTAAAAATCAGGGAACCCGACAAATAGGGGTTCCCCGATTTTTAACAACCAGCCCCAGGCTCCTGCTCTGGGGCTGGTTACCAAAATACGGGGGACAAAATGACTAGGGGTCCCCCGTATTTTAAGAACCAGCCCCAGGCAAAACCAGCCAGCAGGGTAATGCCACAGCCGGGGGGAGACTTTTTATACAAGTCCCCCCGGCCAAAACATTAACCCCCTGACCGGTCAGCCTGGCCAGGGGCCCTGGGGGAGTGGGGACCCCCCCAATGAAGGGGTCCCCCCCCTCCAGGACTTACCTGACCAGGCTGAAGCCTGGTACTGTCCCCGATGCCCCTGGGCAGTGGGCATCGGGCTGATAAATGGTGTAAAAATAAGGATAAACTATTGTTTTTTACTGTGGCACTACAAGTGCCAGCAAGCCTCCCCAGCAAGCTGGGACTTGGTGAAACACAAGTCCCAGCCTGCTGGGCATTAAAGGGCCCGCTGGCACTTGTAGTTCCACAGTTAAAAAAATAGTACAATAAACACACACTGACACAATGAAAATAAAAGTTTAATACATACATTACATACATACTGATACTTACCTTTCTTGATCCCGTAGGTAGCCCTGGTCCTGATGTCCTGTGTCGTCCTCCAGGTCCATGTCGGCGGTCCGTGTCGTCCTCCAGGTCCATGTCAGCGGTCCGTGTCGTCCTCCAGGTCCATGGCGGTGTCCGGGTCCGAAGAAATCCATGTTGGAGCTGTGGAAGGAAATCCTACTCACCTGGTCCTGTGCTGAAGAAGTCTTCTCTTGGTCCGAAGTAATCCAGGTAATGTTCAAGCTGCCGGCGCTCCCCGCTGTCTCCGCATCGCACTGAGGAGAGATGCAGAGATATTTCATACTCGGCGCCTCTCCTCAGAATGATTTCTATTGGCCGCCTAGTGGCCAATCAGGAGCCAAGAAAGTAGGCTCCTGATTGGCCGCTAGGCGGCCAATAGAATTCATCCTGAGGAGAGGCGCCGAGTATGAAATATCTCAGCATCTCTCCTCAGTGCGATGCGGAGACAGCGGGGAGCGCCGGCAGCTTGAACATTACCTGGATTACGTCGGACCAAGAGAAGACTTCTTCAGCACAGGACCAGGTGAGTAGGATTTCCTTCCACAGTTCCAACATGGATTTCTTCGGACCCGGACACCGCCGTGGGCCTGGAGGACGACACGGACCGCCGACATGGACCTGGAGGACGACACGGACCGCCGACATGGACCTGGAGGACGACACAGGACATCAGGACCAGGGCTACCTACGGGATCAAGAAAGGTAAGTATCAGTATGTATGTAATGTATGTATTAAACTTTTATTTTCATTGTGTCAGTGTGTGTTTATTGTACAATTTTTTTAACTGTGGAACTACAAGTGCCAGCGGGCCCTTTAATGCCCAGCAGGCTGGGACTTGTGGTTCTCCAAGTCCCAGCTTGCTGGGGAGGCTTGCTGGCACTTGTAGTGCCACAGTAAAAAACAATAGTTTCATCTTTTTTTTTTACACTTGAATCAGCCCGATGCCCACCGCCCAGGGGCATCGGGGACAGTACCAGGCTTCAGCCTGGTCAGGTAAGTCCTGGAGAGGGGGACCCCTTCATTGGGGCGGTCCCCACTCCCCCAGGGCCCCTGTCCAGGCTGACTGGTCGGTAGGGATGAATGCTTTGGCCGGGGGGACTTGTATAAAAAGTCTCCCCCCGGCTGTGGCATTACCCTGCTGGCTGGTTTTGCCTGGGGCTGGTTCTTGAAATACGGGGGGATCCCTAGTCATTTTGCCCCCCCCGTATTTTGAGAACCAGCCCCAGAGCAGGAGCCTGGGGCTGGTTGTTAAAAATCAGGGAACCCCTATTTGTCGGGTTCCCTGATTTTTAATTACCGGCTCCAGGCTCCTTCAGCCTGGTGCTGGTTTCGGCTGTGGGGTGGACCCCACGCCGATTTTTTTTTTTTATTTTTTTTTTTTTTCTATTGTTTTTTACACTCTGCAGCCCGCACAGATCTGACTGATCCGTGCAGACTGCTAGAAACATTCGTATTAGCGGCCGTATATATGGCCAGCTAATACGAATGGTTACACCATCGGAGGGTTACAAAGCAGTCGTATCTGACTGCTTTGTAATTTCTCCTCCGGAACACGACTTTGCATACGACTAAAACAGTCGTATGCAGCCATAGGGGAAATACCAATACGAAAAACTAGGTTTTTCATATTGGTAAATTTCCCCCAGAGCACCAATAGATGGAAATAGGTAAAGTCCCAACACTAACCAATATGTTTCAGGCATCCATAATGCCCTTTTTCAAGGTTTAGAGGGTGACTTCTGGTTTTTGGTATTTATACCTGAAGGATCAGCCCATGTGTTAAGTGGGCAAAGTAAAATATGGTAAGTATCCAATTCCCATGAAGTATGGTAAACACGTTTATCCTATCTATTACAATACATTCTATCTAACAACTAATACAGCATTAACATACAAAGAATCCGCTGATATTAAAACAGGAAGTGTATGTTAATAGATATACGGCTGTTGTGGTTATTTACACAGAGACCGGAGTCCTGCCGCTTGATTCACTATATACAGGTCCGGCAGGGCCAGATCGCTCTGAAGGCACCAAACAAGTCTGCCATTTGTTTTTGTGAGTTCCGGCAACAAATGTAAAAGCTAGTAGATGTAGTTTCACTCGCTAAGTGTTTCGGAGCCTCTCAGACACTATAAATATATATAGATGATATAACTGTCTTATACTGGGCATACATGATGAGATAAAATGCCTGTCAGCAAGGGCGTAACTACCATAGGTGCAAGGGGTGCAGCTGCTATGGGGCCCAGAGCTGCAGGGGGCCCATCTTTGCTGTTTAAGTAATAAGTTTTACATACTTTTATCACCATCAGTTGCTAAATTGGGGGCCCTTACAAATTTTTGCTATGGGGCCTATGAATATCTAGTTATGCCCCTCCCTGCCTGAATGATACCAGAACAGATATTCTGGGTATACAAAGTGAGATCTCTCACTAGATCGCTTAGAAAATGCCCCTACATCGGTCCGTGTGTAGGGGCATAGTGATAGCGATACACTTCCCCACGCGTCTCTATCATCTGGCGATTAATATCCAGCACGATGGATAAATCCAGTTAAACCCCGGTCAGGCAGAGTGTTATTACCGGGAGGAACACTGGCCCCTGACAGATCGCTCAGCACACATCGCTGACACATCGCTGTGTGCTGAGCGATCTTGCTGAGCATTCTGAGCGTTCTAGAATCACTCACAATGCTCAGCAAATCTTCCGCTGTATAGGCCCCAAAAGTGTAGGGCAAGTGATATTTGGGTTTTTCCCCCACTATGACGAAACAGGGGAAACATGCAGTGCATACCAAGTCCTAGTTGGCTGACTTTTTAGCTTAAAAAATATTGAATTAGAAGAACATGTTGAACAATTTGTCACGACCTACCGATCCATATTGACTTTGGAATATTCACACTCACAGACAGTACAATTCTGTTTTCAGAAGGATCACCCAGATAATTGTATAATGTATGATCACTATTAGTTTTATTGTATTGAATTGAAGATCCCATTTTTTTTTACGACAAAAACATGTTCACTCCTAGACATGCTAGCCTGCAATAGGTAGGATAAAAAAAAAAACAGGCATACTACATATAAGCAAAAGCTATTACAAAATGAAAATGTATTGGTTGTATGAAGTGTTATAAACAACAAAAAACTTTCCGCAAGAACGGGAAAAACAATATAAAGTGATATAACATACACAGCCTGGCCTACAAATTATTATATTTCCTATTTGCCCACGGAATTATCACAAAACTAGGTGTTAATGCCCTGTGCAATAATCTTCAACTTATTGCAACTGTGATCTGCAAAAATAACGCTGAGTTCCAGGATGACATTTAATAATCGGTCATACTGTATAAAAATATTCTCTCACCACTTACTGTAATGATAAGATTATTTATTATATAGTTAATTTTGGGCAGTGACTGATAAAATATTTAAAAGAAACCCTGATGGAAATTGTACTTGAACAAGAAGTAGCTTCTGTTGTGTTCTTTATAATATAAATCTACTTCATTAGAGTTATTTATGGAAGCATTCTTCAGTAACTGATTTCCTATGCAGTGATTTAATCTAGAATGATTTTAAAATGTAGCTGTAATATGGTTGTATAAGAACATTCTTTTTTACTGGTCCACTGTAGTCTGCAATCTCTGTCTGAATGCACAAGCAGTGCTGAAAAGGTAGGCAGTGCTTTGAAGTATCACACCAATTATGGGATTTAACCTTGGAGGTCACAGTTTGATTATTTAAACAATGGCAGTGTAATTGTGTCTCAATTCTAGGCTTTCTGCAGTTACTAAGCATTTAGCTGCTACAGAGGAGAAAATTTCACAAGGCTGCTTAGCTGGCATTGACCTGTGTTTGATCGGGTTAGACAGCATTCGGCCGATCACTTTCTACTTTCTGAATTATTCAGCTCTCTGTAATATAATTTGATGGCAGAATCAAAAGAAATCTCAAGTACATTTCATGTTTTCACAGTAACGTTTAAACATCACGTTTATAATCAAACAACAGAAAAAAAACAGCTTTACGTTCCAGGTTTTGAATTTTTTTTTTACATTATCCACCGTCTTTTCAAAACTTCAAACAAATCTAAAAGCAGGATGTGAATTGTTGTGAAATTCACGTGCCTCTTTATTCAGGGGTGTTACTGTGTCATTATTGATGTTGGAGAGCTGAAATGGGCTATTCTACCCTGCTGGTTAAACTGCTTAATTCCATTATATTAGATGTCTCTGAGAAAGTACATCTGCTTGCTGAAAATGTAAATGATTCTCTTTACAACGCATTGCTGTCTTTGTCATTATTTGTGAGTTCAATAACATCCTATCTCACTCTAAAAACCATAAAATCTACTATAATAATAACACCAAAAATATTTTATATGCAATAATTAGCATGCCAAGAAGGGGGAAAAAAGTGGAGAATGGGAATGTCACATTAAAATAAAATAAAGGTGAGGCTGCTTTCACGAGCTGCTAATACAATACAGTTCAATTCTTAAAGTGCATGTTACTGTGGATAAATAAGCAATATCTTACATTTAACTGACTGATCGTTTAAAAACATGGCGTTAAATGATGCTGTCAGTTACGGGGTTCGATAAGTTAGACAGTTGTTTTATCATGTGGGAAAATTAAATACTGATGCAGCACAATTTTTTTTTTTTATACCAAACAATGCCCATCAGAGCAATATATTCTGCCCTGCAGGTCCCACTAACATATTTTAGCATGCCATGGCTTTTAAATTGCCAGGTTATCACAAAACGAAAACTGGAGGCTCTAAATAAAACTTGAATTGTGACAGTTTTTTTCATGCTGTAGTTTGTTGTAATGACCAAGGGATTCAGCATTGACCGCAAAGTATTTTTTTTTATCTAATGGACAAAATTATGGGCAATGCAGGTGGGGCTGAGAGAGTTAGATTTGGGTTATTTATTTTGTTTCTGTGCAGGGTAAATACAGGCTGCTTTATTTTACACTGCAATTTAGATTTCAGTTTGAAAACACCACACCCAAATTAACCCGCCCAGTGCACATGGTTTTGTCCATTGGAAAAAAATTTGAACTACGATCAACTTTGAATCAGGTACTTAGTACTGAAGGAGGTGTACTGCAGGATTCTAGGTTTGTACCCAGTTAAACCCAGTGTGTCTATATGTTGTACAATATAAATATAGACATTGCAGCAGCAAACTCATCACAATTAAAAGCAATTACTACCACCCTCGCATAACTGCCAACTGTCCCGATTACAGCATCGTCACCTGGGCAGGGGGGGAGTTAGTGGGGGATGGGGGGGGGGGAGGAGATCACTGTAGATATCTCCGGCTAACCCCAGAGTGGTGAATGTGCATGGCATCCCTTCACGGCACGGCATCTCTTCGGTGCAGAGAGGGAGGGCAGGGAGGGAGCCGAGGGCTGCTTGGCTGCTGGGCATGCCCCCGAAAATAGGAGTCTTAAGTACAGCTTACTTTTGGCCCAGCAGGTCCCAGGTTTCCAATGGACAAAAGTTGGGAGGTATGCCCTAGGAAAATGGTTTTTGGAAGATGACTTTTTCATGTCAGTTCTTGGAAAAATGGAAAACAAAGGGACATGCACCCCAAACGTCACACCCATTTTCTTGTTTTTGAACTGTATGTGTTTCACTGACATTTCATTATATCATAAGCTCAAATGTATCTGTCCTCTGTCAAGAGCATATTGCAGAAATTTAGTCTACGCCCTCAATCATAACTCCCAACTTTCCGGAAGACAGACTTCCGCATAGCCCACTGAGTGTGCTTCAAAAAGTGATGTGGTCTATGTTGCCACTGTGGGGACATGGCCAGTACTGTGTGAGCTGCTGGCCATGCCCCTTGTCCCCCCTGTCTGCTGTATAGATGCTGTGCAAACAGCATCTTTTCATCACAATTCTGCTCAGTATAACAGCTTGTAAAAGGGGGCTCTCAATTGCTCCCCCCCCATGGTTTATTGCTAGCTATGAGTGGGACACGTGATGTCCTATAAAAAAATGGATGGCCCTGCAAAAATGGCCGTGAATTGTCACGATCATGGCCAGATCTCGACAATCCACGTCCGTTTACATGGACACGTCCCCTTTTTCACCGATCGGCAGACGGGACATTCAATGCCGCCTGGTCAAGCAAAACGAAAATGGGCCAGGGTCACGGCTGTAGGGAGGGTCTGACAGTCGTGACCCGGGATTGAATACCCCCCTTTAAATCTTAAATGTGGGGTTTTTAATTGCAAAAATTACATGATTTTAGTTGGTTTTAATTATTGATTGTTTTTTTATTTTTTTAACCAGCCCAAAAACAAATTAAAACTAAAACTCTTGACGATGGATTTGACAAAACCAAAACATGATAATGAATTTGAATAAAAACAAAAACACACGGATCCAGGCACATCTTTACTTTTTATTCCTCTTACTTTTTCGAGTTGTGGTTCATACTGTGGCCCTGCAGCCTTTGAGAACCTGTTCACAACTGGAAACACTCTGACAAGACAAATGGCACAGACGTATACTTAATGTACATCATACATTCAAGCATTTTATGTCTGAGCGACCTTTAAAAATCTGAAAAATTGATCATGTGCGATTGTTTTTTGTGTGTTTTTAGTTATTTTTTTAGAAAGAAAGAAAATAAAAAGTGAATTTCCTGACCTTTTCCTCCCACTCTTTCTCTTTTATTTAGGAAAACCAGTCTTTGTACATAATAATAATTCAAAACCAATGTAATAATAAAATGGGCCTGAATAATAGATTGATATTTTCACCAGAAAATGTTTGCTTACTCACATAAAGTAATTTGCCTCTTAACACAGCTGGGTCCCCCTTTTCAGTGTGTTTTATTTTTTATGAAGTAAAGAGAAACATTATTTTTGTAAACCAGTGTTTTAATTTAATTGATCACAAGCCACTGGCCTAGAATACCAATAGTTACCTTATATGTACCACTCAATTTGCACATTTTAGGTCCCGCTAAGTTCTGGAACTGAAGCGTGAAGCAAATGAAACAATATGATCATAATCTAGAGAGACCTGCATTGTACATCCATAAAGGCAACAAATGGCAGCTCAGGTGGAAAAAATATTGAAGTGAGAAAAGAATTCGATAAATAGACACAGCATGGAGCACAAAGTGTGCATGAGGAACCGGTAAGTGAATGGCAATAATGGGACAATGAGGTGGGCCCTCTGTATATTGTATAGGGTAATGTACAGTACATACTTTGTGGTATTTGAAATCCAGTTGTTGATGGTTGAGAAATGTTTCAAGACATTTTTTTTTTTGCTTTATAACAACACTTGTTAAAGAATTAGTTATATGTTTATATCAGTGGTGTGCGGTGGGGTAAGGCAGCTGAGGTACAGCCATACTAACGTATACGCCAGAGTCTGGAGTTTATAAAGTATGCCAAAAATGCAAAGAATATATATATATAAAAAATTAATTTCATTATTCTAATAATTTTTATAGTCAAAACTCTGGAGTAAAAAGTCTATGGCAGGTGAGGCTGCTACCTTTTCTGCAGATCTCTTATCAAAACTCAGAGAATCTCCAGCAGTATATACTAGAGATGGGCGGTTCGGATTCCATGTAATCCGAACCGCTCCGAACACAGCCGGCCCAATGACCCGTGAGCCGCGCTTTCGAGTTTCCGGTTTTGTTCAGAAACTCGAGCACGGCCGAACACAGGAATCTGGCGTCAGATTCTTGCGAGACGCTGAGTGTATAACATCTCGGCGTCCTGAGAATTCAGCACCATTTCACAGTCACACTTCCTGCTGCTCACAGCTCTGCTGTTCACGGCAGTGACGGGCTTCTGGGGCATTGTGCACTGGGGTGTTTACTTTATCTGAAGTTGTACTAAGTTGTCATAGTGTGCAGAGGAGTGTTGTGCAGACTGCAGAGGGGTGCTGTGCAGTGCAGAGTCAGACAGAGTGGTGTTGTGTGCAGAGCATGCAGAGTCAGAATTCAGAGGGGTTTGGCACTTGGGTGTTCGCTGAACTTGTACTTGTCATCAAACACTCAGAGTCATCATCATAGAGTGCAGAGGGGTGTTGTGCAGACTGCAGAGGGGTGCTGTGCAGTGCAGACAGAGGGGTGTTGTGCAGTGCAGACAAAGGGGTGTTGTGTGCAGTGCATGCAGACTGCAGAGGGGTTTGGCACTGGACTGTTTAACTTGAACTTGTCATCAATCACTCAGTCATCATTACATTAGTGTGCAGAGGAGTGTTGTGCAGACTGCAGAGGGGTGCTGTGCAGTGCAGACAGAGTGGTGTTGTGAAATTGCACAGTGCAGACCACTATACACCATATACTACTGTCAGAAGAAGCAGAACAAGTTCAGTGTGTGATTGTTCTGCTTCCACAGTCCACACAGTGTTATCCAAGGGCCGTCCATAAAAAAGAAATACAATATAAAAAAATAAATTTTGCTGTTCTTTATTTTTTTTTGCTGTATACTGCACCCCAATAGTATATACCACAAGTTGCATGTGTGATTGTTCAATTTTTCTTGTCTTTGTATGTAAAGCACCCATAGTATATACTGTCAGAAGGTGGGTGTGTGATTGTTCTGCATCCAAGCAGCATTATACAAGGTGTGCATCAAAAACAAATAACATTTAAAAAATCCTAATCAATTTTTAATTATTCATTCTTTGTGCGTAGTGCACCCATAGGGCAGTATTCAATGTTTTTTCACCATGTGCAGTGAATCCTGTTTAGGATTCACTGCACATTTGCAGGGTTCCGGAGGGCTGCAGCATTCGCTGCCAGCCCTCCCTGTCACCATATTCAATGCTGCAGGGGCTCACTGCCCCAGACAGCGAATTTTAACCCCTGCGGGAGCCGGGGGACAGCGGCAGGCAGGGAGATGTACGCCTCCCTGCCTGCCCCAGAATTTGTGGGGGAGAAGGAGGGCTCCCGGGGACACAGGCAGCAGAAGCTGCCCCCCTCGGGAAAGCTGGCAGGGGACAGGGGTAGGGAGACGCTTCACTGGTCCCGCTCGTAATAAGCCGGGACCAGTGTGCAGTGAATATATGAATATTTAATAAATGGCTCCCAGCCCCCTGCTGGCGAATGTGTAAAAAAGTATGTAATTAAATAAAAAATAAAAATTAAATATATATTAATGTGCTTCAAGCACATGAATAAAAATAGCATGCCCCTTCACAGAAAAAAAATTCAGATTTTTTACACAAAAAAAATAAAAAAACCCTTTATTTTAAAAGATCACTTTCCAGTTCACCTTAAAAAGATGTTGAATGCAAAACGGTGAATCATGGCAAAAATTCAGGGAGAAAGCAGTTCTCCATCCTGCTTTCAGCGAACAGTGAACATTGAATAGGGTGAATCAGATTTTCAGTGTAAAAGATTCACTGCAAGGAGTGAAAACAGCCCGATTTGCCGAAAAAAAAACGGTGAATCGGCAGCACTGAATACTGGCCTTAGTATATACTGTCAGAAGGTGGGTGTGTGATTGTTTCGCCTCCAAGCAGCGTTGTACAAGCTCTGTCTTCAAAAACAAGACAGCTTGGATCAAATACTCCTGCAACAGCTGCTGCCATCATTCATGGTGACGAATATGGTACTACTACTAATACTAATGCCGTCGCTGGTTTGTGTTCAAGTGTGCAATGTGTATGTCATTTTTTACAAGCTAAGGGTGCGTGGGTGGGCCTGGGGACAGTTCCATCTTGCACTTTTTTTTGCAATTACTGTATATGCTTTTTGAGGCCTACTTTTTCAAACTGCCATCCTGTCTGCTGCAGTGCCACTCCTAGATGAGCCACATGTTTGTGCCGCACACTTGTGTGGCTTAGCATAGTTATCAGCTACCTCGTTGCAACCTTTTGCCCTAAAAACCAAATTGTGAGGTGTAAAGGGGTCAAAATTGTCTGGAAAGGGCTGGAAATTAATGTTATTGAGGTGCACATGAAAATATTTAAAATGACAGTTGTGAGCTGATTCACTTAAGCAGCATTTCCAGTATCATACGCAGCACGTTTTTTTTTCCTTTCCAGTCAGTTTTATCGCTCATTGATAAGGGGGCTGGTAAATTTTGCTTCTGCATCAATCACAGTAAAGACATCGACTTTGCAACTGAATCAGAGTCAGCCCCTCTGTTAGCATAACTCAGTTAAGAGCAACCCTTCTACACACATAAGACACTTAAGGCCCCCATACACTAGCCGATTTTGGTCAGATTTCAGCCAGATCAGTCGGATCTGGCCGAAATCAGACCAAAATTGGCTAGTTTTGATGTCCCCTCAGATCCGATGCGCGGTCCCGTGCGCATCGGATCTGCGTCGGGTGGTCGGACCTGCTGCACGTCCGACCACCCGACTTGGGACCTAGTGGGGCGGCGCGGCGGTGGAGGGAGCAGGGGGGGCTGGGAACGCTGCGGGGGGCACAGGCGGCATAGAGCCGGGCAGGGGGAGCCGGCGGGAGCTGTCAGTATTGAATAATTAAAAAAAAGCCCATACAATGCATGGGCGGCCTGTGATTGGCTGAGCGCTCTCTCAGCCAGACAGCAATTGGCTGAGAGAGCGCTCAGCCAATCACAGGCTGCCCATACATTGTATAGGCTTTTTTTTTCTAGCACTGACAGCTCCCGCCGGCTCCCTCTGCCCGGCTCTATGCAGCCTGTGTCCCCCGCAGCGTCCCCAGCCCCCCCTGCTCCCTCTACCGCCTCGCCACACAGACGCTGTCCCCCGCAGCGTCCCCAGCAGCGGGGGACACAGACGTGTCCCCCGCAGTGTCCCCAGCCCCCCTGCTCCCACCAGCTCCCACCTCTGTAGCCGCCCCCCCTGCTCCCCGGGTTTTTTACATGTGATAAATCGAGACGATTTATCACATGTAAAAAATGGCACATCAAGTGCCAATCTAATCAAGCTCCCCCGGGGAGCAGCCAGGGAAGCTCAGGGGGAAGTCGGGGGCGACTTGTCCTAAGGACAAGTCGCCCTAGTGTATGGGGGCCTTTAGCCTTTACCTCCCAGTATCCAACCAGTAATTCCTATTTAGCTGTCAGTGAGAAGGAACCGAGCAACATCTGACTCGTTCATAGCTGCTCTGAGCTACATACTGTATTTTAGCTGCAACACAATCATAGTTTGATACAATTGTGAGATGAAGATTAATATTTGCTTCCATGGAATTTAGAACCAGGTATATTTGGGATCTTTTATTGTAAGTATCACCATTTTGCAGTACTTTTTAGCTATAATATTGACCGTATAAGGGCATTTACATGTACATTAAACAATGCACCGATAATGAAAAAGTAGTCTTTCGAAAAAGTTAAATAGTAACTAATGTGGATGTGCAGCCTGGTCATACCAAAAAGCTGCAGGGCCGGGGGGGGGGGGGGGGGGGGCCTTCCAGGATTCCATGTCTCAGGACTAGGCAGAAAGGATGCTTTGTACCGGAGATCAAGTCGCGTGGCAAGAGCTGCAGACACAGGAGGTCTTACCATGCAAGAGCTTGGAGTTTGAGAAAGGGTTTGATAAGGGGGGGGGGGTATTTTGTCAGTCCCAATGCCTTCATTTCTATATACACATATATATGTTAAGTATCCCTTATCCAGGTGACATGATGTGTTGCTGGCACTACTGGGGACACTATGGGCCAGATTCTCTAAGCTTCAAAAGTGATAAAATGGAGAGTGATAAACAGCCAGCCAATCAGCTCCGATCTGCCATGGCACAGACTGTGTTTGAAAAAATGTCAGGCACGAGCTCATTGGCTGGCTGTTTATCACTCTCCATTTTATCACTTTTGAAGCTTAGAGAATCTGGCCCATAATATGTAACTGGCACTACTGAGGACATCTGTAACAGCACTACTGGGGACATGGTATGTAACTGGCACTACTGGGGACATCTGTAACAGCACTACTGGGGACATTATATGTAAATGGCACTACTGGGGACATCTGTCACAGCACTTCTGGGGGCATCTGTAACTGGCACTACTGGGGACATGGTATGTAACTGGCACTACTGGGGACATCTGTAACAGCCCTACTGGGGACATGATATGTAACTGGCACTACTGGGGATATCTGTAACAGCACTACTGGGGACATGATATGTAACTGGCACTACTGGGGACATCTGTAACAGCACTACTGGGGACATGGTATATAACTGGCACTACTGGGGACATCTGTAACAGCACTAGTGGGGACATGATATGCAACTGGCACTACTGGGGACATCTGTAAAAGCACTACAGAGGATATGATATATAACTGGCACTACTTGGGACATCTGTAACAGCACTACAGAGTAATGATATATGGCACTGAATATGTGCAAGAAAATGATTGCTTAGCATTCAAATTCAGTGCCTGAGATAGTACACAAACTTTATTTCATGTTTTGAAATTTTGATTCATGCACAAATAAAATATATTTTGCACCTTCTAAAACGTGGATACCTGTGAAGCCCGCGAAGGGACGCGTTTACCTGTGAAGGTATCCACGTCCCCGCGCGGGGCTCGCTGCGCTCGCCACGCTTCGGGCTCGGTGGCTCACTGCGCTCGCCACACTATTCTATTCGCAACTCCACGCCGACGTGGATAGTGGGGGTATGAAAAGGTCGTAGGACGCGTACCGCCGCCCCTCGCGGGCTCGCTGCGCTCGCCATGCTTCGGGTGCACGTTGATCGTGGGGTGGCGTTAACAATTGTGGGGGCCATTTCACACTTCAGGGTGCCTATTTGGCCTCTGTGGGCCATTTAACATTGTTTTCTATAGAAAAATCGGGTCAATTGAGACATTTAACATTGTTCCCTATGGGAAATCTCGGGCATCGCGTCGGTCGCATCGCACCCGATTTTTTGTGCATTCAATGCCCGCGATGCCCGCAATTTTTTTACCTGCGATGCCCACGATCAAAATCGTGGGCGCCGTGCTAGGTAAAGAGTACCATTTTGATTCATGCACAAATAAAATATATGGTACTTGTGTACTAGCACGGGGCCCCGATAATTAGTTGCCCAATTTTTTAATCACATCGCATGCCATGCACCCGATGGCATGCTATGCGATGCGATTTTAACGCATATACGATATTAAATTGTATAAGCACCCTAATGGGTGCTTACAGTGCTTAAATGCACCCCCATGCCACCCCCCCAGTATAAACTTGAACCCGAAGCGTGGCGAGCGCAGCGAGCCCGCAAGGGGTGGCGGTATGCGTTCTACGACCTTTTCATACCCCCACTATACACGTCGGCGTGGAGTTGATTTTATAAAGTGTGGCGAGCTCAGCAAGCCACCGTGCCCGGAGCGTGGCGAGCACAGCGAGCCCCGTGAGGGGCCGCGGATACCTATGAAGCCTGCGAGGGGACGCGGATACCTGTGAAGGTATCCGCGTCCCCTCGCGGGGCTCGCTGCGCTCGCCACGCTTCGGATTCGGTGGTTCGCTGCGCTCGCCACACTTTATGAAATCAACTCCACGCCGACGTGGATAGTGGGGGTATGAAAAGGTCGTAGGACGCATACCGCCGCCCCTCGCGTACCGCTGCGCTCGCCACGCTTCGGATTCGGTGGCTCGCTGCGCTCGCCACACTTTATGAAATCAACTCCACGCCGACGTGGATAGTGGGGGTATGAAAAGGTCGTAGGACGCATACCGCCGCCCCTCGCGTACCACCGCCCCTCGCAGGCTCGCTGCGCTCGCCACGCTTCGGGTTCATGTTTATACTGGAGGGGTGGCGTGGGGGTGCATTTAAGCATTGTAAGCACCCATTAGGGCGCTTATACAATTTATAATCGCATCCCATCGCATTGTATGCCATATACAATGGCATACAATTTTAAAATTGTATGCCATTGTACAACATCGGCCGATATCGCGTTGCATCGCATGCGATATGGTCTGCGATGCGATGGGCGCCGTGATAGTACACAAGTACCAAATATATTTGTGGGTATTTCATGTGTTTGATGTTTTATATTTCCAAAGAGCAATACAGATGATATATTTCAGACTCGGGTATCCACAGAATATTCAGAAGACAGATCCAGGACCATGGAATTCACCAAAACGCATGAACTAACTGAGTATCACTGGCGGGAAGTTGTGGGCTGGAAACACATTTAAACCCAGTCCTGCCAATCACTGGAGGACTTGCTGCAGACAGGTAATAGGAGACAGATATCTGCTGCAGCCGTGCGGCCAATGCATAACTAGAAAACAAGAGATGTGGAGGAAACCTGGCATCCCAGTTGCCTAGCAGTACAGTAAGTCCTACTGGCATGAGCCATGACCGGCTCGACATCCCCACTGTTGGCTGCCAGCCAGCCCCTATGTCGGGAACCACAAGTGCTGCCACATATAGGCAATGCAGCACTACAGGAGGGAATGGACGGCCCTGGGTACCTTCAGACCGATGTATTGCGGCGATTATATATTTAAAATCAGAAGCTCGACCGCTATAAAGGGTTTTTAGGTTGAGGGATGTGAGGATAAAATTGGCCTAAATGCAGATGACATGATTGTATATTTGTCGGATATGTTATATTCCCTCCCAGCGCTACTAGATCTATTTGGATATGTGCATAAACTAGGATAAATTAGTGGTGTTTCCACTTCTTTTCTCTATTCCTCATGCCCCCACGTATGATTTTACCATGAACTGGTGTACCCTGTTTAATTGCCTTGGTATTCAAATATCGCAGTTTTTGGGGGGTTTATTTTCTCTGATTTGCTTTGTGTATTTAATATACTGTACTGTATATGTTTTTGAAAAATACACTTTCAAATACATTTGATTTAGAAAATATATGCATAGATAATGCTGAACAAAGTAATCAAGGCAAGTCTCTGATTAGCGATCCATGCTGAATAAAATACTCTCTAAAATACTTCCTTTGCATCTATGATTAAGAGGTGCCACTGGAGGTATGTAATAATTCCCTACTTATGACAACCAGAAGTCTGTGGTACATATTGCACCACACTGTAAATCATGCATCAGTGCTCATAAAGTGGTCCACCTTCTGCTTATGCAAATGTAGATTTTCAAAATGGAGGAGCGGCCCATCCTATTACAGCACGAAGGGTGGGGAAGACTCATAGATTAGAGGCGACTGCAAAATATGAGACTTTGCAGTCTTATGCCCTAGTTCGGGGATGGGGAACCTTCGGCCCTCCAGCTGTTGTTGAACTGCACATCCCAGCATGCCCTGCTACAGTTCTGCTATTTGGCCATACTAAAACTGTTGCAGGGCATGCTGGGAAGTGTAGTTCAACAACAGCTGGAGGGCCGAAGGTTCCCCATCCCTGCCCTAGTGGATTTTCTGGCACAACACTACATTGTGTCTGTAGTGTGAGGGGATTATTCATTAAGATGGTGGTTCTATTGAATATGGGATTGTACAAAGCAACCAGAAGCTGCTTCTTGTTTATTTAGCAACTTCTAGAAGATAATAATAATAGAATCTAATTAGAATTCCTGTAGAAGTGGATAATGTAGCTGTGAATGTAGCCCAGGATTTGGTCAGTGAGGGTATGTGCCAGTGGCTGACACAATTCAAATATTTTTCCATAAATTATTTAGATTGCTGATTGCTGAGATCTCACACACTACTAACTTCTATCATGTATATAAAGAGCTTTTCTTCAATGTGTACCATAGGCATATTAAAGTGGATCTTTCCAAGGGATGCAGTCAGGATCCCAGCGGTCAGGATGCCAGCACTCAGAATTCCAATGATGGCATCCTGACTGCCATCAGAAGACCGACGCCAGACCATCAGATAAATCAGGCAGCTGGCACCAGAATACCGTCAGCTGGCATCCCGATTGGTGAGAATGCAGGGTGCAGTAGTGGGTAGCTGGGGATAGTGGGGGGGCATCTTGGTATAGGCACTATAGGGTGAGGCTGCAGAAGGGGATGGTTAGAGTAAGGCTGTGGGGAGGGGCTTCTTTGGTTTAGACACCTACAAGGTGAGAGAGGCTAGGTTTAGGCACTAATGGGGGACTTAGGGTGAGGCTGCAGGGGGCTAAGGTTAGGGTATGGCTGTGGGGAGGAGAGTTTGGCTTAGGCACCTACAAGGGGAGGGGGGTTAAGGTTTGGCTTAGATTAGGGTTAAAATTAGGCTGCGGTGGGGGGGGGAGTCGGGGTGTATTAGGCTGCTACAAGGAATGATTTTGGTTAGGGGTGGGCAAGGGGAGGGTAAGTATACTTACCTGATTACTTTTGCCCGACCCACTTTCCTTTCTTTTTTTATATATATTATATGCACTTGCATCTCATGTATTTGTTTGTGTTCTGCACACAATTGTAATAATACAAATGCCTATCTATAAAATATGAATATACTTCATTGCTACAGTATCTTACCTTTGCATATTAATGGTCTGATTTGATGCCTTTTCTACATAATATGAAATTCTGGAGGTGTTTACTTTATTTTGCTTTTGAACATATGTGATGACCAGTATGTTTTGACCCATATGCCTAAATTATCAACAGGGTTTTTGCTTCAATAAAAACATTTAAAAAAAAAAGGGAAGTTCATTTTCAGATCATTTTCTTTAAGGAAACATTCTCCATATATACTGTATATTGTTTTCTTCAGATTGTTTTGCAGAACACACAATATACAATTATCTGTGGTTCTTCATAAATCTTAACTGGCCATTTCACACAAGCTAATAATAATATAATCTGTCTATTGAACTCAATATAAAATGACTTCTTAAATATATCAGGAATTCATCTAGGACAAGAGAGATGCTGTCCCCTTTTTTATCAACATTTTATAAAAATAAATACTAATGATAATTGCAGTTAGTAAACAAGACATGTTCCCCCAGCTCACTGAGTAGTATTAGTAACCAATCTTGAACACTACATGATAATAGAATTCAGAGATATTGGTTACATATACCTGCGCAGGTGTACAATATGCCCCCAAGCCACGTCAAGGCTTCTCTGTATATTGGGGGTCCCTAGTGCTATATCTAGGTGCAGGGTGCGGCACCCCAAAAACTATCATAAGCTAGGAAGCCCAGTGCGTCACGCCAGTGAGATACTATAGTGTTAATAATTAGTGATAGGAAGCCGAAGCTATATATAAAGAGAGAGATAAAATGAATTGTAATTAAAATAAGAGAGAGAGATAGTGTTAGTGAGGGAAAGGTGTTAATAGATTGTAAGGGCGTGCCGCACTAAATCCACCCAGCCCAACCAGTCTAGGGGCACCACACCCCACACCACCGTTACCCTAAATTGGGTCTACGATTAACCAGCAAGGAGCCACATGATAATGGCTCCTTACTTGATATATCCAAACTAAGAGCTACCTACCTTGGAGCAACCCCAGACTACTCCATGTGGCATATCAGGACCCACATCTCCTCCTAATATGGGCTCCCTTCTGCCTCTAACAAAATACATACAGACAGTGGTCGATGCTCAATTAGTTCAGTAATATTACTCAGGTGCATGAGGGAGGGGTTAATACTGAGTAAGTAAACAAGACATTTTTCCCCCAGCTCACTGAGTAGTATTAGTAACCAATCTTGAACACTACATGATAATAGAATTCAGATATATCGGTTACATATACCTGCGCAGGTGTATGATATGCCCCCAAGCCACGTCAAGGCTTCTCTGTATATTGGGGGACCCTAGCGCTATATCTAGGTGCAGGGTGCAGCACCCCAAAAACTATCATAAGCTAGGAAGCCCAGTGCAGCACGCCAGTAAGATACTATAGTGTTAATAATTAGTGATAGGAAGCCAAAGCTATATATAAAGAGAGAGAGATAAAATGAAATGTAATTAAAATAAGAGAGAGATAGTGTTAGTTAGGGGAATGTGTTAATAGAATGTAAGGGCATGCCGTACTAAAGCCACCCAGCCCAACCAGTCCAGGGGCACCACACCCCACACCACCGTTACCCTAAATTGGGTCTACGGTTAACCAGAAAGGAGCCACATGATAATGGCTCCTTACTTGATATAGCCTTGAAAAAGCCTTGTAGATAGGTGAAACACGTATCGGACACCCAATCCCTCAGACCTGTGTTGTTACCCTGGTAATTATGCTAATTAGCAATATGTAAATTGTTGTATAACTGTGACAGGAATGTGTATCAGTTTCTAGGTGAAATAGATATTCAGCAGTAACTCCTCATTGGAGGTAAAGCTAACCCCGAGCATTGGTGTGAAGTGGGGGCACTAAGGGCAAAAATAAAAAGCCCTCCCCCCAAGATCATAACATTAAAGCGTGGCTAAATTGGGACCTCTGTTACGCAGATATTAATACCATTTAATACTCATGCACACAGTGCATTTGGGTGCATTGACATCCTTTCTGTGTGACATAAGGGGAAGCCAGCTGTAAGCTCGGGTCAGGAGCAATAAGGGAAGATATTAAGCCCCCCCCAGACATAACAGTACCAACACTGGGTTAAAATTGAGTTTACCTGCTGAATTATAAAACATCTATGATATAACTTGATAAATTTACTAAAATCTCCAGGAGAAATTAACATCTACTAACACTCCCCACGAGAGGGTGAGTTGGAAATATAGACACCATTAGGGGTGCTTAGGGTAGTAATCAAACCTCCCCCAATAAAATATTAAAGTGTCAGCATCCATTGTAATAGAAAAAATTCTCACTGGAAGAGTCAAACACCTAGATACACACTCCATAGATGTGAGTAGTCTGGGATTTGTACCAGAGAAAATAGCTATTTATTGGCAATATAGCCTGGAAGCTCAACATTTAAACATAGAAGCTACAAAAGCTGCAGCACAGCAATATAATCAACTACAGCTTCCTCTCACATCCTGATCACAGTCAGGGATAACACAGGTTCTGGAATTTTAATACACTATCTTCTCACTAAATTCTCTATAAACTATTCCTGCACAATGTATGTTATCTGTTATACGTGATGTCTTTTTAATTTCTTATATAACCGTGTCTAATTGTTTGAATGACCCAGAGTTTGTGTGAATAAAAGAAAAACGAAGGGACATTTTTTAATAAAAAACTTTATTAAAAATTAATAGTGCGACAAAAACAGGTGTGCATCGAACTACGCAAACACTTTCTCTTTGTCTTATCCTGTCAACAATAGGACAAGGCCTGCATGCTAGTTCCAGAAAATGGATCTTCCTCCACACCCCCCCACCCAAAACATGACGTTACCAGCTATCCAGCCAGCTCTTAGAGTGTGGTCACATTTTCCAGAATATGACCGCACTTTAAGTGCTGGCACATAAACAATGTCGAATACTGATTTTCGCACATTATCGCATGAAGCTAATTTAGACACTGCGTTTGAAAATTGACAGTTAGGAGCTGATAGTCTTGTACTTTATTTCCATCCACCTTATCGCTCTCCAAGGCTTAGAAAATAAACACCACATTCTACGATGTGGTGTTGTTAGAATAGACTTGAGCATTTTTATGGCCGTATTTCAACAAAACGATCTTCACATTTCTATGAGCAAATGCATAATGAAGTGAATATTTTTCAGACCAGATTAACAAAATCCATTTATCTGTATATTATAAATATATTAATTAATATTATGTATATATATATATATATATATATATATATATATATATATATATATATATATATATATATATATATATGACATTGAAATGTAATAGGATGAGAGATTCAGAAAGTGAGAGATTTGGTAAGAAATCTCCAGTTTTTTTAAAGCGGCAATCATTTATACTGCAAAATCAAACTGGTTTTGCTGTGTCAATGATTGCCACTTTAAAAAAACTGGAGATTTCTTACCAAATCTCTCACTTTCTGAATCTCTCATCCTATTACATTTCACCTAGTTTTTAATTATTCTACATGGGTGCTGAACCCAGTCACTACTGTTGTTATTGTGTCTTGTATTCAAATTAATTCTACATATTTGACATAAGAAAGACATTTGACAATCAAGAACATACTCAATAAATATATAATAAAGGTATGTATTGCATGGCCATTGTGAAGCTTCTAATACAATTGTTTATTTTCAATGTATACAAATGGTAAGGGCATTGATTGCATAATATTAGGGAACATTATGGAAAATGATTTGTGTTTTACATTCTCTCAGAACTTCGCCATCTGCTTTACTTTGGATAAGGTCTGGGTTATAACCTCACAGCACGCTCAGTTATGCTACCCATAATCTCTCACATGAACACGGTGCATCATCGCCCCTGCTTTAAGACAAGACATATCTGAGAACTTGCAATTGATATATCAGTCACAGCATAAAAAGCTATCGTTCCTATAGGCCAACTGTTTAGCTGAGTGCAACATAAACTCTCCTCCTGTGTCTCATTTCATCACATTGTTCCACATAGTGATGTTTCAATGTGAAATGGACTTTATGCATGCTGTGCTTCTGAGTAGAAAAGAGACAGCAGAACATGTTTGATAAATGGTGAGAATTCCGAGAGAAATTTAGCAATGTGCGCTATAAAATTTAGAAGCAGTTCCGCTGCTTAAATAATTTAGTATGTTACAGGGGCCTTTAATTTTTTATAGCTAAATACTATTTATTTATTTCAACAAATTTAAAGGTACATGGCACATGAATAAATGTATTTCTGATAATAACCATTTATCCTTGGCAGGAGAAATACACACTGGGAGTTAGAGTGAAATTATTTTCTGGGTCACTGCTTCCTTGCCTAAATTTTGATGATAGGTGTAGAAATACTGCAAAAGTGCAAATATACATTACAAACAGTCATACCTGTAGGATCTATCTATCTATCTATCTATCTATCTATCTATCTATCTATCTATCTATCTATCTATCTATCTATCTATCTATCTATCTATATCCCACAGACACACACACACACACACACACATATATATATATATATATATATATATATATTCGCACAAAGTATTGCATGCAACACACACACACACACACACACACACATGCAAACTAAGACATTCTGCAACCGTCAACCCTATAGAAATCATGTTTACATCACATTTACTCTATATCATTGCTGCACAAAAGGGCATACAGTATTTGTCAATATTGGTTTTTCCATATTCACATTATTGTAATATAACAAAAATGTCTAAGAGGGAAATTGGAGGACAATTTACAAACTGTACCTCTGTGATCAGCCATTGGTGTCTCATAGTCCACAGGCTATTCACAGAAAACATAAAAAGTAAGGCTAAAGGGCGGGATGTACCAAGGTAAAAATGCTGTAAAACACCCATTTTTGGGGTTTTTACTGCATTTTCAAATGTACAAAGACCCGTCCGCAGCACCTTCGCCGGCCAGGATATCACCACCTTTTGGTGATGATGCCCTGGCCTTTGGGTGGCAATACCCTATAGAAGCCTATGGGCTTCCTATCACTGCCCTCCACAGACGCTGACCCCACTCCTCCTCCACGGCATACACCTCCGTCAAACTCCTCGGTACTTGTTTCCTAGCACGGCCACACCGATTTGCATCGGGGTGATCGTGTCGGAAAAATCGCATGGGTCGCATCGATCGACCCGATTTTTACATTGAATCAAATGTGAATAGGGTCCCTGGGATCCTATTTTACATTGGATTCAATGTAAAGTATTCCCCAGACCCCCAATTTTACCCACTCAACGCCACCCCACGATTGACGCCAATCCGAAGCGTGGCGAGCGCAGCGAGCCCGTGAGGGGCGGCGGTGCGCGTCCTCTGAACTTTTCATACCCCTACTATCCACGTCGACGTGGAGTTGAGAATATAAAGTGTGGCGAGCGCAGTGAGCCCCGCGAGGGGACGCGTATAACTTCACAGGTATACGCGTCCCCTCGCGGGGCTCGCTGCGCTCGCCATGCTTCGGGCTCGGTGGCTTGCTGCGCTCGCCACACTTTATATTCTCAACTCCACGCCGACGTGGATAGTATGGGTATGAAAAGGTCGGAGGACGCGCACCGCCGCCCCTCGCGGGCTCGCTGCGCTCGCCACGCTTCGGTTTGGTGTCAATCGTGGGGTGACGCTCACAATGGGGTTGCGTAACCCATGACGGGGCCATATACAATGTGAAATGGGTCTTAATCAAGTCCATCTCATCTTGTGCCATTATAATGGCACAAGACCGACGCGATGCTCCCGATTTCAATGTTAAAAATATTTTAACATTGAAGCCTATGGCAAAATCGCGGGCATCGCGTCGGTCACGTCGGGGGCCATGTTAATGCACGCGACCGACGCGATGCCCCCGATTTTGCCTTTGCCGGCAAAATGGACCTGATTTCAAAGGAAATCGGGTCCATCGCGGGCATCGTGTACCTTAACTTTAAGGTACACGATGCCCGCGATTGTGGCCGTGCTAGGAAACAAGTACCAACTCCTCCTCCCCCTAGCAACACAGTCAGAGGTTCTTCTGGCTACAGGGGGGAGGAGGAGGCGCCAGGGACAACCACCTCCTGTACAGGGAGAAATTGAAGAGGGAGAGCCCAGGGATGTGACGGGGAACCCCTGCACACCACATCACAGGTATTGCGGGGGTCCTCTGTCACCACATTGTAATGCTAGTGGCATATGTTAGTACAGATGTAACGGGTCTCATCTTGGCGGGGGCTGGACTATCAACCCCCCCTAACTCTGCCCGTCTCTCTGAAGCGGAGAGGGGCAGCGAGCTGACCCGCCGCCGAGAGACTGGGGCGCGCGTGCACATGAGACGCACGCGCATCCCAGTATAATGGAGTCCCTCTCCGCTGGCGCTCGCCAGAGGGGAGGTTCTGGCGGCCGCCGGGACTGAATGAGAGGGGCTCCAACTGTACGTATGCGATAGCATCGCTGTGGTGGTGCAGCAAGGGGATGTGATGTATTTCAATACATCCCACCCAAAAACACTTACCTGCATCCAGGGGCCGAGATAGGTGGGCGAGTCGGTCATCCATTGGGCAGTATCCTGAGGAGTCCGTGAAGAGGATATGTAAACTCTTTTCCTTACATGCAACATATGATACATCCTTGCAATGTATTTAACCCTATTTAACCAAACTTCAAATATCTGACTTGGCTGTATTTGCATTTATTTATACTTAAAAAGAATAGTCCCTGAGCGGCACTGGCATTTTAAGCAGATACTATATTTTGAGGATCTCTCCCGGCAATGTTGGCACTCAAAGGGTTAAATATCATTTTACAATTTTGGCACATCTCATCTTATCTGTATATGGGATGCCGACTGTGATAAATATGACTCAAAATGAAAGCTAAAATGTGGAATCTGTATGTTACTATCCTTACACAGTAGATTCTGATGCATTTATTCTGTAACACCATCTTATGCCAATACCAAAGAAATAAAACTGAAATGAGTAAGTCATTCCAAACTGCTGACTCCAATAGTAATACCTGTGATATGTCCCCCACACCTTCCAACATTGTAAAGAATGTGCCAACCTTTTATTTTCAGCTTTATGCTGAAACATTCCGAGACTTTTTCCTTCCCCCGGCCTTCAGTGACAATAATAAAAGTGATGTCTTAGAGGTGGTAAATAATATAACACCAGGTTCCTTGCACCAAAAGAATCCTATTTTAATTATAAAATCGACCACTAGCTGAGGTGCCCTGCGTTGCTCAGGGTTGGTTGTGCAATTAGCATTACTTGAACTTTATCTCTTGTTTTCAGGGCCGGTGCAAACCCTCTCTGCACCCCAGGCAATCCCCCCTGACACCCGCCCCCCCCTTTCACCCTCTGCCCTCTGTTGGGGGGGTTCAGCTCAGCGCGCACTACGCGCGCTCCGGGGGCCGACAACACACGATACTGCGGCACGGAGGGGAGGGGGGGGTCGGGGGCCGGGTGCCTGATTCCCGCTGACCCAGCCTCCACCAACCGCCGTACACCTCATCGCTACCCGCGGACATCCTCCTCTCCCCCGGGTACCTCTGCTGCATTTCCCGAACGTGACTTCCTGCCTCAGCCTGCATGGTGCCCGGCTCCCGCGTCATCCCTACACGCGTTCCGGGGGGGCGGGGGGTGCAGGCGATACTGCGGCAGGCGCCCGCACCCCCCGTGTCCAGGGGTGTGTTTTCTATGGTACCTCTGCGGTACTGAGCCGCCGAGGAGAGGTACCATACTCTCCTCGGCGACTCAGTACCGCCCTCCAGTGGCCGGCGCCCTAGAGCTGCCTAGTGGTGGCGCCGGCCCTGCTTGTTTTACGCTTGACAGCTCTTCCAACAGACCCAGAAGGTAGCTGCCTAGTGTCATTTTTGGTGATGGGTTTCGCTTGTAGCCATAATTCCCAGACTTTCTCTGAGCCACAATCTTTTTCTAAAAAATTTTTTGTGGGAAAATGTCTTTGCCTTTTTTCTGTATCTGTACTTAGGCATCCCGGACCATTTGTTACCCATCTGTGACAGTTCCATCAAAATACATCTAGTGCAGGGGTCAGGGAACTTTCTTACCTTTTACCCCAAAATATATTTAGATACGCCAACGTTACCCCCTTGATTTGAAAGGAAGGAAATCATATCATTGTAATACATACTGTACTCCCAGAAATTGATGATATATCCTGCTAATACGGTACACAGCCTGGCAGCCATTGATGATGATGATGATGATTACCAGGTATGGCTGTGTGTGGTGCAAATTTTGTATGGTATAGCCATTGATAATGTGACGTCCAGGCAACTATTAGTGTCAAAATTTCAAGGTGATATAGTGAAAGTCGGTGCAATTTTTTCAAATCTGTCCAGCGGAAGACAATGGACATGCTCCCCATACCAATGGTGTATCTGGCATACACCTCTTTGTGTAGCTATAATCCCCAGACTTTGTCTGAGCAGTAATATATTTTCAATGTTTTTGGGGGGGCAATGCCTTTGCACTTTTCTATACCTTTTAGTAAATGTATTTTAATATTTGTGGAAGTTTGTAATATTTTTATTATTTTGGGAATTTTGTCTTTTTTCTTTTTAGTATTTTTTGCATTTTGTAGATTTTTTTGTAGAAGTCACACCAGGAACCCAAGCACGTAGGGGTTATTTTGGTTCACTCTTTCTGACAAATTCCTTCGGTACTTATGTAGTATCTGGGCTGCCGATTTTTTGATTGTATGCCTTAAGTTAAGGCATACAATCAGATGCGATGCGATGCGATATCGCATCGCATCGCATACGATGCGATGCGATGCGATGCGATGACCCGATTTTTCCATAGGATTCAATGTTAAAATGGACTGAGTCCATTTTAACATGAAATTCAATGGGAAAAAGGGGTCCTTTTCATACCCCTACTATCCAAGTGGGCATGGAGTTGGATATAAACCTGTGGCGAGCGTAGCGAGCCACCGAGCCCGAAGCGTGGCGAGCGAAGCGAGCCCCGCGAGGGGACGGTATTCTGTGTCCCCTCGCGGGGCTCGCTACGCTCGCCACGCTTCGGGCTCGGTGGCTCGCTACGCTCGCCACAGGTTTATATCCAACTCCATGCCCACTTGGATAGTAGGGGTATGAAAAGGACCCCTTTTTCCCATTGAATTCCATGTTAAAATGGACTCAGTCCATTTTAACATTGAATCCTATGGAAAAATCGGGTCCATCGCATCGCATCGCATCGCATCGCATGCGATTTGGTCGGGTGCGATGCGATGCGATGGACCCGATTTCAAAATCGGCAGCCCAGTTACTACATAAGTACCATTCCTTCTTAGATGGACAAAACCATGTGCACTGCAGGGGGGGGCAGATGTAAAATGTGCACAGAGAATTAGATTTGGGTGAGTTATTTTGTTTCTGTGAATATAGATCTCACTTTGAAGTAAAACCCCACCCAAATCTTAGTCTCTGAATCATCACTCACTGAAGTTCTCATCCAAATCCATCCAGCAGAAGGCCCTGAACTTGCTTCCCATGCACATGGGGTGCCCAGCATACACCTTTCTGTGGTTGGCTCCCAGATCTGAGCACATATTTTTCTTAAGCCCCATGTCCTCTAACTCCCTCTATGTTATGCAACCTTGCCATATCTTGCTGCCCTGACCCACTTTGTGCAGTGGTGCGGCCAATTTTTGGTCCCCAAGTACCCCCACGGGGTCGAGATTGGGGTTTTAGTGGCTATTAACCCAATCTGGACCCAATTAAGTCACATTGCGTTGGTTTCATCCAATTTGGTCCAACAGTGTTCAAATGTATACCGGACAAACAAGATATTACAGATATCTGTAATTAAAAACAACACAAATATCTATTTTAGTTAGATGTTCTCAGAAGTGCAGATCATGCAATTCCCACCATGGCCCTAACTGTGTTGCTTTTGTACTGTTTAGCCTCCTCATGCTTGTGTGGGATTCTTCCGGGTACTCCGGTTTCCTCCCGCAGTCCAAAAATATACTGGTAGCTTAATTGTTTACCAACAAAAATGAACCCTAGAATGTCTGTGTGTGAGTGTACATGTGGTAGGGAATAGATTATAAGCTCCACTGGGGTAGGGATGGATGTGAATGTTCAATATTCTCTGTAGAGTGCTGCAAAATATGTGTGCACTATATAAATAACTGGTTATAATAATAATAATAATAATAATAATAATAATAATAATAATAATGTACTTATTTAGTGCTAAGTAAACATGCATCATCTGCAAAGGTTTTATGGGCCCTGTTATTACTAACCACCAGGCCCCGCTTGCATGTGCCCTTTTTCAAAGTTCTATGTTCTCACCACTTAAAGCTAATTGTGCATTTGGTTCCCTATATATTGTTAATAACTTCCTTCAACTATGTAAATCTTTCTATGAAAATCTGTTCTATCGCCTGTCTGTATGCTGTCTGATTGTTCTTGTCCCATCTGCTTCATTTACCCTGACACCATCTTTAGTTTATTTATTTTTTTAAATTGGGTGAAATATTCACTGACAATATTTGATTTGTGGAAAGTGTCAACCAACCATATTCATGGGAACATTTGCAAAATATGGTTTCCCATACTTTCGATTGGTTGGCAACTTCAGTCTATAAAATACTGGTTGCTTGCTATTTACATCACCTCTGATTATGGCAAAAGTTACTCAGTGGGAGCATCAATGGCATTTTTTTCAGAATCAAGCAGTTACAGTATTTTTTTATTTTTTATTCAAAAGTTTAGGATAGAAAGGATTGGATTTTAGGGACTAATTAGCATGGATCTCTAATCAGAGAAATTGCAGTGGACTGCAAACGGAAAGTCACTGCCCAGACAGAAATAAAAGACCCCCCCCCATGCAAAATTGTGAATGAATTGTGACAGTCTAGGCCCTAGACCAGTAGTAGCCAACTACAGTCCTCGAGAGCGTTCAACAGTTCACATTTTCCAGACAACCTAGCTGCTGCACAGGTGCACTCATTACTAGCTGAAACATTTTCAAAGAACCACAGGTGGAGCTAATTACTTCACTTGTGATTCTGCGAGGAGATCTGGAAAACATTAACTGTAGGTAGCTCTCGTGGACTGGAGTTCGCTACCCCAGCCCTAGACTGTCGCAGATGGAAAAAAAACAGTTTGATGGTTTGTTTTTTGCAAATGGATCTCTGGAAATGTCATTATTTGCAATGCTGGAGGGCTATAGTTTGGACTTGCGTCATCTAGGGATTCCACTAATCTGCTCAATCATCATCACTGATGGCAGAGACCCACCTGAGAACCACCTGGGCACACCTGCATTTTAACAAACACACCCAGAAAACATCATGTTTCTGCTCCTAAACACCAGCTTCCTGTCAATCAAACTGTGACTACTCTGGGACATTTATGCATACAACTTTTTATTTTTATTATTTGGGACAAAGCTAATTCTGCGCATATGCAGTCATTCAATAATCCCTAAATTTGCTTATTCTCTGAATAGCGAAATGATTTATAAATCCCAGGATTTCAGGGTTACTGGGGATTCATTCTGGGATTGGGATGAGGAGACAAAGATGGGAAAAAACTACAAAAAGTAGTAAAACAGCTCAAATGGAATAGAAATGGCAATATTGTAATGGAAAATATTGTAATAGAACAAAAACAAAAAAATAGTCTTTCTTTATTTGTTGAAAGTATGACCTTACACACAGTAGAGCATCCAGAGCGTCATCGCTAATTCATCTTTACATTTTAGTCTTAATATACATGACTGCAGTGAAAACACATTCAGGCTCTGGGCTAAATACAGTAAAGTCCAAATCCGTAGCTTCAGCTGCAATATTACCTGCTGGTTCAGCAGGTAATATTGCAGCTGAATATCTGCATATTGCAGCTGAATACCTGTGTTATACTCATCACAATCATCATCAATATAAACCAGAGTTACATGATGATTATCATCATATTTGTATCTATAAAAGAGAAGGACATATCATATTGTTATTGAAGATAAAGCCTTTGTAGATTGTGAATGTTCAACAGCACCATTTTGTAGGGAACCTCACATACTGCAAGGTGAAGGGTGTGCACCAGATGACAAACTGGTTTTCAGTGTTTACCGTTTCCAAATAATGCTATTACAGTTGTACCATCTGTTATTGTGACAGTAGCATTTCTAGTGTTACATGAAGATCATTTAAAAGTATTTTCAAAATGTTCTCCAGTCATTAGTCCATGAAATCTGACAGACTCAAACTCCAGATTGTGTGTTGCCCATGTAAGATAAAGGAACAAAGATATATAGAAAGAGATGAGCAGCGCTGTTTAATTATAATGACCAAATTGGTACTAGAATACTAGAATATATGGTAAACCATCAACATAAAAACTTCAATAATTAAAATTGATCAAGTATCCATTAAAATTGTCAAAGTCCTCACCAATCATGTGACTCTGGTGTCCTGGAGAGTCCCGGATTTATAAATCCATTAGGAAATGCATTATTCCCAAACAATAGTCCAGGGGGAGAACCAATGCAGTGCAGATGTAACCAGGAGTTGCCCAAGGTGGCACAAATGGCCAACTCCTTCCGCAAGGCTGTTAAAGCGAAGTGATGTCCTCGACCTCCTGGTGGGGTAGCAGAATAGATCATTTTATCCAAATTTGGAAGGTATGGCAAAAAGTCCAAGTAGGAATCACTGGGTCTGTAATCCAAGGACACTTGGTTGGGAGAGTGTGACAAAAATTCTCCTAATGTGCTTCGCTACACCTGGTAGCTTTATCAAAGGAACTTTGATTCTTTGATAAAGCTACCAGGTGTAGCGAAACACATAAGGAGACTTTTGTCACACTCTCCCCTATTAGGTAGGGAATCCTAATGCACAACCTTTAACCTAATAAGGAATAAGGGTCCCTAGCATGTGTACCCACTATAATTGTAAGGTTTTCCCATGTGTGGTCTTTCAACCCCCAATATGCACCTGGGGTTGCTGCAATTGGTAAAATCCCCACCACCCTTTGAGTTAAACTTGACCCCTCTGTATATGCAACACAATGTGTACACGAAAATCTAAACACCGGTGGCATAATTTAGGACAGTGGTGTCAAACTCATGGCTCTCCAGCTGTTGTGGAACTACACATCCCAGCATGCTCTGCCACATATTTTATATAATGGGTTGCTAAAACTGTGGCAGGGCATGCAGGGACGTGTAGTTCCACAACAGCTGGAGGGCCATGAGTTTGACACCACTGATTTAGGAGGTCACTGAGACCTCTAAAACCTTTTTCAAAACCCACTCAATACACAGTAAATATATCAATAGTTACAGACAGTTTCTTCAGTTTCTGTTTCAGTTTCTTCAACTGTGTATATTTATCTTTTCTTTATAATGAAAAATAACGCTTATGGCAGAAACAAGTCTACCTCTTAGGTCTGTGTTTGTATATATAACCAGTACACTTTCCACATGAAAATGTAGATACTGGATCTAAGATTTAGAAAGTTTCCAATACCCTTGTACCACTAACTTCTATATTCACAAAGTATACAGAATAATGGATAGATTAAAATTTCCAACAGTATTATGACAATAAATGTTGACAATTCAACCATCTGTTTTTTAAATCTTCTGGATAGACATATTAGTAACCTGCCCAAATGGAACTAGCATTTGTGGCTTTCCTGTAGAATTCACAAAATAAAACGGGTTGTTGTTGTGATTCTGTCTGATTCCTTTTTCTGTCTATTTCTTTCTTACCATTATTATAAGTCTGACAATCTCTGTTGCTTTTATATAAACCAGGAAAAAATAAAGACCCACTGTTTTTGTGCATGACATGAAAATAATTATATGATTAGGTACAACTAAATCTTTAAGCATTCTCAACACTTAAGTGATATCAACTTTTAGGCAAAGTATCTATATCCAGGACCCAAAGGACCGTAGGATATGCAGCTGTGAACTTAATTTATTAAAACTAAACACATATTTCTCTGTTTTTGTTTTTCGATTTTTTGTAATAACCACAAAGATTGCTCCTTGAATTCTTTTGGCCTTGTATAATTTTACTATACATATACATCCATCATAATCTACTTTATGCCTTATCTTACCTTAAAGAAAACATATGCTAACTAGATACCAGGTTCTTTGGATACTCTCTGATTGCCCCAACTGACTTTCTACAAATACTCAAAGACCTGAACACAGAGTAAGCAGGTAGAAATCTACACAAAGTCTTACTCACTGGATTTGAGTTCAGTAAGTGAAGGTCCCTGAGCATCCTGGACCTAGCTCCAAATAATGTCAGGTAACTGGGACCACCCAGTAATTCTTTATCAATCACTTTCTGTATCTATCAGTAACTTTAGAAGTTCATGCTTTAACAATCGATTGGAGAACAGATCACTCATTCAGACAATGGGTAAAAGTATAACAGCGCCTTGAGTATCATGGATCTGCTCTGAGCTCCTCCTTCTCTTGGCAGATTATTTGTACAAAACAGGTAAGGGGTATGGTAGGCTGAACATCCAATCATAAAACAATACACATACAAAGGAAACTTTTTTGATCAAAACAGAATATAGGGGGTTTCAAGAAAAAAGCTAAATATTGCTGGCGTATACGGTGACTTAAGGTGTCTCTGAGAATTTGAACATATGAACTTGTTTTTTTGTTCAAGGCGCTTTTCCATGTTTTTTTTAGGTCAAGCATTAATTATTTTTGGAAAAGCATTCTGCGAGCATCAGTGTGGTTAAAAGAGCATCCTGTCTTTAGCGTATTCTTATTATCTGATTTGTTTTCTTAAGGTGATATACATTTGAATAAAAAGCAATTTAATCATTTAATCAATAATGATCAGTTTTACCCTTTTTTTTAGCCCTATAAACTAACTTTTACTTTTAGTAAAGGGATGTGGTAGCTGCTAGTACTGTTTTTGCAGCAAGATTCATGTATGTCATTTTACAGATGATTTCAATATATAGATCAATTTCTTGTTGCGCTACATTGATTCTCCCCATTGAACAAATCATGCTTTGGTGGGGAGTTACTAACGATTACAGCAAGATGAAGAACTCTTGTTTTATATCATTATTCATTAAAAAAAAAACAAGCTGTCTCAATCTCTGTTGAACAATTTCCTCCACATCCAGTTCATATGTATAATCTCCGTTCCCTGAGAAACAGCCCTGACTAGATCACCCCACTGCTGAAAAGGTTTGGTGATGGACAGCACAGATCAAAAAATGGCACACAGGAGGGTGTAGAAGATATTTGATCTACATCATGCACTCCTTCTTGTCCCTCTAAATTACATGCTAACCCACACAGTGCAAAATTGATGTAATGTACCCCCTAAGAGAAGAAGATGAAAAATCTACCGCGTGTTTCACATTTTAAAGAACCGTATGCTCTGAACACACTGTATGTTCCTTGTCACTCACATATACTCAAACTGATCTACTTTTTGTCCAAAACAAATGTATATCCCCCTTCCTGATGCTATACTGATAATGATTTTTAAGTATTTTACCTCAATGCAGGTTCAGTAACAGTATGTCTACCAGCAGACATGAATTTATCATCAGTGGTTCGGTTTGTTGCATCATTCATGATAGAGTAAATTGGTTAGATTTCCACAAATTGATTTGCAAATACTCTATATCTGTTTAGATGTAAAAAAAAAAAAAAGTGGTTAATATTTTTTTTCAAAAATGTTACTGTAGTTAGAAAAACACAACACATTTTTTTTAGCACGGCTACTTACCAAATATCTAATCTCTGCTAACATCCAGAAATTTGGCTTGCTGATTTGGATACACTGAAGAGGTTAATATATATAAAATTGTGATCCCAGGTCAGTCATTTCCTTCCTCTATATATCATGTATAACTTACAGTAGCGCACGCAGGGGGGGTTTCTGAGTACCCAGAACCCCCCCCAGGAGTCTATGGACCCTAGTCTGAAAGCTGAGGGTCCCTTCTTTCCAAGGGTATAAGAATTTTAAAAATCGGCCCTTGGGAACCGGAGATATTTGACTTCAAAGCAGTGGTCCCCATCCAAGCCTGTTAATTGCTATTCCCAGTCAGATATTTCAGGTTCTGTCTGACTTGGAGTTTTGCTGAGGGTATATTCCAAAAGCTGGGACTCTCCCCCTTTGATGGACACTAGTAGCTGGTCTCGGGATGCAGTTAATTTGCCGGCGGTCGGGATCCCGGCGGTCGGAATCCCGACACTGGAATCCCGACCGCCGAAATCCCGAAACTTTCTCCCTCTGTGGGTGTCCATGACACCCATAGAGGGAGAATAAAATAGCGTGCCGAGCGTAGCGAGGCACCGGGCCCGCTGCGTGGCGAGCGCAGCGAGCCCGCAAGGGGGGGCGATCCATGTCCCCCCCTTGTCGGGATTTCGGCGGTCGGGATTCCAGTGTCGGGATCCCGACCGCCGGCAAATCGTATCGGATCCCTGGTCTCTACTGTTCCCAGAATCAGAGATATCAGCCTTCCAGCAGCTGGTTACTGCTCCAGCTCTACACACCTGGTATGTAGTTTTTTATTCTCGTTGGCGGATTGCTCTGCCTCCTGAACTCCGATCCCCTACTCCCCAATACCATTTGGTAGGTGGGATTCTCTAGTTTTATTTCCATTAAAATCTAAGAAATCTATTTCTGGGAACTGGAGATATCTGCAGTCAAGCAAGCTGTCCTCCCACCAGAAAATTATGAATAATAAGCCCACTCCACTATACACCCCTCCTCTGCATATAAAACATCCTGTACAACCCTGGAAGTTATGTATCAGGGCCCCTTCATTCAGCCCAATACCCCCTTCTCCCACCCCATCTCCCACCATCTGTACATTAAAGGGGTAATTAGTGGAAATTACTGATCCAGGCCCTACATGCTGAGCGGTTGATATAATACCCCCTACTACCCGCGGGACATCAAAGATTCCCCCACCCCTACTGCTGGAGGATCGGTAGGGGCCCCAATACATTGCTATGCCCAGGGGTCTACACTGCTGTATATATATATATATATATATATATATATATAATGTAGTAGTAATGGCGGCACACGCTGAAAGTAAAGTCGGAGTCACGTCATAGATGCCAACGTTTCGAAGCTCTTTTATTACACTTCTTCTTCAGGACAGGAATACAAACATAATGATACATACAGTCAATATATACCTGTATACCTCCACGCCCTCACTTACCTGTTCCCGCGCTATGTCAGACACCCCCCGACGTCATCAGCACTTGCCTGTAGTGTAAGCCAATGCACGCAATGCGCACTATTGGCAGGGCTAACGCACGTCACGTGGGCGGCACAAACGTCACGCCGGTAACTAGGATACTGGGTTAGTGTACGGAAACTAAACATTTTTATACCCACAAGACAGTGCATAATAAAAACAAGAATAAATATAAAAACCAACATACAAAAGTATCACCTAGGTGTAAATACAAAACAAGAAACAGGGAAAGAATGTTAAGCAAAAAACAGAGATCGCTAATATGTCAAATAGAATATACTAGTCGACACATAGAACAGTCGACATATAGAAAAATCAATGACAGGAGAATAAATATACTTCAATAGGTTGCTACAATACTGTCTAACGAAATCAAATGAAACAATGTAACCCAGCAGACTCATTAAGCCCTTTAGGTGCCAATGTATTTAGTCTGTGGATCCATCGAGCTTCACATCTAAGTAGTTTTAAGCCACGATTACCCCGTCGTAGACTACTCGGTATGTGGTCAATAATAATGTATTTCAACGCGGGTATGGAATGTTTAGCAAGTAGAAAATGGCGAGCGACCTGTTGGTCACTCCGCCCAGTCTCCAATGTTGCTTTAATAGAGGACCTGTGTCCTGCCATCCTTTCACGGAGGGTACGCTCAGTTTTACCGACATAGTTAAGTCCGCAGGGACACGTAATAAGGTATACTATAAAACGTGTCATACAGGACACCCTGGGGGAAATTTACTAAAGGAAATTTGTAAAAAAATAGGTGTATTTGTATTTAGAAATACACTTATTTTTGACATTTACTATCCCGAAAATACGGCAATTCGTAGTCGTATTGATGTGCTATCAATACGACTACGAATTTCCGTATTTTCGGGATAGTAAATGTCAAAAATAAGTGTATTTCTGGATACAAATACACCTATTTTTTACAAATTTCCTTTAGTAAATTTCCCCCCCTATGTCGGATCTGATAGCGTCTCCCGCTGAAAGGATGGCAGAACGAATCAGATACAGTAAGGGCTCGGCACGTTATACAACCGAGACAGCGAAAACAACCTGGCTGTTGGGAAAGAAATTGCTCGCTACCAGATTGCTGTAGATGAGCCACATCCGTCTTAACTAGGAGGTCACGAATGTTCCTCCCCCTTGTATAGCAGGATATAATGGAACAATCGCCCAAATGTACCGATGGATCAGACCGTACAATCGGCCAATTTTTCTTGACAATATGATTAATGTCAGTGCTTACTACATTAAAATGATTGACCCAAGGTAATTTGCTGGCAGTGTCAGTGTCTTTAGGTCTATAAGTAAGCAAATCACTGCGTTGCTTTGCTAAGGCTCGATCTTTTGCTGCAGTGAGAATCCCAATATCATAGCCTCTCTGGGTAAATCTTTCAACCATGGTATCAATCTGCCGTTCCGCTTCACCAGCGTCACTACAGATCCTCATGGCTCGCAGGAATTGGGAATAGGGTAGCCCAAACTTCAAGGGTTTGGGATGGCAACTCCCTGCATGTAGCAGGGTATTGCGATCCGTATCCTTGCGGAACAATGTAGTTTTGATGGCACTACCCTCAATGGAAACCAATACATCTAAGAAGGGCACAGATACAGGATTAACAAAACAAGTAAGTTTTATCGGACTCTCAGTTAAATTATGCTTATTGATAATGTCAAGAAAATGCTCTTCACTGCCACTCCAAATAAAGAACAGATCGTCGATGTATCTGGTGTAGAACACAATACATCCAGACACATCGACGTCTGTGTAAAAAATGTCTTTTTCAACCATGAGCATATAAGCGTTGGCATAAGCCGGTGCGAAATTGCTGCCCATGGAACAGCCGCTGATTTGGATATAAAACTGGTCATCGTAAAGAAAGTAATTATGTGTTAAGGCCAGCTCCAATAAACATAAAACAAACTGTACATCAGGTCCATTATAGCTGGGATTATCAACAAGTAATCGCTGTACAGCCATCAATCCCCCCTCATTGGGGATGACGGTGTACAGACTTGTGACGTCTACACTGCAAAGAAGAGATCCCAAAGGGATGTCATGTATACCCAACAGTTGATTAATAAACAATGTAGTATCGAGAAGAAAGCCTGGGGAGGCTTGGATGCAAGGTTGTATGAGGGCATCTATATACGTGGCAACATTTTGGAAGAGTGATCCCCGGGCCGCAATAATCGGGCGACCAGGGGGAGACTCCAACCGTTTGTGAATTTTAGGGAGTGTATACAGCAGTGGCACAGTGGGGTAAGGAACAATTAAAGCATTTGCTAACTCTGTGGTAATCTGCCCCTCACTGACCGCATGCTGCAACAATTCCTCAAGTTTAACACTAAACGAATCAGTAGGGTCAGCAGAAAGACGTTTATAAACATTAGAGTCAGATAATTGCCGTACAATTTCAACTTTATAATCAATCAGGTCTTGCACAACCACGGCACCGCCTTTGTCGGCGGGCCGAATGATTAAGTCCGTATAGGTAGATAAGTCTTTTAAAGCCCTGCGTTCACCCCTAGACAAGTTAGACCCAAAGTTCTTGTCAGGTAGGGAGGCAAGGACATCATTCTGGACTTGAGTGTCAATCATACGCGAAAAAGTTTTTATAGATGCATTGCTAGACACTGGATCAAAAGTTGATTTACCTTGCAATCTCTTCAATTGGACAGGGATACCCAGATCATCAGCAGAAGCTCGTGCCGCCTGGTTGGCAGAGTTCTTCCCAAAATGTTCTTTAAGCCGTAACTGGCGAGTTAGTCTGTACTTCTCAATTTCCCAACACATTGGGTTAAATTGGGTAGTCGGGACATACGATAAGCCACGGCTGAGCACACGAGTTTCATCGGCAGTTAATGGGTGTTTAGATAGATTAAACACTATCTGTTGAGAGGGGGTCTGCCACGTTTGCCCTGACCTCTTCCTTTTCCTTTTGCCACCGCGGCGCGTCCTCCGCCTCTTGGGGTTTTCTCTTTCAGGCAGGTAGTCACCCCTAAAGGGGGCTGAGATGCAGATATACTAGGAGTTTGGTAGGCTTGTGAATCAGAATCACTGGTGGTATGTCTCTCTGAGGAGGAGTCGGCAAAGGTTCCCTGTCGTCTCTGCTTATAATGACGTCGCTGAAACTGCTGACCTCTGTACTGGGTGGTATTCTGGGTCCAGGAGTAGACCCTATTCTGTTCATAGTCATTATTGACTTTTTGTAATTTCTGACGCTTAAACTGAATGAGATCACGTTTATAGGATGCCACTTGTGCATCAAGTTTCCCCAGCCAATTGGTGTTGGTATCAGCAAGAA
Source organism: Crinia signifera (assembly GCF_055691185.1). Lineage (NCBI taxonomy): Eukaryota > Metazoa > Chordata > Amphibia > Anura > Myobatrachidae > Crinia > Crinia signifera. Next base: position 266,965,759 of record NC_139219.1, on the reverse strand, counting down.
ATGAAGATTTATGCGAGTCTTCAAGAGATTTGATGCGCTCCTGTGCAATAGTCATTTCTCGCCCTGATTCCTCAATGACGAGGAGCATCAGGTCGAGACTACACTTATTAGTAATGGCAATCCATTTTTGACAAAAAAGCGTGTTGAAGCGGCCAATTGTAGGTGAATTTTTCACTCTAAAACCGCGCGGTATGCGTTTACTGCGGTAATAGTCACTGAGGGAGATACTATGATACTGATAATCGATTTCTTTTTGTTTCATTCGGACCCAGTCCTTATATAAGTACTCAAGGGGTCTAGTATCTTCATCCTTGTCCAACTGTTTCTTAGACAAAATGCCGTCCGCTTCAGACTCTGAATAAGAAAAGATCTTTCCTTGAGTGAGTAAGGATAAGTTCACGCTGTTACAAGACAGCTCACCTCCACCTTCAAAGGATTCTGCCATTATATCAAATGGTCAGAAAAAAATGTAAGTCCCGTAAGTAATGCAGATAGAAGGGGTGCTGTACTCCTCTGTCAGGATGATTCACCTGGAACCACGTCTGCAGCAAATATAGTCTGTATGGAGCAGCACATCCATCAAATGAGTAAAGCTGCGGTGCACGTCCAGGAAACCCAATGTAGGGACCAAATTCAATGCAGTAGTAATGGCGGCACACGCTGAAAGTAAAGTCGGAGTCACGTCATAGATGCCAACGTTTCGAAGCTCTTTTATTACGCTTCTTCTTCAGGACAGGAATACAAACATAATGATACATACAGTCAATATATACCTGTATACCTCCACGCCCTCACTTACCTGTTCCCGCGCTATGTCAGACACACCCCCGACGTCATCAGCACTTGCCTGTAGTGTAAGCCAATGCACGTAATGCGCACTATTGGCCAATGTCCTGTCCTGAAGAAGAAGCATAATAAAAGAGCTTCGAAACGATGGCATCTATGACGTGACTCCGACTTTACTTTCAGCGTGTGCCGCAATTACTACTGCATTGAATTTGGTCCCTACATTGGGTTTCCTGGACGTGCACCGCAGCTTTACTCATTTGATGGATGTGCTGCTCCATACAGACTATATATATATATATATATATATATATATATATATATATATATATATATATAGGGTAGCGGGGGGAAGTGCTGCACTCACGGCGTCTTGTTCAAATAAATCTCAGCAGTCTGATGTACAACGTTTCAATGGCATATATATATATTTATTATTTTTATAAATTTGGTCTATCTATAATACTTTAACTGACCCGGCATATACTGAGTCACCTAAGTGTCCATCTCCGTGCTTTGCTCTGCCCCTCTGGAAACCCCCTTCTGAAAATCCTGCGTTTGCCCCTGACTTAGAGAATTAACGGCGTGAGAAATGTTAGCAGGTGCTGGGTATAAGGATAATGCTGATTTAAGGAAGTGTTGGTTGCAGAAAAAAAGGGAGCACAATAATCAAACCACAGACTTCAGGGGTTAAAATAAAAAAAATAAGCTTCAAAGGATGCAGGGGATTGCTAGCTGGGTGTTGGGGCCCCCCGAATGGCCGAGCCCTATAGCAGTTGAATCCCTTGCTCCCTCTATAGTTACACCACTCTCTGGATCCTCAGACAATGATTTTTACCACAATGGTTCACCCAGTGTCCACAATACAGTACCTCAGGAAAAGATCATAGAGGGATAGATGCTGTAGTTTAAAACCATAGAGATTTATTGGGATAAAAGCAATGACTCTTTATATCTTTATATTGTAGAGATTTTCTTTTTTGGTTTGGCCTATATTTTGAACCACTTGGTTATTCTACTAGACAGATGATGACTCCCTCAGTTTGACATGATACATGGTTTGTATATGGTTGTTAATTCTGCTTTTGTTATGTTTGAATAAAAATTCTTTATAGGTTTTGTAATGGGTTTTTTTGTTGACTTTTGCAACCGTTGCAAACTGTGCAGAAATGGAAACCATTAATTTGTTTTGTAGTTACATTCTGTTGTACTGCAAGAAAACTGTCCTTGTTTCAGATCTCTTCCACCTTTATAGATGACTCGTGGATGACCTTTGTAGATGACTCGTGGTTCTTTTGGTAAGTGATTTCTTAATACTTTATCTAGTAAGAGTACATGCCAGTTGGTGTTTTTCTAACATCGACTCTTTGTAGCCTTTTTGGAGGAATTTATTTTTCATTTCTGTGCTCTATTCCTTGAAGACATCATTTTCTGTGCAATTTCTTCACAGACATCTGAACTGTCCACCTTGGACTTTACTGATCCATTGTCTGTGATGGTTACTACTGTTTGCCTTCACATTATTGCCATTATCCTTTTTTATGTGAGTTCTTGTTTTTATTCTGCCCTTCTTAATGTATAGTTTAAAATCATGGAATACCACCATAGTTTTGCTGTACATAGTGGTGCATTCAAGGTTCTGGGAATGCTCATTGTAGTTATGGCTGCAGACAATTAAGTGCCTCTAAACAGTAGGGATGGCCATCGAACATCAATGATTCCTAATCATTGATGGTTTATGTTCAATGTAGAATAGTTTTGCCATCGATGGGGGAGAACCAGATGGTTTGCTTCCATTAATGACAAGTATACTGTAACTGTATAGTTTATGAAAAAATGTTCTACCCAAGGGGCCAGGACATGGAGTATAGCCCCACCCTTGACTCTCATAAAGCCCCGCCCCCAGGTTCTGAATGGCCGAAAGGCCAATCAGTCAAAGCAAATGGATGACCATTGATAGGTAAAACCATCAATGGTCATCCATTGCATAGTATGCCACTATTGTTGGCCAGTTGCACTATTGCCATAGATGGCAACCATCAATGGTAATGTCAACGATGGCCATTCCTACTAAACACTATCCTGGTATACAACAGAGTAACAAAGGATTCTGTCAATTCTCCGCTGAGATTCTCTGCATTCTGAGTCCTGCATTGATCTCCTGACATCAGTACACATGCTCAATTCTCGTCATAGTAATATACTGTATTTAATTTTTTTTGTGAGATTGCTCTCTCTTTAGCATCAATACAGTGCACTATGTCTCCAAGCACTGACAGCATTGACAAAATAGACTCATTAATACATTTGCCCAATAGTTTGTTTTGTCACATATTCTTTAATGCTCCATATCTTATATTAATATAAAATATATGTGTACAATTTGTGGAACAGAACAACAGGGACGTGCAATATCCATTATGACAGCAAACACACTAGAGAAAGTCGGAAAGGGTGAGTATTCCTGTCAATAAGAGGCACTAACCATTCAGCGCAATATCTGGAGGCAATAGTTCATAAGTATTAACATTATTGTCCACCATCTGTCTCTGATAAACAAGAACTCAGTTTGATTTCCTTTCTTGCATCAGTTAAAATCTCCTTGTGGCTGTTCTAGTTGTTGTAAAGTGATGTGCCGTCAGTGACACACTTGCCTCATGAGAAACCAGAGCATTATCCACATTTGGTATAAACATAACTTTAACTGTCTGTTTAAAATGTCCAGCATGCATCTGAGTGTCTGCTCTCTCAGCAGGTGCCAGGTCACATAGATCTTTTACTTTACTCTCTTAAAAAGGCCAACTTGGATCACAGGAATCCAAAGACTACCCTTTAAGTGACCTGCGTTACAGCTATGCATGATATGTTTAGTTTGCTGTGAATAAACAGAACGCATATGACTTTTATGAAAAGGGTAAATGGCCAAGGGATGTATTTCATGCATACAGTGTCTCTGGAGGAAGTTGGGCAGCGACTGAACTTACATAATGAGATGCGATTGTAACACAGCCCTGCATGAATGTTGTTACATGTGTTTACGATTTTTGATCTCTGCGGTATGAAATATGGGCTCTTTGAGCACATGAGGGTAATCGTTCATTGGTTTATAAAAATGATATATTATAGTGTCATATTTGGTAAATGGATGGAAGCGTAATTCTGCCATTTTCTAGCTAAACTGAACAAGTAAACAAAGTTTTAGGAAAGTACATTCCCAGTTATGGCCATCACACTGACATCAATGCTGGTATCAGGGGAGCCGAGAGAGGGGGGGAGAGTGTACTAATTACCCGGGCCCACACTTGCTGAAGGGGCCCCGCAGGGGCCCTGGTCTGACCCCTCCCTTGCCACTCCATCCCTCCCGGGTAGCAACAGTAGCACACACTTCTACAGCATATGCTGTGCTGACAGCAGGCTCAGCATGAGTGTCTCACTGACAGCGTGTGAGGTCATGCTGAGCCTGCAGTCAGCACAGCACATGCTGTAGGTGTGTGCTGCTTCTGAGATTACAGTTTTTAGAGTTTTCTTTCATCCTCCTCTAAACATTTTGGGGGGCGTGGCCTAAGTGTGGGAGGTTCCCACAACACACACTTAGGCCACACCCCCAAAATTTTACCAGGGCCCGGCATTCCTCTCGGCTGCCCTGGCTGGTATAATTCCCCGACAGGTGTATTTTTAGGGTTTACCTGTTCCTCTGGCTTCACCAGGGAGGTGAAGAGGTTTTCTTTAGGCACAAAGGGTTATAGCTGGGATTTTTCATAAAGAATTCTATTCTCTGAAACTGAGTTGCATCCAGTGAAGTTACATGTACAGATCTCAACAATGGGTGTAAGTTCAAATTAATTACATTTAGAAATGGACATAATTCCAACAGAATTTATTTTATTTACTGGAACTCAGCATAGACTTATGTTCCTGACAATCCACGCTGATAGCTTTCATCTGAAACAAGAATGAACCACCAGTGCTATTTTATAGCAGGAACCAGTAGGAACTTCCTCTAGCTGTTCTCAGCACAGCGCGTGGCTGCTTTCCTTATGTAAGCTACGTTATCAGCATAGCGCTGGGCAGCAGCAGTGCATCCAGTGCTGACAGGTCATTGTGGTACTTGTAGTTCCACAGTGAAATAGGCAGTCCTGCGCACCGCTGACAACCCGGCAATTTAGACTCCTCCGGCAATTTAGAAGTCTAGATTTAGACGTCTAAATCCAGACTCCCTGCAAACCGCTAAGATGGGGGCATCTTAATTTAGATGGAAAAGCGTCTAAATTTAGTAGGGTCTAGGGGTACACTATTAAACCTGTTCACAATGACACTAGTCGATGTAACAGCTGTGGACCTTGTTAATTCCACTATCCACGTAACCCAAAGCCTTCACAGGTATCCGCGTCCCCTCGCGGGCTTCACAGGTATCCGCGTCCCCTCGCAGGCTTCACAGGTATCTGCATCCCCTCGCTGGGCTCGCTGCGCTCGCCACGATTCGGGCTCGGTGGCTCGCTGCGCTCGCCACACTTTATAAAATCAACTCCACGCCGACGTGGATAGTGGGGGTATGAAAAGGTCGTAGGACGCGTACTGCCGCCCCTCGCAGGCTCACTGCGCTCGCCACGCTTCGGGTTGGCGTGGATAGTGGAATTAACAAGGTCGACAGCTGTTACGTCGACTAGTGTCATTGTGAACAGGTTTAATAGTGTACCCCTAGACCCTACTAAATTTAGACGCTTTACCGTCTAAATTTAGATGCCCCCATCTTAGCGGTTTGCAGGGAGTCTGGATTTAGACGTCTAAATCTAGACTTCTAAATTGCCGGAGGAGTCTAAATTGCCGGGTTGTCAGCGGTGCGCAGGACTGCCTATTTCACTGTGGAACTACAAGTACCACAGTGACCTGTCAGCGCTGGGTGCACTGCTGCTGCCCAGCGCTATGCTGACAACGTAGCTTACATAAGGAAAGCAGCCACGCGCTGCGCTGAGAACAGCTAGAGCGGCACGCGCACAGTAAACACAGAGTCTGGCAGACTGCCAAGTTTCAAAGTTTCACTGTGCGCGCGGTGGCACCGTGAAATTACACAAGTACCAAAAATTTTACTTTAAAGTCACCTGTGAGTGGATTTCACTTGCCTTCTCCACAGCTAGGGGAGCAGACAGTATTGACTGTTGTGGTTCTCACATGCAAGTATTAAACGTTTTATCATCAGATTTTAGATCGCCAGACATCACAAAAAAAACCTTAATTAACAATAATACTCTCAGAAAATGGCTGCCTCCATAATGCAGACTGTTTTTGAGGATGCTAGAGGAGGGGGCAGCCTCCTCTAGCAACCTTAAAAACGGTCTGCTGTATGGGGGAAGCCATTTTCTGATTGTCACTTATTATTAGCTGCAGGAGCCGGGACCCGACAGAAGCGCAGGACAGGAGGTACCGGCTGCATGGGGAGGGGGCAGATGGCAGCGGGTAACTATAGCCCCGCAGACCCCCGGCACCTACACCTTCTCAGTGCCTCCCTGCCACCGCGGGGGCTGCGGGACTATAGTTACGCCACTGTCCAGAAGTATATATTAGCTTGTGCTTATTCAAGCACTCGTCTATCATAGAATCACATGTGAATCACATACACATGCGATTAGCTGTGCACAAAAGCCTGTCCCCTGCAGATTTTACTTGAGTTGCTGAAGATTGGGGACACAGTCTCTGTGTTTGTCACAGATACTGTACTGTGCTTGTGTTACTATCTGTCAGCCATATCATTAGTAATATTAGCAGGCATATGCTGTCTATCAACTCTTCCTCATCAGGTGAAATTATTTTTAAAAGAAGGAGGTTAATTAACTGATGTCATGATGACTGCAGGCAGAGTTCTGACTCACAGAAGGTGCTTCATGAAGTTCATACACAGGGGCGGATCCAGTAGAAAATGACAGGGGGTGCACCATGATAGGAGAGGGTTTGGGAGGGGGTGTTAGTGGTGCCAGTGTACATGCATCTCAAGAGAGAGAAAGGAGAGCAGAGAGAGGGCGGGGATGGGATTAAATATAGGCCCTGGTTTTTAAAGTACACAGGCCCACCTTGGTGACAAAAGTGAAGGAAATAGTTGTGTGCGGTCCGGAAAAGGGTGTGTGGCCACTGAAAGAGTGTAGTGTACCACATCATATACAACTTCTACCCATTATGCAACAAAATACCAGACCCCATTATACTTGCCCCTTACACATGATGCAGGGGCAGGGACATTGCGCGCCAATGGCGCACATTAAAAATTTATACCGTAATGCCCATTACATGTTAAGCCACACATCATAATAGTACTGTACTAAAAAAATCAGGCACAATTAATGGTATAAATTAATTACAAACAAAGCTATTCATGAGTACTGCTGCTCCCAGTTGTACTGTATCCCAGGCAAAAAACAAAATGATAATTATTCCAAATAATTAGGGAGCGCACTGAATTGTACACACAATGGTATTTATTTAAAAATTAATTAAATTAAAATATACTCAAATCACATTAAAAATTGAATAATGAATTTGAATAATATTGCACAATTTATCGTTCAACTGGTAACCTTACACCAATTCTATAGGTAATTATTACAGTGAATATATACGTTTTAAGTCCAGATGCTCTTACCCACTTTTTACTGGTAGATGGAATGTCCAATTAAGAGCAGGGAGCCAGTTTATTGATAAAGATGGATGATAAATGGTTATCCTAATAAAGGTGAATGAGTTCAGATTTCCATATCTAAAAACTGTATCCTAGTTGCAAGCTAATGATGAGGGATTTTCCAGATAGGTATATGAAGGTATAATGAATTGGTGATCAGTCCTGGCAAAGGGCAGAGGTAACAATCAAGTGGTGCCAATCCCTGCTCTTAATTGGACATTCCATCTACCTGTAAAAGAGAGCAAGAGCATCTGGACTTAAAATGTATATATTCACTGTAATAATTACCTATATTGTTGTAAGGTTACCAGTTGAATGATAAATTGTGCAATATTATTCAAATTAATTATTTAATTTTTAAATTAAATTTTATTATATTTAAATTTAATTGATTTTTAAATATATACCATTGTGTGTACAATTCATTGCGCTCTCTAAGTATTCTATTAAAATTTATGCTACATAAGTGCTGCTTACCTACATGCTCATTGCCAGGGGTTCCATGCTCATTGCCAGGGGTTCCATGCTCATTGCCATGTGAGATTACATGCTTATTTCCAAGGGGGAATACATGCTCACGGTAACTGGGGGACAGTCGCCGCTGGTCAGAAGCGATAGCCATTGACAGCCAGGCAGAGAGCAGGAGGCTGCCTAACTGTATTCAGAGCACTGCATGTCCCGGCTATTTGAATTAATGCCAGAAAATGCAGGGACTTGGTCCCTTTTACACCATCCTAGTCCCAGCATTTTCTGGCATGAGGGGGAGAGAAAACCACCCCCTCCCCCTTAACCAACTATATCCTTTAACCGGCTATATCTTCAGAACCAACTGACCCATTTACATGAGACCAGTATCATATTGAATAACTTTTGAGTGGGCTTCGAATGATTTTGGTCCCGTGAAATTGGACTATTTTGTTCCAGAGAAATATGCCCTCAAACAACATGAACAGACACGAAATTATATTTCAGAAATAAAAAAAATCAGTTTACCCGCAATATCTCTGGAAACTATTGACTCATATGGACCTGCCTGGTATCACATTGAAGGACCAGCGATTTGGGTTTGAATGAGATCAACTGCAAGCTTCTGTGATTGCGGGGGGGGGTGGCAGTCATCGGAATGGGTGGGGGTCAAAATTAACAGGTCCCATGTTATCCTACTGGGAAAATGTTCCAGCTTTGCCCAGCAGTATCACTGGTTTCCGGGGGGGGGGAATAGCAAAACAGGGCCGGGCTCGTTGGAAAGCCCCAATCCTCAGCTACTAAATAAAACAGGGCTGTGAGAAAAAATACCTCCAAAAGGAAACATGGGTAATATTTCTACAATACATGACTTTTCTTTTCCAAGCATTGCATTGCCCATTGTTGCAATAACTTAATGATGTATAACAGAACACCATCATCATACCCATGGTCATCATACATCTTCAGCCAAAGACCATCACCATATGCAATCATGCTTCAATAAATGATTTGAGTAAGCAGTTGCATTTGCTTTCCCCATTCACCAGTATTATCATAGCAGGCAGTGCAGGTGCATTTCTACGCAAACACTGGGAGTTATCATGGTAATAGGCCGGGGAAGCATGTGCGGGGGCGGGCAGCTGATATCACCGGATGTCAGCTGCCTGCCTGCTTCCCGCATAGGTTGCTCGGAGAGGAGCACTGGAGAAATCCTTTGATAGTCAAATGATTTGTCCCTAGCTGTGAATGGTTGATTGTGGAAATCATCCATTCGCAGCCGTGCAGGGATTCGCGGGGATCAAGGCATGCCAGGGGGCAGCGGCACTGTGGGCAGCGGGCAGCATCTGGCAGCCTTGTGAGTCAACCAGAATAAGGTTCAAAGTCAACAGTACTTTAAAGTCCCCAAAATGAGGTGAGTAAAGCGACCTGCAAATGAAAACAAATTTCAGGTATTGTGTTATGAAATAATAACGTTCATTAAGTGCTACCAAGAGACTCCAGACCAGGGCCATCTTAACAGCGCAGGCCCCTGGGCAAAAGAATTCCCCCCACCAATGTGCAGCCCCGGGTCCAGGCAGTGGGTATCCGAGCAGCGGCGTCCAGGCAGCGGGGATCCAGGTAGTGGTGGTTGGGAGCTTGTAGCGCTATTTGCCGGGCGGCGGGGTGGGAAGTGCTGCTGAATTTGAAAGCATTTTTAAAAGACTGGGCGGATGCTGATTGGCTGAGACAATTCAGCCAATCAGTGTCTGGTCAGTCTTTTCAATATGCTTTCAAATTCAGCAGCGCATCCCGCCGCCCGGCACATAGCTCTACAAGTTCCCAGCCGACGCTGGCCTGAACCCTGACTGGACACCGCAGCAGCAGCTCCCTGGGGCAGTGCTGTCTTTCCCATTGGGGAGGGACCCTAGAATCCTTGGGCCCCTGGCAACGGCCCATTAAGCACAATGGGAAAGACATAAATGCTCCAGACCTGCGTCAGCAGCTATCACAATAGAATTACAATTCTAGGGTTACATTTTTTTTATTTTTTTGAGAGCCAATTAAACCTACCAGTAGATTTTTTGATTCTGGTAGGAAACCGGAGTACCTGGAGGAATCCCATGCAAGTACAGGGAAAATATACAAACTCCATACAGTTAAGGCAATGTTGGGAATCGAACGCATAACCTCATGCTGCCCCAAACATTCCATTTAGTATAATACTCCAATAAGGGGTGCGGATTTCATCTATGTTTGTTTTTATAGGAACTCAAAAGTTTGGGAATTCAAAACAATTTGTGCTGCGGCCACCAGATACCATTTTTATCTCAGATTAATGGCAAGCCTATAACAATGGTACTCGTAACTGAGGGACTAAATTGATGTGTTTTAATTAAGTTTTTGATGGACTTGGTATCCTGACCTCCTGGATGCTGAGTGCATCCCGTATGTACAGTAGTGTCTTTACAATAATAAACATTACAACCACGTACAGTAAAAGGTGCCTAAATTCTTGTCTTGCGTTTACAGGATTGCAGTGTCCAGCATCTTATAAAACTGAGGGGTTCATGCAGGTGATGTCATCTATCATTTAACTGGAATGACTCATTATAATTTAGCTGCAAGTGGAAATGTGGATGGATCTAGTGGATTTCAGCATACTGCCAAAGAAAGAAGTCATCATCTAAACATGCATCGTTTCTGGTAAACACACAGGAGTGGTGTTTTCTAAAGTAAATTAGATTTGTTTATAGACAGAGCACATGATCTGTAAGATGGCCATTCTGGATTGTAACCGTGCAGGGTGCTTAGGAACGCATATAACTATTGCACCTCCTATGAGATTAGTCGTAGTATGCAGATGAAATTTGGGCACCAGCATCAGACAAATCTGTTGCACAAACCAAGGGCTGGGAGTAGGTATAGATACTAATAATGATGTGTGTGGTTGCAGATGTACAAACAGTAGGTGAGATAGGTTTCCACATGCAGATGCACAGCGTTTTAGTTATACATGGATGTAGACTTACATTAGCCTAATGTGAGGATGCTGCCACTGCCAAACGGAGAGGCGGCTGTGGATACAGTAAGTATGCCTCCAAATATTTCTAAGAAAATGTTATAGCAATTTTTTAAATATTAATTTATATCAATGTATACACACGCACGTGTATATATATATATATATATATATATATATATATATATATATATATATATATAATAAGTTGAGGAGTCTGTGTGCATGTGTGTGTGTGTGTGTGTGTGTGCGTGTCCGTCGCATTGTGGACACACCGTGGCACTCAGAGACACCAAATTTGGCAACAAGGTACCTCTATACCTGGTGGTGTGCACCTCGAAGCCGTTTTTGGGAAATTTCACTCAGAAATTTAAAAAACAACAAGATTTTATTTGCCTTGAATCAGGATCTGGAAAAAAAGATTGACGATCTGGGAAAAAGATGATGACGGAACAACACCACACCTGAGTTCATTGCTGTCATTTAGTATGAAGGCAAACACATTCTAGCATTATGGTGAAGGCTTTCAACAATTGGAAATAATTGGGAAAATACATAGACCACACATCACACACACACGTACACATTTATACACACACACCCACACACATCACACACAGTGCACCATATACGCACACACAGCACACCACACACATATACTGTATACGTAGCACACCACACACATTTACACACATTGGACAGATACACACAACACACACATACATGACACACCACAAGCAGTACAACACACACCCATATACACTACAACACCCCCAAAAACAGTACAACACACACAAACACATTGCACACACATATTTATATGTAGCGCACCTCACACACTTACACATTGGACAGATACAACACAACACGCCACTCCACAGTACACACACATAACACACCACAAGCAGTACAACACACACCCATATACACTACAACACATCCAAAAACAGTACAACACGCACAAACACACAGAACACACACACTTATACCCCTTTTACACCAAAAAACCCGTATCCAAGCCAAGTCGGATCCGGGATTTGCACCGTTTACACTGTGGTGCCTACCTGCAGTGTAGATGGAGGTGGCGCTTGAAGATGACATCATCTCCAAGTGCTGAGATTGTGATCACCCCTGCCAGGACCGCAGATCATCACCCTGGGGCAAGCCCAGCACCAAAGTAAGCTGCTGGGCTGCCCCCAGCCCACATGACCCCCCGTCTGCGAGGTGAATGGATGCCGCACACAGACATCCCTTCACCTCCTCCCTGCAGACAGCAGAGGAGGCTGTGTATTGTGATCCCGTCCAACCTCCATACAGACCACAGGATGCTGCGGTCTGGAGGTTGGGCTTCCCCTATTGATGTAAACAGGAGCCGGGTCAGATGAATGTGACAGGTAGCAGGTGGGATGAATGTGACATGTAGTGTGACATAGAGGTGCATGTCCCTGCGTCACCCCGCATGGCATAATAATTAAGGGGCAAGTGTAAGGTGGTCTGCTACTGTTTTGCATAATGTGTACAAGGGGCATACAGCATGGTACACTACACTCAAGGACATGCCCCCTTTTAAGTGGCGGCATCCTCTTTTTCTGGAGTGTGCACATAACTTCAGCCTTTAATTTCCCATACCTTACCATACCCTTACATTAAAATTTCCACTTCAACCATTGCACACACATATTTATACGGAGCGCACCTCACACACTTACACATTGGACAGATACAACACACCACACCACAGTACACAGACCCACATACACTACAATACACCCACATACACTACAACGCACACAAACACACAACAATAAATGCATAATAGGTGCTAAATCTCAGGAGTGGATGTGGAATTCATCAACACACACAAGCTATGAAGTCAGGAGGGGTGCGTTTCAAACAATAACACCACCCCTGATTTTATTGCTGGCATTGAGTATCAATGCAAACACATTCTAACATTATGGTGGAAGTTTTAATATATTACAATCTTGAGCCATAAACGCAGCATAAGACATTACATACACTACACTCAAGGACATGCCCCCTTTTGAGTGGCGGCACCCTCTTTTTCTGGAGAGTGCACATAACTTCAGCCTTTAATTTCCCATACCTTACCATACCCCCATTTCACAATTTCCACTTCGACCATGGCACACACATATTTATACTAGAGATGTGCGGGCTCGGATTCCTCAAATCCGAGCCAGCACGGACGTCATCAATCCGGGCCCGGATACGAGCAGCGCTCAGCGCTTCCCGCCTTACTCGAATCCGGGCGCACGGGCAAAACGTCATCGCCCGGCGTCGGATTCTCGCGAGATCACGGAACCCTTAAATTCCACAACCTCGCGCTGCCATCTTCACTCCAATCTCGGAGAAGGGTAGGGAAGGGTGTGCTGCTGCTGTAAGTGGTCTCTGCTGGGGCCCGTGCTGCTGTGTACTCTGTGTCTCTGTGTCTCTGCTCAGTGATCAAGACATCACCATTGCAAGGATGACTGGTGCTGTGTTCTGTCTCTCCTTTGTGCTGGGGCCTGCCTCTGCTGAGTCTGCTCCTGTATAGTCAGTCACAGTGTGATAGTCCACTGGTGCTGCTAGTGCCACTGCCTGCCCTGCACTGCCTAGTGTCTGCTGCAGTCTGCTCTCTGCTGTTGCCACTGGCTAGTGCCTACCAGTACCTATTGCAGTATATAATTCCAGTGTGCTGTTGCCCCTGGCTATCAGTACCTATCACAGTATATAATTCCAGTTTGCTGTTGCCACTGGCAGTGGCTACCAGTATTTTATTTATTGCAGTATATAATTCTAGTCTGCTGTTGCCACTGGCTACCAGTATTTATCGCAGTATATAATTCCAGTCTGCTGTTGCCGCTGGCTACCAGTATTATTTATCACAGTATATAAAAATCCAGTCTGCTGTTTCCACTGGCTACCAGTATTTATCGCAGTATATAATTCCAATCTGCTGTTTCCACTGGCTACCAGTACTATCAGTCCAGTGGTGCCCACATGTGTGCTGTATCCATCCAGGGGTGCCCACATGTGTGCTGCATTTGTCCAGGGGTGCCCCCATGTGTCCTGTATCAGTCCTGGGGTGCCCGCATGTGTGCCGTATAATTCCAGGGGTGCCCCATGTGTCCCATATCAGACCGGGGGAGCTGCCCTTTTTTTTAATGAAAATAAAATTAAGGTTTTTTTTTTTTTTTACTGCAAGGGCTGTTAAATGCGCTGTAGTCCAGGGGTGAGCCAAGAGTGCTGTATAATTCATGGGGTGTTGCTAAGTAAGGTGTGCTGTTTTTTTTTATAATTAAAAGAATACACATTTTTATTTTTACTGCAGGAATTTGTCTGCTGTATAATTCCATGCCTGCCGCCATGTGTGCCGTAACAGTCCAGGGGTGCCGCCATCTGTGCCGTATAATTCCATGTGTGCTGTATCAGGTCAGGGGTGCCACCATCTGTGCCGTATAATTCCTGGGGTAAGCCAAGTCTGCCGTATAATTCATGGGGTGCTGCCAAGTGTGCTGTATTAGTCCAGGGGTGATGCTAAGCGTGCCATATCAGTCATGGGGTGATGCTAGGTGTGCCATATCAGACTAGGGGGGATGCTAAGTGTGCCATATCAGTCCAGGGGTGATGCTAAATGTGCCGTATCAGTCCAGGAGTGATGCTACCTGTGCCATATCAGTCCAGGGGTGATGCTAGGTGTGCCGTATCAGACTAGGGGGGATGCTAAGTGTGCCATATCAGTCCAGGGGTGATGCTAAATGTGCCGTATCAGTCCAGGGGTGATGCTACCTGTGCCATATCAGTCCAGGGGTAATTCTAGGTGTGCAGTATCAGCCTAGAGGGTATGCTAAGTGTGCCATATCAGTCTAGTGTTTGTGCCGCACACTTGTGTGGCTTATCATAGTTATCCAGCTACCTCGGTGCAACCTTTTGCCCTAAAAACAATATTGTAAGGTGTGAGCTGTACAGAATAGACTGTAAATGAGTGGAAATTAATGTTATTGAGGTTAATATAGCGTAGGAGCAAAAAAAAAAAATAATTCTGCGATTTTAGCAGTTTTTATGCTTTTTTAACAAAAAAATTAGAACCCAAAACCCAAGAAATCCATGCATCATAGGTGCTAAATCTCAGGAGTGGATGTGGAATTCATCAACACACCAGCTATCAAGTCAGGAGTGGTGCTTTTCAAACAATAACACCACCCCTGATTTCATTGCTGGCATTGAGTATCAATGCAAACACATTCTAACATTATGGTGGAGGTTTTAATAAATTACAATCTTGAGCCATAAACGCAGCATAAAACAACATTTTACAGCAATTTTGGAGAAAAAAAAAACCAAGGTTGTCCCGGGCAACGCTGGGCGGGTCAGCTAGTATATATATATATATATTTTTTTTTATTTATTTTTTTTTTTACCCAATAGTGGTATGGCGCCAAATTAAATTATAAATGTCCAAATACACTTATTTTAAGATCCACATCCATTGAAGTAAGTCGGAGTTGTTTAGTTCCAAAATTTCTTTTATTCAACTTCACGGGGTAGTATTGATAAAAACGCTTGTAGAAAAAGGGATTTTCTACAAGCGTTTTTATCAATACTACCCCGTGAAGTTGAATAAAAGAAATTTTGGAACTAAACAACTCCGACTTACTTCACTGGATGTGGATCTTAAAATAAGTGTATTTGGACATTTATAATTTAATTTGGCGCCATACCACTATTGGGTAAAAACATTGGTCTGTGGTTGTTCCCTACCCCTCGGGGAACTTAGTGGTGAGGCTGCCTTATACATAATTGTAAATTAGGTTATCACCAAAACAATCTGTAAAGAGGCATAGCGCGAATTGGAATATTGGGGATACATATATATATATATATATATATATATATATATATACTGTGTACTCTATACTGTGTGTGTGTGTGTATATATATATATATATATATATATATATATATATATATATATATGCATTAATTGAGAATAAGAAAACTAATTATATGTTAGCAATTTAAAATTCATTACGTAAAAGGGGGGAGAAAAGCCTTCATGTATTTGTAACAAATCTTATTCTATGTGTGAAATTCTTCCTCTAAAGGAATTTGACTACAGAACAAAAAGGTGTAAAAATGATTATTCAGTTCGCTTTGTAGACATTTCATCTTCAAAGAAAGTATTTAAGTTGTCAATAAAATATCTGACCCATGTGCTGTAACTTTTTGGATTTCCTCGTAGGAATTTGTCTCATTTCAGGGTTGAACTAGTAAGAACAGTTTGCATATTGAAACAACTGTAGTTTAACTGAGCCCCCCCTTGAAGAAGCGCCAATAAATTCAATGTCTGACCTACTCCTAAACGCTGTTACATTGACAAAGAGCCATTGATAATGGGTTGTTAACAGGTACGCAGCTGTATCTCAGCCATATGGGACTCTCTACAACTCGAAGAAAATAAAACTCACTTTACACTAGAGTGATAACAAATTAGCCTTCTAGTTTGAACGTTGATTACAATTATTCTAACATAATCTACTATTACAGTATTTATTTTACCGTTTTCTTTATTTTTTTTGGGAGCTCTAGAAAACAATCATGGGTTTTGAATTGTCATAGAAAGACAACGTGTATTTGCACCATAAATACCTAATGTCTTTCCCAGATGAAAGGCAGAGTAATAATCTGCACACAGGGATGCGTCTGAGCATACGGTTAGAGCCTCACAATAATGTGTGGGGATATATAGGTTTTAGAAATCATTGGGTTGTTGACTCACACAAATATCTATCTGACTATTCAGCTTCTCATAGCTTTAGTTACACATTCAACGCAGCGTGAGACCCCGCGAGTCTGAAACAACTTTTATTTCAGACACAGGCAATTTACAATAATAAATAACATCTAGTGTATGCATAAGGCAAGGCTTTCTTTTCTTTTGCACTTTCTGTTTTTTTTTATTCTTTAAATCAGAAATAAATACATAAAGTTAAATGCTATGGTCATTTATCTGTTATGTGTTCCGCTTGGTCAGAATAGGTCCGCACATGATTATAATATACTAGACAGAAGTGCCCATAGAATAATATGCCACTCTAGCACAGCGCCCATATAGTACATATACATTGCAAAGTCTATACAACTGTATACATGGCCGGCAGAGTTACAGTATATATAAAGTCAGCAAAGTGTGCATGTGATTACACTAGGAAGCTATGATTGACCCATAGGAATTTACTGGCCAATGTAGTCCCTTTCCTCAGCCTTTAATCCAGTCCAGAGAGGCCACATATGGATGACTAAGGCCTGTCTCTATTCATCTGTATCATACTGTATATACAATTGTCAGGGTTCCAAAGGAGGCCAAGGAACTCTGCATTCATAGTAGTATACAATTCCTAAATGCCATGACTCCAGCTGCACAACAAGAGGTTGCAGGTCAATTAAAGGGATCTGTGTAATAATGGGAGGGTCAGTGTAACTAGCAGCTTTTGGAAATGAAAATAGAGAGTCTGTAATGGGACATCTCTACAATGACATCTGTAAAAGATAATTGGCAATGGGTCATTCTGGATCTGTGTACTCTAATTAGATGGGTTTGTTTAAAGTCAACACTACAATCCTACTATCTTACGAACAATATTAAAAACCATACTTCTGTTTTGTTGTTAGACTGTGAGCTATTCTGCCTCTACAAGTCTGGTATAAAGTGCACTACAATGCACTACAATGCACTCAAACCTTCACTTAATTGACACAACCATATGACACCATAGAGTATGTTCAACCTTTCACTTACAAAAAACATATCCGACGTGCAATATCCTGGCCAACACATATGTATGGCATCCTGGCATACACATATATATTCATTGTGGAAGCTGGCATATCTCTACATGTAGATCACTTATAAATGAGACTAAAAATCTTTATTCTAAATCTTTATCTACCTAATACAGTTTACCAGTACCGTAGCATGGCACATATTTGCCCCATGCTGGTACCTCTGCGCATATGACATCATGATATAAAAGAAGGAAGATAGGTGCCAGGTGCCTTTCTGTGTAGCATTTTGACTCTTTAGGCACAATGCAAGCTGTAGAAGAACGATGATGCCAGCTGGGCTGTCCACTTGCCCTGCACCCTGGGCAGCAGTAGAGGTCGTGCACCTTTCATTGTGGAACTGCTGGCTACATACTTTATACACATCTACTGTACATATTCAATTTGTCCATTATTTCTCAATAACAAATATAAAATGACCTACAAACACCTGAATATATTTTATTAATGTATGTATGTCATACATTTTAATTGATTAGATGCAAACTTTTCATCAGCAAAGTAATTATCTATGAAAGTACATGTATTTTACAAGTAAAAGGCCTTACCCCATAGGTTCCCAAACGCGGCCCACAAGGCACCCCAAATGGTCCAGGTATTAAGTATATCCATGCTTGGCCACAGGTGACTTAGGGCCTTATTTTGGTTCATTCTTTCTGACAAAATCCTTCTTAGATGGACAAAACCATGTGCACTGCAGGGGGGCAGATGTTACTTGTGCAGAGAGAATTAGATTTGGGTGAGTAATTTTGTTTCTGTGCAGGGAAAATACTGACTGCTTTATTTTTACACTGCAATATAGATCTCACTTTGAAGTAAAACCCCACCCAAATCTAATTCTCTCTGCACATGTTACATCTGCCCCCCTGCAGTGCACATGGTTTTGCCCATCTAAGAAGGATTTTGTCAGAAAGAATGAACCAAAATAAGGCCCTTAATTAGTAACTCAGTCAGTCTGATTTAACTATCTGTGCTGAGCCATGGATGTTCCTAAAACCTGGACTGTTGGGGTGCCTTGAGGACCGCATTTGGGAACCTCTGCCTTACCCTATTTTATGCATTTCCTACTACAGCAAAAATAAAGACTTACATCTACATTTCTTTTAACTGCAAAAAATGGTGTTTATTTTTAGTACACATATTTAACTGAATTATTTTCAACTCTATAAATCTATTACTTTACCGGATCATTTTTTTATTTGAACAATTTTATTGCAAATTAGATTTTTCGTAAGGAGCTAGTCTAGAATGAATGCCTCTGTCTATATTTGAGCAATTTAGTTAAACATATTAGTAATATTTTTCTCACCTATAAGCTTTTCCAAGGAAGAAAGAAAAAAGACCAGTCCATTGTCATATAATTGAGAGAGATCAAAGGAAGCAATTTATTCAAGCAAGCGCACATCATTTTAGGGAAATGTTTTTTTTTTTTTGATTGCGGTTAATGATGTAATCAGGCTATCATAGTAAACTGTCCACAGGTTGGAGGTGCTGAGAAATTACAGCTTGGCCACCAAAGGGAAGATAATCTCTTAGAACAAGAAAAATGAAATGTGAAAATAAATCTAAATACTGTATAACATTTTGCATGATTGAAAAAAAAAAGGATATGGGTCTGGATTGATTTGATAATGGTGCTAATATTTCTATACTTACCTTCAAGGGAAACAATGTATCAAGAGGAAATTCAACACATCGAAAATTTCGACATGAACAATGGCAGAAATAAATGGGATATTTTAACATCTTTGATTTCATTCTTTAAAGACCAATTACTTTTCTGTCCCCTGTGGGAGAAAAACATACTTCTTCTCAATGGCTGAATTCCTATAAGACTTCAATGATTCATGTTATATTTAGCAGATTACAGTTTTAGAGTCATCAGTAGGAAAGGCCATTGCAAACTGACAGGCCTGAAATCATACTCTTTGATTGTAATTGACAGAAAAAGCATTTAAGGTAAAGGAAAAAAATATTTTATTCATCCATGATTACACTGTGATGTGATTCGGTGACATAGTACAACTGTGAACTGAGGCAGGAAAGAGCGATAATTCTACATGAGGGCTTGACGTGATGTAGTCTTTTACTCTTCCTCATGCCAGATCCTCTAGCTGCTATCATTGCTTGATGGTGTCAAGACAAATAGAACCACGGACTGCAACAATTTCAAAGGCAAAGGACTTAATATAAATCTGCTTAGGAGCATTTGGTCTGATGTAGAGTTGCTTCTGCCCAATAGTAAAGAAAAAAAGAAATGGAATTTTTGATAACTGTAAATGCTTTATTTTTATATATATATATAAGCAAAAATCAAGGGATGGAGCCTGTGGTTGCAGTTACTGAAGCCAGTAGCTTATTTGTTAGTATTTGCATAGTAAAGGAATATTCCTCTTGTTAATTCCTTTCCAGCATACAGCTGGAAAGACTTTTTGCAAAATAATTGACTATCATTTACAAAGTACCAAAAATATTCATACTGTAGGGTGTTACCATCATTGCTTATATCGTCTACTATAAATGACCTAAGATTTGCTGGTGCATTTGTTTTTTGTATAATGAAGAAGGTAAGGGATCAATTAATTAGAACGCAGGGATATAACATGGCCACCTCATAATGTGGATGATTATAATAATCTCGATAAAACAGGATGCACTAAGGATAGTATGATTATGGCAGATGTACAGTACTACTCTACACTAAGCTAGCATACTATGATCACATTTTTATTAACACCAGTAATTACCTTTAAGCTGCCAACTGCTGGTCACAGTGGCAAACACAGGATTTCTAGAGGGGGGTTTCCAAATGCAGACCACAAATTTTCCACTGGAACATTGGAGCAAGTGCGGGAGTCTGGGGGAGCGCTAGTTGAACCTAATATTGCACTAGGAGGTGCCCATCTCACTTCTTTTTCAGATTCTCACCGAGAGGTTCCCTGGAACAGGAACCAACAGGAGAGGAGCTGCCACTCTATAGAAAAGAGGAACTGTGCATGATAATTGTGGAACTGATCCATAATTTTGTTTTTTGGACATAACTCAATAGGGAGAATCTTTTGGCGCTAGTACCACTGCTTTTTCAGGCAGCATAGTGAGCAGTGCCTGGGGTGCCCCCTTTACAGGTCACTAATTGGACAATAAATCAAAACACCTGTGCTAAATCATCAGACTAATGGCACTTACCTATATCTGAATCCCCCTGTTGCCACAGACAACACATGGACGCCGTGCTTCTGGTACACAAATGGAACACAGCAAAGTATATGTAACAGTATATATAACACATACTTTAGTATAGGCTGTATCAATCTTTTAAATAATATAAATAAGTTGTCAGAAAAAGGTTAAACATACCATAATGCATAAATACACAACTAATAGAATCAGTACTGCACTTTCAAAGCTCACATTCTCCCACCTCATGGTAAGTTCCATGTCTCTTCTTCCTGGCAACTGCTCTCTGGTCCAGTGCACTGACTGAGGACACAGCAAACTTGGCAGAAGAAGTTAACCACCACTGGGCATGTGCAGCAGTTCCGCTCTGTCCCTTCCACTGCATGATGTGGCAACAACTCCGGTACTTGTACTCATGGGCAAACCCCCCCCCCCCCCCTGCATTTGCCTCCTATGGGACTGGCAACAAAACAAATTGTCCTGTTGATTGATATTCAATAGTTAAGTACAATTGTTTACCTCAGATTGTGCCGATTATAACTTCTTTTTTATTCCCAAAGCATCCATACCACAACTTCAGAATAACTAAACACATAACATGCAAATATACCCACATGACTGACTTCATAATTGTTTTGTCTATAGCACATTCTCCGAGGCATACAGAGAAACTTTCACCCAATTGGAGATTGTTGGAAAAAAATTATGTTTTTCCTTTTAATTATGCTAATTATGGAGGTTATTCAGATCGGATCGCATGGCTGCAAATTCACAGAGTCAGCGATTATTGAATGACGGCACATGCATACGGATCGTAGTGCGCATGCACAAAGCCATCCACTGAAAAAATCCTGCTACTTTTTTCCATGTCTGATCATGACTGTAGCACCCTGTGTAAATTGTTGGCGCTTTGTAAATGATAGTCAATTGTTTTGCACTCCTCTTGTATACAGTTGGAAAAGAATTAACAAGAGGAACTTTGATTTACTATGCAAATCTGGCCATAGGCAAGGTGATTTACAGGAAGCTAGCATTTGTTGGTATCACCCGACCATTTTTATGTAGTGTCAGAAAAAAATGCAGGCATGCCAAGGCGTTTGAAGCGAGAGTGTGTGAAGTTCGCTATGACTTCAATCGTCATGTGTATATTGCACCGTATGAGTAGGTCCTAAAATCATTCAACTATTCAATGGCTAGTTGCGAATGGATTTGCAGCTGATTGGAGGCCTGCAATATTTTTGCAGGCCAATCGCAGGCTTGCTCAGGGCAGGATTTCACACAGACTGGGCAGTGGCTATCTAATCTGGATGATCAAAGGCACTGTTAAATTGTGCCTCAGGGATCAGGTCTGAATAACCCCCTATGTATCTAACTGGCAGATAGCTCAAGCTTTCCTGTGAGTCTCACTTTAGACCATGCCATTAGTGGGCTGCATCAGATCAATGTCCTGATTCAGATGTGTTAGCAAGGCTGCAAGTTTTGCAGATGGCAAAGACCATGCTGCACTGCAGGTGGGGCAAATGTAATGTAGAGAGGTGCCCCAGTGCTGGGAGAGCTCCCCTGCTCCCAGCACAGAAGCAGCAGCTCCAGTAGCAGAGTGAGGTGTGTCCCCTGGGATCAGACCTGCAGGAGTGGCATGTAAGACGCAGGGAGTGGCGGCTGCGACGGGCAGAGCAAATATTGGCACCATTCATGCCGACAGTCAGAAATGCCGCTCATGGCTCCGGAATTGGTGACAATGGGAGAAGGCTGCTGCGGGCAAATCAGTGCTTGCTGCACCATTCTCGGCCATGCCCCCAACATCTGACATCCAATTCCACCGGGAGGTGGAAGAAGAAGGTGGCTGGGAGGAAGTGTGGAAGGGCTCCTGAAGCAAGAAGACACCAGTGGAGCCAGAAGCCACTCAAGAAGATGGTGCGACCCATGACCAGAGCTCCTGTGGCTGTGGAAGAGGCAAGAAGATGCCGAGCTCAACAAGGAAGATGTCAGGCATTGCCACTGGCCAGGAGGGGCCAGCAGGGCTGAAAAGCATTAGAGATGACGAAGCTCCCCCCTACAGCCTCTCTGAACTACAAATAGGCAGCCCTGGACCACCTACCCCCTACCCTAGCCACCAGGTTTTTGGGCATTAGGCTTGAGTCAGGCCCTCTTGGCATGTGGCCACTATAGTCAGTTCCCTTGGCTCATGGGACATTATAGGGTACTTGTGTACTATCACGGCTCCCATCTCATCCCATCTCATTGCATACCATAAGGCTTAAGATGGTATGCAATGAGATGAGATGTACTGCGATGGGACCCGATCTTATACAATTTAAAATTGTATACCATTGTATATGGCATACGATGAGATGAGATGAGATTTTAAATTGTATAAGCACACTAATGGGTGCTTTCAAGGTCAATTGGCCCCCATATAAGATTTTTAATTGTATAAGCACCCTAATGGGTGCTTACAATGTTAAATGCACCCCCACGCCACCCCCACTATCAACGCCAACCCGAAGCGTGGCGAGCGCAGCAAGCCCGCGCGGGGCGGCGGTACGCGTCCTCCGACCTTTTCATACCCCCACTATCCATGTCGACATGGAGTAGATTTTATATAGTGTGGCGAGCGCAGCGAGCCACCGAGCCCGAAGCGTGGCGAGCGGACGCGTAATACATGTAAAGTATTACGCGTCCCCTCGCGGGGCTCGCTGCGCTCGCCACACTATATGAAATCAACTACACGCCGACATGGATAGTGGGGGTATGAAAAGGTCGGAGGCCAATTGGCCAATTGACAATTGGCCAATTGACCAATTGACCTTGAAAGCACCCATTAGTGTGCTTATACAATTTAAAATCTCATCTCATCTCATCGTATGCCATTGTATGCCATATACAATGGTATACAATTTTAGGTACTTCTTTACTTTCACGGCGCCAGCATGGCGCCGTGCTACTTCCGGCTTCTATGCTCGCCACAAACTATGTAAAATAAAGGAACTTAACGCCATGCCAACATGGATAGTTCATACCTCCACTATCCATGTTGGCATGGAGTTGATTTTAAATAGCGTGGCGAGCGTAGCGAGCCACCGAGCCCGCAGCGTGGGCGAGCGAAGCGAGCCCCGCAAGGGGACTCAGACGCACGGTGCCATGCTGGCGCCGTGAAAGTAAAGAAGTACCCAATTTTAAATTGTATAAGATCCCATAAGATGGAAATCGTGGGAGCCTTGATAACACACAAGTACCCATTATAGTCAGGCCCTCATGGCCCATGGGTATCAAGTCAGGCCCTCCGAGTCTGGGCACCAGTATGTTGGGCATTAGGCCCGTGGCCCCTAGTAACTTGGCCCTCCAGGCCTGAGGCTCACATTGGTCAGGCGCTAACCCAGTAAGGATGGGCATTTAGGCCGAGGCCCTCATAGTTGGGATTAGGCCTATGGGCTCCATTACTCAGGCACTAAGACCGTGACCAGAAATGGGCATTAGGATTTCCGGTAATTAGGGGGCACAAGGACTAGGTGATGCTGAGTACTAGGCTCAAAAAGTAAAGGGTGTCATTTTCAGAGTGGACAGGCTTTCTGGCTGCCACCATTGTACAGGTATCCAAGCAGGCTGTGCGGCTGTCACCTCTCCAGTTCCCAAGTAGAAGTAGCAGGAACATCCGGGAGCATGTACGAGCTGGCCAGTTCTAGCCGGGTAGTTAGGCAGGCATTTAAGAAACAACACATTCTTGTACTGTGATGTATAATGGATGTTGTTTCCCATGCAGGGCAGAGTTTGTTTTAGAAATATTTGTGTCACACCACACACACACACAGTCTGTTTGAAGGCTTTGTGTCGTAGTTATAGTAGTTGTGTGTCACACTAGGTAGCTATACGGTGGTGCTGCCTTTGTCTCCTTACAGGGACATGTAAGTAAAGAAGTGGAGGAAGTACAAGATTGAAGATGGTAAGTGTCATCTCTGTCCATCTGTCTTTTGTGTGTTTGTCTCTTTCTATCCCCCTTCCCTCTGGGTGGAACGTGGACCTTACATCCCGGTGCAAGGTCAAGTTTTAACCCAGGTGCATGAGTGCCAATAGATTTTCACTTTGGGTTCTGAAGCCAAGAGTGCAGAGGATGGCATTCCCTTAAGCCTGAAGCTCTTTTTGTAGAAACAAGACAGAGGGCGCATTGGTCTGTGCTAAGTTTGTACAGGACTCACTTCCTCTCCTTCCTCCTAGGTGATCATGTCCGGGTGCCAGAGAGTTACCAGGATCGTGATATGTCACAGCCTGAGGTGAGAGGGTGCATCACCAGGTAAGTGGTTCTGCACGACTGTAGGCACCACATCGCACCAACCCCCTTATATTAACGTGTGCAGAGAGTGTTAGATTTGGGTATGGTATTTTCAAACTGAAATCTAAATTGTAGTATAAAAATAAAGCAGCAAGTATTTACCCTGCATAGAAACATAACAAATCACCCAAATCTAACTCTCTCTCCACATTTTACATCTGCCCCACCTGCAGCGCAGCATGGTTTTGTCCATCAGCAATCATTGCAGCCTTGCTAACTGGTCTGAATCCAGCTCCAAGAAAGGTTTTATGGTACATTTTATGAAAATTAAGGCATTGATTGAATGTATTTCAGAGTCTAATAAATAAATTAGATTTTTTTTTATTTTGCATTAATTGCGAGTTTAAGCATTTGTACTTTATTACTCTATGCTCTGTTTGTTGTATTATTTTTGTTTGATTTTTTTTCTGTGGCTGAAATAGAAAACAATTAATGCATTGGTTTCATTGTAGTTTCACAACAGCTGCTGATGTTTCACAGTTTACCTGTGCCTGCCTATTACCATTACCTATTACCAACAGGTAGGCAAACGGCCATTCGATGCCCCTTTAAAGGTAAAGTTTTATCTGTGAGTAAAAAGGGTGAATAGCACCTTACATGCAATTAAGATCACTTATTCAAGTAAACCTGTTCCACAAAATTGTGTTCTGTCATGGTAATGTTTATGTTGAATGTAACTTTAAATATGTCCTGCCCAGCATGGTGTGTTAGATTGAATTTTTAAATACATACATGTATTCATAATTGAATACAGCCACATGATATATGCAGCAGTCATTTTCATGCATTCATTAGTGAGGTTAACTGTCAATACAATATCCTCACTTATTGCACACAATGTACTCAAATCCTAGCACCTTATGTGTGTACCTCTAGCATGTTCAACCTTTACAATTACTTAACTTACTTAACTAAACCTGAAATAAAGACTCAGAGACATAGGTTTGGCAGAAATTGTTAGCTGATTTATTATAAAATCACCCCCAATCACTGGCTTCCTGTCAATCAACATGTGATCAGAAAAGACGCTGGATTTTTTCACTGAATGGCCTCTACGTTCCATGCACATGTGCTGTCGATCGATAATTGGCTGCCTTGCTATTAGCAGGGCTGCAATTAGGTCTGTATAACCCCCTTAAATGATGCCCTTGGTGCCTAATCACATACATTTTTATATCATACATTCAATAGAGATTCCGTGGCGGCAAAGACCAAAATACAATTTAAATCTATATGATGTGTCTATTAAATAATTTAATGGATTAATACCCCTTTTAGACATACTACCTGGGATTTTGTCCAGGTTTACCCGGGATTTTCAACCCAGGTCACTCCCGGGATTTTAGTAACAAACCCCCTTTCACACTACACCTCAAATCCGGGAAAAACCCGGGTAGACCCCTTTCACACATAAGCCAGGCTTTTCAAGCACTTCAGTGTTTCATCATTAAAATGGGACACGCCCCAGCAGCAAAAAAAAGCAACATTACATGTTTAAAACTGAAAAACCCGGGTAAACCCATTCAGACATAAGCCGGGTATTATACCCGGGAGTTAAATACCGGGAAAAACCCTGGTCAATTGCAGGTGCTCAGTATCCGGGAGTGAAATCCCGGGTATACCCTTTCAGACATATGCTAGTCCCGGGTTTGGGCGCGTTCATGTTAAAAAACCCGGGATTTTCACATATGTCTGAAAGGGGTATTAGTTATCATTATGATGACCCCATCATACCTCCCAACATGTCCCTCTCCAGGAGGGACACATTGCCCTGTTTCTGGACTTCTCCCTTAATTAATGATTGCCATTACCTGTGTTGAAGCACCTGTTTGTGTAATGTCACATTTATGACATCTGAAACAGCACCTTTCTTATCAATTAACCTGTTTGAAACAGGTAATGGCAATCATACATTAAGAGGGAAGTCCAGAAACAGAGCATTGTGTCCCTCCTGGAGAGGGTCATGTTGGGAGGTATGCCCCATATAGGCTGCAACTGCCACTTGGCCAAAGTATCAATGGGTGGTCAAATTCTATAAATATAACCAGTCATTGGGCTAGATTCTCTAAACTTCAAAAGTGATAAACTGGAGAGTGATACACAGCCAGCCAATCAGCTCCTACCTGTCATGTTACAGACTGTGTTTGAAAAAGGTCAGGCAGGAGCTGATTGGCTGGCTGTTTATCACTCTCTATTTTATCACTTTTGAAACTTAGAGAATCTGGCACATTGTCTGACATGGGGCCTTTCAGTGTTGTTCCTAAGTGACCATATACACAGTCCTCTAGTGCATATAGCTTGCTAGAATTTTGAGCACGCTTGAAATTCTGATTGTCATTTATTGGAATTAATTTTAGCATGCCAACATTTTGATTCCACATGAGGCTCCAGCAATATCACTGCATGTGGTAAGTATAAAGGACTTAATACATTTTCTTTCTAATTAAATACAGTGCAAACTGAAATTATATGACTTCCTACACAACATATTAAAAACTGTAACCTGATGATTGATTTGTTTTCAAAAGGAATATTCTAAGGGAAGCTAAACTAAATACAAACTAGTATTATGATCTTTTTGCCCTTGTAAAAAATTGTATTTAATAACTGGCCAGTTTCCAAGTGAAAGCTTTGGAAGTCAGTAAAAAGTTTCGGTACTTCTTTACTTTCACGGGGCCACACTAGATAGGACAGATAGGGCTGTTTCACACAGTACGGTTCCTGCCGCACGGTGAAATCCCGTACGGTCAGGGAGCCGCGCCGCACTCAGAATTTTATAATGGCAGGGATGGCCACAGCCCGGCAGCCGTCCCTTCCAGTGGGGGGATCCGGCTGCAGCCGTGCGGCCGGGCCGTGACCGTCCCGTGTGAATGGACACAATAGTGTCCATTCACAACTGCTGAGTGCGGCACGGCTCCCTGGCCGTACGGGATTTCACCGTGCGGCAGGAACCGTACTGTGTGAAACAGCCCATAGGATACTAGATAGGATACGATTTGTATGCGATTTAGGATACGATTTGTATGCGATTTGACAGAAGATATCGCATAAGATATAGGATAGGACAGATAGGATACTAGATAGGATACGATTTGTATGCGATTTGACATAAGATATCGCATAAGATATAGGATAAGATTTACTATCCATTTCATTACCCCACTATCCACTAGGGCGTGGAGTTGATTTTATATAGCGTGGCGAGCCCGAAGCGTGGCGAGCGCAGCGAGCCCCGCGAGGGGACTCGGATGTTGTTTGAAAGCAAGTCCCCAATATCGCATGCCATTTGCATGCAATTCCATAAAATACATTCCGTGTCCCCTCGCGGGGCTCGCTGCGCTCGCCACGCTTCGGGCACGGTGGCTCGCTGCGCTCGCCACGCTATATAAAATCAACTCCACGCCCTAGTGGATAGTGGGGTAATGAAATGGATAGTAAATCTTATCCTATATCTTATGCGATATCTTATGTCAAATCGCATACAAATCGTATCCTATCTAGTATCCTATCTGTCCTATCTGTCCTATCTGTCCTATCTAGTGGCGCCGTGAAAGTAAAGAAGTACCAAAGTTTCTAACTCAAGTCAATATATTTTATTTTCTATTAAATAAAATAGGTAATAATTATACAAAAAATTCAGCTCAAACAAATACTTGTTAATATTTAAAATAAAGGGTAACATTTAATTGGATGAGAGATTCAGGAAATGAGAGATTTGGTAAGAAATCTCCAATTTTTTTAAAGCGGCAATCATTTACACTTCAAAATCAAACTGGTTTTGCAGCGTAAATGATTGCCGCTTTAAAAAAACTTGAGATTTCTTATCAAATCTCTCACTTTCTGAATCTCATTCTATGACATTTCACCCAATATATAATTTTCTTGATATCATTATAGCAAAGCTTGGAAAGAGATAAAGTATTGACCAATCAGATCCTGTCATTTATCAAACACAGCCTGTAAATTAAATACATTGTTTCCCCCAGCACACTGTAAAATGTTAGTTAACTAATAAGCTCATAACTGTAATGTTATGGGCTGTTTAAAATGACAATTGGGAGCTGATCGGTTGGTACTTTCTCTCTCTCCACTTTAAGCTTTGATACATTTCCCTCTCAGTTTTAAAAATTACATTTGTTAAATGACAAAGCTGGATAAGGTTTGCTGGACCTCCGTGGCAATAAACTTGTGGAGGCCCTTGCAAATTAAATTACCAATATTATAAGATGGTGATAATATTAGAATGTTTAATGCTTTAAGCACCACAAGTGTGTTATACATACTTTAGTTCAATGAGTTCCACAACCACAGTGCCAAACCATGTGAGGGGGCCCATACACTGGAGATTTATCTACTGGATCTGTGGACCCTGGTCCATATACCATTCACTGGTATATGTATAATGGGTGCAGAGTGCATGGGCCTTTGAGTCCAGATTCCGATGTCAGTATACTGACTGTTGAGATACCAACCGTCATCCAGTCATACCGCACCACACTGCACACCCTGCACCCATTTTTTTTTCAATATTCATCACTCCAGATAACATCTCCACAAATCACCTGGAAATTGGAGCGTCCCCTAGTGCTTGGGCTTTACTGCACCAGAGAGGTGGGTGCCTTGATGAAGGAGGCTGAACATGGGCCTCCTCCTCTGTTAATACACTCCTGCACTGAGCAATGGCCCCTTGATGTCCTGTTTAGTGCCATCTAAATGTATGAGGTCACTGGGCAGCTGCCCTCAGGCCCTTGATTCTAGAGGCCTTTCAGTAGAGGCATTCTAATTGAGAGGTACAGTAGGTAAGAATACTGTCTGACTTCTCTGATTGTGAATAACATGGAGTGACCAAGCAGCATTTCCTACTATCTCCAAGCCTGCAACCAGACAGTGAGTCCGGCTGTTAAAGGATAACACCATCTAAATACAAAATTATATTAGCCACTTGATTGAAGAATCACCATCTCTGTGCAGACACCTTTACTAGTCTGTAGCTCTTTGAGATATATTCTGGTCCTGAATGTGATCAGACATACTGTACAGCACTGATCTAGTTGTTATTACTTAACCATTTAAGTTACTTTAAGCCAATGAGTGGTTTCAGAATTTTTTTGCATGATCACTTTACAGCAGGGATGGGGAACCTTCGGCCCTCCAGCTGTTGTTGAACTGCACATCTCAGAATGCCCTGCTACAGTTTTGCTATTTGGCCTTACTAAAACTGTTGTAGGGCATGCTGGGATGTGTAGTTCAACAACAGCCGGAGGGCCGAAGGTTCCCCATCCCTGCTTTGCAGCAAAAGAAATAAAGCTACAGTGTGTAAAATTTCCCAAATGTTAGTGTACTACAGATTGGAATTGTATTATCATTAAATTGCATACAAACAACACCTACATAGCTATATAGGAAATGATCCACACAGCAGGATATTCTTTTGAATGTACCCCATAATCTTTACAATTAGCATTGAAATAATGGCCGATTTGTTCTGTAATCATAGGGCACACGCAGTATTCAATCTAATATACGGATAATTACCTCTTGCAATACGCTTTAGTTACATTTTATAATAACAGTTTGAACTTATTGCAAAATGAATCCCATGGCACAATATAACATTTAGTCAGAATGAATGGCTTCCCTTCCAGGATTCGATGACACAGTCATCTGTGCCTATGCGCTAATTGGTAATTATTCTGTCGGACAATTTGATATGTGGTTCAAAATAGTCCCAATGTTCATTTTATGTCCATTTGACAATATTTCTTTCCAAGTGACTTTTTTCTCTAAATGAAGAATGGTAAGGTAATGTAATCATCTTTGGTTAAAAGTGATGGATGAATTGAAACCTTTTTGAATCAAGACATTGGTACTCATGATTAGCGCATTGTTAATCAAGTTCCTGAGATTGCTATCAAAAGCCTTATCTATGTTATTCAATCTGGTGAGAGGATCATGAATATTAAAGAGATTCAACACATCATATACAGCACTACAAATAGAAAAGGCAAAATTAACTCAGAATGTAGCTTCCTGTTCTCCGGTGTGCTCGGGATTAACCTCTGTACTTGTAATGTAAATGTATTTATGGTTTTAACGTACTGGTCTGTTAAACGTTTTCTATGAAACTGATCAGTTTTATAAGTAATAACTTAAGTAATGTGAAAAAAAAGTTAGGAGTTATTCAGGCCTAATTGATAAATTGCAGAGCTCCGCGATCAGTTATACGCAGCCCAGTGATATCGAGCCTCGTATATTTTGGTGATCTGTGAAGTAAGTCATAGGATAAAATGTTCCTTATATCTGCAGTCATTCAGTGTCATGTAAACTGCTAATAATGTTCTGTCTCCATTCTTGATGGTGTAATTTAAGCTGGCAATAATCATTTTGAAAAGTTGGCACTGTAGGCATTTCTATAATAGGTGCAATGTGCGCTGTGTACATGGGCGCCTGATCCCAGTGGGGCCCACACCGCACACATATTTTTATACTTACTTTTCCGGAGTCCCATGGCAGACGCTGCATTCTCAGCTAAAATAGCCACCAAAATGGCCACTGTGCATGCGCTGTACCAATTTTAGACTCCGGAAGCTACTCTGTCTATGGCTGTACGGAGAGGAGGGGCCCACCCGGAGTCTGCACATAGGCCGCCTCCTCATTAAATAGCCACTGGCATAGTAGTTAACATTAATTCCTCACAGCCTTGAAATCATGGGGTCAAATCCTGGTCAAGGGCCTGGCTCAGAAGTGGATGTAGAAGCACCCGCCACTGCAACTATTGGTGGTTGCATGCTGGCGACTTTCTATAAAAGTCACTACAAAGTTCTTCACTTGCGTAAATCTGTACGTGTGAATCTGCAAGGATTGAAATGCACACTTTCTGCATCTGTAGGTGCTAGATGCACCATTGGTTGCACCATTGATACTTGCACCAGCCTTATGGCCAAGACACGTTCTCCATCCAAATATGTCCTCATTTGTGAGTAGTTGATCATCTGTATATGAAACCCATTTTACTGACATGCCCTTGGCCCATCCATAAAATGGAGCATCTTTGTGCATGCACCAAGGCACCACCCAGGAATGCCTACTACATTTTCAATACATTTCTGATGCTGTGCGTGCATCTGAAATAAAAAAACTGGAACTTTCAGTGCAACTTCAACACATGTGCATTAGCAAAAAAAATCAGTCTAGTCAGTTGAACCACATCCGAATCTTGCAATTCGGCAATATATGTGTGAAGTTTGCAAAGGTTTGCAAAGGTTTCTATCAAGTGTGTCAGTTTCTTCTACACTCCAAAAACATACTAGTTAACAGTAGATTAAAGCGCTTCAGGCCATACTTGCCAGTCTTCCCTCATTATCAAGGAGACTCCCTGAAATAGTAGCAATCTCGCTAACTCCTTGAAGAGTCTACCAATTTTCCATATTGCACCTTACTACCACCACTATAGGCTACATACTGTACATTTTAAAATATTTTTTTCTTGTGGTCTCTTCTATGGAACCACTCATAAAACACAATATACAAGCAAGCATTGATAACTTTTAATGTTTTTTTCAACAAAAAGTAGTTCTTACTAACTGTTTTGAGGCTCATTTATATTTGAATGTAAGTCATGGTACTTGTTTCCTAGCACGGCCACAACGATCATAATCGCGGTCATCGGGGGTAAAATCGGGGCCATCGCGGGCATCGCGGCCGCTAAAAAATCGGGTGCGATGGGCCAGACGCGATGCCCGCGATTTTCCCATAGAGAACAATGTTAAATGGCTCAATTTACCCGCGATGACCCCGATTTCCCATAGGAAACAATGTGAAATGGATCAATTTACCCAAATTATCATAGGGAACAATGGTAAATGGGCCAAAAACACCCCTGAACATAAAAATGTCCCCCCAAAAGTACTATACGCCACCCCGCGATCAACGTGAACCCGAAGCGTGGCGAGCGCAGCGAGCCCGCGAGGGGCGGCGGTACGCTTCCTCCGACCTTTTCATGCCCTACTATCCACGTCGGCGTGGAGTTGAGAATAGAATAGTGTGGCGAGCGCAGCGAGCCACCGAGCCCGAAGCGTGGCGAGCGCACGCGGATACCTTCACAGTTATACGCGTCCCCTCGCGGGCTTCCCAGGTGTCCATGGCGACGCGGACACCTGGGAAGCCCGCGAAGGGACGCGTTTACCTGTGAAGGTATCCGCGTCCCCTCGCGGGGCTCGCTGCGCTCGCCACACTATTCTATTCTCAACTCCACGCCGACGTGGATAGTAGGGCATGAAAAGGTCAGAAGACACGTACCGCCGCCCCTCGCCACGCTTCGGGTTCACGTTGATCGCGGGGTGGCGTCAACTACTTTTGGGGGGACATTCCACTGCTCTGTGGGTTTTTTGGGGGTTTCTGGACCATTTACCATTGTTCCCTATGCTGATTTGGGTAAATTGATCCATTTAACATTGTTTCCTATGGGAAATCGGGTCATCGCGGGTAAATTGAGGCATTTAACATTGTTCCCTATGGGGAAATCGCGGCCATCGCGGGTGGACCATTTAAGCATTTTTAGGTGCACACGACGCGACCGACCCGATTTTTCACTGTTTTCAATGCATTTCAATGGAAAAATCGGGGGCATCGGGTCGGTCGCGTCACAGGCCACTCAAATTACCCCCGAAGGCCAAGATTTGTGGCCGTGCTAGGAAGCAAGTACCGTCATTTTTATTACATGCCCCTTAGATGTAGTAGTACTCATCCATACGTATTTGTGTTATTTCCACAATCTTCCCGAAATGCTTTTTATAAAAGTAGTCAAGTACATTTCTGGTGCACACTCTCTGGACTTGGTTTCTGGGGTAGTATATCACATTTTCCAGGGTCCTTTGTATCAAAAGTGTTGTTGAGAACTTTACTAAACATTGTTATTAATTTGTCTACCTTATGGGTTATGGTGAAAAAATCTACAGAATCTAGCAGATACTATACATCCACTTTTCAATTGTATTGAAACACAAGCATTTGTCAGCTTAGGATCATAGTAACACAACCTCTAAAAGTACCTCACTTATCTTAGTCTTACACCCCTCATACACAACTGGGACTTCTCCCCTGGAAGTTACATGTGATCCTGCCGCCCAGGAAGCTCGATCCTTTTGCATGTGATATATCCCATTTCCCGCTGCCGTGAGGCTGTCCAAGTTGGAGGTCAGATGTGCAAGCAGGTCTGATCTCTGACTCCAATCCAGTGCCGGACTGCGCATCGGATCAGATGTCAAACACCTCTATTTGGCCATTTTTTACTGGATTTCTAGGCCAATCCATCAGGGTCAGGTAAAAAGTGGGCAAATCAGACAAGTGCATAGCAAGCTTTACTTGCTCATTCACAATTGCTTCACTGTCATGATGTATCCTACCATATGATTAGGATTTTTTACTTTTTCTTCAATTTTATGTTTATCTTTAATTTTCATTTGTTACTATTCTTGCTTTAAATCTGCAACTAAAGCTTGCAATGTGTTATTTTGCACACAATCCCAGACAACTGTTTGAGTTTAGCGCTCTTACTTTTGTCCCTGAAGTTAGAGGTGAAAATATATTCTCTTTATTTGATAACTCGATTGCATAATTATATTTTCAATGTTACTTCACACATTGTAATCTATTTCTGATTGATCTTGTCGCTCTGACTGAACTACATACAAAATTTCAGGACATTAAAGTGAATTACAGTATTCATGAATCGCAACATACTATGTGTGATCTAAGTTAGTTGGAACCTTGATGCAGACTTCAATGTTTTTCTTGCTCTCATTGTAACCTACTAAAGTCCATCTTTTTTTGTTAGCTTACCACTTGCTACAACTTCTGTCTGTGCCGTTGTTCATAGAGCATTTTCTGTGAATCCTTACTAGGATATGGATATGAGGCTGTTGTGATTGCTTGATAAATGCTTGTGGTACCTTCGTCTGTAACTCAATTTTCTTCTTTTATAAACGCATCTTAACAAAAGTTTTGTATACTTCAGTAAAATTTTATTTGATTTTTTTCTTTATATCTCTGTATTTCATCAATGATTTACAGTCGGTCACCTATTCTGTATTTTGACTGATCATCAATGATCATGAGAAAACATTCCTTATTGGGATGTCAATGCAAGTCCATTTAGAACATGGCCAGAGGCTGTTCTTCCATGTACTGCTGGTCTTTGCCTTTCAAACAGCTGCTGTGTTTCATCATCTAGCTGCGCAGATCAATGTTGATACCATTAGCAAGATGTGATTTACTTAGTTTTCTTACTGCTTCAAGGTTTGTCCTACTGTATGTCATTGGTGCCATATATGAATAAAGTTAATACCTTGCTACTGCTTTTAACAGTTCATCAGTTATTTTTCCAGTGTGTATGTGTGTGTGTGTGTGTGTATGCAGAAATCAAATTTTGGCTACATTAACTAGGCACATTATGTAGCATCTTTCTGGTGAGCATAGTAGTGACTGTGCACTTAATTTAAACATCTGATGTAATTAACTGGCAACTAGCTTTGGTACATCTTCCATCTTATTTTGTTTAAGGTGATGAAAGAAACTTTTACCTTTAGTCATATGATTCATGGCATTGGAGTCAATGGGGGGAATTCAATTACATGCAAAACGTGCAGGCGTTTCAGCACTGATAATGACAGTTAGGTCCACCTACTTCACCTGGCTAGCAGAATGTCAATTTACTGAAAAAAATTCACAAAAACCTTGCGCCAAGACTGCAGCTCGGGAAAACATGCAATGTTCTGATGGTGTATATCTATAGACACTCACCTAAAAACCAAGGGTGATGTTCCTATAAAGGTTTCTTTACGAGTAGCATGTGAGTGAATGGATCTCTCTGTCCCCAAAAGGTAACCAAAAGAGCAACACTCACCTATGGAATAATGCCTATATGTAAGGGTATCTTTTAAGGGTCCACAAAAAATCCTCAAAATGGATGGTCCAAAAACATCCCAAAACCCAGGGTTTTATTGAAAAGTCACAAAATAAACAATGTACAGTATACACAGTTGCAGCAAATAGCGTGAGAATCTGCTGAAGAATCTTCACTTATGCGTTACTTGAAGTTAGTTCATAAGTCTCAATAAGACTCTTCACTAGCCTCCAAACTTTCAAGTGTTCCCTGAAAACTCACCTCTTCAGGCAAGCCTATCATATTTAAGTACCACACGTATAACCCTCTGAGGCACTTATGTATTATATAGCTTCCCTTCTTGACTTGTAACTTGGTGGGACTGCTATGCTATTACTGGTACCTGTCCTTGTGCTTCCCTCCTATATCCCTATAGATTGTAAGCTTTCAGCAGGACTACCTCCTGTTGTTACCCAGTTTGTTTTATCACTGTCTACTATTGTAAAGCGCAACGGAATCTGCTGCGCTATATAAGAAACTATAAATAAATAAATAAGTCACTGTTTAGTTCAGAAACTGTGGCTAGGACCATATGCAGTCCAGGGTCACCTAAATTCTTCGATCCTATTGTATCCAAGCACCTGAAAACCACTCCAGCAATCAATCCTCATCAATTTCCTCCTCGATCCAGATTGGAGGTAGTCCATCAGGCCATGTCACCGGCATGAATCTGATTGGCTCTTTCTCAGGGCAGTATTCTGACCAAAGGCTTTTATAGGATAGTGCATTACTCTCCGCAGTGGCGTAACTATGTAGGGTATAGGGGATCCAACTGCTTTGGGAATGGCTGTTGGGGTGTCCGGGGCCCAGCTGGCAATCCCCTGCACCCTTTGAAGATTTTAAATGCAGTCCCTGTGCCTCCCTGCCAGATGCACCGCTGTAGTCCCACGCTCCCTCCACAGTAGTCCAATTCTCCCACAAGTGGCGCTGCTGCAGTCCCGCACTCCCCTTCTCCTGCCAGCAGTGCCGCCGCCGTCCCAATCCCCCCTGTTGGTACTTGTGAGAGGGAGACCTGGTAGCTGACAGGTGCTGAACAGAAGACCCGTCGTCAGTGATCTGACAAATCTAACAAATTACTGTACTTGCCGGGTGCCCTCACAGCGATACCCCTTTCACATTGCAAATGCTGGGTCACACCCAGGATTTGGACACGGGTCCATCCCAGGAGCAAACCAGCATTTGTGAGGTGAAGCTCCTCTTAGCAACCCTGAAATAAGCCAGATCGCTGATGTCACACAGAGGTGGGGCAGAGTGGTGGCATGTCATCGGGGGCAGGGGAGGAGGCAGCACTTGGAGCTGATGCTGCCTCCTCCCTATAGTGCAAACGGGACCCTGGTCTCTCGACCTGAGTTACGTGTTTACACTGCCCAGCAACCAGCCCTGGCCCTGGGTTTTCCTGTTAGCGATTTCCCAACGCACAGTGACCCATGTTGACTCGGCAACAACCTGGGTCAGACCTTGTTTATTTGTGCGGTGTGAAACAGTTTATGAGACAGATCCTCATATATAGTTTGGTGTGGTTGGCGGCACTCACAAGACTTGATGAGGTAGAATAATGACTAGAGTCAGGTCCCTGTTCTGTCCTGAACAGCAAACTGACTCACTAGTCTTTATTCCTCATCAAGTCCTCTGAGTGCCTCCGAGCACAACAATATATGTATATACACATATATATATATATATATATATATATATATATATATATATATAATGAGAATTTGAACATTTTTTTAAACAGACACTTGCCCCCCAAAATAACATTCTGTCTGTATTAATTTTCATTCTAGTGAACTCATGTGTATTAAATCTTTCTTTTTTTTTAACCTATGACAGCAGATCGCCCACCCAGCAAATTACAGCTTCCTTAAGAAACAGAAATGAAATCAAACCAATTATTTCCTTAAGCCTTTTGTTAGTGATTTAGATTTGCTGGACTGTAAAGGATTTCCTGTCAGCTTTGGCAGAGCCATAAAAGCAAAAGCTTTTACAATCTTAAGAAAAATACCTAATAAGTCTTAATGTGACAAAATGAAAACAATAAAGGTACTCTGCAAAGTATGATATTTATAGCTAAAAATATGTATATGATATTATATAGAACAGATTTCAATTTTCAACTTTGCTTTATGTGGCCCATAAAATAGATTTGAAATAAAATACATATCGTAATAAAATGAAGTCTCAAATCTCAATCATGTCCCACCTCTTCAATGTCTTTGTCTTTCCTACTTTCATCATGTGCATAACATACCGATCTAGAGAATGATGTAGTTATTTATACCATACTTGACTTGCCTATCCTCCTGTAGAGGCCACTAGGCTCCTGAAAACCGGGACTGGGCAAGTCTCCTGGATGGACACCTCCCGCATCCCCCCTGGAACTCAAACATAACCGCTGTAGCTGAAAAGGGCCAATGTAGCAATTCGAACTGAATCATGTGATCATGGCCCAACCCACTGCTCTACACGCAGGACATTTTTTTATTGGTTTTATTTATTTATTTAAAATATTGTCAGTTAGCACTGCTATTTTAAAAATAAAACGTTATTACAATTCGCCTCTTATTACAGGTTGAGTCTCCCATATCCATGTATTCCAAAAACCGAAATATTTCAAAAGCCGTGGTTTTCCTGAATATATAGGGAGGTTTTTGTTTCTCCCCCCCACAGCTCTTTTTTCAAACTTGCCTCATTCCCCGGTGTCCACGGTGGCCATCGGAATCCTCTTCAGCTGCAAACCCTTAACCATAATGCGCGTGGTTCTGAGCATTTCGGATAATTAATACTCAACCTGTACTTGCATGCATAAACAACCAAGATTGTAACTGGAATTCTCAAGAACAGACTCTCGCATCTGCAATCCATCTTAAATGCTGCTGCTAGGCTGATCTTCCTAGCAAGATGCTCATCGTCTGCTGATCTGCTCTGTCAATCCCTCCATTGGTTGCCTGCATTTTATTGTATTCAATATAAAATACTTGTACTCGCATATAAAGCTGTTAACCATACTGCACCAGCATATATCTCGTTACTTATCACAAAATATCTCCCATCTCGACCATTCTGCTCTGCACAAGATCTGCGCCTGTCTTCTGCACGGATCACTAGCTCCCATTCACTATTACATGACTTTTATTGGGCTGCACCCACCTTATGGAATGCCCTTCCATGCACAATAAGACTCTCTACTAGCCTCCAAGCGTTCCCTGAAAAACTCACCTCTTCAGGCAAGCCTATCATATTTAAGTACCACAAGCATAACCCTCTGGCACTTATGTATTATATAGCTTCCCTTCTGGACCTGCAACTTGGTGGGACTGCTATGCTATTACTGGTGCCTGTCCTTGTGTTTCCCTCCTACGTATCTATAGATTGTAAGCTTGCAGCAGGGCCCTCCTACCTTCAAGTATGTCTGTTGTTACCCAGTTTGTTTTATCACTGTCTACAACTGTAAAGCACAATGGATTCTGCTGCGCTATATAAGAAACTGTAAATAAATAAATAAAGATTGGGTTATGTATTAAGGTAGGAAACCCCCATTGATGTCATGGAATTGCATAAAGAAGACCAGTATGGAAGTTTCATCAGTGCCAAAGCAGGGCACATAGGGGCAAGGAATCTCACCCTGATCTTTTCTATGTAGTGCATGGACACTACAGCCACTCTGCAAGGTGGAAAAGTGTACCCTCAAGGGAGTGACTGCGCGGCCCACTTAACGGTGCTGTTTGCACCCATTTTTACAGCTTGCACAAAAGAGCATCAGCAGAAAATTAGATAAGAAGACACTAAGAGGGTTTGCTGAAAGTCCACATTAGGGACTGCTATGTCTAGATAGCAGTCATAGTGACTGTAGCAATTTACTGCTCTTGCAAGTTTATTGTTGGAACTATGCCTGTAGTAAATAATCCAGGAGATCTGATTTATGATGCAGGACAGCAGGAGATAAATTCAACTTGACTATCCCAATGGATCTGGGAGGGTAGACAACACTGGATATAGGTAATAGTGTGAGGTGTGCCTTTATGTCCAACACTCCCAAAGTGTGATAAGACTAGGGATGAGCAAGTTTGGCTTTTGGGTATCCAAACACCTCCAAGCACCCCGATCTGAGCCCGGACCGAGCACTGCTCGGATATACCCATCCAGACTTGGACCTCAGAACAAGGCAAAATGTCATCATCCCACGTTGGATCTCACGTGATCCGGACATCATTTATAAAGTCCAGGCGGTTCGCCGCCAACTTCACTTCACATTGGAGAGGGAACTGGGTCTAAGGGTCCATGGTACTGGTGGTCTGGTGTTGAGTATGTGGGGTGGTGACCTGGTGCTGTTCTGTGGTGGTGTCCTGTCACTGTGCTGCCGTAAGTCCAGTTCGGCCTAGTACTGGTGTCCTGTGGTGCTGGGCTGACTTGTGCTGGTGTCCTGTGCTGACATAACTCCAGTCCAGTGTTGCTGTGCTGCCTAGTGCCCTGTGCTGCATAGTGCTGTCATGAGTCCATTTGGTGCTGCTGTTTAAGTGCAGTCCAGTGATACAGCTGTATAAGTCCAGTCCAGTGATACTGCTGCATAAGTTCAGTACAGTGATGCTGCTGCATAAGTCCAGTCTAGTAATACTGCTGCATAAGTCCAGTCCAGTGGAACTGCCGTTAAAGTCCATTCGTACTGCTGCAGGGCAGGCAGGAGTGAATTTGGGCATCTTGTCTGGACTGAAGGACCTGCTAACAATTACTCACATGTCTACTGTCACTGCATACAATGGTGTCACCACTGAAAAAATGGTGTATTATATTAGTGACAGCATCCAAGTAGGCATGTCAGACAGTCCATGCCTGTCAGGAAAAAGAGGCAATTTGGAGGCACCTGTACAAACTGGCTCTATTTTTCCTGAGTTGTCCCCCCTCCAGTGTGCACTCCGAAAGAGTTTTTAGTGCAGCTGGGAACCTGGTCAGCAAGCGGTGTAGGAGTTTGCTTCAGCAAAATGTGGAGAATATGAGTCTACAACAAACCAGCAATTGCCTCCAGAGACTACAGAGTACATGTGATTGTGTCCAGCAGGGATGAATTGATAATCTGTGAGGATAAGGATGTACACACTGAAGGGGGTGAGGAATCGGAGGATAAAGATGACATCTTGCCTCTGTAGAGCCAGTTTGTAAAGGGAGAGATGAATTGCTTCTTTTTTTTGTGGGGGTCCAAACAAACCAATAATTTTAGCCACAGTTGTGTGGCAGACCCTGTCCCTGAAATGATTGTTTTGTTAAAGACAGTGTCCATGTCCTGTTACAACATAAGGGTGGGTGGGAGTACCCAAGGACAAATACATCTTGCACATTCGTGCATGGTGTGCTCTTTGGGGTCTAGTTTTTCAAACTGCCATCATGTCTGCCACTGCAGTGCCACTCCTAGATGGGCCACATGTTCATCCACTTGTGTCGGTTAGCATAGTCATCCAGCAATCTTGGTGCAACCCTTTGGCCTAAAAACAATATTGTGAGGTGGGAGGTTTTCAAAATAGACTGAAAATTAGTGGAAATGAATGCTATTGAGGTTAATAATAGTGTAGGAGCAAAAAAAAAAAAATTCTCCGAATTTTGTGGTTTTTATGATTTTTTCCAAAACACAAAACCAAAAACACGGAAGGGTGGTATTTCAAAACAGATCCAGATAAAAAAACACGACTGGAGCTCCAGACCCAAAACCCAAAAAGTGGCCCGTGCACAACCCTAGATAAGACCTTTAATAAATATTATATAGTTAAAATGTGTTTGCACAGGAGAATCCTACTTCATTCTGGTTCTGTATCTGTTATCTTTTGTGTTATAAATTAGTGAATAGAATGTCTTTGTGTTCAATAAAATGATGCAGATGTCTCTTTTGGCAATACAATAATATACATTTCTTCTGCAGATTAATGAGCTGCTTCAAATTTGCTTTTGACGATGGTTCCCCCATTTTACCTGCGTTGTGCATTCTACATGGCAACTTTGAATGAAAATGATATAGAGCTATTCAGATATGTGAAGCGAAGTCATTATCATCACCAATGGTTCCTCTTCAGATGAAAGTAGTTACCTGCTTCCTGGCTGCATCTGTTATGTTGAAGTTTCAGCTTGTGACATATCTCTTTCAGAGCTTGCCCACTTCTCTTGTTCCTGCCATCTGCTCAACATTATTACTTGGCTACTAAATTAAATAAACTCTTTAAAAAAAAGTTGAGCCCCTACACCCCCTGCAGTTTTCTGGAGCATATACATTTTTGTGTGAAGGGGCATCACTCAAATGAAGAGACATGGTGTCAGCAGAGACTAAAACCACCAGTGGTTTCTGCCTTCAAGCTGTGACTGAGCAACCCCCTTAACACTGCTGAATATATCATACTTGGATTTTCAAACTTCAGAAACAACGTTTGCATGTATTAATGGCAGGCTAAGTGCATTATTGTCATATTTTGGGGGAAAAAGGTACATGATATATTCGAAGATGCCTATTATATCTTATTGCTACTTTTGCACATCTCATAATTGATTTTGTGCTTTTTCTCCCAAAAAGCAGAGTGCAAAAGGTATGGTATAGTCTAATTATGGAGTTGTACAAAGCATATCTTCCTTTTCCCCGTCATTACCTTTCTATGTTTTTGTTATCAAACTGCATTCATTTCTGGCTAACTTACATGTTATATACTGTAATATTATAAAAATCTTTGACATAGATTTTGCAACCTTTTAGGGACATCTGTGTTGCTTTGCAGAAATGGAGATGCAAAATCTGCAAATTATGCTGAGTTTCAGGATTTCTCATTTCCTACAGGCAAATTGGCTGGTAATTCGCAATTTGCCTTATCCAGTTTTCAAAATGCAAGTGTCTCTGTAGAGTGCAAATACCTGTGTGCCCTTCTGGTAGGCAAGCAACATTCATACAAATATGCACTTTCCAATGTTTTATCTCATTACTATGAACTCACTTAACTCTCACTTGATTTTTGTCATAATTGATTAGCAATGGGAGAATTGATTCTGCAGATACTAAGATCTGGAAAATTACTTTGCAAGTTGATCTGGACTTATAATGAATTTCCTAAATAAATCAGGTGCCACCCTGATTTGGTTTGAATTTGTAAATCAATTCTTAAATCTTTTTACATCTACAGGTTCAGTTATCCAAATATCCATTACCCAAATTATTCCAAAAACCATAGTCTCCAAAATGCAATTTTTTTTTTTGCTGAAAACCTACTGGCTACATCTATAACTGGCACTACTGGGGAAAAACATATAACTGGCACTAAATACTGTATGTGCAAGGACATGATTGCTTGGCATTCAAATTCAGTACCTGAGATAATATACAAATTTGTTTAATTTTTTCAATATGAAAAAAGAGCCCGCAGGGGTCTAGTTACATTTATTTACCTTCATGGCCAGTGCCTCTTCCTTATCTAGAACTAACTGTGACTCCTCCTCACATTTGGCAAATTTTAGATGGGTTTGACAATAATAATAATTAAAATAACCTATTGGTATATTGTCATTTTTTTTTTCAATTTTTTTTATTAAGGGGTATTCAAATGAATCAATATTTGGTAGAATTGACATTTGACTGATTCAATGTCATGCCCATTTTTCTGACTGTTGGAATAGATTGTGACAGTCAGAAACTCTGTGGATTGAACACTGATGGCCGATATTACTGCCTGTCAGAAATATCGGCCAACATTGAATACCCCCTTAAATATAATATCAAACTTTGAAGGACAATGCTATAAATCATACACACCATACACACAGGTGAACCAGCATCAACAATATGCTTTTTTATGGAGATTATCAGTGCCATGTGTATCAGCTGCATTGCAGCACCCAAAACTAAGTAGGCATCTGAGGTTGGGCTTTGAAGGAAAAGTGAAGCCTTAAGATGAGTCCAAGGTGCTGCATAATGGCTGTCATATGCTGCCGAACCAAAATGAAAATTGCAGCAGGAGGTCTCTAGGATCACCATAGTGATCATTGGTTACACATTTGGCCAGGCAGTATAAGCTGATCCTTACTTATCCTGGATGGTTTTGACAGCTTGTGAGGCCAAGTATACACATTGCAGCCATGTAACCCCTGATCTTGTCCCTCCCAGAAAACAGAGAGAACATATCCTAGTTTCAGTGAGCATTGGTCATGATTGCTCCCTGTCCACCTCCCAAATTATGTAATATGTCAACCAAGTTGTAGCTGGGACACAATAAGAAGACAGTACACATCTTACGCCTGTGCAGTCCTCCCACCATTGGAGATA
Organism: Crinia signifera; assembly: GCF_055691185.1. Lineage (NCBI taxonomy): Eukaryota > Metazoa > Chordata > Amphibia > Anura > Myobatrachidae > Crinia > Crinia signifera. The sequence goes on along the minus strand of NC_139219.1, from coordinate 266,921,264 downwards.
TACATTAACCATTGTGTTAACATATATTTCTGAATTAGGCCCAATGTTTGGTGCTGCAGCAAAATGTACATAAAGGTCTTAGCAGTAAACCAGATAAAGGAACAGGTTTTACCAAAGAAACCAAAGAGCTTCTACCTATCACTTCATAGAATGTAATTGATATATGCCAGCTAAAAGCAGATGTGCTTATAAGGGTAACGTCAACATATGTCTACTTCTCCAGTCTTTAGAAAGGTTTCTCACAATTTCCCCATTGTCATATCACCAGAGCCATCTGGTAGTCATTCTAAGAACTTGATGGCTGCCACCAATGTGGAAAGAATTAGGTCTTCATCAGCTGCAAATCTCATGGTGCCCCTCATTTCCTGGCACATTCAGCCGCACTTCATCAGCTTAATGGTTAATGAGACATGAACAATTCCACAGGACAGTATAAAACATAGCTCCATGGGGCAAGATTACTCCCTTCCGGACACAACCTTGTCACATTAAAATAACTGTCAATTTTTTAGGAAAAAGGAACATGTACCAGCTCTACTAATTTGACCAATATCTCCTGCTTTCTATCAACTCTCTTTGCCACTGTTTTGTGTTGTGTTGCACTACTGTGATCATAACTGTGTGGAGCATATGAATATTATTTTTTGTTACTGCCATCTCTGATTTCTTATGTCTGACCCATTAGGACTTTCTCTGGACTTCATGATTAAATGAAAGATTATTTAATATTTTATTAACTTCTACCAACCAGCTACTGATTACGGCTCTCAGCATTCTAGGACTCATTCCTGTATGTCTTTTAATATTCCAAAGAATTGTATACAATTTTCCAGACTTCGTAGTCTTACAGAATAACTTTTTAAGGATAATGCCATCATGACAGAGGTGAGCTATTACATAAACCAAGTACAGTCATCAAAATCAAATCCATGTCCAGCAACCGACTTTGCAATTCATTTACCTTACACTGACTCATGTTCAACAAGGCATTAAACTCTTGCTTCCAGAGAACAGGACATCTCCATCAGATAATCTTGTTCTCATTCTAGCATTGATAAAATCAGAAAATATTGTGATATAAGTACAGTATTATTTCAGCTTTGAAAACAACTCAAAAATGGTGAAATTGCTCTTTGCCAAACAAGAAATATTAAGAACATTATTATCATCTAAAATTGAATAAGTTTCAGTAGAATGGGATTTCTCATGATGGAGTATAGAGATTTAAAGGCTTGATAAAATGGACTGTTCAACTGGATACAGTTTGGTCAGATTAAGTATATGTAAAACACAGCCAAATACAATCTTTTTCCAAATCAATTTGCAGTCGGCATAACTACAAATTAGTCCTCAAAATGTTCAATAACTTTCATCTTAGGCCTTGAGAAGGCCTTCTAAACAGAACTGCATAAACACACCCTGTACACCAGGTTTAGTAAATCTGAATTCCCCTTAAAGGAGTCTGAGCTTGTTCAACTGAAGGGAGTCACAGCCATGGGGAGGAAATAGCATATTGAGTTTGGCAGATGTGACTAACTGAATAAGTTGCAAACAAGAACATTTCATTTAAATTTAAGACTAAACAAGGCCGCACTATGATAGCTTTTCAGAAATAATTATATTTATAACAGGCAGTTACTCAAAACATTCCGGTATGCACAGACTCCAAAATATAAAGTCTAAGGAATGTCAATATAATGTCAACTCACCGCAACATGTTTTGAGCCCCCTCTGGCGGGTGTGTGTAAATGCAGCCTATCTCTTGAATTTGTTATGTGTGCAGTTCATCTGTCACATAATTAGGCAATTTGCACTGTACCTTTTATGTCAGGCTGCTCACCTGCCCTCCTCATTTAGCTGTTCCTGTTGGATATTGCTCCCTATATTACCCAGCCTGCCCTAAGTTCTGTGCTGGTTACACTGCTTGTTTCTAGCTACTGCAGAAGATCATACTCATTCTTTCCTGACTAACCCTCATCCTGATTCTATCTAATCCTGACTAGCCTGTGTACCCTGAGATACACTAAGCTTACTATTTCCCTGCAAGTGCCTGGTCCTGGGTATTCCAGCCTATACTGGCTCTGTTAAGAGCCTCTGTTTATGTACCAGTGTTTTCACCCATTTGTCTGTCTGTAATCAGAACTGCCCCACAGTATGGTCCTGTTGAATGTCTGTCTGTGTCACTAGTAGCGTCTATTCAGTTATGTAATATATGAGCTGTCTGTGTTGCTACTAGTGGCTACTCCGCTACTGAAGTCGGTCTATCTGCCTGTTTGTTTGCTGGTACTTTGTCGTTATTATTGTTTACTTCTGTCTACTGGCCCTGCTTATACCCCAGTGCCTAATGGACCTAATCTGCTGGGGAAAGTGGCTGTTATAGGCAAAGCTTTAGCCTGCAGGAGGCTTTAAGGACTTCTGGGCAAGTTCAACAGTGCCACCTATACAACCTTGGTGGCATCCCTAAAAGAACATATGGGCACAACAGGTTGCTGGTTATTAGTTTATTGCTTAAGGCATATATGTGAACAGATATGTGATAGATTCCTCAATAATTTCTGCATCAGAAGGCATATTGCATAATTTTCCTATATACTAGAGCACAAACACACATTGAGCAAATTGCTGTACAGTAGACCTGAAATCCAAATGTCAAGAATTCAAGAGCCATCACCCTTCAATTTTTTTTGAAACTTCTAGATATTTTTTACAACATAATCAATAGCCTTTCTGACAATCAGATGATTTGTGACTCCTTTACCACTAGGCATTTGTTACTTAAAGAAAGTTTTCTTATCATTACATGTCTTGAGTGCTTCTACTTGCAATGTTTGTGCCAATTTTCAAATTCAGTAGGACAATTCTTTGGGATTGCTTTTAACTCTTATAGTCCCTGCTGGGACTTGGACTTGGAGAGATTGTGGGGCATAATTACTAAGCCTTGGGGCTAGAGGTAGTAGGATACTGAAAAGGTGTAAGTTTAGCGCTAAAGAACAAGCAAACTCGCATGTAACTTGCATTTCCACTGCTCTCAAGTGGCAACCTTGCATCCAGATTTTTTCCTTTTAAAATATACAACTCACGAAATGTAATAGGATATGAGCAGTAAAAAAAAATCCAAATATATCACCTTCAGGAGGCCGAGTTTAACATTGATATCTGTTGTCTTATGTGTTGTCTTATGTGTGTAAATGTTCTTAAAGAGTTAACAATCACAGGGAAAAAAATGAAATGCCTCCCTCCTTCCAAATAAGCACAACTAGCCCCTGGCTCACAGCCAGGGGACACAAGGATCACCTGCCAAAGCATTAATTTGCCTTAACTTGCACCTTGGACCTTGGAAAGTGATAAAGTAGAGAAAGTTAATATACCATCAAATCAGCCCCTAACTGCCATTTTTTTCAAACACAGCCTGTACTGAAAACAAAGCTACTTCCTTCTGGACAAAGCTGTTATTCCTTAAAATATGAAATTATCTTCTGTCAACTCTACAGATTGACATAATCCAATATGTTTTATTTATTTTTCATCCAATAAAAACAATTCAATATATCAGGATTCCTAAAATAATTACAATGTGTTCTTTTGAGATACATAATTACCCAATTGCAAAAATCAGAGTACGTACAGTATGTTCGTCTCTGCCCTCTAATGGTCCTCTGTGGAATAGTTTACTGCAAATTGCTACAGAAAACTCATACATTCACATAATACCAGTAATAGGTACAGACACACCTAATATTCTTAACCATAACCTTTTGTACTAGAAAACAATATCCGGTTTAACAATACACTAATAATCTTTGCAATATAAAATATGGACACAAATTATTAAAACAATATTCATTTTTTGCTTCAAGAATAATAAAGTGTTTGCTTTCTAAAAGATGGAGAGAAGAAAATAAGTAATCAATATTTTGCATACATTATATATACAGAGAATAAAAGATAGATCCAATTACAGCGATGCAAAATGGGAACACAGGTTTTCTATTGAATTAAATAATTGGATATTTTTCTTATTATTCGTTTCCGTTGCATGTATTTAATGTTCAAATGAAAACCAATTTATCATTACGGAAATTTTTCAGCAATAAAATCTTCTTAAAAGTAATCCTGCAGTATGATAGGGCAAATGCTATTAAAACATTGATTGACAGACATCTCAGCGAGTAACTAGTCCCTCTGGGAACCTTTGTATACATAATAGACTAATGTAATGCTGAAGTAGTGTCATGTGGCTGCCTATGACATGATGGCGTGGACTATAACTCATGTTCCCTAGATCTTTCCAACAACAACTTCCTAACCAGCCTGATGAGTTTCTTAACAAATCCCAAAAGCCTCAACAGAAGTTCCTATACATCTAGACAATATAAAGGCATGAAAACAAGCTTCATAACAAAGCACAGAGAATTAGGTGTTCTGGGACAAATTCTCTTTCTTTATATACAACAAATTGAATGTCACAAGTTACAATGTCACATAATTAGAACTGATGTTACTGTGCTGTATTTTAAAAATATTATTAAGACATGTTAAGACAGATCGGGCCGAGATATCCCTCAGGGCATCCACGGTGCTGTGCACATCAAACCTGATCCGGAAGTTGGACCTGTTGCCCGTCTGACCTCTGACTCGGCCGCCCTCCAGGTCGTGGGGAACAGGGCTGCATGGGACACATCACATGTGAAAGGACCCCATGCAATCCTGCTGCCCGAGAAGGTACTGGGCAGATCAGGGGTGGTTTGGATGGCCATATACTGCTACAATACATCACAGTAGTGGATTTTCTGCTGACCACAGCTGGTTTGTACTGTAAGTTAGGAAGAGGTTGGTGTAAATTATGAAGTAAATTTGTTTGCAAAACATGGATGCAAAAATTGGCAAGATTTAATTTGTCCATTTTCTGGTTTCTATATAGTATTTGTGCAGATTTGTCATCAAACATCTTTGCTGCAGTCTATCCAAACAGCCCCTCTTAGTGTGTAGTGTCGCGTGAGAATCTCCTAGTGTCAGGCATCTTTTTAGCTTCTTTGTGCCAAAAATGCATCTTAGTCGCAACACATGTGACTAGGATAGACAGGAAGACCATGCTGATTAATTTGATTTGCTATATATATAGATGAAAGTGTTTGGTCAAACCTGATAAAGATTGAATTCAAGTGGTTCTATCAGTAGCATCGCCACAGGTGTATAAAACCGAGCACCTAGCCATGCGGTTTCCATTTGCAAATATTTGTGATGCAAAATGGTCCATTCTGAAGAGCTCAGTTACTGCAAGTGTGGTACAGTGATAGGGTGCCACCATTGCAAACAGACAGTTCATGAGATTTCATTCCTACTGGATATTCCATGGTCACATGTAAGTGATATTAGTAGATTTCAGGAACAACAGCAACTCAGTTAGGTGAATGCTAAGGTGCATGATGTCACCATTGCTCTACTGATTCCATAGCTCAAGAGTTCTGAAATTCCACTGGCATTATTGTAAGGCAAAAAATAGTGTGAGGGGAGACTAATGGAATGTGTTTCCATGGCCCAGCAGCTGCATGCAAGCCTCAAATTACCTAGTCCAATGCCAAGTGTTGGATCACACCGACATTGGACTGTGGATCAGTGGAAATGTGTTCTGTGGAGTGATGCATCACATGTCTTTGTTTAGCAGTCAGATGGGTGAGTCTAGGTTTAGTACATGACAGGAGAATGTTACCTGCCTGACTGAATAAGTCAACTGTGAAGTTTGGTGGAGGGGGGGGGGGGGTAGTAGTATGGGTCTGTTTATCAGGGTTTGGGTTAGGGCCCTTATCTCCAGTGAAGGACAAACGTAATGCTTTACAATTCTTTACTTACAACTTTGTGGCAACAGTTTGGGGAAGGCCTTTTTCAACTATGACTGTAACCCAGTGCACAAAGGAAGGGTTAGAAAGACATGGTTTTGAGGAGTTCAGTGCAGAAGATCTTGACTACCGAAAGGGAGTTTTCAACTTAACCTCATCTAGCACCTTTGAGATTAACTAGAATGGAGATTGTGAGCCAGGCCTTCTCATCCAACATCAGTGTCTTACCCCATAAATGCTCTACAGAATACAGATCCCCACCAAAACTCTGCAAAGTCTTGTGGAAATCCTTCCAAGAAGAGTAGAAGCTTTATAGCTGCAAGAGGGGGACCAACTTCATGTTAAAGTATATGAATTTGAATACAATTTCATTACAGTGAAATGGTCAGGCACGTGCATACTTTTGTCTATATCTATAATATATATGTCTAGTGTCCATGTGGCTCAGAAACACTGTTAAGGTGGAAAAAAAGTGCTTGTTCAATGTAGTTAGTATATGTTAATTACATGTGCATGGCCACATATATGACAAAACAAACAAAAAGAATAAGAAAAAAACATAAAATAAAATCAATTATATGTTTACAGCTCTTTCTTTGAGCAAATGGTATTTGGTCCACGGGGTGGGATGAAGCAATACAGTGTCCGGCACTCGAGTCCAGGTGGCCCTATCTGTCCCTATTCTGACCTTGATACTCTGGCCTTCTATCTTTCTTAAGATCTTCCAGGATTTTTTCTCCGTGGTGCGGAGTTTGCAAATGCTACTTCCGGTATTGCGGTCTGAGCGGTGGCGGCTTCCCAATGGCATCCAATGCATTTTGGGAGTCTCCGCCCTTTGTCAAGGATGCCTGACAGAAGAGCGCAGAACAAGAGCGCAGAATACACTTTTTTAGTTACCTCAGAAACACTGTTGGCAGCGAGTGAAACTACATCTACTAGCTTTGGAAGCATTTGCTTTGAGAATGCTTACTAGTAATGTATATGACACTTGTGTATACTGTGTGACAGAGTCTCTGAATCTGTACACAAAGGCCCTTATTCTGGTTGATTTGCAAAACTGCGAATCTCCAGCCTTGCAAGTCCACCAGAAGCCACTAAGCAAATGCCAATACGAACACCCCCCTTGCATTCCACGTTCACCGATGAATGCAAATGCTTTTGCAGATGTGAATTACTATGCAATGGCTGTGCGAAAATATGCTAATGTTGCAGCTTCAGGGATATGTTTTGAGAAAATATCAGTTGATAATCGAGCTTCGGAACAACCCTTGTCATTGTCACAAAGTATAGCCTTAAGAAGTAAGACGCCAGAACCATTGTAACTTGTGCTTAGGGAATTTCATTCGCAAACTGTTCCACTCCCTTAAAACAGTCGCTACATGCTTGACTTTGAGTTCCACTCCCTCATTATATCCTACAAATGCTGCTTACCTGTCACTCACTTAGGGGGTGATTCAGACCTTTTCGGTAGCCTAAATATATACGAAACGTAGTAAGCAGGTAAATGCAGTGAGTGGATGTGTACACGTTCACATCCACTTGCATGAGGCTGCACAGAGGAAAAATCATTTGATTGCTCACCATCAAATAATTTTTTCTTAGTACGTGGATAAGTCTATACTTTCTTCAACACACCTGCATCTGCAGTGGTATGCCCAGCAGTTTCATAAAATGTTGGGCATTCCCCTGCTTCCACCCCACGCCCACCCCCTTCCTGCCCACCATTGCGCAAATAGCATGGCAAGTATGAAACTTGTTGAAGCCGTTTGCTCCCTGGTTTTGCACATGGACATATTCGCGCATAGGCAAATCCTGACCATTGGACAAGGGAGCAAATTCGTCCCCTGCAGCAAGTGGGTTTGAATTGTCCCCTTAGAGAGTAAATCTTCACTACAACCCCCATGGCACTACAACCCCCATGGCACGATTGCTGCACACGCACAGTGTGACTGGCATGCACATGCATAGGAAAAACCTTGAATCACAGAATACAACGTTGACATTGTGTACATCTTTGAATCAGGCTAAAAAGCGACAAGTAGCAGAAGGTAACTGGTTATAAGATGAAGTGGATGATGGGCTGTCCTGATTCCAAAATAAATTTAACATTAACATTTAACTTGGTTAAAAAACAACAACATTGTTTTACATACAGTATTTACCAATTCAGTAGGTATTCTTTTGTTTTTATCTATATAATAAGTTGAAGAGTTTGTGTGCGTGTGTGTGTGCGTGTCTGTTGCATTGCGGACACACCGTGGCACTCAGAGCCCCCAAATTTGGCAACAAGTTACCTCTATACCCGGTGGTGTGCACCTCTAAGCCGTTTTTTGGAAATTTCACTTAGAAATTTAAAAAACACCAAGTTTTAATTTGCCTTCATTGATGATCTGGGAAAAAGATTGACGATCTGGGAAACCGTTGTCGAGTGAACAACTCCACACCTGATTTCATTGCTGTCATTGAGTATGAATGACACATTCTAACATTATGGTGAAGGCTTTAAACAATTAGGAATAATTGAGGATATACATAGACCACACATCATTGTACACGCACACACACACAGTACACCACATATGCACACATAGCACACAAGACACACATATATACGTAGCGGACCTCACACACTTACACATTGGACAGATACACACAACAAAACACACACATAACACACCACATGCAGTACAACACAAACCCATATACACTACAACACCACCCAAAAACAGTACAACAAACACACACACTTAAACATTGCCAGGATACGCACAGCACACTACACACACATATATACAGTATGTAGCGCACCTCACATTTGGCAGATACTGTACACACAACCCAACACACACACAAAACACACCACTCACAGTACAACACACACCCACATTCACTACAACACGCACCCAAAAACAGTACAATACACAGAACACACAAACAAACATTGAACAGATACACACAGCACATTACACACACACATTTATACGTAGCACACCTTACACACTTACACATTGGGCAGATCACACAACACACACACATAACATACCTGTAACAGCACAACACACACCCACATTCACCACAAACACACAAAAAAACAGTACAACACACAAAACACACTCATAAGCTGTGTACACACGGGGGCGATAGGGGCTGAAATCACTGGAAATATGGTTGCTGGCGACCATATTGCCAGTGATGGGAGTATGCCCCGGCAATAAATCGCCAGGTGCGCGCTCCCGTTTTCAGCCCCATTCTAATCGCAAGCTCCTGCGACCAGCTGATTACCTCTGCGACTCCCCCGCAGAGGTTCCTTTTCATCAGCGACCATCTCTGCTAACAATATATTGCTGAGCAATATATCTCCCGGTGTGTACGGGGCTTTAAACATTGCACAGATACACAAAGGCACAACACACACATACACAGTCCCCAGTTGATGAGAAATTTTCACTACAGTGTCACCATAGGGGGATTTCCAATTGGGGTTCAGGTGGTCTTTTAGGGACCCCTTTACAATCTCATTTTCTCTTCTGCTGGAGCCTACGGTCTCCCTCAGTGATTGACTATCATTAAGGGAGACCGTAGGCTCAAGGAGAAGAGACCTATGGGATTGAAAAGGGTCCATAAAAGACCACCTGGATCCCAATTGGGAATCCCACTATGGTGACACTGTGACCGTGACACTGTAGTGAAAATCCCATCAATTGAGGACCCCCTGTATGTGTACTAAACACCAATTATGTCTACAATATCCATACCCCCCCACCTATAGATTTGTTTCGCAACCCACCCCCATCCAAACAATTATCAGTTTGAATCAGAACTTATTTTTTAATCCTACTTTCATTTCTTGATTATACTTCTATGTACACTTATATTTTTTTCACGATTTATTGCGTAAATTGTACACTTTAACATGGCAAATCTTTATCTCAGTCTTATTCTTCAACTACTTACACTCCAAATCTTATCAATGCACCTATTTATGATTGCGATGGCTGGATCGGTGGATTGGCTCGGCGGGTGTAGGGAAGAATTTGGCCCATTGCACCCATTCCCAGTGGTGCATTGCAGTGGTGCGGGTAGTGTGCGTCGCGTCATGACGTCATGTGGCCAGGCCCGCGGACCTGCTCCCACACTCAGGGGCTGCCCCACTGTTTGGTAGAGACACCCGGTGCATGTGCTTTACAGATCTCCAGACCTCAGAGACTGCTGCAGGGGAGCGGCAGTGGCAGGGAGTGGTGAATTTTTTATTAATTATGGCGCGGAAAGTAACGTTCACCCCGGTCTCCACGCACTCAGCGCCTGTAATTACACACCCTAGAAACTGTACCATTGAGTATAGAAATGGAGGTGTGGCCACGTCCCTTTCTGATTTTGTACCGATTTCTGACCCTCAGATGTTGGAGGGTATGTCATAGGTGCTAAATTTCAGGAGTGGATGTAGAATTCAACAACACATACAACTCAGGAGCGTTGTGTTTCAAACAACAACACCACACCTGATTTTATTGCCATCATTGAGTATCAATGCAAACACATTCTAACATTATGGTGGAATCTTTAACAAATTACAATCTTAGGTCTTTGGCACAGCATACTCTAAGATGACATTTTTCAGGAATTTTGGAAATAAAAAAACCCCAAGGTTTTCCCGGGCAACGCCGGGCGGGTCAGCTAGTACAGGTTGAGTATCCCTTATCCAAAATGCTCGGGACCAGGAGAATTTTGGATAACGGATTATCCCGTATTTCGGAATATTTTAATATTTCAATGATGTATTTTGAAGTATCTTGCATTTATGCTGTATAAACACATAATATACACACATATATATATATTTTATTACCACATAAAATACACACAAATATATTTTATTTGTTTAAAAACAAGGTTTCAAAACGTGAAACAAAATGTGTGTACTATCTCAGCACTGAATTTGAATGCCAAGCAATCATTGTCTTGCACATATATAGTGCCAGTTACATATCATGTCCCCAGTGATGCTTTTACAAATGTCCCCAGTGAGTTTTTAGCAAAAAAAATTTTTTTTTTCACTTTCTGGAATGTCTGGTTTTCGGAATAATTCGGATAACGGATATTCGGATACGGGATACTCGACCTGTAATAGAAATAAACACAAGAAATAAAAAAGTCAAATTCTAAATAAAGAAACAAAGTTGCTGTGGATGAATCAGCAGGTGTTACTACATAAAAAAAAAAAAAACATAGGCCTACAGAGTAGAATGTTTTTGGGTCCAGTGAACAACACAAACTCAGGCCAAACAATTGGCGATAAAGAGATGCAAAGTCTATTTCCCCAAGCACTGGAGAATAGAGAGGATGGGCCAAAAAATATGGATATAGCAAAACAGAAACACATCTGGTAAGTCATTAGAGATGCTCATCGTGCTTCCTTTTTCTTGGCTGAGGCCTGGATGTCAGATCCCGGTGGAATGTTTGGCCCTGGCCAGATGTGTTATCATCCTGGCCAGGGCTGGGTGTGGGTTTGTCATGCCTCCGAGTCTCAGGACCCTGGGGAGGTAACCATTTGCTGCCTTATGTCCATGATGGCCGACCTAAGGCCAAGCAGCTTCTGGCCAATCTGTGGAAAGCAACCACATGCTCTTCGAATCGGAGCGTGCACTTGCTGAGATCCATGTTGGTTTTGGGACCTCTACACCACCATCTGAAAATAATGAAAAATAAACTATAGTAAATCTATACTATAGTATTACACTTATCTTATAAAAAATAAAAAAATAACAGAGCAAAAGCCAATGTATTTTGCTCTGATATTTTTTTTTTTTTATCAGATAAGTGTAATACTTACCATGGACAATATTTGTATTTTCATCCAGTAAATTCACTCAATACACAAACATAGGATATTTGCCCATAGTAACCACAACATAGTTTAACAAATATTATTATTATTTTATTTATAAGGCGCCACAAGTGTTTTGCAGCGCCGTACAAAGGAAAAGTACAGGGAGACAAAACTTTGCATAACATTGAATAAATAACAAAAATAGAGTTCAAATAAAGAGCACCACAGTTACAGCTTAAATATAAGTAGTGAGGACTCAATTAACATACAACTAGAGGCTTGAGGCCAATGATGGAGATGAGTATGCAAGCAAAGATGGTCACAGAGTGTTTGAGTTTAAGAGAGCTGTGAGTGAAATGTGAAGAGAAGAGGGCTTTGACAACAGGAGGGAAGAGGGCCCTGCTTGGAGGAGCTTACAATCTAGTAACAAATACACCGCAGAAAGGTACCTGGTTGCAGAAGCTTTAAATTGCAGCGATTCGTGGCTTTTCTGGGCGGGGCTAAATATGCAAATTGTGTGTATTCAGCCCCACTCCCTCATCGGAGACCCACATATTGCGGGATTTGCATTACTGGGGGCAGGGACTGATGATGTCTCAATCAGACCCCGACCCCAGAAATGATGCTGACAATCTCCTCTCTGGGGTTCTCCCGGAGAGGAGACTGTAAAAGTTGGCAACTCTGAAATACATATTTGTTGTAGTCAATAAATTTTTAATTAGTTATTATCAAAAAATAGGTTAAAGAAAAAAACAAAATCAAATGCCCAAAATAAATATGCACAGTAATTTTAAAAGAAATGCATATGCTTACTTTATCCTGACTTCATCGACGGATTTAGGAGTATGGACATTTAAAGCATATGTAATGTCATGCCATAATTGTTCCTGTGTTGCAATATTCATACTTCTTGGCCCATTCTCATTCATCTCCAGTGCAAGAGGAACTAGAGTTTGCATCTCTTTGTCACTGAATTGTGGACCTGCGAAGGAGGCAGCCACGATCCTGTTGGCTCAGGGGTGATCCTGTTGGCTGAGGCTGCAGAGACTGTTGGCTGAGGCTGCAGAAGTCATGCTGACACACTGGTGGTGCGCAGGACCGGAAGGACCGGAAGTGAAGCAGAGGAGTCTGAGACACGCTGTGTGAGGGATGCTGTGTGAGGCTGTGAGGGAGAAGGAAGAAAGGAAGAGGCACATTGCCTGACTAAGTGCCGGGCTGCATATATCTGGAGCCAGGTCACACGAGCGGGAGGACGCCGGGCCCGGGTCTGATACCTTAGAGGTGTGACAAGTGGTGCAGAGGGGTGAAGTGTGCAGTCACCGGGCGGGGAGGAGTGCTGTCACCAGGCAGAGAGAAAGAAGGGAGAAGGAGGCTGCCTGTAACAGCAAGTATCAGATAACTGATAGCAGTATTGCTATCAGTATTGTATTGTATTGTATAGTATATTGCAGTTCTCTCTATTGTTCTCTTGTTTCTCTTTGTTTCTCTTTTCTCTCTTTTAATTTAATTTTTTATTTGTATTGTATTGTATATTTTGTGTGGTATTTTCTTTGCTGGGATCGGTATAGGTATAGGAATCTGTATAGGTGCATCAGCACTGCCATAAGCAATTCTCTCTTTTGTCTCTTCTCTTCCTTCCTTCACGCTTGTAAATAGTATTATTATTATTATTGTTATTTTATACTTATATCGGTATAGGTGCCCATATAATTATCAGTAGTCATAGATCCCGGATAGTATCCTCTCATTATAGTCTAATATAGCCTAATAAAATATAGTATAAAATAGTTTATTACACCCCTAAAGTAGCTGTAGTAATCACCCTAATATGACCATGAGCAGGGTCTGCAATCTCACTATAATTATCATATCATTTATGAGATCATTTCTAATATATGTACAACCCCACAACACACAAATGTTATTACAATAAACAGTTAATATAAGAGTGTCCCAACAAAAAGAGAGTCTTTCCTCTTTTTTCCTTTCAGTGTGTATCTTGCCAGATGTATGCGCATTTGGATCACATGTTCCCGGGTGAATACACCTATGGGAAGTGCGTAGCGATGGCTGCTATGGAAGCCAAGATTTTGGATCTAAAGCAGACCGTCGAAACTCTGAGGAACAATACCAAAGTAGAAGAAAGGATCAGGGGGTATTAGCAATAGATGAGGTGGGTGAGCCAGCTAGTTGGGTAACAGTCAGAAGGGGTAGTAGGGGGAGGAAGAGGCAGGCCAGTGCTGACTTAACAAATCCCAGTAGATTCCCCAGACTGGACAAAACTACTGCGGACTTTACTTCAAAACTGGTGGGGCCTGATGTGACCAGCACCTCTAGCAACCAGGGGACTGGCACATCAGGCTTAGGGGGGGCAAGGAAACCAGTGACATCAAGACAGTTGTTGGTGGTAGGGGATTCTATCATCCATAAAACAGACAGGGCAATCTGCTACCGGTGCTGCGATAGACGTACAGTCTGTTGTCTTCCGGATGCTCGGGTACGGAACATTGCGGACTGGGTGGACAGATTACTGGAGGGGGCTGGGAAAGACCCAGCGATCATGGTGCATGTTGGCATAAATGACCAAGTTAGTGGCAGGTGGGGTGTCCTTAAAAACGATTTCAGGGCACATCAAGATCACATTCAACCCTTAAATGAAAAAGAGTAAACGTAAACTGAAATGCTTGCTGGCTAATGCAAGAAGCTTGGCAGGAAAAAATGGGGAACTGTAAACTATGGCCACAAGGGATGATTACGATATAATTGGTATAACTGAAACATGGTGCAATGAGTCACACAATTGGGCTCTAAACATGAAGGGATATACCCTTTTCAGAAAAGACAGAGAAAATTAAAGGGGTGGGGGTGTGTGCCTTTATGTAAGAAATAACTTAAAATCATGTGAAAAGGAAATGAGCTTGGGGATAGATGAAGATAATACCAAGGCAGTGTGGGCAGAGATAACTGAAAAAAACAAAAAAAAAATCTAATAATAACAATTTATTAGGGGTATACTGCAGACCACCGAACATTAATGAAAGTAATGAGTCTCTACGTTTAAACCAAATAAAAAAATCGTCAGAACAGGGGCAGGTAATAATTATGGGGGATTTTAACTTTCCAGACATACAAATGAGACATGTAAATCAGCAAAAAGCATTGGGTTCCTAAACTTACTAAAGGGTCCGTTTATTACACAAACGGTTGAAACACCAACATGGGGCATTATTGGATTTAGTATTAACTAACAAGGTAGATTTAGTTTCAAATACCAAAGTAATAGAACATCTAGGGAACAGTGACCACAACATAATCTCACTTGAAATCAACTTCTGTAAAGTACAACATACAGGACCGGCAAACAAATTAAACTTTAGGAAAGCTAACTTTGAATTATTTGGGGACTCTTTAAAATAAATTGAGTGGAAAGAGTTATTTGAGGGGAAAAATGCAGAGGAAATATGGGAAACACTGAAAAATGTACTCAAATCATTAACTTTTAAATACATCCCAAAATGCAATAAGGGTCAATTCAATTAGAAAAATACATGGTTTGGTTGTTTTATGTGCAGGGTTGCAAGTGAACATACATGTGTTGCATATTGTAAAGTTGACAGGGGTTGGTGGATATCTAGCATAGAAACGTGAAAAAATCAAGTCAACATTTTGACTGTCAACCTTTCCATTGTGGGCTTAATGCTTGTGTCGACCTCCCGACCATGTCGACTTTACCCATGTCGTCACATTTCAGGTGTCGACCTATTGTCTGTCGAACTTCAGGGGTCGACCCAATGACCCATACCTTTGTTTGCAGGCGTGCGATTAATGTGCAGCCATGCGATTAGTGTGCAACAATGTGTAGGTGTACGTGTACGCTACGTTACACATACATATACATATAGGTACATAAGGATGTGTAAGAGTGCAATGGTGTTTTGGCCACTCCCCTCGTGTGCAACGTAATTATCTCTTTGTAACGTTACAAAGTGGGCATGCATTTTTGTGTACGGCTGCGAGCGTGTCGCAGCAGTGTGCAGGCGCATTTGAGAATATGTGCTCGAGCAAGCAGGTCTGAATCGGGCCCTTCGTGAAGCACGTCAGCAGTCCAGAATAATGGAGGGATTGGGAGCAATAACTAAGCCTGGCCGAAACCACTTTCAAACCATAGAGCCTATTGGCATTGCACATTAGTCAAAATGAGCGTTCTGTCAATAAGCAAAGGTCACTGATTATAATAATTCCAAAAAAGACATTAAAGCAGTATTAATATGTAAGACAGTTACTGACAGTTGTTTGATCTGAAAGCTTTTTCAGCAGAATCCTTATTCTGTATGTCGGTCAGATGTATTGTGATAAATTATCACTGTCATGCAATTTTTAAAAGTGATCTTCTTAACATGCCTGTAGATAGCTGCACAGTCATGCCGGCAAGGAAATCCTTCCTCTCAGTCAGACATACAGCTCACTGCTATTGTACAACCTTACATCAGCAAAGGAAAAATGTCATCCTGCAAACGCAAGCAAATATAATCTAGCAGTTGCCAAGACAGCAATGACATCTAAAACTGTTCAAATAATTTATAAAACTGTAGTAATGGCTTGAAAACACTGTATATAAAAAATAAACCTTAGATTTCCCCTTTAAAGAATTTTTAACCTTGATTTAAATAGCGTAACTCAAGCATTGCTTTATACAATCACATACTATAACACGGTGCTGGTAACGTGCCAACTGAAAAAAGGAAACAAATTCCCAAAAAATCTTGTGCGCTCTTTTCCCTCAAATGCTGTTTTTCCCAAGGGCGGTTCAATCTTAAACCATCTGAAAATACGTCTAAAGAATCACCAGGAATATGGAGAAAATCTGCAGCGCTGGACAATATCAGGTATATTGTCCAGAGCTGCAGATTTTTGCCATATTTCTGGTCATTGTTTAGCATGTGCCATCGGTCATGTTCTGGTACACACCAAAGGGTCAATCTCAAAGATACAATGTGGGTCGTGCAAGTCTTGTTAAAATATATGTGAACTGCTACCCGGGTTATGAAAGATTTAGTGCATCCACCAGCAGATGCTTTGAAATCAATGAAGGGTACACACGAGAACGATCATGATCGTGAACAGATCGTGAGATGATCATATGAAGGTCGCACGATCTGTACACGATCTGCATACGAACCGATCACGATCTGTAGACAGTTGAGGTCATTTTAAAATTCTGACTGCAGCAGGTAGGATCTGCAAAATAACCAAACGACCAGCGGGGACGCGCATCGGCTTGGAATCGGATCTAAAGATTGTAAGCTTGCAGCAGGGCCCTCCTACCTCCAAGTCTGTCTGTTGTTACCCAGTTTGTTTTATCACTGTCTACTATTGTAAAGCGCAACGGAATCTGCTGCGCTATATAAGAAACTGTAAATAAATAAATAAAAACATGCCAAAACATGCCCAATTTATATACAATTGGTCAAGATTCTATTGAAATTGGGGGAATTGAGGCCAAATCGTTCTACCCAGCATAAGAACAGCCTAAATGCTTAACCAGAAAAATGATTTACTGGTAGCATCTATAGTACAGCCATACTTAGTTATATATACTGGATATGGAGCGGAGCTTGCACAGAGTCAGGGTTAGATCCGTGCAGGCTTTAGTTTTTTAAGGGAAATAAAGCAAAACCAGCACCAGGATGTGTGAGCCAGTGCTGAGGAATAACATAATATGGATTCCCTGTAATGAATCAACACCGGCCTATGAGCCGATACTGGAGTTGGAAATATAAGGTAAAATGCATAGTCCTCCCCCATATTTCCAGTACTAGCACTGGGCTCTTATGATGGTAATACATGCTATGATTATCTGGTCAATCTTCCCAAGATCAGCAGACTGGCCAGATAATTTTAGCATGTATATGACCAACCAATCCAAAAATATGGATCTGTCGGCATGCTGAATCATCCAGCATGTCTGCCTGACATGTGTCCATTCGGCCGCATCAGACAGTGTATGCCCTAATGCGGCCAAACAAAGGACATTTCCCTTGGGAAATAATGGAGAAATGACTCCTCCCTGGGCACAAAGTTCTGATATCAGGTGACATACACTGTGAGAGATCGCTTAAGGCCCCCATACACTGAGCCAATTTTGGTCAGATTTTGGCCGATTGCGACCAATTGGGCCTTTAAATCGGATCAAATCAGCTGTCCATGACATGCTGTCGGGTCCGATGCGCGGTCCTGTGCACATCGGACCTTTGTCAGGTGGTCGGACCTGTTGGCAGTCCGACCACCCAACCTTGGACCTCCCTCCTGGGGGTGAGACGGGCGGGAAACAGGGACCCATGCGATCCATCACAACAAATTGTGATGGATTGCATGCCTCCCTGACGCCCAGGAAGGTCCCGGATGGCTCACAGGGTATCGGGTGTCCGTACACTGTTGTGAGACATCGCAGAAGTGTATGGGCACCTTTAGTGTATGTCCTAGATATCTGCAGTGTCAGATAAAATGACTGTTGGTCTGACATCTGACCGTGTATGCAAAGCACAGCCAGGGGGCACTCTTGACAGAGTCCCCCAACCAAAGATTTTCAACCACCAAAATAGTCACCCCAGCCCTGGGATTACTCAGAACATCACACTAGCGAGAGGTTAAAGTGTTAATAAGTGTTACATACGTAAAATCGGAAGCTATGTGTTGAGTGTTACATAGGTGAGAAGTAATAATTAGAATGTTAAAAGGTGTTACATACTGTACATGATCTTCTGACGGTAAGAGACAGAGGTGGCTGCTCACTCTTAATCCTTCTGGACCTCTATGCTGCATTTAATAACCATGGACCATGGGTTTCTGATTGAGCGCCTGACATTTTTTGTGATCTGAATGACACAGTTCTAAGCTGGTTCATATAATTTCCTGCTGGCAGGTCACAGAGAGTTTCATCTGGAGTATACTCATCATCACCAGCGCCACTGCCAAGTAGTTTCCCACAAGGTTCTATACTATCCCCCATACTTTTTGCTGTATATATGTTACCACTGGGTAAAATAATCAAGTGACATGGCCTGATTTATAACTGGAGGAAAATTGCTAAAATCAAGCACTTATGGGGTTAATCTGGTTTACTCCTTCTGGCAAATTCCTTTTTAAATGGACAAAACCATGTGCACTGCAGGGGGGCAGATGTAAAATGTGTAGAGAAAATTAGATTTGGGTGTATTATTTTGTTTCTGTGCAGGGGAAATACTGACTGCTTTAATTTTACACTGCAATATAGATCTCACTTTGAAGTAAAACCCCACCCAAATCTAACTCTCTCTGCACAAATTACATCTACCCCACCTGCAGTGCACATGGTTTTATCCATTTGAGAGGGAATTTGCCAGGAGTGAACCACAATAACCCCTAAGATCTGCCTAATGTCATACATGCATTTTTATCATCTCAAGACTACTGCATTGCCCTCTATCTTGGTCTCCAAGCAATAGCATGGCATTGCTGGCAGCTTGTACAAAACGCAACTGGCAGGCTATTATTATTAAACTAGCCATGCCGTATTTCAGCCATATAACACATACTCTCTACTCCAGGCTTTCCCAACCACGGTCCTCAAGGCACACCAACAGTGCAGGTTTTAGTGATATCCAGGCTTGAGCACAGTTGACTTAATTAGTATCTGAGTGATTCTGATTAAACCATCTGTGCTAAAGCCTGGATATCACTAAAACATGCACTGTTGGTGTGCCTTGAGGACCGTGGTTGGGAAAGCCTGCTTTACTCCCTCCACTGGCTGCCTATAATATTCCAACATTTAAAGATTGGCTTACTGACTTTCAAACCCCATGACCATGACCCAGGGTGCCTGAAGCAGCTTCTGATTTCATACTACCCCACTCAATTGCAGAGATCTGTAGATGAAGGACTTTTAGCAGTACCCGGAATCTCCCATAATTCACCTGGTGGTTGAGCTTTTTGACATGCGGCTCTGACTGTTCGAAACTTGCTTTCTCCCGCAGTCCAAGAGCCCCAACTCTAGAATCTTTCACAAACAGGTTCAAGGCTTTCCTGTTCTCTCAAGCATTTCCTACAGTAAGTTGTTCATTTAACATGGCCATGCTGTCTGTATTTTATGAAAAGCTTTTCTGTACTTAATTATTTATGTTCATTCGGTCTGTTAATCTCCTAGAGTCATATTGGAGAAAGAGGGCTATTTAAATAAAATTATTATTATTATTATTATTATTATTATTATTATTATAATTATATAGATGTGTCCCACTGTAGCTTTGCTGCACATAGCAGATTAGTGAATGCATTGCGACATGCCATATTCATCTGCATTGCAGGGCTGCTCCCATTGCACTGCAAGCATAGTAGGAGCATGTGTGCCCTGCTATGCTGCTAGTTCCTATGCATTGCAGAAAGAACATTTGCAGGTAGGGGTACCAATAAATCCCACAGTTTGGCAACCACTGCTTTAACCCCTTCCCGACATTTGACGTATATATACGTCATGGTCGGGAAGGACTTCCCGACACATGACGTATATATACGTCATGGCTTTAAACTGTCACCGCGTCTATAGACGCGGTGACAGTTTGGAGATGTCTGCTGTCCCTGACAGCAGACATCCCCCCTCGCCGCCCAGGGGGGGCAGGGGTGCCCCCCCCGGTCGGCGATCGCTGCGATTTATTCGCTGCGATTTTTTTATTCGCTGCGATTGGCTGTGCCAGAACTGCATTTTTGTGTAAAAAATTACATTTTTTTACACAAAAATGCAGATCTGGCTCAACATTTTTCATTTTCACAAGGAATGAAGGAGACAAAGCACCCCAAAATCTGTGCCCCAATTTCTCCTGAGTATGGCAATGCCTCACATGTGACCAAAAAATACCAGTTGGGTGCATGGCAGGACTCAGAAGGGAAGGAGTGATTTTTGGATTTTGCAGCACAGATTCTGGTTGAATGACCCCTGAAGCACCCATACAGTGGAACCCCCCCACAAGTGACCCCATTTTGCAAACTACACCCTTCAGGGAATTCATCAGGGGGTATAGTGTACATTTCAAACCCCCAGGGGTTTCACCAATTTTGATACAACTGAGCTGTGAAAATGAAAAATTAAATTTTTTCATTTTCACAGCCCAGTTGTATCAAAATTGGTGAAACCCCTGGGGGTTTGAAATGTACACTATACCCCTAAATGAATTCCCTGAAGGGTGTAGTTTGCAAAATGGGGTGACTTGTGGGGGAGGTTCCTAACTTTTAGCACTTATGGTGCCTAGAAACCTACATGGTGCCTAAAAAAAAATCTCATAAAAAGGAGGCTCCAAAATCAAGTAGGTGCTCCTTCTATTATGAAGCCTGTGGTTTGGTCAACGTGCACACTAGGGCCACATATAGGATATTTATGAAAACAAAAGAATTGGGGGAATCAATTTTTAGTCACATTTCTCTAGTAAAATCTACTGTATTCGTTAGAAAAATGTATTAAAATTGAAACTCTGCAAAAAAAAGAAATTTTGAAATTTCACCTACACTTTGTTTTAATTCCTGTGAAACACCTAAAGGGTTAACAAACTTCAAAAATGCTGTTTTGAATACTGTGAGGGGTGCAGTTTTTGAAATGGCATCATTTATGGGGGTGTCTCACATACAAGTCCCTCAAAGTCACATCAGAACTGAACTGGTCCCTAAAAAAATCAATGTTTGAAATTTTCTTGAAAATTTGAGAATTTGCTATTCATATTTGAAGCCTCCTAGTGTCCAAAAAAATGAAAAGGAGGTTGAAATAATGATAACAACATAAAGTAGACATATGGTCTTTGTTAGTTATTAACTATTTTGAGTGGTATGTTTATTTGTCTCTCAAGCAGAAAATGTGACATTTTGCAAATTGCAAAATTTTCCATTTTTTCACGACATTTTGGTATTTTTCACAAAAAAACACAGACTGTATCGACCCAAATTTACCACTAACTTGAAGTACAATGTGTCACGAGAAAACAATCTCAAAATCACTGGGATAAGTAAAAGCAAAAAAAAGTTATCCCCACTTAAGTGAAACATGTCAGATTTGAAAAAAATGGCTCTGTCAGGAAGGCAAAAACTGGCTGTGTCAGGAAGGGGTTAAAGTATCTAAAACCTGCAGTAACTGCAAAGCAATCAACTCCGAAACAGTACAGTACTTTATAAAAAACTCAATCAATCTCTAGCATAAAGTGACATTATGGGTGACATTTAATAGGATGCGATTTTTAGTCATTTTTAAATTCGTCCATTAACGCACTTTTTAAAATCGCATTTTTTGCCACAAATTCTCATATTTAATGAGGTATTCCAGGTAAAAAAGTGTGATATGGTGCGATAATCTGCGATTTTTTAGTCATTAAAATGTGCGAATTTGTGTTAAAAAAAAACAAAAAACTAAATGGTGTTAGGTCCCCTCTCCTGAGCAGAACCAGCCTCGGGCTCATTGAGCCGGTCCTGGTGCCAAAAATACGGGATCCTCACGCCATTTTTTATTTAAAAATTAACTTTTACACATTTTTTAAGACAGGACCATGCAAATTCGCCTTTCAGAACCTGGGCCCTTATTCTGATCGGTGCGGATATAGCCGCGTGCGTTCGGCCCGCCGATGTTTTGTGTCTGCGCATGTGCAGAGGCGTCTCTGCGCATGTGCGAGCGGGGCGTACGGCGAAATTCCGCATGATATGTGAACACTCCGAACAGGGGGTGGAGAGGGGCGTGAAGGGCTATTTGGGCTCATTACCATATGCATACGCCCCGCGTTTCATGGGAGTTCCCATGAAAACGCTGGGCGTACGTATGGTAATGCGGCCGTGACGCACGTGTAGGGGGCGGACATATGACATCGCCGGATGTCAGCTGCCCGCCCAGATCTCTGCTTTTGCACGGAAAAATGTCCATGTGGTCTGAGGTTGCGGGTGCTGGTGGAGCACTCGGTCCTGCATTCGATGGTCTGCGACCATCGAATGATGGGGGAGGTTCCCTTAGATGGAGGAGGCGTATTCCGTGAAAAATACACGTGCGGTCCGTTCGGACAGCTTCTTACCGCATATGGACGGAGTTGGCGATCCGTATGGAAGGCGGGGTTTCGCACGCACGGTCCTGGCCGCATAATCGGCTCCGACCGCACCGATCAGAATAAGGGCCCTGGTCTGCATGTGTGGCGATTTTTTTTTTTTTTTTGTAATATTTTCCCATTTTTGCATCTCGTTAAATATGCTATTTGTATACTTTATAATGGGAAAACATCTGGATGCGAGTTCCGGTGCTTTTCGCACCTCATTAAATATGCAAATTTGGGGAAGAGTGTGATTTCGGCTGTTTTTGGTGAAAAAAATCACAGAAATCACATTTTCGCATCTCATTAAATGTCACCCCATAGAACCAATTCATAATAATAATAATAATAATAATAATAATAATACAAATTCTATTTATATAGCACTCTTTCTGTAAAAGGACTCATCTTCGAATCTACTTCAAATTAATATTTACTGCTCCTAAACTGCCCACTTCATTCAATATAGTATATATTTGTGTTGAAGTCATTTATTGGTTTCTTTTTCTAACATAAGTAATTAACCCCTTCACGACATTTGACGTATATATACGTCATGGCCGGGAAGTACTTCCCGACCGTTGACGTATATATACGTCATGGCTTAAAACTGTCACTGCGTCTAGAGACGCAGTGACAGAGGGACGATGTCTGCTGTCCCTGACAGCAGACATGTCCGTGCATGCCCAGGGGGGGCGGCGATGCCGCCCCCCCGTCGGCGATCGCTGTGATTGGCTGTTCATTGTGAACAGCCATTCACAGCGTTTTCTGTGTCACCGGCGAATAACGTTCGCCGGTGACATGGGATCGGAGGTGATTGGTGCTGTAAAGTACAGCACCAATCACCGCGGGGTGTAAGGGTGACACTGGTGTCACCCCACCTCACCCCTCCCGCCCCCAAAGGCCGTGATTGGTTCGTCGGACCGACGGACCAATCACAGCCATGGAGGGGGGTTTAAACTAACGGTGACTGCACTGCAGACGCCATTCCGGTCTGGAATAGCGTGCAGTGCGGTCACCGTGCCCAGCTGCCGCCTATACTGACCAGAACCCATCCAAAATACTTACCTGATCATTGATATTGCTTATGCTTGTGACATCTTGTGACATCCTGTGACATCTTGTGCTGCTGCGATTTATTAGATAGAGAGAGAGTTAGAGAGAGAGAGATAGAGAGAGATAGAGAGAGATAGAGAGGCCTAGTGCTATATTTTGTGCTGCTGCAGTGTGATAGAGCTATAGATAGAGAGATAGAGAGAGATAGAGAGAGATAGAGAGAGAGAGATAGAGAGAGAGATAGTGACAGATTGTGCTATATATTTTTTATATAACTGAAAGAGATAGAGAGAGATAGAGAGGCCTAGTGCTATATTTTGTGCTGCTGCAGTGTGATAGAGCTATAGATAGATAGAGAGAGATAGAGAGAGATAGAGAGAGAGAGAGATAGAGAGATAGTGACAGATTGTGCTATATATTTTTTATTTTATATAACTGACTGCTGCCCCCCCTTTTGTGCTGATCAGTATAAATTAACTGATCAGCAACTTTTTGGGGGCGCAGGTTTTTTTTTATATATAGATATACCTGTCAGTGCTGCTGCTGCAGTGTCATAGAGTGATAGATAGTGAGAGATAGAGAGATAGAGAGAGATAGTGACAGAGAGTGATAGAGAGTGCTAAATTTTGTGTCTGCTGCCCCCGCCTTTTGTGCTGATCACTATATCTGAGGTGATCAGCAACTTTTTAGGGGTGCAGAGGTTTTTTTTTTATATATACCTGTCAGTACCACCAAAGGTTGTGCACCTGCTGCCCCTCACTGGTAATCAGTGTCGCATCACTGATCACCTTTTTTTATTTTTTGTGAGTGCTGTGGGGTCTTTTTTACATTTTTTTTTTTACACACACTGTGATTTTGTGTGTGTCCTGTGGCCACTGTGCGCTGATCAGTGACGTACATCACTGATCAGCTTTTTCGGCACAGGGTTGATCTATTTTTTTTTTTTTTTGGATCAAATTCCTGTTGCCTTTGAGCGCTGTTCAGTGACGGACGTTACTGACCAACATCTGTGCTCAATTTTTGGCGCAGGACCTTTTTTTTTTTTAACCCCTTCCATTTTTTTTTTTTAACCACTTCCATTTTTTTTTTAACCCCTTCCATTTTTTTTTTTAACCCCTTCCATTTTTTTTTTTTTGAACCCTTCAATTTTTTTATTTTTGTATTTTTTTTTTTCTGCACTACATACATACACACTACACACTACATACCCCCCGGGTTGAAATAAAGTTTGTACCCCCCCCTACACTATACACGTGTTGAAACATTTCACTACCAGTAACACAAAAATATAAATGGCATCCCAAATGTCATCCCAAATGTCGTCCCAGTCATCCAGGAGAATGTATTCTGTGGAGGAGGCATATGCCATGCTTGCCTCTGACTCTGACACAGCCAGTGAGGCAAGCGGGGAATTTGAAGGATTTGTCTTAAGCTCCTCTTCCTCCTCTGATGATGAGGGACCCCCTCAAAGACGCCCCCGTAGAGCAGCTGAGACCCCCCCCCCAATAATTGATCTCGTATGGACCCCACCACCAGACAGGTTCCTGAGTTTTTGGCCATCCCAGGAATCCAATTTGATTCAACAGGTCTCAGAGAAATTGACATTTTTAAATTATTTTTCTCTGATGATTTTATAAATTTAATGGTGGACCAAACTAATTTATATGCCCAGCAGTTTATTGCTCAAAACCCCACGTCATCATTTGCTAGGTGGACCCCTGTAGATGCAGTAGAGATGATGACGTTTTGGGGTCTGGTGTTACATATGGGCATAGTAAAAAAGCCACAAATTAGGCAATATTGGAGTACAGATGTTCTGTACAGCACCCCATTTCACCGTATGGCCATGCCCCGGGCTCGTTTTGAGGCAATCCATAAATTTATACATTACACCGATAATGCACAGTGCCCACCCAGAGATGATCCCACCTTTGACAGGCTATTCAAAGTCAGGCCGGTCATTGATCATTTCAGTGCCAAATTTGCAGAGCTATACATCCCTGATAAATGTATTAGTATCGACGAGTCCCTTATACATTTTAAAGGAAGGGTTAAATTCCGCCAGTACCTTCCCAGTAAGAGGGCAAGGTATGGCATAAAAATGTATAAGCTGTGTGAAAGCACCACAGGGTACACCCACAAGTTTAGGGTATATGAAGGGAAGGATTCAAGAATTGAACCACCAGAATGCCCCCCCTCCCTCGTAGGTGTTAGTGGAAAAATTGTCTGGGATTTAATGCACCCCTTCCTGGATAAGGGTTATCACCTCTATGTGGATAACTTTTACACCAGCATCCCCCTGTTTAAGGCCCTTGGTTCAAGAGGTACAGCAGCTTGCGGTACTGTGCGCAAGAACCAAAGAGGCCTCCCCAAAACGCACATTGCCCAAGTAATGAGAAGGGGTGAAAGCAGGGGAATATGCACCGAAAATTTGTTGTTGGTCAAATATAAGGACAAGAGGGATGTCCTTATACTGACAACAATTCATGGAGACAGTACCACCTCCATCCCTGTACGAGGTACCAGTACCCACACCTCAAAACCAAATTGTATCCTAGATTACAATAAGTACATGGGCGGAGTGGATCTTTCAGATCAGGTACTGAAGCCGTACAGTGCCCTGCGGAAAACAAATATCTGGTACAAGAAGCTGGCCGTGTATATTATCCAGATGGCACTGTATAACGCTTACGTGCTATTCCGTTCTACCGGCCAGAGGGGGACATTTATGCACTTTCAAGAGGAAGTCATAAAGAGCCTAACATTTGGGAATCAGCAGGCAGAGGGCCCCAGTACTTCTAGTACTGGCCCCCGTATTGTACCAGGGCAGCATTTTCCCAACGAAATCCCCTCCACTGCAAGAAAGGGCAGGACACAAAAAAGGTGCAAAGTTTGCTATAAAAAGGGAATAAGAAAGGAAACTATTTTCCACTGTGAAACTTGCCCCGACAAACCCGGCCTATGTATAAAGGAGTGTTTCAAAATATACCACACATCTATGGATTATTAGGTTCATCATTTCACCGTGCTTCGGGGGTCTTGCTAATGCCACATAGCACCCACCATTCATTCCACCAGAATCTGAGCTGCAAAAACCAAAAATCACTCCTTCCCTTCTGAGTCCTGCCATGCACCCAACTGGTATTTTTTGGTCACATGTGAGGCATTGCCGTACTCTGGAGAAACGGGGGCACAGATTTTGGGGTGCTTTGTCTCCTTCATTCCTTGTGAAAATGAAAAATTTTGAGCCAGAAGTACATTTTTGTGTAAAAAAATGTATTTTTTTCATTTTCACTGCCCAGTTGTACCAAAATTGATGAAACCCCTGGGGGTTTGAAATGTACACTATACCCCTAGATGAATTCCCTGAGGGGTGTAGTTTGCAAAATGGGGTCACTTGTGGGGGGTTTCCACTGTATTGGTTATGCAACATAGCACCCACCATTCATTCCACCAAAATCTGTGCTGCAAAATCCAAAAATCACTCCTTCCCTTCTGAGTCCTGCCATGCACCCAACTGGTATTTTTTGGTCACATGTGAGGCATTGCCGTACTCTGGAGAAATGGGGGCACAGATTTTGGGGTGCTTTGTCTCCTTCATTCCTTGTGAAAATGAAAAATTTTAAACCAGAAGTACATTTTTGTGTAAAAAAATGTATTTTTTTCATTTTCACTGCCCAGTTGTACCAAAATTGATGAAACCCCTGGGGGTTTGAAATGTACACTATACCCCTAGATGAATTCCCTGAGGGGTGTAGTTTGCAAAATGGGGTCACTTGTGGGGGGGTTCCACTGTATTGGTAATGCAACATAGCACCCACCATTCATTCCACCAAAATCTGTGCTGCAAAATCCAAAAATCACTCCTTCCCTTCTGAGTCCTGCCATGCACCCAACTGGTATTTTTTGGTCACACGTGAGGCATTGCCGTACTCGGGAGAAATTGGGGCACAGATTTTGGGGTGCTTTGTCTCCTTCATTCCTTGTGAAAATGAAAAATTTTGAGCCAGAACTGCATGTTTGTGTAAAAAAATGTAATTTTCCATTTTCACATCCCAGTTGTACCAAAATTGGTGAAACCCCTGGGGGTTTGAAATGTACACTATACCCCTAGATGAATTCCCTGAGGGGTGTACTTTGCAAAATGGGGTGACTTGTGGGGGGGTTCCACTGTATTGGTGCTTTGGGAGTCTTGCTAATGCAACATAGCACCCACCATTCATTCCACCAAAATCTTTGCTGCAAAATCCAAAAATCACTCCTTCCCTTCTGAGTCCTGCCATGCACCCAACTGGTATTTTTTGGTCACATGTGAGGCATTGCCGTACTCGGGAGAAATTGGGGCACAGATTTTGGGGTGCTTTGTCTCCTTCATTCCTTGTGAAAATGAAAAATTTTGAGCCAGAAATACATTTTTGTGTAAAAAAATGTAATTTTCCATTTTCACATCCCAGTTATACCAAAATTGGTGAAACCCCTGGGGGTTTGAAATGTACACTATACCCCTAGATGAATTCCCTGAGGGGTGTAGTTTGCAAAATGGGGTCACTTGTGGGGGGGTTCCACTGTCTTGGTGCTTGGGGGGTCTTGCTAATGCGACATAGCACCCACCAAAATTCCACCAGAATCTGAGCTGCAAAATCCAAAAATCACTCCTTCCCTTCTAAGTCCTGCCATGCACCCAACTGGTATTTTTTGGTCACATGTGAGGCATTGCCGTACTCGGGAGAAATTGGGGCACAGATTTTGGGGTGCTTTGTCTCCTTCATTCCTTGTGAAAATGAAAAATTTTGAGCCAGAACTGCATGTTTGTGTAAAAAAATGTAATTTTCCATTTTCACATCCCAGTTGTACCAAAATTGGTGAAACCCCTGGGGGTTTGAAATGTACACTATACCCCTAGATGATTTCCCTGAGGGGTGTACTTTGCAAAATGGGGTGACTTGTGGGGGGGTTCCACTGTATTGGTGCTTTGGGAGTCTTGCTAATGCAACATAGCACCCACCATTCATTCCACCAAAATCTTTGCGGCAAAATCCAAAAATCACTCCTTCCCTTCTGAGTCCTGCCATGCACCCAACTGGTATTTTTTGGTCACATGTGAGGCATTGCCGTACTCGGGAGAAATTGGGGCACAGATTTTGGGGTGCTTTGTCTCCTTCATTCCTTGTGAAAATGAAAAATTTTGAGCCAGAACTGCATGTTTGTGTAAAAAAATGTAATTTTCCATTTTCACATCCCAGTTGTACCAAAATTGGTGAAACCCCTGGGGGTTTGAAATGTACACTATACCCCTAGATGAATTCCCTGAGGGGTGTACTTTGCAAAATGGGGTGACTTGTGGGGGGGTTCCACTGTATTGGTGCTTTGGGAGTCTTGCTAATGCAACATAGCACCCACCATTCATTCCACCAAAATCTTTGCTGCAAAATCCAAAAATCACTCCTTCCCTTCTGAGTCCTGCCATGCACCCAACTGGTATTTTTTGGTCACATGTGAGGCATTGCCGTACTCGGGAGAAATTGGGGCACAGATTTTGGGGTGCTTTGTCTCCTTCATTCCTTGTGAAAATGAAAAATTTTGAGCCAGAAGTACATTTTTGTGTAAAAAAATGTAATTTTCCATTTTCACATCCCAGTTATACCAAAATTGGTGAAACCCCTGGGGGTTTGAAATGTACACTATACCCCTAGATGAATTCCCTGAGGGGTGTACTTTGCAAAATGGGGTGACTTGTGGGGGGGTTCCACTGTATTGGTGCTTTGGGAGTCTTGCTAATGCAACATAGCACCCACCATTCATTCCACCAAAATCTTTGCTGCAAAATCCAAAAATCACTCCTTCCCTTCTGAGTCCTGCCATGCACCCAACTGGTATTTTTTGGTCACATGTGAGGCATTGCCGTACTCGGGAGAAATTGGGGCACAGATTTTGGGGTGCTTTGTCTCCTTCATTCCTTGTGAAAATGAAAAATTTTGAGCCAGAACTGCATGTTTGTGTAAAAAAATGTAATTTTCCATTTTCACATCCCAGTTGTACCAAAATTGGTGAAACCCCTGGGGGTTTGAAATGTACACTATACCCCTAGATGAATTCCCTGAGGGGTGTACTTTGCAAAATGGGGTGACTTGTGGGGGGGTTTCACTGTATTGGTGCTTTGGGAGTCTTGCTAATGCAACATAGCACCCACCATTCATTCCACCAAAATCTTTGCTGCAAAATCCAAAAATCACTCCTTCCCTTCTGAGTCCTGCCATGCACCCAACTGGTATTTTTTGGTCACATGTGAGGCATTGCCGTACTCGGGAGAAATTGGGGCACAGATTTTGGGGTGCTTTGTCTCCTTCATTCCTTGTGAAAATGAAAAATTTTGAGCCAGAACTGCATGTTTGTGTAAAAAAATGTAATTTTCCATTTTCACATCCCAGTTGTACCAAAATTGGTGAAACCCCTGGGGGTTTGAAATGTACACTATACCCCTAGATGAATTCCCTGAGGGGTGTAGTTTGCAAAATGGGGTCACTTGTGGGGGGGTTCCACTGTCTTGGTGCTTGGGGGGTCTTGCTAATGCGACATAGCACCCACCAAAATTCCACCAGAATCTGAGCTGCAAAATCCAAAAATCACTCCTTCCCTTCTAAGTCCTGCCATGCACCCAACTGGTATTTTTTGGTCACATGTGAGGCATTGCCGTACTCGGGAGAAATTGGGGCACAGATTTTGGGGTGCTTTGTCTCCTTCATTCCTTGTGAAAATGAAAAATTTTGAGCCAGAACTGCATGTTTGTGTAAAAAAATGTAATTTTCCATTTTCACATCCCAGTTGTACCAAAATTGGTGAAACCCCTGGGGGTTTGAAATGTACACTATACCCCTAGATGATTTCCCTGAGGGGTGTACTTTGCAAAATGGGGTGACTTGTGGGGGGGTTCCACTGTATTGGTGCTTTGGGAGTCTTGCTAATGCAACATAGCACCCACCATTCATTCCACCAAAATCTTTGCGGCAAAATCCAAAAATCACTCCTTCCCTTCTGAGTCCTGCCATGCACCCAACTGGTATTTTTTGGTCACATGTGAGGCATTGCCGTACTCGGGAGAAATTGGGGCACAGATTTTGGGGTGCTTTGTCTCCTTCATTCCTTGTGAAAATGAAAAATTTTGAGCCAGAACTGCATGTTTGTGTAAAAAAATGTAATTTTCCATTTTCACATCCCAGTTGTACCAAAATTGGTGAAACCCCTGGGGGTTTGAAATGTACACTATACCCCTAGATGAATTCCCTGAGGGGTGTACTTTGCAAAATGGGGTGACTTGTGGGGGGGTTCCACTGTATTGGTAATGCAACATAGCACCCACCATTCATTCCACCAAAATCTGTGCTGCAAAATCCAAAAATCACTCCTTCCCTTCTGAGTCCTGCCATGCACCCAACTGGTATTTTTTGGTCACACGTGAGGCATTGCCGTACTCGGGAGAAATTGGGGCACAGATTTTGGGGTGCTTTGTCTCCTTCATTCCTTGTGAAAATGAAAAATTTTGAGCCAGAACTGCATGTTTGTGTAAAAAAATGTAATTTTCCATTTTCACATCCCAGTTGTACCAAAATTGGTGAAACCCCTGGGGGTTTGAAATGTACACTATACCCCTAGATGAATTCCCTGAGGGGTGTACTTTGCAAAATGGGGTGACTTGTGGGGGGGTTCCACTGTATTGGTGCTTTGGGAGTCTTGCTAATGCAACATAGCACCCACCATTCATTCCACCAAAATCTTTGCTGCAAAATCCAAAAATCACTCCTTCCCTTCTGAGTCCTGCCATGCACCCAACTGGTATTTTTTGGTCACATGTGAGGCATTGCCGTACTCGGGAGAAATTGGGGCACAGATTTTGGGGTGCTTTGTCTCCTTCATTCCTTGTGAAAATGAAAAATTTTGAGCCAGAAATACATTTTTGTGTAAAAAAATGTAATTTTCCATTTTCACATCCCAGTTATACCAAAATTGGTGAAACCCCTGGGGGTTTGAAATGTACACTATACCCCTAGATGAATTCCCTGAGGGGTGTAGTTTGCAAAATGGGGTCACTTGTGGGGGGGTTCCACTGTCTTGGTGCTTGGGGGGTCTTGCTAATGCGACATAGCACCCACCAAAATTCCACCAGAATCTGAGCTGCAAAATCCAAAAATCACTCCTTCCCTTCTAAGTCCTGCCATGCACCCAACTGGTATTTTTTGGTCACATGTGAGGCATTGCCGTACTCGGGAGAAATTGGGGCACAGATTTTGGGGTGCTTTGTCTCCTTCATTCCTTGTGAAAATGAAAAATTTTGAGCCAGAACTGCATGTTTGTGTAAAAAAATGTAATTTTCCATTTTCACATCCCAGTTGTACCAAAATTGGTGAAACCCCTGGGGGTTTGAAATGTACACTATACCCCTAGATGATTTCCCTGAGGGGTGTACTTTGCAAAATGGGGTGACTTGTGGGGGGGTTCCACTGTATTGGTGCTTTGGGAGTCTTGCTAATGCAACATAGCACCCACCATTCATTCCACCAAAATCTTTGCGGCAAAATCCAAAAATCACTCCTTCCCTTCTGAGTCCTGCCATGCACCCAACTGGTATTTTTTGGTCACATGTGAGGCATTGCCGTACTCGGGAGAAATTGGGGCACAGATTTTGGGGTGCTTTGTCTCCTTCATTCCTTGTGAAAATGAAAAATTTTGAGCCAGAACTGCATGTTTGTGTAAAAAAATGTAATTTTCCATTTTCACATCCCAGTTGTACCAAAATTGGTGAAACCCCTGGGGGTTTGAAATGTACACTATACCCCTAGATGAATTCCCTGAGGGGTGTACTTTGCAAAATGGGGTGACTTGTGGGGGGGTTCCACTGTATTGGTGCTTTGGGAGTCTTGCTAATGCAACATAGCACCCACCATTCATTCCACCAAAATCTTTGCTGCAAAATCCAAAAATCACTCCTTCCCTTCTGAGTCCTGCCATGCACCCAACTGGTATTTTTTGGTCACATGTGAGGCATTGCCGTACTCGGGAGAAATTGGGGCACAGATTTTGGGGTGCTTTGTCTCCTTCATTCCTTGTGAAAATGAAAAATTTTGAGCCAGAAGTACATTTTTGTGTAAAAAAATGTAATTTTCCATTTTCACATCCCAGTTATACCAAAATTGGTGAAACCCCTGGGGGTTTGAAATGTACACTATACCCCTAGATGAATTCCCTGAGGGGTGTACTTTGCAAAATGGGGTGACTTGTGGGGGGGTTCCACTGTATTGGTGCTTTGGGAGTCTTGCTAATGCAACATAGCACCCACCATTCATTCCACCAAAATCTTTGCTGCAAAATCCAAAAATCACTCCTTCCCTTCTGAGTCCTGCCATGCACCCAACTGGTATTTTTTGGTCACATGTGAGGCATTGCCGTACTCGGGAGAAATTGGGGCACAGATTTTGGGGTGCTTTGTCTCCTTCATTCCTTGTGAAAATGAAAAATTTTGAGCCAGAACTGCATGTTTGTGTAAAAAAATGTAATTTTCCATTTTCACATCCCAGTTGTACCAAAATTGGTGAAACCCCTGGGGGTTTGAAATGTACACTATACCCCTAGATGAATTCCCTGAGGGGTGTACTTTGCAAAATGGGGTGACTTGTGGGGGGGTTTCACTGTATTGGTGCTTTGGGAGTCTTGCTAATGCAACATAGCACCCACCATTCATTCCACCAAAATCTTTGCTGCAAAATCCAAAAATCACTCCTTCCCTTCTGAGTCCTGCCATGCACCCAACTGGTATTTTTTGGTCACATGTGAGGCATTGCCGTACTCGGGAGAAATTGGGGCACAGATTTTGGGGTGCTTTGTCTCCTTCATTCCTTGTGAAAATGAAAAATTTTGAGCCAGAACTGCATGTTTGTGTAAAAAAATGTAATTTTCCATTTTCACATCCCAGTTGTACCAAAATTGGTGAAACCCCTGGGGGTTTGAAATGTACACTATACCCCTAGATGAATTCCCTGAGGGGTGTACTTTGCAAAATGGGGTGACTTGTGGGGGGGTTTCACTGTATTGGTGCTTTGGGAGTCTTGCTAATGCAACATAGCACCCACCATTCATTCCACCAAAATCTTTGCTGCAAAATCCAAAAATCACTCCTTCCCTTCTGAGTCCTGCCATGCACCCAACTGGTATTTTTTGGTCACATGTGAGGCATTGCCGTACTCGGGAGAAATTGGGGCACAGATTTTGGGGTGCTTTGTCTCCTTCATTCCTTGTGAAAATGAAAAATTTTGAGCCAGAACTGCATGTTTGTGTAAAAAAATGTAATTTTCCATTTTCACATCCCAGTTGTACCAAAATTGGTGAAACCCCTGGGGGTTTGAAATGTACACTATACCCCTAGATGAATTCCCTGAGGGGTGTAGATTGCAAAATGGGGTGACTTGTGGGGGAGTTTCCTAACTTTTAGCACTTATGGTGCCTAGAAACCTACATGGTGCCTAAAAAAAAATCTCATAAAAAGGAGGCTCCAAAATCAAGTAGGTGCTCCTTCTATTATGAAGCCTGTGGTTTGGTCAACGTGCACACTAGGGCCACATATAGGATATTTTTGAAAACAAAAGAATTGGGGGAATCAATTTTTAGTCACATTTCTCTAGTAAAATCTACTGTATTTGTTAGAAAAATGTATTAAAATTGAAACTCTGCAAAAAAAAAGAAATTTTGAAATTTCACCTACACTTTGTTTTAATTCCTGTGAAACACCTAAAGGGTTAACAAACTTCCAAAATGCTGTTTTGAATACTGTGAGGGGTGCAGTTTTTGAAATGGCATCATTTATGGGGGTGTCTCACATACAAGTCCCTCAAAGTCACATCAGAACTGAACTGGTCCCTAAAAAAATCAGTGTTTGAAATTTTCATGAAAATTTGAGAATTTGCTATTCATATTGTAAGCCTCCTAGTGTCCAAAAAAATTAAAAGGAAGTTGAAATAATGATGGAAACATAAAGTAGACATATGGTCTATGTTAGTTATTAACTATTTTGAGTGGTATGATTATTTGTCTCACAAGCAGAAAATTTAACATTTTGCAAATTGCTAAATTTTCCATTTTTTCACGATATTTTGGTATTTTTCACAAAAAAACACAGACTGTATCGACGAAAATTTACCACTAACTTGAAGTACAATGTGTCACGAGAAAACAATCTCAAAATCACTGGGATAAGTAAAAGCAAAAAAAAGTTATCCCCACTTAAGTGAGACATGTCAGATTTGAAAAAAAGGGCTCTGTCATGAAGGCACAAACTGGCTCTGTCATGAAGGGGTTAAATGAAGCACCAGCAACTGCAATAGTAAATGAATTTGGGGAATCTCAGGAGTAGATCAGTTTGTATCAGATAGAAGACACCATGCTGCATGGGTGCTTGCAGACTCTTCACACCTCCAAGTTCTCCACACAAGTGTTTTCTTCCCATAGAGGACAATACCTGCTCTTTACAGTTGAGATGTCAGTTCAGTTTTACATTTCTTTGTTTTCATCTTCTTTACTAGAAGAGAACAAGGAATGGCAAAGCACTGATGTGATAAATGAGGCATTAGCTGCTTGTTAGAGCCAGGTTTAGCTCAAGTGTTAAAATGACACCTAGAGTAATTAAGTGTCATCATCACACTAAAAGTTGTACATGTGCACTAACAGCAATGACATGCTCGTTTAAAACCTGGCACCAATTTAAATAAGCTCCACCTAAACTAACAATCACTTCAAACATCAGAGGTGAAGCCTGCCTTTGAATTTCACAGTTTAGCAGGTCTATAATGTGGTTAATGTCACAGGATTGCAAAAGAAGTCTCTGACTTCGAAATACAGTACTGTATACAGCATTGTTTTTCCAGTTATTGGTTATCCACTATAGGTATGGCCAGATGGAAATCTATTTTACTGCATAACAGGATCATTTTCACACTTCAGCTAGAGACACTACTAACAGATAACTTTATTCATTTATATGGAATTACAGTATATATATGCAGTATTAAATAAATAGCAAAAAACGTTGTTTTCCTCCTAGAAAACCGCCACGAGAAATCACAGATTTAATTCTCCTTGATATGGGAAATGGCAATAACAACAAAAAGTGTTTTCAAATGTAAAAAATAAAACAACTGCCTCTAAACATAAATTTATACCCCTTTAAGACCGCCAAATCAACCCAGGTTATTGCCTTGCTAACCCGGGGTGATCTGCGATCTGAAAGCGTCATAGTCATGTTTCCCGGGATGAGCAACCCAGCATTTCATGGTCCCGTTCACACTATGCAGGAGGCAGTGCTTGGAGACAGCATCAGCTCCAAGCACTACCTCCTACATTGCACCCGAGGATGCAACGTCCCCACGCGCCCTGTCTGACGTTAGCAACCCAGCAATAAGGGTTGCTGGGTCGCTGCGGGAGCTTTCAGACCACAAATGCCAGGTTGCTCCTGAGATGGACCTGTGTCCTGAATCCGGAAGCGACTCGGTATTTGCAGTCTGAAAGATTTCTAAAAAAACTTTTTAGGCTTTATCTAAATTGTCTTATGGCATGCTTAATTTTTTATTAAATGAGTATACTGTATAATATTATTTATATAAAAACTAATGGAATACTGATGGTGGTGACTGGATGCATTCTATTTAAAATATAACTCCTCACTGTCTACAAGCTTTGTTCATGGCATCTGTTGTTTCCCTATAAAAGTGTTATTAATATAAGTTGGAGAAAGTAGACATAAATAAAGATAAAAACTTAAAGACTGAAAAAATGTATACTTGGTATTTGAGGAGTTTTATAGAAACAAACATGAGTGTCATCACTTTAACAAAGTAGTTTAATTATGAAAGTCATGTGTTAACTGCAAAGGCAACCTTATAGTGGGTACACACACTGCGATTTTGCTTGCGATTCAATCCCGATCAGATTGGGATCGAATCTGGATTGAATCAGGATTGAATCGAATGGTACGGAAAATGCATTCGATTTGACTATATAGTACAGGTCTGTACTATAGAGTCTTGCCTGATAAGACTATTTTTCTATTAGATTTACACTACACCGGAGAGCGCATTGGGTTCGAATCAAATGTAGAAAAACCATCTGATACCCATTCAATTTTCTATTCGATTTTGCTTCTATAAGCAAAACCGAATAGAGAAGTAATGTAAATCTCACCGTGTGTACCCTCTATTACAGATCTCAACAGAAGTAAAACAAAAAAGCAAGCAACTGGGCAAAACCATTGGCCTAATTCAGACCTGGTCGCACCGCTGCTAATTTCCAGTGCTCTGCTATCAGGTATACTCCACTCCAACAGAGTGAAATCCAGCCCCATGCAAGCCTGCATACTGCTTGCAAAAAATATTGCAGTCCTGCGATCAGCTGCAAATCCATTTGCAGCCACTCACCATGGAATGATTTTTCCAGTGTGTGCACGGCCCCAAACTTACTCTGTTGGGTGCCCTAATTATCGTCACAGGACTTCCCCTAAAACAACTGGGCATGCATGCACTTTCCCAGGCACTCCCAGAAAACGTGCCGTTACCATCACCAAATACCTTCTTCCTGTCACCCTGCGAATAATTAAAAAATGATCACGATTTTATTAGAGGACAGCCTTGCACATGCATACTACGGGCAGTAGGCATGTGCAGTCTATCGATATTCGCCAGGCCTGCT
The DNA here is from genome assembly GCF_055691185.1 of Crinia signifera. Taxonomy (NCBI): domain Eukaryota; kingdom Metazoa; phylum Chordata; class Amphibia; order Anura; family Myobatrachidae; genus Crinia; species Crinia signifera. The sequence goes on along the minus strand of NC_139219.1, from coordinate 266,883,735 downwards.
ATGTCACAGGCCTGCAATCAGGTCTGAATTAGGCCCCATGTTATAGTGCAAGCTTAGTAGATGCAACATGTGCAGAGATTGTTAGATCTAGGTGGGGTGTGTTCAAAGTGAAATCTAAACTGCAGTGTAAAATTAATGCTAACATTTTTGGGCTGCATACAAAAGTAGTCAGTATTTACCCTGCACAGAAAAAAAATATTACTTGATTTGCTCCCCTAACATGGCAAGATGGTTTGTTCCATACACAAAGTCATATGCGGATAGCTGAAAGACGTTGTCTAAGTTGGCAGTCAATAGGTCGACACAAAAAGGTCGACATTGCCAAATTTTTGGGGGGGACTTTTTCATACTTTAGCCTCCACATGGACTCCAATTGGGAATGGTAAAGTATAACAATAGCATCGGTAGGGGAGCGAGGCACCTGGCCTGATGCACGGCGGGAGAAGCGAGCCATGCAAGATTACATGGTACATTCATTGGGGGGACCACATGCTCACATGTTGACACCGACACCAAAAAAATGTGAAAAAAATTACAACAACCACAAAAGTTACTTGCTTTTCCCCCACTTTACTTACAACCATAAATCAGGCACTATGTGTAAGTAGCATTACATCTCATCCATTTACTAATAGTTCACTTGTTAATCTTGGGGAGATTTGTCACCCTGCAGTAAATGCACGGTTAAGGTTACATTTATTAAGATGGGCGTACTATCGAAGATGGAATGTTGCCTATACTATAGATTCTATTTATTATCGTCTACAAGGTGCTACATAAACAATAGAAGAGAATAGAATAGAATCAACAGTACTTGTTTCCTAGCACGGCACCACCGATTTTAATTGTAAGCCATCGGTTCAATCGCATCGCATGCAACCAAATTGCATGCGATACGATCGACCCGACCGACCCGATTTTTTACATTGGAACCAATGTTAAATGGTCCCTGAGACCCAATTTTACATTGGCCCCAATGTTAAATGTCCCCAGACCCCATTTTTCATTGTATGCCCCCCCCCCATTGTTAACGCCACGATCAACCTGAAACTGAAGCGTGGCGAGCGTGGCGAGCGTAGCGAGCGTGTGAGGGGCGGCGGTACGCGTCCTCCGACCTTATTATACCCCCACTATCCTTGTCGGCGTGGAGTTGATTTTATATAGTTTGGCGAGCGCAGCGAGCCACCGAGCCCGAAGCGTGGCGAGCGCAGAGGGGACGCACATTACTTCACAGGTATTACTCGTCCCCTTGCGGCGTTCATCGTGGGGAGGCATTAACAATGGGGGAACATTTTACATACAAATTACCCATCAGGGTCGGTATACAATAAAAAATCGGGTATGGGGGGGCTATTTAACATTGGTTCCTATGTAAAGTCGGGTCCATCGCATTGGTCGCATTGTATGCCATTATAATGGCATACAATGGACCCGATTTTACATAGCAATTTAACATTACATGCAATGTTTACAATGGTATGGGGGCCATTTAACATTGGTTCTTATGTAAAGTCGGGTCCATCGCATTGGTCGCATTGTATGCCATTATAATGGCATACAATGGACCCGATTTTACATAGCAAATTAACATTACATACAATGCTTACAATGTAAAATCGGGTCTGTCGCGTCGGTCGCATTGCATGCCATTATAATGGCATGCGATGGACCCGATTTAACATTTGTCGGGAAACCTAAAAAAAACGCCAGAAATCGGGTCGTCGGGTCCCATCGCATACCTTAAGTTAAGGTATGCGATGGGACCCGATGGGCGCCGTGCCAGGAAACAAGTACCGAATCAACTTTATTGGCCATGGAATTTTTTGTGGATTACAGTGCAGCATCAAGCAGGGATGAAGTGTGTATGTGTGGGGGGGGGGGACATTACATACATTACATTAAGACATTACATGCGGGGGTGCACTGGTCGTTGCAGCAGCCAGGTGGGTAACAATATAAGCAGGGACAGTACAGTTTTCACACGGGAACACATACCCGCTGAGCTGCACAGCGCCTAGGCCCGCCATTCAGCGGCGCAACTGGACGTTGCAGCAGCCAGGTGGGTAACAAGAAGTAGAATCTGATTTGGCAACATCCATCTTCAAAAGAACTCAATCTTAGTAAATGTATCCCTTAGTAGCTTATTTGAGGGAAACTATTCAGGAGAATATAGATAAATCATTACTATGTGAATGCTCAAATTGAGATTTTTAGCCAGTTATCTTTTTAATAAACACACAAATGTTGCACTTGACATTTTTAATTTGTTTATTTCTAAAAATAACATTCTAAATGATAATTGTTAGTAATTCTACCTGACAGTATAGTATAGGTGAGAGCAAACTTCACTTTTTATCTAAAGCCCTTATAATTAGCAAGGTGTACTAAAGATACTAATTACCAGTGGCCTATTTAGTTTAGTGTCACTGTGACACATACAGTACTGTACTAATATGATGCTAGTATCTAGTTCTCACCAGCATCCTCTGCTGTGTTGCTGGTAACCTCTTGCTGCCGATGATTGGTAATTGAATGCTGCACATGTGCAATGGCCTTCTGTGTATGAGCATAATGCTGAAACTTGAAATATGTGATGGTAACTATATATCATACCTCCCAACTATCCCGATATCGCTAGATATAGGATTTACTAGTAACCTCTTTTAGAATCAGCAATTAATGTTGAAGGGGTTAGGACTTGTTCCTAAATGGAGCCCTATACACTAAGGGGGTGCTGTACCACATCCTTTCTGCCTTCACTTTCTCCTTCCATGTTTTATCCTGTTTCTCTCTCCTCTCTCTCTCTGGGCGGGGTTCTCTAATATCCACGGCCGCACAAAACCGGCTACCGCAGACATAAATATTGCATATGCACTGACATATGTGATAATTATGGCAAAGGACAGCTCTTGCGTTAATAGCTGTCCTTTGCGATCTGGCCGGCGATGTGCAGCAGGTCCCAGTGGCTCCTCCCTCCCTCCCTTACCCGGCTGGGTGCTGCTGCTGCGGGCAGGCTCTCTTCCTCCTTCCTGCACCCGGAAGAGGATTTACAGTGCAGGGAGGAGGAGGTCACTAGTCCGGGCAGCACAGCGCTGTGCTGCCCAGACACAGGTGAGGGGGGTCAGCAGAGGTCTGTTCGGGGCGCAATAGAAGCCCAAAGGCTTCTATAGGGTTTTGCCAGCTTTTGCTGGCGATGCCCCCCGTCGTGGTAGTGCATCCCACAATGCGGTAAAAACTCAGATAACAGGGTTTTTACTGCATTTTTTCATTTAGAGAATCCCGCCCAGAGTCTCTCTCTCTCTGTATCTCTCTCTCTCTCGCTCTCTCTGTATCTCTCTCTCGTCCATATATCCTGCCAAAGAGAGATAATCATGCCTCCCAAAATGGTGTACATTTTTGCGTACCTTTTCTGTAGGTAAGTCAACAGGGGTGACCTCCGAAAATCAGGTCCCTCTGTGCTCTTGACTTCCTTCCTTATATCCCAGTGGACACATTTTTGTTTCTCTGATAGTTTAGTGCTTCAAATACTGTACAGTAGATGAGGTGTATAGACCTGCAGTCAGCCATCCCCAATCTATGTTCTTGTAGAGAGGTTGTGCATTATTCCAGTGATCGCACGTACTGCAGAACCACAAACATCATCTGTTCTTTCTGTGTTTACACAACATATCTTCTAATCTGTCGTCATTTTGCCAATGCCCTCTACAGAAAATGAATCTGTGATTGTTTCCAAACAAGAAATCAGCTGAAAGCTTTGCTTAGTTTTATTACTCCAATGTAATTAGACAGCAAGTAACTGTATGCCATATGCATTTATTGCTCTTCATAGCATGTGTTACTTTGATGTTCTAGGTTAGAAACCTAACTCTTTTCTTGTGTAGCCTTCCTCCTGGGTCTTTATACTGCTTAGCAGCTGAGTCCAGACTTTGAAACACAGCCTAATTTGGAGGCAGATGCTGCAGCTGCTACTGTCATTTCAGCTGAATTTTTCACTTTGATGTCGCCTTGAAATCATGCAAGCTGCAGTAGTGAAGCAATGTGTACTATTGGCCAACACAGCGCTCATCATTTTAGACATTTAATGAGAAGTCCCATCCTGTTTAGTGAATGAAATGATCTGTATTAATGTGATTTACATCTTTTAATACAAATAATGAAAAAAAAAATACTTTGACTTCTATTGTTTCTTATATGGAAACATAGAAACAGAATTTGACGGCATATAAGAACCACTTGGCCCATCTAGTCTGCCCCTTTTTTATCTATCTATCTATCTATCTATCTATCTATCTATCTATCTATCTATCTATCTAGATTTGCAATGCGATAACTGACTACATCACACAGATGTATCATTTATTGCACGCAGGGACAGAACTTGAGAGTACTTCGAGTTTTATTGAGGTATTTTTCATGATTACATCGCAATTCTACCTCCATCCATACTTGCCTACTTTTGAAAACCAGTTTCGGGGAGATTATAGTTGGTAAAGGAATTTTGCACAGCGACCCATTGAGGGGGGGTGGGGGGGGGCTCCAACCAGAAGGCGTGTCTAGTTCCATATATGGAGAGATTGTGAAAAAAGATTTTGAATGTGGCACCTAGAAGCACTAGTGTGCAATGCTACATCTGAGAGGAATCTTGTAAAATGACTTTTATCCAAATGTAGATGAGCCCCAAAGCAGTTAGTAAGAGCTACTGTATTTGGTAAAGTGCTGGGAAATGGTGCTGATGGTTCCTTTTTACCCTAAAAATGTAACAGTGTAATGTGGGCTAAGCGAAATGAGGGAGGTAGTCCCGGCTTCCTCTGCTGCTGCAGAATGGTGGGGTCAGAGGATAATGGGGGTTATTCTGGTTCACTCGCAAAGGCAAATTCCTTCTCAAATGGAAAAACCATGTGCACTTCGGGGGGGGGGGGGGGAGCAGATGTAATTATGCAGAGAGAATTCGATTTGGGTGGGGTTTTACTTCAAAGTGAGATCTATATTGCAGTGAAAAAATAAAGCAGTCCGTATTTTCCCTGCACAGAAACAAAATAACATCCAAATCTAACTCTATCTGCACATGTTACATCTGTCCCACCTGCAGTGCACATGGTTTTGTCCATTTGAGAAGGAATTTGCCTTTGCAAGTGAACCAGAATAAGGGCCAATGTCCCTGGTGTGTTTGTGTGTTCATGTGTGAGACTCCATATATGTTTCTATGTGACCTTGCCTGTATGTATGTGTAAAGAGCTCTACTACTGTGGGCATTACTGTACGTGTAAGGTGTGCTACTACTGTGTGCATTATTGCACGTGTAAGCAACATTGCTAATGTGAACATAGAACGGGGGCAACTACTGTGGGCATTGCTGTATGTGAAAGAGGCAATACTACTGTCAGCATTACTGTAAGTGTAATGGCCGCTACTACAGTGTGCATTATTGTACATGTAGGGGGGGCTACTACTGTGGACACTACTGTACGTGTAAAGGGCACTACTACTGTGGACATTGCTGTATGTGTAAAGGGCACTACTGCTGATTGCATTATTGTACACGTAAGGGTGCTACTAATGTGTGTATTACTTTATGTGTAAGGGGCACTATTTCTGCGGGCATTACTGTATGTGTAAGGGGCACTATTCCTGCGGGCATTACTGTATGTGTAAGGGGCACTATTCCTGCGGGCATTACTGTTTGTGTAAGGGGCACTATTCCTGCGGGAATTACTGTATGTGTAAGGGGCACTATTCCTGCGGGCATTACTGTATGTGTAAGGGGCACTATTCCTGCGGGCATTACTGTATGTGTAAGGGGCACTATTCCTGCGGGCATTACTGTATGTGTAAGGGGCACTATTCCTGCGGGCATTACTGCATGTGTAAGGGGCACTATTCCTGCGGGCATTACTGCATGTGTAAGGGGCACTATTCCTGCGGGCATTACTGTATGTGTAAGGGGCACTATTCCTGCGGGCATTACTGTATGTGTAAGGGGCACTATTCCTGCGGGCATTACTGTATGTGTAAGGGGCACTATTCCTGCGGGCATTACTGTATGTGTAAGGGGCACTATTCCTGCGGGCATTACTGTTTGTGTAAGGGGCACTATTCCTGCGGGAATTACTGTATGTGTAAGGGGCACTATTCCTGCGGGCATTACTGTATGTGTAAGGGGCACTATTCCTGCGGGCATTACTGTATGTGTAAGGGGCACTATTCCTGCGGGCATTACTGTATGTGTAAGGGGCACTATTCCTGCGGGCATTACTGTATGTGTAAGGGGCACTATTCCTGCGGGCATTACTGTATGTGTAAGGGGCACTATTCCTGCGGGCATTACTGTATGTGTAAGGGGCACTATTCCTGCGGGCATTACTGTATGTGTAAGGGGCACTATTCCTGCGGGCATTACTGTATGTGTAAGGGGCACTATTCCTGCGGGCATTACTGTATGTGTAAGGGGCACTATTCCTGCGGGCATTACTGTATGTGTAAGGGGCACTATTCCTGCGGGCATTACTGCATGTGTAAGGGGCACTATTCCTGCGGGCATTACTGTATGTGTAAGGGGCACTATTCCTGCGGGCATTACTGCATGTGTAAGGGGCACTATTCCTGCGGGCATTACTGTATGAGTAAATAGAGCTACTACTGTGGGCATTGCTGTGTTTCTGGGACATGGGAACACCCAGAATTTCATGGCTGTCCCTATGTAAACGATGGGCATTCCCAAGCAAATGCGGCCATGACGCAGTGTTCTGGGGACAAGCGGCTGATGTCACATGACCTCAGCTGCCCACCCTGTCTTTAACCCGGAGCCCACAAATATAAGTCAGTCTCTGACTCACATTTGCGAGGCCAGGAGAAATCATTTGATGGTCGCCGAACGTCAAATGATTTCCCCTGCTGCGGGCACATGCGAGGGGATGTGTTTTCATAACACATACCCTTACATTGGTTGAGATGGTATATGGCGGCAGGGTGTTTTCCTGGCCAGGAAGGCACTCTGGGACTTGGTAAGCTGCGATCTTCCCAGCTTACCGAGTCAACCAGAATCAGGCCCTAGGTGATGCGAGGCTTGCATGTATGCTTATCTTTTCCATTAAGCTCACACCATTCTGCGCTTACATTAATGCCGGTGGAATTTTGGAGCTCTTCAGCTATGGAATCAGCAGAACATTGGTGAATATTACACACCATGCTCCGTAGCACTCATTGACCCCGCTCTGTGATTTTACATGATCCTGGCTGAGTTGCTTGGTAATAATATCACTTACCATTCTTCACTGAGCTCTTCAGAACAACCCAGTTTAAAGCACAAATGTTTGCAAATGGAGACTGCATGTAAAGGGGCTGATTCTATGCACCTGTATCAACACCAGAATTTAATAAATAACAGATTTGGCCAAATAGTGCAACTGACATCTTCTGAGCATGTCCTAGAGCAGGGCTGGGCAACACCGGCCCTCCAGATGTTAATGAACTACACATCCCAGGATGCTTTGCATTAGTTTTGCTATGTGGCCATGCTGAAACTGATGCAAGGCATGCTGGGATGTGTAGTTCATTAACATCTGGAGAGCCGGTGTTTCCCAGCCCTTTCCTAGAGCATATGGAAACAAAAGAATCATCCTTATTGAATGAATGAATGAAAGAAGCAACAATGTCAAGAACTTCTTGACCCACTGGCAGGGGGACAATAAGTACCACCAAGGATTTTCATGTGTGTAGAGAAATACAATTCTGGTAGCTATAGGGACAGCAAGGTGGTGAATAAAATTAGTCAAACAGTAAATGAGTGAGAAATGGTGATGATGGAGTGAGTCCAACAGGGACCTAATCAGAAAATGACGTACAGTTTTTCATTCAGTCATGTCAAGTGATAATGGTGTATACATAGTAGCCAAAGCTCAAACACACATAGACCGGGCTCCGACAACCACAAGTTGGGGAGATGGGGTTGGATGGCAGTTGGAGGTGTGACCAGCTCACCACGGACTCCGGTCTTGAGAATATCCAACTTTAACTTCTCCATTGATCCCAATATACAGTACGGATCACTTTGATTGGACAGCACCTGAACATATACACTATGTGGAAGAAAGTCATTGGACACCCTGTTTTAACTCTGAAATAATGGAATCTTCCTGACAAAGTGAATATGGACTCTTCCTACATGTATAAATATGGAAGCAAGCGTCATAACAGATCATTTGCTGATTAAATGACGGACAGGAAACGCACTCGGTTATCATGGTCGAGCTGAGGCTCACAAGCCTCTGATCACAAAATTCAATACACGACAGAGACTTCGTTGGTGTAAGGAGCGGAAAAACTGGATGGTGGAGCAATGGAAACAAGTCCTATGGATGAATCACGCTTCACATTGTTTCGATCAGATGGGAGAGTGCGGGTATGGCGATTGACTGGAGAACACCTGTTGCCCGAATGTGTAGTGCCATCAGTAAAACTTGGAGGTGGAGGCATCATGTTCTGGGGTTGTTTCTGCTGGCATGGTGTGGGCCCACTCATACAGGTGCATTGGAACATGACATCGGTGACCTACCGAGATATTCTGGATAACTCCATGTTACCTACGTTGTGGCGGTTGTATGGGAACGACGATTGTGTGTTCCAGGACAACAATGCGACGTGTCATGGTTTTGAGGGCTACAATGGAGTCGTATGATGAAAATTGCATCACCCGACTAGCGTGGCCTGCGCAAAGCCCTGATTTTATCCCCATAGAACATCTGTGGGATGAACTTGAGAGCAGGTTGCGGTTGCGATCGCCTCGCCCTTCTACACTACCACAGTTGGTGACTGTACTGCAGGAAGAATGGCACAATATCCCACTATGTGTGCTACACGAACTTGTGGAAAGTTTACCATGACGAGTAGCTGCTGTTATTTCTGCAAACGGTGGACCTATTGATTGTAAATAAACGCATGGTTTCCGTTGTCATGTGGTGTCCAATGACTTTCTTCCATATAGTGTATATACGTAGTTTGAGATCTTTTAACCTGGACACTCTGTTTACTGTTTTAAAGATCTCTGCATAGAGCAGACTGTCTATATCTGGGTGAACCTACCCCATGCACATTTTATCCAGTAGGAAATTTACCCTTGATGGACTTTATTGTTATATGGCCAGGTTTTGGGACTCAGTATTAATCCATTTTGTAGCTCCTATCATACAGATTGTTCAGTATATGGTATTTTTTAGGTTATGGATGCATGCATATACATTTCTATTTATAACCCCTGGAAGGTTTCATTATGTTGCATTTAATAATAAATATTTGTATAAACAATTACATATCTAGAAATTATTTTTATTAAACTTGGAGTTTCGTTGTTACTTCCTAATTGCTATAATACTGACATATCCCCTTTCCCATTGGCTGCTAATATACATACTGTAGTAGTGGGACTAACGTTCATTGCAGCAAAGTAGACATATTGGCCCTTATTCTGGTTCACTCGCAAAGACAAATTCCTTCTCAAATGGACAAAACCATGTGCACTGCAGGGGGGGCAGATGTAACAGGTACAGAGAGATTTAGATTTTGGTGAGTTATTTTGTTTCTGTGCAGGGAAAATACTGGCTGCTTTTATTTTTACACTGCAATATAGATCTCACTCTGATGTGAAAAACCCCACCCAAATCTAATTCTTTCTGCACATGTTACATCTGCCCCCTCTTCAGTGTGCATGGTTTTGTCCATTTGAGAAGGAATTTGCATTTGCAAGTGACCCAGAATAAGGGCCATTATTTCTTTCTTTTCTTGATACATCTCCTCCTTATAATGATCACAGCAAGCAAACTAGCAGTATTATAGGGGTGGAGTGGTCACAACATATGTGGAATATACTTTTTTTCTCTGTGTACACAGTATGGGCATATTAAAGCATAATGAATGGGAGTCCTTCCTCTGTTCCGTATGGTCATTGGGTCAACCCAATTTAGGACAACATGCATTGGGTCGACCACTAAAAAATCGACAGGCCTTAGGTCGACAACTGAAATACTGTAGGTCAACATGGCTAAGGTCGACAGGGTTGAAAGTTCAACATAAGCATTAGGTCAACAATGGCAAGATTGACAGTCAAAAAAACCATGCATTTTCACGTTTGTTTGTCCTAAATGTCGACATGGACACAGTCAAAGTGTACCGCATCAGGGTTCGGGCACAGGGACTCTATTCTTCCGCCATGAAACAGTGGATGGTTGGACATCAATTACTGCCTGTTGGCACGTGTTAGCTTAAAGAAAAAAATTTAAAAAAATGATGTCGACTTTTTGACTGTCAAACTTGCCATTGTCAACCTAATGCTTGTGTTGACATTTCAACCTACTATATTTCAGATGTCAACTAAGGCTGGTCGACCTTCAGTATTTGACCTAATGACCGTATCCCCTCTGTTTGACCTCCTAGATTTCCCTGTTTCAGATGCATCTGTTTCATTGCAATTTTCATATATATATATATATATATATATATATATATATATATATATATATATATATATATATATATATATATATATATTGATTTACTTCAGGGAGAGAGTGGGGATTCCTTTAATAGCATTTTAAAACTACTGTATTTTGTTTCCTTTTATGTGAGAAAATGTAGGCAAAATGAAAGAACTACAGTACATAACACAGCTGGGATAATGTGAAAAAATACTGTCAAATCAAAGTTATTGCCCAATGCTTATGCAAATCAGTAGGCAGATATCACAGTTCCACTGAGCAATGCTTCCATGTGAAATCAAGTCAATCAATTCATGTTATCTGTAATGAACAGCCAGAAACCTGGAGTTGGATTAACAAGCGAGATGACAGAGCTGCTGCTCCAGGCCCTTGGTGCAATATTAACCCAACACATGCTCAGCAGAAAAAAGTATGATCATTTGAAACAGGGCTACCGATATTGCCTGGGCAATGTACATCACCAAGAGTAGCAGAGCTCATGTTGCTACATACAGGGGGGAATTTTGGGTCATTCGTTCGGATGAAAATTTGCATCCTTGCGAGAGAACCAGATCCCACCTTGCAAATGGTCGTACACCATTTGTCTTTAGATATGGTCTGTTACAGTGTGCTTTACTTTCCTCCGCTTTTCTCACTATCCCTTTATATTTCTGAATGCCTGATCCAGTAACTTCTGGAGTCATACAGATAGATAAGATATATCTGAATAATATTGCCCTCGTTTAGGGAATATGTGTGCTTTTTCTTCTCTTCACTTATCTCACTATCACTTTACCCATATCTATTATGTTTTGTTGTCCCCCATTAGATATATTTAATTGTCCCCTATAACACACCTCAATAGGTATACTAGGTATAATAGGTATAATAGGTATACTAGACACGTACAGATTTCCTCTTGAAACTGCTCATATAGTCTATTATCCTTTCACCAATAGACTCCTGAACCTGCACTAATTTTGTGCAAGGCAAGATGTTCCCTTAGAATTTGCTGTCGACATTCATGAGTGTCACCTTCAACCTAAACGAGTGCTTTCTTTTCTTCTCCGCTTATCATTATGTCCCTTTACCTCTTTCCGATTAGACTTGAGTTGTCTCATTAGTTATACTCAGTTTTCCTTACCAGGAGACATGTATATTATAAAAGAACGTATTCAGACAATATAAGTGTGCTTTTTCTTCCTCTTACTCTTATCTCACTATCCTTTTCCCATTCTATTTCATTAATTTGTCCCTCCTTATATATATTCAGTTACTTCCTTGATATGTCGACATATGCATGTGTTGACTCTCGCTATTTTAAAGCTGTAACAAATGACAGCATGGGAGACCATAGTGTGCTTTTTCTTCCTCTTGCTCTTATCTTACTATCCTTTTCCCATTCTATTTCATGAATTTGTCCCTCCGGTACTTGTGTATTTTGGCGGCGCCCCCGATGTCCGTCGTACGACGAACAGATCGCATCGCATCGCATGCCATGCACCCGATGGTATGCGATGCGATGCGACGCGATTTTGACCCCCTATACGACCAAAAATCGTATAAGCACCCTAAAGGGTGCTTTTGAGCACCCAAATGGGTGCTTACAATGTTAAATGCACCCCCACGCCACCCCCCACTATAAACGTGAACCAGAAGCGCGGCGAGCGCAGCGAGCCCGCGAGGGGCGGCGGTACGCGTCCTACGACCTTTTCATACCCCCACTATCCACGTCGGCGTGGAGTTGAGAATAGAATAGTGTGGCGAGCGCAGCGAGCCACCGAGCCCGAAGCGTGGCGAGCGCAGCGAGCCCCGCGAGGGGACGCGGATACCTTCACAGTTATACGCGTCCCCTCGCGGGCTTCACAGGTGTCCGTGGCGACGCGGACACCTGTGAAGCCCGCGAGGGGACGCGTTTACCTGTGAAGGTATCCGCGTCCCCTCGCGGGGCTCGCTGCGCTCGCCACGCTTCGGGCTCGGTGGCTCGCTGCGCTCGCCACACTATTCTATTCTCAACTCCACGCCGACGTGGATAGTGGGGGTATGAAAAGGTCGTAGGACGCGTACCGCCGCCCCTCGCGGGTTCGCTGCGCTCGCCACGCTTCGGGTTCACGTTTATAGTGGGGGGTGGCGTGGGCGTGCATTTAACATTGTAAGCACCCATTTGGGTGCTTAACATTGTATAAGCACCCATTAGGGTGCTTATACAATGTTTAATCGCATCGCATCGTATGGCATCGTATGCCATGTACAATGGCATACAATTTCAAAATTGTATGCCATCGTGCACTATCGTACGATATCGCGTCGCATACCATCGTATGTGTTATGGTATGCGATGCGATGGGCGCCGCCAAAATACACAAGTACCGTCCCTCCTTAGATATATTCAGTTACCTCCTTGATATGTAGACACATGCGAGTGTTGACTCTCGCTATTTTAATGCTGTAACATAAAACAGCATGGGAGACCATAGTGTGCTTTTTCTTCCTCTTGCTCTTATCTTTCTATCCTTTTCCCATTCTATTTCATTAATTTGTCCCTCATTTTATATATTCAGTTACCTCCTTGATATGTCGACACATTTGAGTGTTAACTCCCGCTATTCTAAAATTGTAACAAAAAACAGCCCGGGAGACCACATTATCAATGAACCTGATAGAGTCAATGTCGAGATGCCTGGACAACGAGGTGCTTTTTGTCTATGTTATATGTACCATTATGATAATTTAGATATCAACTGCATGTTATCGTTTTTTCACATTCCTTTTGCACCCAATTGCATCTTCAGAATGCATCTTCGTTTAGGTTTAACACTGTTTTTATTATCAGATGTACACTAATTATTGTATTGTTCACTCTAGGGTGAACCAGTCACACCAGGCAACGCTGGCATCTTAGTATACCGGACACACACGCTAAGCACACAAATCAGTCTCCTAGGAGACCATTAGCTTGCGCTCCACGCTGCGTTCCAGCAGCAGGATATCCGCCGCCCAGCACTTCCCATCTGTGTTCATTTCCTGTTTGATGCAAGCGCGCCGGTGAAGCGTGATTTGCTCACCCTCCTCACTTTTAAGATAAAGGTAAGCACATGAACTTATGTATTACTGCACAATTAACCTTGACAAAGGGGTGTCCTATACCCGGAAACGTTGGAAGCTTTGTTTGCTGAAATATACTTTTCCAAAAAAATTCCCAGAGTGCCGCTGTTGTCTCTCCACTGATCTGTACTTCTGTTCCGGAAGGCACCTGGGTCACGTATACTGCTGGAGGAGTGCCAGGCCTACACCTCTACATATATATATATATATATAACAGTAGGTCAGGCACTCCCAATAACGATGAATAATGCGTCCGGTGCCCTCACAAGCAGGATAATATAAACAGAGAAGGTGCGGCACTCGGCAATGTAGAGAAATAAATCACGGAGCCATATGCGTGGACAATGTTTCAGTTGTATTAAACAACTTTTTTCAAGTCTTACATGATATATATATATATATACATATACATGTTGCTGGCGGCCCGGCACTCTCCCTGCTGGTTCAATGTGCCCCGGTGCCTTCCCGGATGGGAATAGGTAGACAGGCAATGATGGGCGGCACTCAGAGGAAACTTCCAAAAACTTTAATGCGGTGAGGCAGAAACGAACGTTTCGGGGTGCGTTAACCCCTTTGTCAAGGTGCTCAAAGATTAACAGTGCAGTGTAAAAACATCTTACCTAAATAGGTGTGGAAGGATACTCCTCCACGCCAGTCCCCGTCCGTCCACGCCATCCCGAACGCCATAATGCGGAAATGGATCATGGAGAGGCAGAAGCTGTCAGGCGCTGTGCGTAGCTGACACGCTGATGAAGCGCAAGCTGCTGGTTGCCAAGGCAACCTTCCGGGAGATAAAGTCCCGCTGCATAGGCTGCTTAGTGTGACGCAGGCGGCACTGAGGGGAGAGACATGAGAAAACATCAATATACAAAAACTAGTGCATAATGAAAAATGAAAAAAGTGCTACAATATACAGTAATGCTCCTAGGCACAGTGTGTTTACCAGGAGCTGTATGTGCTCAATGGTGCTAAATGACTATAGCAGAGACAAAGCCGCTGTGTCCGTAGCACTTTTTTCATTTTTCATTATGCACTAGTTTTTGTATATTTATGTTTTCTCATGTCTCTCCCCTCAGTGCCACCTGCATCACACTGAGCAGACTATGCAGCGGGACTCTATCTCCCTTAAGGTTGCCTCGGCAACCAGCAGCTTGCGCTTCATCAGCGTGTCAGCTACGCACAGCGCCTGACAGCTTCCGCCTCTCCATGATCCATTTCCGCATTATTATTATTATTTATTTATTAACAGTTTCTTATATAGCGCACACAGATTCCGCAGCGCTTTACAGAGCATAGTTATAATCAAAAACACATAACAAATTACATTACAAGACAGTTTAGGACAAGTACATGGTTAATATGGATAGTTGCATCAGGGGACAGGACACTGAAGCAATCATCAGGGTGGCAGTGATTTATATATTCTAAGAAGGCGCATGAGGAGAGAGGGCCCTGCTCGTGAGAGCTTACATTCTAAAAGGGGAGGGTTAGACAGACAGGGGTGACACAGAAGGGGAAGAAGTGGGCATAAACAGTAGGTTAGGATGAGAGATGGTCAGGTTTTATGCAGGAGGGTGGGAAGAGGTCAGCTTAGTCTTTGATATTTTAAGTCTAAAGAAGCGCTGAGTCATCCAAGAGTAGACATCAGAAAGACAGTTGGAGATATGAGTGAGGATAGAGAGAGAGAGATCAGGAGAGGAGAGGTAGATTTCAGTGTTATCAGCATAGATGTGATAGTGGAAGTCGAGTGAGCACATAAGCTCACCCAGAGAGGATATATAGAGAAAGAGGACACCTACTATCAATGGAAGAGCAGGAGAGGTGAGGTCATTAGAGGTACAGCTGGTCATTTTCAAAACTGACAGTGCAAGTACAAGCTTTAACAGTGATAGTAAAAGTTGTTTGCAGATGTAAAATGCTGATGTTATGGTTGAATTGCCAGATTAAGCAGCCAGGAGTAGTATGTTGTGTGAATGAATTTAACACACTCAAAGCAGACTTTGGTTTTCTCCGTTGTTGTTTTGTCCTTCAGTTACACTTCGGTTTAACGCTGGTATAACGCTGTAGTTATGAACCAGTTTTCCCACTTTACTAACGGCCCACTTCAATCTAGGCCCACAGATAAAATCGGCCCACAGCCTATCCGGCCACAGCCGTATGCAATGACTACTTAAGTACTCTAACAATGCATGAGTTCCCAATTCCCAATAATTGGAATCCACTCGCTCAGTCCCCACCCCCTACAACACATAGCAATAAAAGTGGCTTAGAAAAACAAAACTAGCATTCCAGGATACTATATATCATCTAGAATAAAAATAAATTCCCCCCTACACACAGGCTAGGTACTGTTGTAAAGTACACAGAGGAGATGTTCAGTGTGTTACCTAGATATACAAATCAATCCCACGCAATAGATGTAATGCTCTGCAGTACAGAGGAGATGTTCAGTGTGTTACCTAGATATACAAATCAATCCCACACAATAGATGTAATGCTCTGCAGTACAGAGGAGATATTCAGTGTGTTACCTAGATATACAAATCAATCCCACACAATAGATGTAATGCTCTGCAGTACAGAGGAGATGTTCAGTGTGTTACCTAGATATACAAATCAATCCCACACAATAGATGTAATGCTCTGCAGTACAGAGGAGATGTTCAGTGTGTTACCTAGATATACAAATCAATCCCACACAATAGATGTAATGCTCTGCAGTACAGAGGAGATGTTCAGTGTGTTACCTAGATATACAAATCAATCCCACACAATAGATGTAATGCTCTGCAGTACAGAGGAGATGTTCAGTGTGTTACCTAGATATACAAATCAATCCCACACAATAGATGTAATGCTCTGCAGTACAGAGGAGATATTCAGTGTGTTACCTAGATATACAAATCAATCCCACACAATAGATGTAATGCTCTGCAGTACAGAGGAGATGTTCAGTGTGTTACCTAGATATACAAATCAATCCCACACAATAGATGTAATGCTCTGCAGTACAGAGGAGATGTTCAGTGTGTTACCTAGATATACAAATCAATCCCACACAATAGATGTAATGCTCTGCAGTACAGAGGAGATGTTCAGTGTGTTACCTGTTGGAGACAAGAGATGATGAGTCAGATGAATCTGGTATAACGCTGTAGTTATGAATCAGTTTCCCCACTTTAATAACGGCCCACTTCAATCTAGGCCCACAGATAAAATCGGCCCACAGCCTATTATGGCATTATGGCATTCGGGATGGTGTGGACGGACGGGGACTGGCGTGGAGGAGTGTCCTTCCACACCTATTTAGGTAAGATGTTTTTACACTGCACTGTTAATCTTTGAGCACCTTGACAAAGGGGTTACCGCACCCCGAAACGTCTAGTGTCCGTGAGTCTCGGAAACACTGCCACCTGCTGGCAGAGAGTGAAACTACATCTCTTTCTCATACATGCACAAACACAGCAGGTAGCAAACTAGCTTTCACAGCTTTTGCTTTGAGCCGGCTTACTAGTATGTATGTATACTTATATACACATATACATACAGTACATACATACATACATACATACATGCATATTCTTTATTACATAGTAATATAGATGAGTAAAAAGGGATTTGCAATGATTGGAAGAATGATGACAAAGTAATTGAAATCCACAAATGTAACACATGATAATTGTGCTGCCCTAGTTAGGGTTTCTCAAGTTGAATCCACCATTTTGTATGGATGCTATATGATTTATTGAGTTCTTATGTATTTGTTATCCTTTGCTGCCATCTACTGGCCAATGTTATATTTACCTCTGTAAGTTAATGTAATTACCATATGTATGTGTCATGTGACTACTCCTGTTCTGTAAGCTCACTTCCAGTTCCTGTGTCAGCCTCATGTGTAGCAGACATGTTTTCCTGAGCTGCAGAAAGGATTTTGCTTTGACCTCTATGTATCATCCCTCAAGGTATATCTGTGCATCATCTCAAGGTACAGCAATAAAATACCTAAAGCATTACCATTGTATCCTCCTCACTGGATCCTTACATGCAACTGGTTTTGCTAGGGAAATTTAACATAGCGAGTTCACTATCTTCCACTGTTTGCATAAGGGTTGCCACTCACAACTATCAGAGACTTCCTTCACGTGCATCTGTGGCAGAATAGTCAAAGCAAACCTAAGTCTACAGCATCTGCATGTATACACATAGTCTGCAAGCAAGTTTAGAGCTGGCCACCATCTTATGAGAACACATGGCCACAAGTGCTTCCTAACTCAGCTCTCCACCTGTATGTTAAACACAGTTCTACCTTCAAGAGGCAGTTCTAAGCTAGTTATAACATGTCCACAAAAGGTTCTGTGAATTCCTCTGTGGCTGCACAAAAGCAAGCCCATCATGCCTCTGATAGCTCAGATGTACAGGAAGCAGAGTCCAAGCTTACTGAAGAACAAGATGTACGCCCTAAACGTGCGTTCAAACCTACACAAAAGATTAGAGAGACTTTTGAGACAACCAGAGACGAATTTAAGGATAATTTAGATGATTTATGGGAAAGAGTGGAATACCACATAGCAGCTCTTCCACGCTTTAACAATGATGCAACAGAGTTAACCGCGGTTTTGAATCGCTTATCTACCGCCTATGATCGCTACCAGAGACTGTCCGCAAAATACATCACATTTCTGGGTAATTCTGATTTTGATGATGCCTCAGCAGAGCTAGCTGAGATAGAGACTCTACTCCAAAGAAATAATGCTTCAGTTCAAGATGCCAAAAATAAAGCAGAATTCCGCATTGCACACTTACAAGAAGTTAGGTCACATCGATCAACTTCAACCAAGCTTACATCCTCATCTGTCAGATCGTCTCGTTCCAGAAGGTCAGCTTTACATGAGAAGCTAATAGAAATCCGTGCAGATGCAGAAGAAGCTAGTGTAAGAAGTTCTTTTGCTAAGAAGGAAGCAGAGGTAAGAGAAAAAATGGCACGAATGAAGGCTGAGGCAAAGATCCTCCAAATGGGGATGAAGGCTGAGGCAAAGATCCTCCAAATGGAAAAGGAAGAAGCAGCTGCCTTAGCCAAACTGAAAGTCCTTGAACAAGCATTAGGCCAAGGTACTGATCTGAACCACTACATCCCAGGAGAAGTAGAAAACCCAGCAGACCGCACTGCTGATTATGTGCTAAAGCAACTAACACCTATACCTCCTGCTTACCATGAAGATTCAGCTCTCAAAACAGAAGCTTCTAAGTTGCGCATACCGATGCCACCCCCAATCTTCAATGCAGACATACCGACACAGCAACAGGTGATGCCACCTACCAATGACAAGGTAATTTCCAGCTACAAGCTAGCAGATTCCCCAGTAACTAAACCGCAGCTTAATCCTTATGCTACATCATTTTGGCCTGACATATCTCAGCCTTATACGCCAGAGAACTTACATACCCCAGCGGCACCACAAGTTCATCCAGCAACAAGGAATGAGAGAACCGACATGTCTGACCTTGCCAGATACATGATACGCAGGGAGCTTATAAACACCAGTCTCTCAAAGTTTGATGACTGTGCTGAGAACTATAGAGCTTGGAAATCGACCTTTGAAGCTGTAATCCATGATCTTAACTTCACCGCCAAGGAAGAACTTGACCTGCTTGTCAACTGGTTAGGCCCAGAATCTACAGAACGCATCAAGACATTAAGAGCAGTTCATACCGGCCACTCAGAGGAAGGTCTTGCTGCAGCATGGGAGAGACTTGAACAGACTTATGGCAGTTCTGAAGCTATAGAAAGTGCCTTATTCAAAAGACTTCAAGCCTTCCCAAAGATAACTAGCAAAGACAACCACAAGCTCCAGGATCTAAGCGACCTATTAAAAGAATTAGAACTAGCCAAGTTAGATCCTCGTCTGACAGGACTGAGTTACCTTGACACTGCTCATGGCGTGAATCCAGTGGTGTCCAAACTACCTTACGGCATGCAGGAAAAATGGGCAGACCAGGGTTCCAGGTACAAAAGAGAACACAAAGTGTCCTTTCCCCCTTTCTCTTACTTTTCCAGATTCATCAGTGACCAAGCTCGGAAGAAGAATGATCCCAGCTTTGACTTCACTGAACCTATTCCAGCAGCTTCATCATCCTCAAGGTATGATAACACTGCTACCAAACATAGAGATTTAAGGAGAACAGTATCTGTCAGAAAGACTAACGTCCCACTTACTGCGCCCTCCTACACCAAGCAAGATGCACCTGCTCTTAAACAAAGGGACTCCAGTCGTGTGTGCCCTATCCACAAAAGGCCTCATCCACTAAAGGAATGTCGTGGGCTTAGGGCTAAGACTTTGCAAGAGCGCAGAGATACTTTAAGAGAGCTTGGAGTGTGTTACAAGTGTTGTGCCTCTTCAGACCACATTGCAAAAGACTGTAAGGCTACCGTCAAGTGCACCGAATGCAATAGCGATAGACATGTTACAGCCATGCATCCCACTCTACCTCCAGAGTACACACAACTTTCAACAGCGCCTAACCCCGTTGCAAAACATGGCGGGGAGCTACAACCTCAAGACTCAGCTACACCCACAGTTTCCTCATCATGCATGGAAGTATGTGGGGAAGAGAACAATCCCAAATGCTGTGCTAAGGTTTGTCTGGTCAAGGTCTACCCAGAAGGGCAATCTGAGAAAGCCATCAGAATGTACGCCATCATAGATGAACAGAGCAACAGGTCTTTAGCAAAACCTAAATTCTTTGAGATCTTCGGTATAAAGGGACAAGCAATGCCGTATTCCATTGACACCTGTTCCGGTCATACAGAGACTTTCGGCAGAAGGGCCACTGGCTATGTTATCTCCTCAATCAAGGGGAATACCCACATACCCTTACCAACATTAATTGAATGTGACCAGATACCTGATGAAAGAGAAGAAATTCCTACTCCAGAAGCTGCACTTCATCATCCTCACCTAAAACACCTTGCTAAAGAAATTCCTCCGATGGACATGAATGCTGACATTCTACTACTACTGGGAAGAGACATTCTGAGGGCCCATAAGGTACGCCAATATTGCAATGGTCCAGATGACGCCCCATATGCACAAAGACTCGATTTAGGCTGGGTAATTGTGGGCGATGTGTGCCTGGGCAAGAGCCATAAACCTTCTCAAGTTAACTCTTTTAAAACTTATGTGCTCAAAAATGGTCGCACAACTCACTTCAAGCCATTCTCACATCACTATGAAGTGAGAGAAAAGTTCTCTGACCTCATCCAGGTGCCAGAAGTAATTCCTACACCTTATGATGACTTAGGAAGATCAGTGTTTTGCACAACGCAAGATGACAACAGAATAGCCTTGTCCATAGAAGACAAAGAGTTTATTAAGATAATGGACAGCGGATTCTGCAAGGATGAATCTAACCACTGGGTTGCACCTTTACCCTTTCGGAATGTTAGAACACGACTGCCAAACAACCGAGAACAGGCTTTATCCAGATTCATGTCATTGCAACGTACATTAAAAAGCAAGCCTGAAATGAAAGATCACTTTGTGACCTTTATGAATAAAATACTTCAAAATGACCATGCAGAGCTAGCTCCACCCTTGCAAGAGCATGAAGAATGCTGGTATCTTCCCTCCTTCGGAGTATATCACCCACGTAAACCCAAGCAAATCAGGGTGGTATTCGATTCAAGTGCCAAGCATTGTGGCGTATCTCTAAATGACGTTCTCCTCACTGGTCCGAACCTAACCAACAATCTGGTAGGAGTGCTTATGAGATTCAGAAAAGAGCCAGTTGCCATTACCGCAGACATTGAACAAATGTTCTATTGTTTTATTGTACGACAAGATCACAGGAATTACCTTAGGTTTCTATGGCACCGAGACAATGATACCAGCCAGGAAATGGTTGAATTCCGCATGAAGGTGCATGTGTTTGGCAACAGTCCTTCACCCGCAGTCGCTACATATGGTCTACATAGAACTGCCTGTGATGGCGAATCAGAGTTTGGAAAAGATGCCCGACACTTCATTGAAAGAGACTTCTACGTGGACGACGCACTCAAATCTTTACCTACAGCAGAAGAAGCTATAGATCTGCTTAAAAGAACACAAGGTATGCTTTCTAAGGCTCATCTAAGGTTACATAAAATTGCTTCCAATAGTGCTGCTGTCATTAAGCTTTTCAACCCAGCGATTATGCCACAGAATTTAGAGACTTGGATCTCGGCCAAGGCAATCCACCAGTACAGAGAAGTCTGGGTTTGCAGTGGGACTTGTTGCATGATTCCTTCGGCTTTCAAGTAAGTTGTGCAGATAAGCCATTTACCAAGCGGGGAGTCCTCTCAGTGGTGAACAGCCTATATGATCCACTGGGATTTGTAGCACCCTTAACTGTACAAGGCAAATTTCTGTTAAGACAGCTCTCAGAGTCTATTGAGGACTGGGATGCTCCACTGCCTACAGACAAACAGCGAAGCTGGGAGTCTTGGAAGGAATCTCTACAAGCCTTAGATGGGATTCATGTACAACGATGTTACACTCCAACGTCTCTTGCCACAAGTCAGAGAAAGGAAATCCACATATTCTCAGATGCATCTACTGAAGCCATAGCAGCTGTCGCCTATTTGAAGGTAATAGACTCTTGTAATGAAACTCATGTTGGATTTCTATTTGGGAAGGCTAAGTTAGCTCCTAGGCCTGAACATACCATTCCTAGGCTCGAACTTTGTGCAACTGTACTGGCTGTAGAGATTGCAGACTTTATACAGCGAGAGTTGGATATTCACATAGATGATGTTCAGTTCTACACAGATAGCAAGGTCGTTCTGGGTTATATAAGCAACCAGAAGAAACGCTTCTATGTTTATGTCAGTAACCGCATTGAAAGGATCAGAAAATCCTCTAAACCTGAACAATGGCACTATGTTCCAACACATCTCAATCCTGCAGATTGTGCCACCAGACCAGCGTCTTATAGTGCCACTAAAAATTCTTCTTGGTTGACGGGCCCAGAGTTCTTGCAGAACCAGCCTGAAGAAACTTCCCTACAAGATGTCTTCAGTCTCCAAGACCCTGACATCGACTCAGACATTCGTCCTGAAATAAGTACCCTTATTACAAGATCCAAAGAAACATTTGGTTTGGGCTGCCATCGCTTTGAATGCTTCTCCAGATGGCTAAATCTTGTACACGCCATTGCAAGGCTCACCCATGAGACTCTAACCACATTTTTGCCTGAAGTGACTGCTATCGTCAATTCAAGACCTCTTGTTCCTGTAACCATGGATCCAGAGACCCCTGTTATTCTCACTCCAGCAACTTTTCTCACTCAAAAACTTGGAACTGTTCCTAGTCCACCTGAAAACCTTTCATATCAGAAGAGGTGGAAACATGTTCAACATCTCGCCTACTGTTTCTGGAGCAGATGGAAAAGGGAATACCTTACTCTTCTTCAAGAACTTTGTTTAATTTGTTTCATCACTTGATACATGCTTGAGAGACTTATCCATTGGACTACTCCATATACACATTCCAGTATTGTTGTGTTTTGCATTCTTGTATTTTGTCTTTCAGGTCAGAACCATCGTTGATTATATCATGGACATTAATCCATAATGTCAAATGGTAAAGTGAAATCCTAGGATTTCAGACGGGGAGTGTGCTGCCCTAGTTAGGGTTTCTCAAGTTGAATCCACCATTTTGTATGGATGCTATATGATTTATTGAGTTCTTATGTATTTGTTATCCTTTGCTGCCATCTACTGGCCAATGTTATATTTACCTCTGTAAGTTAATGTAATTACCATATGTATGTGTCATGTGACTACTCCTGTTCTGTACTTCCAGTTCCTGTGTCAGCCTCATGTGTAGCAGACATGTTTTCCTGAGCTGCAGAAAGGATTTTGCTTTGACCTCTATGTATCATCCCTCAAGGTATATCTGTGCATCATCTCAAGGTACAGCAATAAAATACCTAAAGCATTACCATTGTATCCTCCTCACTGGATCCTTACATGCAACTGGTTTTGCTAGGGAAATTTAACATAGCGAGTTCACTATCTTCCACTGTTTGCATAAGGGTTGCCACTCACAACTATCAGAGACTTCCTTCACGTGCATCTGTGGCAGAATAATAATCTATCAATGCGGAAAACGTTTAAACTAGGAGCAACTAGCTTAGATAATTTTTATATTGCCACACTGGTGCCAAGGACTGAAACGATATACAGCTTAAAAAAAATCACTGTTCTTTAAAATAACTATTGACTACAATAGAAGAAGTTGTGGTTTTCAGATGAATTTTCCAATATGGATTCTTTCCAATAAACACCTTCATGAAAACTGATGTGACTGCAGAATTAAATTGTAGACTTCTATCGCTTTTATAGTGATGCACTACATATTTTTCCTTAGAACCGTTTCCCTATAAGCTTGCTAATGTATTAATACTGAATGCGGATGGATCATCAAAATCAAACAGTAAATAGAATTAGTTCAAACACAGCTCCTGCATTACATGTTGTTTTGCTGTTAACTAGAAGCCCTATTAGCCAAACCAGCTATTATGAGAGTCAGGCAATTTTGTTTGTTGGACTTCTTCCCAGTAGTACACAAAATGAATACTTTTGGGGTAAAGCTTAAAAGGGAACTTTCATTTCTTTGTACAGTGTATATATTTTTTTTTTTTAATACATTTTAAAAATAAAAAGTATATACTGTGTTCAGCCTGTACTGTAGTGCAAATTTAAATCTAGGTCATCATTGTATTTTCATAAATCAAATCAAAAAGAGAAATAAGCAATATATACAATGTATAGCATTTATCAGTGCATAATATTTATACTGTATGCAGTATACAGTAGACAGTGTATATATATATATATATATATATATATATATATATATATATACACACTGTATATTTGGAAGCAATATAGTTGCGCTAGTCCATAATTAATTGTCAAAAGATAATAAAATGTCTGGTCAGATATAGAGTAATAAAGCTCACATAAAGCGAATGCATAACAGCTTACCAGCAGTAATAGTAGTTGTCACAGCGAACCCTCTGCTCCTGCTCCGAAGCCGCACAACCTCTATGGTGCAGTCGGTAAGTAATCCTGGAGACCGCAAACAGGAATGATGTCACTGTTGAACACCCAGAACGTATTTAGTCACTAATTGTGACTTTGTCAGGGTGTGTGACGAAGTCCCAATCAGTGACGAAACGCGTTGGGTATGTTCAACAGTGCTGTCATTCCTAGTGTGAACTCACTTATTCTTTGACCACAGTACAGTCAACTTTGGAGATGCTTTTACTCCATTTATCCATCTCCAAATATCTCTGCCCACCTCAAACCTAATTGAAGAACTTGGTATTAAACAAACCTATAAAAGTTATTTTTCTTGGTTTATTAAATTGTACCACAAAAACAGATAGATATACAATCTTAACACTCTCACGAAAATATATGTTTCTACAACCTCTGATAGTTACAACTATTGATCAATCTTATAAATCTACCCCTGATAAAGTAATTTTATGTTGAAATGTGTTGGTATTCTCATTTCTCATTTATATATATATATATATATATATATATATATATATATATATATATATAATTATTTTTTTTGGGGGGGGGTAGTATCTGTCTGGACAATGTATATTTACTTTTCAAATAATTTACATTTGATTCTTAACTTAATTGAACAAAGACCAAAATATCTTGTTTGCCACAATTATTTTACTGTATATAATCAAATCAGAGCCAAATATGGTTTGATCTCTACTTACATATTATAGCAACGCTAAATATGGAATGACCTTTCTAGTTTAAATTTTTCCAGTGGCCATCTGTTTTATCAGGCCTTTGTTTCTCCAAAGGAGAATATTTCCCTGGCCTTGTTGAATGGCTCTTTATGCATATATAGCACACTAGTAAGCCCGCTTGAAGCAATGCTTCGAAAGCTAGTCTGCTACCATAGGATTGCCTCTTTGTTTGTGCATGTGTGAGAGAAAAAGATGTTGTTTCACTCACTGCCAACAGATGACAGTGTTTCGGATACACACAAACGGACACTAGACATCTATATATATAGATGATTATCATAACTTTGTAAACAACTTTTAGGTAATGTTGAAAGTTATACCAAATTAACAGAGCGTGTTTTAAGGGGAAGGGGGTTTGGTGAGGGGTGATTTGGGAAAATTAAGATTCTTTGATATATTTGGCAGGACATATTTTTACAAGTTGAGGGGTAAATTTATGAAGCTTAGAGAAGTGGTATTTATTCGCATAAAGAATGTACAATGCGATAATGCTCCAGCAAATCAGCACCTAACTGTCAATTTACATACTGGAGCTGATTGGCTGGTGCATTATCATCTTGCACAGAACGTTCTTTATTGGGATAAATATCACTACTCCAAGCTTCAAATATTTACCCCTGTGTCTCCAAAAATCCAATATCAAGAATTTTCCAAAAAACACAATTGAGAGTGAGTGACACCTCACTAACAACATGCTAATGGTTGAATGTAAATAGAATTTGTTTCACACACAAACTTATTGAAAATATTGTATACAATTACCTTTATACTATATGTATATGAAACATAAATTAATTTCATGTAAAATTTAGTTTCATGCACTAAAGTTATTAAAAATATTGTGTAAAATTAGCTTTGGGCTATGTGTAGTTGTATATGACAAAAATGCAATTTGTGTATAGACATGGGTCCCTTACGCAAAGATATCTCATTATGGTATATACATATTCCAAAATACGGAAAAATTCAAAATACTTCTCATATTGGTAAAAGTCTTGATATAGGTCTTGAAGTGCTCTCTCCACCAATTCACAGGTTAGGCTGATTGGGTGTGGTATAGGGGTCCGACAGTCGGGTTCCCGACAGTCATTATCCTGACGTCGGGATCCCGACTGGCCGGACCCAGACAGCATGGTGAGCGCAACTAACTGCTGCGCTCGACACGCTGCGGGCACGGTGGCGAGCAGGTGGCCATCGGGAACCCGGCTGTCGGTGTTTTGACAGTCGGGATCCCGACATCGGGTGAATGCCTGTCGGGACCCCGTCCATTACCCAGGCTGATTCTACACTATCATATGAAATACGGACACTGAAAGTTTTCTCATATGTATTTTATTTTGTATCTTTTTAACATATTTGTTGAGCATCACTTACAATCAAATCATCAAAAGAGCACTTACTACACGCTTGGGACATCATAGGATCCTTCTCATCATCAGGATTGGAACGATCCATACACAAAAGTACAATCCACCACTCGTTTGGAAGGAAGTCATTTTTATTTTAAATATTGTTTTTTTCATTATTTGAAGTTTTATGTTTCACAAATGTGTTAACCATCGCATTTTTATATTATGTGCCACTAGATAACGTTGATTCCAATTTTTCCTTTGATTACACACATTTATAGATCAGGTGAGATCTATCAAGGCACCAACCCATCTTACGGCAGCACTGCACCCAGAACAATTGTCACTTCCCTCCTTTATGAACAGTGGGGTAATGGCCAGCAGGGACAGTACAGTATTCTTAGTGGGATTATGGCTAGCAGTCACAGGGGGGTCCAGTGTATCCAACACATTTGCATCCCATATCATGGTGACGAGCTGCATTGCTTTATATGGGATCCAAGTCTTGCAATAATTTGATCCTGGGAAGATGGCATTTGGTCTTGTAAGGGGATTTGAGTCTGGCAGAAAAAGCTGAGTCGCGGCTTAGCTAGACTCGGATCCCCATGTTTGGAGCTCATTCCTAACTTGAATAGCTAATATCCAGTGGCAGCTTCTACCTTACTGTTGTAGGTAAGCTACCACTACCCATGCCTGCACAGAGAGGAGGAGACAGACAACAGCATCAGCCAGGTTCTATGACTGACCTCCACAATGAATCTGGCAGGTACTGGGAACAGGACATGGGCACCAGCGGCAGCCGAACTGTGTATGCACTAAACACCGGCTTCTGTGTACTGCATCAGCTCTAAACCATAGATCCCAGATTGGTCTTTATGAAAAACAGGTAGTGGCTTCCTATAGCAAGGTTGATCTCTGCTTATTGCAGCCCAGTCTGGTAGTCCCAGCAGGAGAAAATACCTCCAAATGGGACTGTGTGTCATGCGTATGACTGGCAGGTAAGACTTCCAATAGGAAGCCACTGCCAGTCACAATGAAGTTGTCACAAAACTGAGGTTCACAGTGCTCCACAGCCTCGCCTTTTCATTCATGCGGCACTATCCTAAGTGATGTCTGTCATCCGCTGTCCCAGCTGGTGCTCCTACATTTCCGTTGCGGCATTCTGTCACAGACACTGCACATCACTGCAGGCAGCACCATGCCACTGTTCCCTGTCATTTCTCTCCATGGACAGTGCTATGACACTTCCTGATTTTGCTCCAGCACTTCTGCCAGTCGGGATACAGATTCCAGGCAGAGTTGCATTCCAGCCAATCAGCACTGAGCAGGAGGTATAAAGCCCAGCTCAGGAAACAGAACCCTGTCAGTGCTTTGTTGTCTGTCAGCGAGTAAGGAGCTCCTGGCTTGCTTAAAGACACAGTGCATCTGCTAACTACTGCACTTTCTGACTCTGCTGGAGTCCCAAGATCAAGCTATCTGGGTATCCTTCCCTGCTGGTGTCCCCAGCAGGAAGACAAGATCTGTCAAAGATCAATTGATGATCAATATCTCCTTTCATTTCTAAACAGTTACTGGGAATATGCCAATTATTGGGGTCATTACATAAGGTAACTCCTAGTATGATAAACATTATATTGTGCTTACATTATCTTAAACACATGGCCAAATATAGTAGGGTGTGAAAATCAGAAAGTGGGAGATTTTTACAATTTTTTAAAAATCAAATAACATCAACCTGGTTTTGCAGTGTAAATAATTGCCGCTTTTAAAAAAAAGAAGGAAAAACTCTCCCAAAATCTCTCACTTTCAGATCCTCACACCCTTTAAGCAGGGTATTTACATTCTGTTTATTTTACATGTGCTTTTATCTATCTTCTTCTTGTATTTATGTCATTAAAAGAGGAAACGCTCATGTGCCATTTTTTACAATAATCCTAGCAGATTTAGTCAATGTCAGATGTATTTGCAGGTCCCCTTAGCTACATACAGTACATGAATGTTGTCGACTTTTGTTAGAAAGGTCAATTTTTGAGTAATTTGTTAATGGCATAATTACGCTAATTACAAACTAGTTCATGTAAAGAGCACCATTATGAAAATGATCTTATTTAATACAGAGCAGAAATTGGGATTTTTTTTTTTGAAGTGTAGAAATTTATCATAATTTGATAGAAGAAAAAAATAAAACGGTAATCGTATTTTGGTTATGTGACATTTCTTGGTCAAAAATACAACTTCAAAAGAGCAATAACCTGTGAGAGTTTGTACTTATTCTTGTGTTTTATAAACTTGCTGCAGGGAGATTTGAGAAGTTTGTGTTTAAAATTCTGTTTTCTTCCATTTATTTAGTAATTTATTTACAGTTTCTTACATTGGCCCTTATTTTCTGATTGAGTTGGACGGCTGCGTTTTTGGTCGGCCGGCCGATGTATTGTGTTTGCGCATATGCAGAGGCGTTTCTGCACATGTGCGAACTCCGTGTATGTCCAAATACAGCATGAATTCTGTACAGAAAATGATTGGTCAGAACAATCCGAGCAGGGGATGGAGAGGGACGTGAAGGTCTGTTTGGGCTCATTACCATATGCATACGTCCTACGTTTCATGGGCGTTCCCATGAAACCGCTGGGCGTACGTATGGTAATCTGGCCGTGATGCACATGTGGGCGGGGGACAGCGGACATAGCCGAATGCCAGCTGCCCGCTCATATCCCTGCTTTCACACAGAGTAATGTCCAAGTGGTCTGGAGCACTTGGAGCTGTCTGACCGCTCGGTCCATCATTCGATGCTTGGCAACCATCGGAGGATGGGAGAGGTTCCCACAGATAGGGGAGTTGCTCACATGAAACATCCACTCGCGGTCCGTTCACTCTGCGTCTTACCGCATTCGGACAGTGTGAGTGATCCGTACGGTAGTGCGGGGCTAAGAACATTCGATGGCCGTCCGAAATATGCATCCGTCTAAGCCAACTAGAATAATGGTCATAGTGCAGCAGATTCCGTTGCGCTTTACAATTGTAGACAGTGATAAAACAAACTGGGTAACAACAGACAGACTTAAGAGGTAAGAGGGTTCTGCTGCAAGCTCACAATTTATAGGGATATAGGGGGGAAACACAAGGACAGGCACTAGTAATAGCATAGCTTGTAGGTCCAGAAGGGAAGCTATATAATACAAAAGGGCCTCAGAGGGCTATGCATACGGAACTTAAATATGATAGGCTTGCCTGAAGAGGTGAGTTTTCAGGGAACGCTTCAAAGTTTGGGACGCAATGTTTGTAAATTATAGTATGGGGTGTGATGACTGGTTGTTGGAGGATGAACGCTGTGATGTTGGCTTTCTACTAAATATGCTAAGTAGACGTTTCCTCCTGCATTTTTTAACCTTTTTTGCTCCGATTTGCACTATTATGCCTGTTATTTAATAAATGAAATTCTTTTTGGATGCTGCTGGCTCTCTAATGCATTTTTGTATTATGACCAATTTGTGAGTTCCAGCACTCTCTGCATTGTTCTGTGTGTGCAGCCTTGACTCATGGTCTTGCTAAATTATAGTAATGATACATATCATTAAGTATTGAACTGTAAATATGCACACCTCCCATTGTCTAATTTAGGGGGCTGCCAAG
The DNA here is from genome assembly GCF_055691185.1 of Crinia signifera. Taxonomy (NCBI): domain Eukaryota; kingdom Metazoa; phylum Chordata; class Amphibia; order Anura; family Myobatrachidae; genus Crinia; species Crinia signifera. The sequence continues at coordinate 266,853,362 of NC_139219.1, read as the reverse complement.
AAGAGAGCCAGAAGGTGACCCATCAACTGTCAGCCTTCTGACATTTGCCAGAAATTAGAGATGACCAGATAACTGGGATTGAGGGTTATGCAGAAGAAAGGATGGAACGTAGTGACAGGCACTAATATAAAAATGTAAACATGCCACAACAGGGGCATAACACCTAGAGGCAATGGCGTCTTTTACCTCTGGACTCCAAGCCCTGAAGGGGCATCTGCATGTACAGCAGCACCCATGTGGCTCACAGCAGTATCCAAGTGTGATCACTGCTCTTTTAATGGAGCTCGGCAGTGCACCGGCTACTTCTGCATAGTTAATTGGTTCCATTCCAGAAGCCATTCTAACACCTACTATAGGGGACAGGACAGCAAACTCCAACTTGCCTCCAGGCGATTGGGATGAATTTACGCCTCTGTGCCACAATATATCGTATAACTAATCAAATCAGTGCAGACACTCTGATGAAAAATGGGGTTAAGATAACTATTAATGGACAACTATTCCTTAGTTTTAGGGTTTAACCCAGCTCATGTATAATAAATATGACTTACACTACTCTTAAATTTAAAGTATTGGGAGATAAAAAAAAAATGAATTAGCTTTCCAATCAAAACTTCATTGTGTGTGTGTGTGTGTGTGTGTGTGTGTGTGTGTGTGTGTGTGTGTGGGAGGGGGGTCAGTCATTACCCTTACCCTTGATTCAATCATAGAGAGTAGGCACTTACTTGCTGTCACTTTACTTTTGTCTTTGACCTCCAGAAGGGCAGTGTCATCAAGCTCTCTGCGCAGGTTACAGTGCGGCCACTTGTGTGCACCACATTCACTACTTATATAGTTAACTGTTGATAACCCAATAAAAGCACAACTATAATTGAATTCAGCTGAAAGCCTTCACTTCAGGGATTCATTCCTCTCATGCCTATTCTGCATTCAGTTCCTTCTTACTCGAGTGCCAGAAAGATCATATTAACGGTCATATCTGAAGCCTTGATTGATTTACCTTTCATGTACCAGTTCCACTGTGACTACATGTCTTACTTTGGCAGTTTTAACACAAATTACTTGTGCTTCTTTGATCCAGTATTTAGCATGCAAAATATCCACACTTCCCTTTCAAATCTGTATAAAGCTTTATATAGAATAAGTTGACTGCTTAATGAGAGATAGAACAGCAATGAATTTTTATCAAAACAAGAACTGTGACACATGGTAAACAGTAAAAAATAAAACATTGAATCGAACATGGTCTGTTCGATTCAACTACAAATAACACTTTTTACTCCAGTATTTTTGCTTTAATACTAGGTTGAAAATCTTTAGTTACATGATTGTGGTCCCCTGCAACGTAACGTAATACATTTTATTGGCTTTTTTGGAGTTCTAAAAAATGTGCCAAGGAGGCATCAGTAACCAAATCCAGGGCCACCTAGAAGGTGGTGGGGGGGGGGAGGTGTACTAATTAACTGGGCCCAGGCTTGCAGGCTCAGCATGAGCGTCTCACTGACAGCGTTAGAGCTCATGGTGAGCCTACTGTCAGCACATCACATGCTGTAGGTATATGCTGCTGAAAGGGGGGTGACAATTACACTCCCCCCTCAACTTTAAAGTGTGTTTACATCCCCAAAACATTTTTAGGGTGTGGCCTAATCGTGGGAGATGGCCATGCCTCCTGCAATTAGGCTAGGCCCCTGAAATTTTACTGGGGCCAGGCATACCTCTTGACTGCCCTGACCAGATCAAGTAAAAGCATTTTGGTTACTTTGAGCTCCATATCATTTTAGAAAATACCTTTGTCATTTTATCATGTTTAGAGAGTTTTACCACACTTTGGGCCTTATTTTGGTTCATTCTTTCTGACAAAATCCTTCTTAGATGGGCAAAACCATGTGCACTGCAGGTGGGGCAGGTGTTACTTGTGCAGAGAGAATTAGATTTGGGTGGGGTTTTACTTCAAAGTGAGATCTATATTGCAGTGTAAAAATAAAGCAGTCAGTATTTTCCCTGCACAGAAACAAAATTACTTACCCAAATCTAATTCTCTCTGCACATGTTACATCTGCCCCCCCGGCAGTGCACATGGTTTTGTCCATCTAAGAAGGATTTTGTCAGAAAGAATGAACCAAAATAAGGCCCTTTGTGCAGTACTTAGAACTGGTACAGTGCTAACGCTGCCTTAATGAAAGCGCCACCCCCTTCCCCTGCCGCTGGCTGAACACATTCATTTGCTAGTGCCCGCACTGAGGAGAAATCACTCAATGGTCATAAAACAGTCATTGGTCATTTAACCCTGCCTGTCAGTCACTCGGCGAAGGCATTTGTAGCCGGGGCCTGCACATGCACATTAGAGACTATGCACATGCGCACAACCCCACCATCAGAATAGGGGCCGCATTTGAACCTGTGCAGTCAGGTCTGAATCAGCTCCAATATCTCTTTTCAACACATCTGCTTCATTTGTTACAGGAGGAGGATAATAGTAGACCACACAGTATTATCATCCAGCACAGACATTCTTTGATATCCCCCCCCCCCTCAGCAGCATAAATGAGACACTCATGCTGAGCCTGCTGTCAGCACAGCATATGCTGTAGGTGTGTGCTGCCTGGGCGGGGCGGAGGAGGAAGGGACAGGTCGGACCAGGGCCCCACCAGCGAGCCCGGGCCCAGGTAATTACTACCCACTCCTCCCCTCTCGGCGGTCCTTCTACAAAGTGCAAATTATTGTTACTTTGCATATTAGCAGGACCCATTCCACTTGTGTGCACCCCAGAATGCAGGATTGCAGCAGACTGCCAGTGATTGGCAGTCTGCTGCTGTTTGGTGGAGTGGATGGGCAGTGTGTTTCCACCATTTAGGGAAAGGGAACAATCCAGGAAATTCCATGGATTTCTTGGGTTCTTCGATGGCCAGCTTGCGCGGCACCATGGGTGCCATAAGTCGCCCGGTGGTGAGTGACTAGAAGCAGTATCCTACGCTGGTTGGATCACGTTGGGGGGGGGGGCGCTGTGCATATGGGGGCGCCGGGGGGGCTGCGGTGCTATAGTAATCCCCCCGCCCCCCATCCCCCGCATGCTTACCTGTCCCGGCTCCCCTCCTGGCTTCAATCAATGCTATGGAAACGGACCACAATAAAATGGCCGCCCCATAAAGCAGACTGTTCTCTGAAACTGTCTGCGGTATGGGGGCGGCCATTTTATCGGCGGCCCACATTACACTGTTACATTATTTGGGAAAAAGGAATGAGAGACAGATACATTTACTGTACATTGAATCATCAGCGCCATTTCCCAGCACTTTAAGTATAGTATCTCTTACTAACTGCTTTGCAGCTCATCTACATTTTGATAAAAGTCATTTAAATAGATTCCTCTCAGATGTAGCAGTACACACCCACGCTTCAAGGTGCCACATTCACAATCTCTTTTCACAATCTCTCCACCCTTTAGGTGGACCATGACGCGCTACTTAATGAGGCGCTGTGCAAAATTATATTACCAACTATAATCTCCCTGAAACTAGTTTTCAAAAGTAGGCAAGTATGCCCTATAGTGTATCTTCATGGGCGTGCCACTCTAAAGGGGCATACACACAGGGCGATTTCAGCCTCTTTTCTAAGCGATCTGATTAGATCACTTAGAAAATTAGCACAGAACGCTCCAGAAGTATGTCCTGCAGCGATGTCGATGCACATCAGTATCGCCGGCTGGAACCTACAGTACTACATAATTTTGCAGGGCCAAAGCAGCAGAAGTATACATTCTATATTATAGAGGCTTATCTTGTTATTTCATCCATGATAACAAATGAATATTTCCTTATCAAATATAAAAATAAATAAAAAAATAGGTGTACAGTACAGTATGTGTATCTGATGTATTCCTGCTGTAACCCCGCAGCATATGCAACCGGTGCACGTATCTGTCAATTTTTGTAACTTTGCATATGCACACAATTGTATTTATTTTAATGAATGCATTCAAACTCAGCATCAGCCTGTAAATGTGAAGAACACAGTCTGATACATCATTTAACTTTCAGTTCACAGACTTTCAGATGGGGAGAGAACAATTTACTATTCCTGCCCTGCTAAATAAAAAGTGCGCTCATCAGTTCAGGTAATACAGAGATATGCCTCACTATACCAAATTCAATCATTCTGATGATTTGGGTAATGATTGATTTACACCTGCTGGGGAATAGTTCACATTATGTTAGCTATCCTAGATAGGATCTATTTGAACTAATCATACTGCTATCATAAAATGATGACTGTATTTTATATAGTAATGTCAGATTTTCTAGTTTAATCATGTGCAAATCAATAATGAGCAGGTAAGTCACAGTCCGCGGTGTTTTGCAGAAAGAAATGAAGCATTAAATAGGACAGATCATTTATGGCAATAACTTATATATACGGCTCAGGAAGAACACGAGTGATAGGTATTTTACATTTATAATGTAACGGTATTTTTATTATAATCAAATAACTAATGAGTTAAAACAAGACGTACAAAATGCTATACATTCAGATGCAATACATGTGCTAATTATTATAGGCAGCAAATCCCTGAATGTGATTAATAAGTCAGAAAATAGGATTAACAGTGCTCATTTCTGTTGACGGTGGATGGGTGCCGGACGGGATCCCGACAGTCAGGATCCCGACAGGCATTTACCCGACATAGGGATCCCGACTGTTAAAACTCAGACAGATGGGTTCCCGACGGCCAACGGCTATTCTCCCTCGAGGGGGTCCATGGTGAGTGCAGCGAGCCCGCAAGGGGCTTTGTTGCGCTTGCCCCGCTGTCTTGAGTTCGGCCAGTCAGGATCCCGATGCCAGGTTAATGACTGCCGGGATCCTAACTGTCGGAAATCTATACCATACCCACGGTGGATAAAGGGCCCCAATTCAGACCTGCATATATTCACTGCCTAGCCAGGTAATCGCTGTCTTATCGAGTGCACTACTCTCCCCCCCCCGGCGATGGAATACCCAAAACACGAGGTGAGTGCATGTGTACGCTTACACGTTCACTTGCACAAGTCCGCACAGAGGAGAAATCATTCGATGATTACTCACCATCAGATGATTTCTCCTTTCTTCAGTGATAAAAACAAGCCTACTGTAGACTTACTTTTATCCTGGCCATGGCCATTATTGTGCAAATTGTCATGTGACGTCAGCCTCTTTCCCCAAGTGGTCAGGGACACACCTTCGTTCATTGTGGTCTGACCAGTGTTTCTATGGGCGTGCCCACCAATTTTGCGGGTAAGCCCATTAAATGCTGGGAAGTCCCAAGCAACGCCCATAGCATGTCAATCATTTTTAGTGAAAAACTCACCAAGGTGTTCGCTTCAGGGGTTTGCGCATGTGCATGAGTGAGAATGCGCACACTGCCACCGTCAGAGATGGGGCCGAATTCGCTGCTCAATGACCAGGTGTGAATTGGCCCCAAGAGATAATATTTGAGCAGGACTAAGAGGAAATTGTCCATGGTACAAGGTTCAGTAGGATGGTAGAAGGAAAGGGATACACATCTACCTACAGTATCTAAAACCTTAGAAGGAAAGTGCCAGTAATCCCTCTTTCATGGCAAAGGTCCCAGAATGCCAGGTACCCATTGAAGTCACACTAAATCCTCGTACGAAACAGGAGGTGGTAGAGTTATTGGCACAATACCATTCTGGGAAAGACGCAGATCATCCATCACGATGTTGTGACTCCACCCGGGGTGGTAATTAAACAAAGACCATATTGCATACCAAAGACAAAATAGGCATCAGTAAAGCAAAAGGTGGAGGAGATGCTACACCTAGGGGTCATAGCGGAATCAACTAGTGAGTAGAATAATCTCATTGTTTTAGTACCTAAGCCTTTGGTTGCTTTAAGATTCTGCAATGGCTTCCATAAGTTAAATCAAGTGTCTCGCATTGGTTCTTCCTGGTTGATGAGCTAGTCGAAAATTTAGCAAAGAGTCAGTATCTTACCACATTTGGCAGATTCTCTTGACTGAATCTGCTAAAGCAAAAACAGCCTTCTCTAACCCAGAGGGCGTATTTCAGTATAAAGAGCTACCGTTTAGTTTACATGGTGCCCCAGCAGCTGCATATTTAGACAACGTCGTCATCTTTAGCTCTGACTGGGAGTCACACCTACCGAAGATAGAGTCCGTGTTAAAGTCCCTATAGGAACATGGGTTTACCATTACATCAAATGGATTTTTACTAGTTTGTCTAAATTAATGATTGCCTGTTTTCCAGTGTTTCGGAGCAAATGTTTAATTGTCATATGCTCCCAAACATTTCCACATTTTTGTTTCTGCCAGATATATTGGACAGATAAATCTTTTAGTGTGTACCCAACCTTATATGTGGGGTGTGCAAACTGAAATCTCAAAGGTTCGACACCTGAAAAAGTTGACATGCATTATGTCAACATGGTCAAAGGTTGACACAAACAAAATGGTGACATAAAAAAGATCGACTGTACATGAATTTTTCACAGTTTTTTTATCATAAAAAAGGACTTGCTCATACTGTACCATCTCAGTTGTCATGGAGGGAGTATATAATAATGCCCTTTGCATGGCAAGCGCAGCGACATAGACATAAAAAAATGTGAAAAATTTAGATCGACCTTTTTCATGTCAACCTTTTCGATATAGAGCTTTTGCTTGTGTTTGACCATGTCTACTTAAGGCAGGCATGTCCAAACTATGGCCCTCCAGCTGTTGTGAAACTACAAGTCCCATCATGCCTTGCACAGTTTTGCTTTTAGGGAATGCTAAAACTATTGCAAGACATGCTGGGATGTGTAGTTTCACAACAGCTGGAGGGCCATAGTTTGGACATGCCTGACTTAAGGTATGTCGACCTTTTTCATGTGCCGAACTTTTGCCTGTCGACCAATAGAGGTTGTCCTATTGACTTTTGACCTTAATTGTGTCAACCCTATGATCCATACCCTAAATAAAGCAGTGAGTATTTACCATGCTCTGTGTATGTTACAATTGCCCCACCTGCAGTGCACATGGTTTTGCCTTAGTCTGGGCATTTATATTGCTAGGCTGGGCATTGGGAATGTTTGGGTTGACATTGAGACTATACAATTACTCACTGGAGTTTCCATATTTCCATAACTCCTAACATTGGCATTGGCAGTGTTGGGACATATGTGAGCATGCGCACAGTGGGGTTTATTCTAGTTCATTCTTTCTGACAAAATCCTTCTTAGATGGACAAAACCATGTGCTCTGCAGGGGGGCAGATGTAACATGTGCAGAGAGAATTAGATTTGGGTTACTTATTTTGTTTCTGTGCAGGGAAAATACTGACTGCATGATTTTACACTTCAATATAGATCTCACTTTGAAGAAAAACCCCACCCAAATCTAATTCTCTCTGCACAAGTTACATCTGCCCCACCTGCAGTGCACATGGTTTTGTCCATCTAAGAAGGATTTTGTCAGAAAGAATGGACTAGAATAACCCCCAGTGTCTGTTCACTGCTACTCTTCTCAGCAGATAAATGGTGTGCAGGTGAGACTCCCAACTGGTCCAACAACGAGTCAGGCTCAACAGCCCTAGCGCTAGTAGCAGATCCAATGGTGAGCCACTTTAAAATAAGAACATTAACATCGTTCAACATCCAATGTAGACCATTTTTGAATAAAAAAAATACAATTAATTTACACATTTAAAGCAGACTGTTTGAATTGCAAAAAAAACAAAATTGGACTGCAAAGGGTTAAATTGGCTTGTTCATCCATTTGGACATAGAGGGAGGATATACTGTAATAGTGTGCCGGGTATAATGAGGCACTGAGCCCAAAGCTTGCAATGTGGGGGTACATGTTATAAAAATTGGTGGTCTCTGTCAACAGCTTTCAACATTTGACTTGTGAAAATGTTGAAAAACTCACGTCGACCTTTTCATGTGTCTACTTTTTTCATGTCAACCTATTGACCCTATCAACCTCTCCTATGTCAACCTTTTGACCCTGTCAACCTTTTGTTGTCGAACTATTGATTGTCTATCTAATAATCCCCACATCTATTTCCCATGGAGACTAATAAAATGGATAAAGGGTATATTAAATTGTATACTGGAAATAATTCACTGCCCAATAGAAACATTTTATAATAAGCCAAATAAATACCTTTGTTTATAATAAGGGTTAATTAGTGCCCAGGACTTTTAGCCAGTCAGTGGTCCAAATAATATTTCTGAAAATGGACAATTGTGTTTGAATGTCAGTCATTTTTTTTTTTTAATAAATCACTTTTACTTGATAAATGGAAGTAATCACTAATCATATTCTTTATTGTAAAATCTCAAATCATTTATTTTCCAGCCACAGAATAGCCAAGAGCTTTTGCTGCCAGCATTTGTTTGTAGAAATTATCAAAATGATCATTTATATAATTTATGGAGGCAAATTGCATAGCAATGCTTTTTGTAAGTCAGTAAAATGAAGCTTACTGTTCACAAATAATGTATTTTAGGTACTGGAGACTGTTTGCCCCTCCGCAGTGTACTGTGTGTGTACATGGTTTTGATTCAGACCTTGCATTGGAATTGCTGTAAATTAATCTGCCATTCTGACCACTTAAGATACATGCATGCTAAGTCCTGATGTGAATTGAAAATAAAATAACCACGCTTGACAGATATAATAGTTTAAGTGATTTCAAATTAACAACATCCCACTGACCGCAAGTGAAGAATGGGTTCATTCTCCTGCAATGAAATATGCTCTAGGGGCTTATTATACAGAGTGGAGTAGTGAAACCAGAGTAAAATAATTGATGCTGAGCAAGAAAAATGACAGCAATTTAATGATTTAAAAACTATTCCCTAAAGATTTCTGAAGAAGTTAAATTATTTTTTTTGCTGATTGTCACTGTCAGACTTCAGTCACTTGAAAAGGGAAACTCTAAAAAGATCTACCTAGCTGCAAATTTTTATGTGCTTTCTTGGGCGGTTTGTAAACTTAAGGTGAGTACACACGGGTGCAATTTCATGTAAAATCGCTGGGAATATGGTCGCTGAGCGACCATATTGCCAGTGATTTGGAGCGCTGAGCGACCATATTGCCAGCTGCGCGCTCCCGTGTGCACTGCCTAATGGTCGCTGGTCCCAGGAGCATGCTCCTGCGACCAGCGGCTTTCCCCGGCGATCGCCGTGCCGGGAGGTCAGCGCCGGGGAGATCAGCGTTGATCTCCCCAGCCCCGTGCCGCTGCTCCCTCCCTCCTCCCATCAAAGTGACAGCAGCAGCGTCTGCTGCTGCTGCGCTCCCCCTCCGCCCCATAGCAGTGTCTCCTTTTCATCGCTGATATAAAGGAGACACTGAGCAATATAATTGCTGGGGATATATTGCTAGCAATATATCCCCAGCAATCATATTACCCCGTGTGTACACAGCATAAGCTATTCACTAAACGCCAAACTGCACATCAAATCACATAAATCAAAATACTGTATTAAGCAGTGGTTAGCAAAAAAAAAAATGGTTCTGGCAGCCGTAGTAGCTGATAGTAGGAGCAAGTTGAGGTATCTTGTCTATTAGTAAAGTCAAAAAATAAAAATGAATGCTAAACCCTACCCTAAATGTACCCTAAAAGCCCAGCCTTATTGGTGTTGCAGTCATCCATATCAGTGTCACCAAATACTTTTAACCAAATTAACTGTTGATTTTTCTCCACGAACAGCTCAGAAATTTTAATTGTAATAATATATTTCAATACTTCATTTAAAAACAATAACCATCGATAGCTATTGTAACTCCTCCCTCACTTGTTAAGAATCCTCCCAGTGCGATTTCCCTCCTACACCCCGATCGGTATATACAGCCCCATCACCACCACATGGAGAGTGCAGTGGAGCGTGTGTCAGGGGGGAATGATTTCAGTTGCCCTTGCTGCAGCTGATTGCTGATCAGCCAAATTGTGCTGAAGAGAAACGAATTTCCCAGGCCCGCACAATAATCCCTGACACACAGGCTCCAGAATGTGCTCCTGATGCTGTTGAGTTACTGCACTGCATTCAGGGGGCCAAGTGAGATCTTTTCTGCATTTGTACATAATATATTTTCTAATGTACAAGACATGGGGGCAGTGGCGTAGTGCGACCTGGCCAGCTAACATACTCCTGAATCTGGTCACATCACATGGGACTATGGGGGTTATTCTAGTTCACTCCTGGCAAATTCCTTCTTAGATGGACAAAACCATGTGCACTGCAGGTGGGACAGATATAAAATGTGCAGAGAGAATTAGATTTTGGTGAGTTATTTTGTTTCTGTGCAGGGAAAATACTGACTGCTTTATTTTTACACTGCAGTATAGATCTCTCATTGAAGTAAAACCCCACCCAACTCTAATTCTCTCTGCACAAGTAACATCTACCCCCACCTGCAGTGCACATGGTTGTGTCCATCTAAGAAGGAATTTTGCCAGAGGAGTGAACCAGAATAACCCCCATTGGGCCTTATTCTGGTTGGAGCGGCCGGGCCGTACGCGTACGTCCCGGGGTTTTTCACGATCTGCGCATGTGCAAATACGCTAATGCGCCGGCGCGAGCACTCCACAACGCTTACGGCCGGTGTCTCAACGTGCGAAAAAACCTGTACGCGAGCGTACGGGTAATGGGGCGGCATAGGGGCGTGTTGATGGGAGCGGCCGAAATAATGAGGGAAAATGGGCGTAAATATGGGCGTACACGGGGGTGTGCACCAGAAATGAGCGGTGCTACTACCGCACGATCGACTAAGGCACCGTTCATTTCGGACACCAAACAGGCGGCCGCCAACCGCCAGCTAAAACCACCCCTACAGATACCGCTTGCCAGCGTGCGCCTGAGTTGGCTAATTAACGCTGATTAGTACTCAAACACATACACCTGAATGTAATAAGCAATGCTGCAGTCTATTAACTCCAAACCATGATTTCACTGCCTGCAAGCCACACATGCAGCACGCAAACACATTGGAAGCTTATGTTTCTATACTTCTCTACATTTAAAGGTTTGTTTAATTTAAGGTAAGAATCTTTTTATACACTAAGGTAGGTATTTGATAAACAGACACATTCACTACCTGCTTTCATAGACTTTACGCAGTAGCACACTCAATCTACACAAGTCGACATGTGTCAACGTGTTCACTCTAATACTAACATAGGTTTTGTATTTAGGATACAAGAACATAAACCACATCTAACACCTACAAAGGATGTTTCTGCAATGTTTGAAGCCCATGACCACTATTTTCCACACAATCTTTGTATAGTACCCAAAATTATGACCTGTACCACTATCTCATCTGCTATGATTTGGATTTCACTACACTCTGGATGTAAGATGCCACCAATCACATTATTGCACTCTCATCTCTCTAACAAAGGATTCCTACATCTGCTTATGACACTGTCAAATCATATATATTTTAAAAGTTATGCATGTTTGTTCACAAGCTAATTTATCATGTTTGGCCCATTCACACATCTTTTTTTAGGGAAGACACATATGCATTCCTACACAAATGTACCTTTTCACCCTTGTTTCTCTGCCTCACCCACTCCATGAGGAAAGCATTGTTCTGGACCTGCTTTTACCTACTACTGTAGGAGCTACCTCACCTGCACACAAACAGCTTTCTCACCTATTAAGTTGCTCTGCACATGTGCTGACACAAACTAATTAGCAGGGAAAAGTTGGATAGGAACATGGGAATGGCCATGGAGAGGGTTACACATGGGAAACTTCCACCACACTTCCACAAATGTTCAAAAATACCCTGGTCAGTAAGTACACATAAATCTAGTATTTGTTTCACACAAGAAATTACACATACCACAATTTTGTTTTAATTTGTAAAATAAATTTATTTGCTGTTCAGCATCACAGCTTGACACTTTAATGTGACAAATCAAATAAACAAATAAAATAGACACACAAATAATAAAACAGCCAGAACAAGAGGTTGCATATCTCCAAACATGTGTTACCCTGCAAATGCAATGGTGAAAGAAATGGGGACACCAGAATACGTACTGCAACAACCAGGGTGAATACTAAGCAAGATACACACCACCAAAAAAAAATATCCTGCATTTGTAGAGGTCAAAATACAAACTTTCATGCCCATGGCACGCAAATGGATCGATGGGCAACTCAGGAAGCGGATGTCCAGTGCAATTTAAACCTTTGGCCTCCAATCACAGAGGAAGTGAACCAGGTCTCATTTGGGCCCTTTTTTGCCCCTTTTAGATGGGGCCTTGGGGACAGGGGCCTTTGGCTCAGCTGGCTTTCGGCGTCTTCCCCTAGTCGACACAGGAGGGTCAGCCGAGGTGGAAGGTTGGGGAGCAGCTTGGGGTGGGGCAGCAGATGGGGGATTGTCCCTTAGGGACCTGGCGGTGGACAGCTGCTCCGCAATAAGTTCATTCTGGCGGCTGAGGTGTTGGGCAATGCTTAGCATGCCAGCCGCCAGAGTGTCATTAATGCGGTTCAACGCATCAACCTGCAGCTGGTTTGTGGCCTTCCACTCCGCCAGAAAATCCCCCACCTGCTGCTGACGGATCGCAGCATCCACCCCTTGCTGCTCGATCCTGTCCAGCGTCACCAACAGGCTCTCACTCCATGTCTCCTGTGGCTGGGGCTGGGGGCGACGTCTTGGTGGAGGCTGGACCACCTGCTCCACCTGTGGCTCTGCAGAGGAAGATGCTGCCGGTACATCCTGACTTTCTGCTTCTGCTAGGATAAGAATTGAAAACAATGTCACCATCACATACGCAAGAAAAAATATCTTTCTAAATACAATGCATTACTGTGACTTACCATCAAAAGCAGCAGCAAAGACCTCCGCCGGGAGCTCACTGTCCATATTGGAGATCCCCCTGATCTCCCCCACATCGATGACATCACAGGAGTCCAGCTCCAGGGGGGTAAACTCCAAATGGTCAGGCATAGGACCGCTCCCGGTGGACATGCTGTGGTTGTACCGGTCAGTCATCTTCCTCTTCAGGGCACTTTTGAAGTCAGTCCACCTACAAGTTTAAAAATACAAATATCACCATGAGATATGTGCACCACTGTGCTACGTGTAGGGTTACCACCTAGTCCCTTTAATTCCGGACACATGTTACTTACACAGGTTCTGTGGCAGTTTAAAATTAGGTGAAGTGGAGTCTTGAAGTCAGCCAGCCACAGAACCTGTGTAATTAATATGTGTCCGGAATTAAAGGGACTAGGTGGTACCCCTAGCTACGTGACATTTCCTAGTGTGGGTGATCTTATGTTTTTTTGCCATGTGTGGCCAAATAATTCTTTGATGGACAAAACCATGTGCACTGCAGGTGAGGCAGGTGTAAAACCCCACCCAAATCTGATTATCTCTGCACAAGTAACACCTGCCTCACCTGCAGTGCACATGGTTTTGTCCATCTAAGAAATATTTGGCCAGAAAGAGTGAACTAGAATAAGGGCCTCAGTTCCTGCTGGAGACTGCTGAAAAATTGCCCTGACAAACACACTAACCTTTTCTTCACCGCGTCCCAAGTTCTGACCACTGGTGACACCTGGTTCACTTCCTCTGTGATCTTGTCCCAAAGGTTTCTCCTTGCACTGGCACCCGGCTTCCTGGTTGCCAATTCAATCCATTCGCGTGCCCTGGGCACGAGAATTCGCATTTCGGCCTCTACAAATGCAGGATTTCTCCTTCTGGTGGTGGTATCCTGCTCAGTCATCACCCTAGATGTTGCAGCACATTTTCTGGTGGCCCCAGCTCTCTCACCATGCACCTGCTGGGTCACACCTGTTTGGAGAGATGCAACCTCTTGTTCTGGCTGGTTGCTTGGCCCTTGTGGAGCTGGTGGAGGTTCACCAGGGCCTGTTACTGAGGGGCCCGCTTGATCTTGCAGGCGACTCCTCTCTTGGGCCCTCCTTCTCCGCTCCTCTTCCCTCTTCTGTAATGCTTGAAGCAGGGATTCGGCTTGTGCTCTCTGCAGAGCGTCCACTGCTGCTGAATCGTCAGAGTCAGACATGTTTGCAGCAATTGTGGGCTGCATCTGACTGAATATTTATATGTTAATTTCCCGCCACGAACAAGGGGGCGTATATTTTTCCCCGCAAGGTAGATGCAAATTTACGCCGATATTTCCCGCCGATAATTGCCGCTTAAATTACGCAGGTCTCAATGCACCTGATCAATCACCCGTATATGTATATACACAGGTTGTGGAGCATTGTGGGCGACATCGTGAAATGTGTGCACCTGTCATTCCAATGATGAGTGTTGTCAGCTGGTATCTGTTGGAGTTCGTGTATGCTTTGTGAGTCACATTTCAAAACATCACGTTATAATGCTTTCCTTACATATGTAATGTGTATGAAATTGTCATACAGCAACATGTTGCATTGTGGCCCTTTAGGCAGCGTAGTTATAAGTAGAGGGTTGCGTGTATTATTTTCCGCCTACTGTATATACAGTACTCCTCCCCATGCATATCGGTGTATCGTGCCCCCTTTAAGCAGCGTAGTTATAAGTAGACGGTTGCGTGTATTAATTTCCGCATACTATATATACAGTACTTCTCTTCATGGCAATCGGTGTATTGAGCCCCCTTTAAGCAGCGTAGTTAGGAGTAGACGGTTGCGTGTATTAATTTCCGCATACTATATATACAGTACTTCTCTTCATGGCAATCGGTGTATTGAGCCCCCTTTAAGCAGCGTAGTTAGGAGTAGACGGGGTGCGTGTATTATTTTCCGCACACTGTAAATACAGTACTTCTCTCTTCATTGAATGCATGCTGTTGGTTGTGGTGTGTGTATATCGGAACGGTCCGCGTAAGTTTCTATTCGCATCCAGTTTGTTAATGTAAGAAGGATTAATAAAGTTAATACCAAACAAACAATTTTTTACACCAATCAGCAAGCACCAAAAGTGATATATGTACCTGCAATAAATAACTGCGCCATTGCCACCATGACTTCAACCAGGGCTAGGGCGTTTTCTACCCAGGAGCTATTGGCCTTGGTTGAGGTCATGGACCGCCGCCTGGGGCCCAGGGGCCCTTATGTATCCAATCTGGAAAAGCGGCGGGCATACAATGCTGCCCGCCGGCTAATTTTCGCCAGGACCGGCGTGGATAGGAGCCTGGCTCAACTGGAGCGGCGCTGGTCGGACCTGCGCCGGCGGCAGCCAGTGTTGCTCAGCCGCCATATTGCCCGATGTAAGTTTTTATTTACTAGTATGCCTGCGTTATTTTGCAAATGTTTTCTGTACTTTTTATAAATGTGTCCCTGAGTATGTGGGTGTATATGGGGGTGTATATGGGTGTATAGGGGGTGTATATGGGTGTATATGGGGGTGTATATGGGTGTATATGGGGGTGTATAGGGGGTGTATAGGGGGTGTATATGGGTGTATATGGGGGTGTATAGGGGTGTATAGGGGGTGTATATGGGGGTGTATATGGGGGTGTATATGGGTGTATATGGGGGTGTATATGGGTGTATAGGGGGTGTATATGGGTGTATATGGGGGTGTATATGGGTGTATATGGGGGTGTATATGGGTGTATAGGGGGTGTATATGGGTGTATATGGGGGTGTATATGGTGTATATGGGGGTGTATATGGGTGTATAGGGGGTGTATATGGGTGTATAGGGGGTGTATATGGGTGTATAGGGGGTGTATATGGGGGTGTATAGGGGGGGGTTTAAGTAGTTGATCAGTTTTTGGGTGTAGGATATCAAATAGTTTGCATGATAAATGTCTGAAATTTCACAGCAATGATAATTTTGAAGGTTATGAGCATGACTAATGTGAATTTTTCTTTCCCCCTTTTTTATGAAACCCAATCTTCGATTTCTATGCCATCAACATGAACATTTCAGCACGGGCAAGGGCACGCATTGAAGCCCGGGAGCAGGCAGCCCGGGACCAGGCAGCCGAGGAGGAGGAGGAAGAGGAGGAGGAAGAAGAGGAAGAGGAGGAGGAGGAAGAGGAGGAGGAGGAGGAGGAGAAGAAAGAGGAGGAGGAAGAGGAGGAGGAGGAAGAGGAGGAGAAGGAAGAAGAGGAGGAGGAAGAAGAGGAGGAGGAAGAAGAGGAGACCCAGGGTGCAGTTTTCACCCACACAATTTCCCCATCCCCCACCCCCTCCACAACCCCCACCCCCTCCACAACCCCCACCCCCCCCCCTCCCCACCCCATTTCCAACCCCCCTACACCTCTCCACCACCCACCCCCAAACCTCTCCACTCCCCAGTAACACCCAGTACCTCGGTCCAAACACCAGGACCATCCTCCTTGCTCCTGCCTTCCCCAACCACTCCACAGCCAACCAGCGGCGCCCAGGATGGCTCAAGTAGCCGTAAGTAAATAATGTGTCTAATGTTGACCTACACATTTCTACACATAAACAATCACAACAACCACATATGTGTATCCAACATCAACATTAGTTGCAACATATCACTGCAGGGCGACCATGAGGTGTGTCCTGTCCTTCTCCAGGAACAAGGGTCCCCTTGGTGGTTTTTTTGAGTGTGGCCATGCCTCACCCCTTGAATAATTGACATAACAGTACATCCAATGAGATATCCGACATTAGTGGTGTGGTAGTTATGTGGCTCCAGGTGTTGGGTAACTCCAGTTCCCAGCATGATGTGCAACACAGGGCCAGATTATAATGGAGGCGCAAGGGGTCAGTGCCCCTGGGACCCCCTCTAGCTAGGGGCCCCCTGTGGTTGTCATTTTTTTTTTTAAAAAGACAATGTTTAAGTTAGTTTTTTTTTTTAGCTAAATGTTTTGTGCATGGGTGGGGTAGTGCTGCAGCTTCACCTATCTGCCAATGTGACAATGATTTATGGTGCTGAGCATCGGGAGGCAAGGCACACTGATTGCACAAGTGTGCAGTGCATTTCTGGGAGTTGACTAAGTCCCATGACACTTTGCACCAGAGGACAGAGGCTGAGAAGTTTGTGCTGAGCTCTGATTGGTGGAGCTCATTACATACTTCTCAGGTCCATGGAGAACAGCAGCAGCAGCTTAGTCATAGGAGGGTTTTTAATCAGAGGCAGCACTAGGACTGTGAGGTCTCCTCCAGAGTAAGGGGCAGAGGGACAAACACAGGCTTTTCATGTGGTGTGTGTATATATATATATATGGTGTCTATTATTATTCCGAGTGCCGCCAACCCCCTGTCTATATATATATATATATATATATATATATATATATATATATCCCCTGCAGGTAACCATTGACCAAGTTTATTCTGCCTTTACTCTATGTTTTGACAGTATAATATTCGCCCATGCAGTGTGCGGCCAGTAATGACAAGTGCAAGGGGGCCCCCCGCTCTAAAGTACCCCGGGCCCCCCAAAGGCTTAATCTGCCACTGGTGCAACTTAAATGTAGAGATTGTTTTGGTAATAGTGTGTGAGGCCATGCGGATGCATGCTTTACAAACATAGCTGTAGGCCTATAATTTGTACAGCAATGTCCTAAATTTAAAATAGTAAGGAGTGCTTAAGCCACAACAATGTCATAACCCTTAAATAGCACAGGCTAATTGTGAGGTTAGAGGACAGTCCCCCAAAAACAAAGTACCAATTGGGATACAGCATACATTCATTGATGAAGGAGTAATTGAATTAATGTTATTTACTATGTACAGTATGTGCGTGTTAACATATTATTTTGTAGTACTGTGTTTACAGCAGACCCATCTTCAATGTAGTTTCTAAATGTATGTGGCCTTCACACATAACTCTGAACTTTTTATTATGTACAAATACAACAAACATTTGTGTATGTTATATATTATTTTTTTTTTTTTATCCCTTCACTACAGACACTGAACAGCACCAGGAGGAGGTCGCAAGAATCATGAGGGAAATGTTCCTGACCCTCCTCTATTTATTTATTCTTTTTGGCCAACTGGAGGCCCTCATTTAATTTATTTTTATCCCCCCCCCCTTATTATGTTTGTTACAAATAAAAGTTTCGATTCTGTTATAAATTGCCTGTGTTTTTACTAATAAATATGTTAGAGGGCTTGTAAGGGTAGGTACATACAGATGTGTACTGTACGTTATACTTGTAATTTGAGGTGAGGGGTAATGATTGATGTGTGAATGTGTGTGCTTTTGAGTAAAATAACACATAGTGAAAATGCATGAATGTTTAATGTTGTTCGATTAAAACATCACACATAACATCAGGGTAGGTATACATGTTACACATTTTGGACAAAGTAATTACGTACATAATTTAGTACATATACAGAAACACCAACATAACTTGATTTAAAAGTAACAGCAATATGGGGACACATAGATAGTGATTAAAATGCCACATTAGAACATAACAAATATACATGTAATGTGGTTTAAAATGTAGTTTTATTAGGTCTTTATTAAGGTAGACAATTGAGTTAATAGAAAACAATAATTGAATAACAAATAGATTAATTAATCAATTGTCAGATTAGTAGTTGAGAGGCAAGATTTGCAGGTCCATATATGTGAAGGGTATGCCAGCGTGCACGGACGTACGCTCACTCTCACGAGCGGTGACATAAGCTGAGTTTTCCATTGAAAACAATAGGGACCCGTCCGTGCAAACTGGCGTACGCTCAGATCGCCGCAAGAAGGCGGTGGGGAGACGGAGGAAAGACGGCCGTAGACGGCGCCGTACGCTCAGTTGTACGCCTGTTGTCGGAGTGCAAGGGCTGGCCCGTCCGCGTACGTTGCCGTACGCTCATTTGTACACCACTCCCCTTCTACGGTATTTCTGCCCGTACGCAAGCGGCTGATTTGTGGGTGGACTTAACCCTAACGGCCGCGTACGGCTAGCGTGCGGTAATTGTGAACGTACGCACGTTTGGCCGCTCCGATCAGAATAACCTCCTATGTGAGGCATATAAAGAAATTGCTTTAAAATAAAAAAGAAAAGAAATCACATATGCATCCCTTAAATCTTGGACGGGATGTAATGGAGTGGCAATCATTTATAAGGCATGGTTTTCCCTTGGAAATGACAGCCCCTTTTAAAAAAGGGCTTTATCCAGCACGGCCGACGGACTCACAATCCATTACATTCCGTCTCTGATTTTTCAATGAGTGTGGTTTATATGGCTGGTACTTCCCCATGTGTAGGAGTGGAATCCCTCATAAAAGAGAAACAATAAAACATGGAAGAACCACCACCTTCTCTCAAATATAGTACAGTGGTTGGCACTCAAAGATATTGCACTTACAATAATATAGCTAGTAGAGCTTTGTTATGGTTCCTTTGCTTTCCATGCATGCCAAAATCATTAGGACCATTTTCTTATGTGATTCTTAAAACAGTGTTTGGCCAAAATGTTACATTGAAAGCGGTCTAAAGATGATACAGATTTTTCACTCATTTTTATTTTTTATTGAGCAAATTTAAATTATTATTGGGGAATGGTCAGGTAGGAGATGAAGCAGGCAAATACAGTGTCAGAGGCCACAAGGTCTGAAAGGTGCTCAGCATTATAGAGTATTTTACAATGTGAAAGGCTGCAGAGAGGTCCAGGAAGCTGAGGAGAAAGAAGTGGCCCCTGGATTTGGCCAAGATAACTTCATTGGTGACTTTGAGTTTGCTCTGAAAGTTGTCATGGTATGAATGCCAGCATGGCATAATGGGGTTAGGCTGCAATTAGGGTTAAAGTAAAGCTTAGGTTGGGAATACTTAATTCAGCAATGGAAAACCACAAGGTGGAAATGCCAACTATCATCATTAACAATGGCATATTTACCTCCCTTCCATGTCAACATTCTCAATATTGACAATATGGTGGCAACATTCTGAATGCAGAGATTCTCGACATCAACATATTGTGAAAGACCTAACTTTAGACTTCCTCTTTTTATTATCTACAGTAAATATTCCAAAACCTATATGCAGAATTTTAAAAAGGCAGGTAAGAAGCCAAATACCATCTTTAAAATGTGAAATAGGAGAGAAATAGAGATGTCAACACCAGGGCTGTAACTAGGTATGGGTGAGCAGTATGCCGCACCGAGGGCAGAGGCTCCATGGGCACATCGTCATCTGCCCCAATGCTTGCTTTATGACTGTGGAAGGCATGGAATGTCACTGTTCAAGCCAGTAGTGTGGCAGTAGTGCCCACCGAAGTGAGCCAGACTTCGTGACCGATGTTACTTTTGGTTGCTGGTTACCCTGTCCCTGTGTGACATCACATGCAAAGGGGGCAGAGCCAGCACAGGGTGTCGTGAGCGCTAGTTACAGGGCTGGTCAACACATAGAATATTGAGGGGGGAGAGCAAAACAGAAGTGAAAAGAGTGAAAAGGGAAGATAGAGAAAATAGCAAAGACTGGAATGACAATACATTTTATGTGGAAGAAACAGTGATGAGGAGCTTTGAACAGAAAGAAAAAACTCAGTTATAGAGCACCCTAATGTTTCCAGTTTATGTTGAAATATATTATGTTTACTGTCTTAATGTACTTCTCTTGCTAAATATACATATTTGGTAAAAACATGCAGGACACTCCACTTGTAGAAAGTGTTTCTTAGGCTTTCTTAGTTGCCTATCACCCCCCCCCCCCCCCCCCCCCCGGGTGCTGTCCACAGTCTTCAGCAGTGTACCCGTGGGTTAAAGGTTAAAGTGAGGGGGAACGGGGGTGGAACTAAGTTCCATCACCTCTAATGGAGAAGTGGAACATTTTAACCTCCACATTGGCCCTGCACAGTAATTCTCACAGAAAAGCATTCTAGTTTGCAGGGGGATGGCAAAAACCCTACCACTGGCCCTGTCTCTGCCTATTGGGGATAGGGGGGGGGGTTAAATAGGAGGCATAGAGAAATTAGTTCCCCACCTCTGCATGACCACTTTAAGCCCTGAGTGTATCTAGTCCAAAACACTCTCTGGTATTTACAATATTGTATTCTGCTTCCCCATCTTTGCATTCACAGTGAAGCCGCAGATCTTGTTGTATTCATGGTGCACTTGCTCCTGTTACTTGAAGAGGATGATTTGCTTCATATACAAATTTGGTCACATTACACTTTTAATTGCGCTCTCTCTGCATATGTATCAAAATATTTTTTTTTTGTTCTCGGGAGGCTTGTCACCTAGCAACAGCAAGAAGGTAGAGGCTGTAAGTCTCCTAATGATACACTGCCAGCAGGAAAAGCAAAACTTGTGAATCGTTTCCCTAAATGACCAAACAGCAAAGCTGTGCATGTGCATGCTCAAGCTCAGCTGCTTTGCTGAGCAGATATCTCTTCAGCGCATTGAGATGGAGGACACTGTGTCAACTGTTGTGAGTGTCTCACTGTGTCTTTTCCTGTTAAATTGATAATATATATTAAAATTCCAGCAAATTAATTGCAGTGTTTCCTTGTGCCCTGTAATTGAGTTCCCCTAGGACCAGATGCACCAAACCCAACTAAAGTGAAGAGTGATAAACAACAAGCCAATCCTCTCCGCCCATTTTGAAATCCAGCCGGTAACACGGAAGTTTGGAGCTGATTGGCTGTTTCCGTATTACTCCCCACTTTATCTCTTTTTGAAGCTTGGTGCATCTGGCCTGATGTGTAGCATTTTTGTGTGTTTGCATGTCATATTGGAGGTTAAGCCCACACTCAGACTTCTGCTGGGCATCTTCCAGCCCCTCCGTGCGGTAAATGTATGCTAAGCAGCAATGACAGTGTCCTCCCAACCTTCCCTACCCATGAGACACTGCAGTCCATGGTGGGACAGAGGGACAGTGTCCAAAAAGTGGGGAAAAAATTGAGATAGTAGGGAAGTAGGTTAAATTTATAAGGAAAAAATGTGTATGGCATAAAAACAGATTATTACCTCAGATTAGGAGACAGAACATGATTTAGATTACTTTGTTGCAGTGTTTTAGGCAGGGAGATCAAGTCACGGGATTACTTCTGGTGAAAATAAATCCAAAAGTACTCTACTGCACTGATGATACAGGAGCAGAAGTATTAATGGGCCCTACACACATGCCGATGTGTGCAGGGCTACCTAGCTATGCTAGGTCGGGCTGTGCTGCGCCGCTATCGCATAGCACACAGAGCTGACAGCCCACACACAGAGCGAGCTGTCAGCTCTGTGTGCTAAGCGAGCAGACAGCGCCAGTGTTCTCCGGTGGGAGAACACTGCCGATGCCAAGATTGATGGACACTGTCCATCAATCTCGGCCAGCGATAAAGACGTGCGGGGACGCGCACGGCTGCCGATACAGCCCCCACACATACACCGATGTGAGGGCATTTGCTAAGCGACTTTGCCAAACTAAGCAAAATCGCTTAGAAAATGCCTTAATATCGGCATGTGTGTAGGCTGTATAAGGCTGGTGAAGAGATAAAGTGGAAGGTGATAACGCACCAGCCAATCAACCCCTAACTGTCATTTTTCAAACATAGCAGATTGGCTGGTGCCTTATCACCTTCTACTTCATATCCCCTTTATTTCTTCACCAGGCTTAATATATCTGCCCCAGTGGCCCCATAGTGATAAGAGTTAACTGACAGCTGTAATATGGCCTGCTGCTTTTTGATGAGCAAATAAATAGAAATGTGACGGAACATATTGTAGAGTCAAAACCTTTGCTTATATTTAGTGTTATATAATATCTTTCACTCTGTGTGGCCGATTCAGTTGTGCCGCCCATCCCCTGCTGGTGCCCAAAGCACAAATACACTATAAGCCCCAGTGTCCCACTAAATATATAAAAATACAACAATTGCATACATGTGTATAATAGAAATGCAGTTTTAATACTTATGATTTATGTCCAACCATGTGGCCAGCTGGTGCCTGGTGATCAACATGCTGCCATATTGATGGGCCTATTTTTAAGTAGATGCCTGGAGCTGTAGCTCCATCTACCTCATTGGTAATCTGAGTCTGCATGTGCATACTTATAAATTGCTATTAAAATCAATTTATTTGATCATTTTGGATCTGAATTGATACAGATCTAGCTAACGATTTAGTTGTATTACTTTCCTAATTTGGTTAATGGATATCTTTAAGTTGATTATATATCACTCTACATCACTTAACTGATCACAGGTATGTGATGATGTTTGAACTCTAACATCAGGAATATCAATTGGATATGTCATTGTATTTAATCAAACTTCTAATTACTAAATATTTCTTATTTATTTAATGCAGACATACTGCATTACCTTGAAGCACAAGCAGGTACAGACCCTTTTTCTAAACACTAATGCAGATAATATAGAATTGATTTATACTTTTTTGGCATGGATACACTGTGGTATAAAGGCAGTTTGCCAGAGGTAAATCCTCACCAAAGGACAATGGGCCTTATTCTAGTTCACTCTTTCTGCCAAAATCCTTCTTAGATGGACAAAACCATGTGCACTGCAGGGGGGGGGGGGGGGGCGCAGATGTAAAATGTGCAGAGAGAATTAGATTTGGGTGAGTTATTTTGTTTCTGTGCAGGGTAAAGACTGGCTGCTTTATTTTTACACTGCAATATAGAGCTTACTTTGAAGTAAAACCCCACCCAAATCTAATTCTCTCTGCACATGTTACATCTGCCCAACCTGCAGTGCACTTGGTTTTGTCCATCTAAGAAGGATTTTGTCAGAAAGAGTGAACAAGAATATACACCAATAATCCTTATTTGTTGAAATGCCGCTACAATTTTGAGGCCAAAGTAAAAGTTAAGTTTCACTCCTTATATTCTAACATGAGAGTGTCCTACAAAGGAGTATTATGTCTCTTTTCTTTATGTATTCTATAATCAGACACTGACAAATAATTTTATACCCATTTGGGATATAAAACTATAGCCTTTGTGTCTTCTGCATATTTATTATGTCTTAGATCCAGAGTCGCATACTCTTTTCTGTCAAAAATGTAATTGAAGTAGAGCAAGATATCACTGGACATGAATTATAATAAACTCCACACAGACATAGGCATTCATCCACACTCACACCACTTATCTAAGAAATAAAGACGCGTACAACTGAATGGGCTTAAAGGGGACGGCTTATTTATTTTGAGCAGGGGCGGCCTATTTGAATCTAACTCAAATTTATGTCCCTGCTCTAACTAAGGTGGCGGGCAAAGAACGGCATGCAAAATAAATAACATTGCTGGAAAATAACAAAGTAATAAAAATAACAAACTCCGGATCTAAGGGCCACCTGCCCTTAATTGCCAAGGACCGGCCACCTGCCAGCGTCCAAGACAACGGCTCAATTATGAAGCGGACTTTTCAAAAGGGGCCAATTGCCCTTAAGGTCAGGGGGTTGACCTTCTGCTTCTGCCCCTGACCTCGCAAATATCAGTAAGGCAGAGCTCACCACTCTGCCCGAGTCATCAAAAAATTGGGCCATCTGCCCTAAACTACAAATGTCCGCAAGAATTTACGCTATCCGAAGTAGATGATCGTTAAGGTCCAGATGCGGGCCCACCTGGATCGGTGATGCCCACATCTCGACATCAACCACCAGCTAAGTGTAAATACAGCTCTAATTTAACTACCGTTCTTTCCGCCAAGACAAAATAAGCCGACAACAACTAAACGAATAAGTGCAAACGACTTCTCAAAAACTAATTCTAACTAATAATTGGGGCGGGCGGGAGGGCAACGTTCCCTGAAGCAAGAGGCAGAATCTTCTGGAAGCAAGAACATCACCCCATCAATCTCCACCTCTGACCTCAACCAGCCTATCCTGAACCGTCATTCAAATCAGCCAACCCGTCAATCAAGATAAGCCGAACCCCCGGGCCCAGATCAAGTGTGTGAGCTAAGGATTCCTGCCAATAGCCAGGTGAGTTTATGCTGTTTTCAGCCAGACAAGCTGGCTTCTACAGTCTTAAACTCCACACAGACATAGGCATTCATCCACACTCACACCACTTATCTAAGAAATAAAGACGCGTACAACTGAATGGGCTTAAAGGGGACGGCTTATTTATTTTGAGCAGGGGCGGCCTATTTGAATCTAACTCAAATTTATGTCCCTGCTCTAACTAAGGTGGCGGGCAAAGAACGGCATGCAAAATAAATAACATTGCTGGAAAATAACAAAGTAATAAAAATAACAAACTCCGGATCTAAGGGCCACCTGCCCTTAATTGCCAAGGACCGGCCACCTGCCAGCGTCCAAGACAACGGCTCAATTATGAAGCGGACTTTTCAAAAGGGGCCAATTGCCCTTAAGGTCAGGGGGTTGACCTTCTGCTTCTGCCCCTGACCTCGCAAATATCAGTAAGGCAGAGCTCACCACTCTGCCCGAGTCATCAAAAAATTGGGCCATCTGCCCTAAACTACAAATGTCCGCAAGAATTTACGCTATCCGAAGTAGATGATCGTTAAGGTCCAGATGCGGGCCCACCTGGATCGGTGATGCCCACATCTCGACATCAACCACCAGCTAAGTGTAAATACAGCTCTAATTTAACTACCGTTCTTTCCGCCATATCAGTTCAACTTGAACTGACCCGCCACCAACCTAATTACAAATACTCCCTCAACTAAACCTCTAAACTTCTCAATGCGTCTATTAGATTCTGAAAAAACAAATCCATCCCGACTAAAGAGAGATGCACCCCATCCGGCCTGTACAGGGTCTCGTTTCTAAGGAATATGGCCTCGTGCCTGACGACCACTCCGCCCTCCGTTACTATAGCCCTGCCGACTACGGAATTGATCCGCCTACGTACCAAATCGATGGCACCCGGATTGAGTGCATCTCTCCAAACCCTCCTAGGTATAATCTCTGACCAGAAGAAACGGCAAACTCTCCATTCTCTAATCAGGTCCAGCAATAAATTCCTAATCTCAAATCGAATATTGAGACCGGAATTATCCGTGAGGTCGTTGCCCCCCAAGTGGATGATGACAAAAAGTGGGTGACCAAACGCCCTAACTGACTCATCCAAGAGACCCCTCAACGCGGACCACCTCATACCTCTACGCCCCAGCCAACGGATAAATCGCGTCTCAGGGAAACGTTCCGTATCCGTGGTTACCTGGGACAAGGACAATCAATAAATAAATGAATGCCCTACCATCCAAATCATATTGGTGTCCAAGCGTTGACCTGTCAGTTGAAATAATATATACTGTTGGAAAATTTGAAATAAATGCAAACATTTGGCAAAATTTTAAAGGGGGGGGCCCGGGAGATTCCCTTAAAGGTGATTTTGGAGTTCTTTATTAAATTGTTGATAACTAATCGGACTGTGATTTGGGTGATCTATTTAAGACTAATTGATTATTTGACCCACTTGTATTATGTATAATCCCTACCTGTTGTTTCTTATTCTATGTTGGGGGGGTGGGGGGGGAGAGGGTCACCCGATTTGACTTGAGGCAAAAAACACAAATCTTCCACCAGTTGGCTAGAGCCTAATTTAAGACTGGTGATAACACAAAAAATTCCTCAAGGCCCCTCAAACACTAAAGCGTGTTTGGGCGAGCGGCTACTCCTCAAATGGGCTCACTGGACTATGTCGGCCTGATGTATCGCTTAAATGCACCAGACCGCCATCTTCCGAGTGCTCGTATGTCGACCTGAGACCAACCCGCCGAAGCGGCGCCGATACGGAAAGAGTGTGTCTCAAAGTCAGCTGGAGAAAGACCCTGATGCAATATACAGCGCCCGAAAACCGACCTAAACTGGAAGTTAGTAAGAGGGGACCCGTCAATGTGCATCAGCCAGGCCCCGGACAATTGGGGCCGCAACTCCACGTAAGCCAGAGCCGCCGCCACCGGACAGATCCGGCGGTCGCCACTCCGACCCAAATGGGCCCACTGCCCCCTGCCCGCTACATCGGTCTTTGAGCGCTGTATCCTGCACCATAAACCGTCGTGTGCACGTCGACATGGCCGAACAGCATAGGCGAGGGAGATGCCCTGGTTGCGGACACCAGTTCGCCTACTCTGAACGCCCCATGGAAAGCCATGGCAAAGGCCAGCCTGAAAAGCCGAACCTCGTAACCGTTTGAGCAAATTACCCTTAGGGACTTCGAGATTCGACGCAACAGGCCGGCATCAATGGGCCGTCGCCTGTCGGGCAAAACCGGCCTGGCTCTGGCCCAACCCTTTAGCATCCTGGAAAGTAAGAAGGACTTGGTGATGTCTCTCTTCCCACCAAGACGCAAAAAGAATGATATACCTGCCAGAGAGCGTCCAACAAAACTTCTGGACTTACCCTCCGTGTACAGGTTCCATACATAGGCATTAATAAGACGCTTAGAGCTCTTACCTGTGCCCCCTTGTTCAAGCATGAACTCGCTCCAGCGCTCCCATGAAGCCAGATAAGCTCTAATGTAGCTGGCGCTAACGACCGCAGGGCCAGCTCCTCTACCCCTCCAGAGGCACCTGCCATAAAAAAGATGGACATTGTTCCCCATACTTCTGGGCTAAAGGCACAAGTTGCCTGAATCTTACCCATTCGAAACGGGACAATGCATCCGCTACTTCATTAAGTAAGCCTGGGACGTGCTTGGCTCGCAACGTAATGTTGTTCGGCAAGCACATCATCACTATCCGTGCCAAAATACGTAAAACTGGGAGAGAGGTTGACCTTAGTTGTGTAATGGATTGGACCACCCCTAGGTTATCAGACCAAAAGACAACCTCTCTGTTTCCCAATTCTGCGCCCCAGAGCTCTAAGGCGACCATTATTGGAAATATTTCCAATAATAGCATATTCTTGGTCATGCCGTCTCGTGCCCAAAATTCGGGCCAGGCCTCTGCGCATCAACGTCCCGCATAAAATGCGCCGAATCCGGAAGATCCTGCAGCATCTGTATATAATTCCAACTCCCCATCTGCAACGGCTGGAGCTTGCCATATGCATATGCCGTTGAAATTATCCAGAAACATTTCACACACTTTCATATCCCTCTTCATTTCGGAAGATAGACGTAGAAAATGGTGGGGTTTGCGAATCCCGGCGGTCGCTCGCTGAAGTTTTCTCAAAATATTTTGCCCATGGGTATAACTCTACATGCGAAATTAAACAAGCCCAATAAAGATTGGGCCTGTCTAAGTGTTAACTTAGCAGCTGCGATGGCATAACGTATTTCGTCATGTAACCGGCGTACTTTATCTAGAAGGAGTTTACACAGACCTAGTTCGGAATCAATTTCAATTCCGAGGTACGCCAAATCAGTAGTAGGTCCCTCTGTTTTTTCCCCTGCCACGGGAACCCCGAAATCTCTAAATAAATCAAGCGCTGCTTCTAGTAACCTAAGGCACAGGTCAGAATTTGGAGGACCCACTAAAAGAAAGTCATCCAAATAATGAGTAATGCTGTCAGCTCCCGACACTTCCTGCAGGCACCACTGCAAAATTGTGCTAAAGCGCTCAAAATAAGCACATGAAATGGAGCAACCCATGGGCAAGCATTTATCTATGTAAAAACCCCCATTCAATTTAAATCCCATGTACTGAAATGCGATCTTATGTAAAGGTAATAATCTAAAAGCTGATTCAACATCCAATTTGCACATGAGGGCACCAGGACCAATCTTTCGACTAATGTCTATAGCGTCTGTAGCGGATTGTAAAAATCTCGCTCCTTCTCTATCCGGGTAACGTTCCAGCTATGGAGTCATACTGACCAGTGATATCGGGGTTGGGCCGCGGCTTTGTTTTGCCGTGGACTGACCCCCACCCCCCGCCTCCGGTTTGTAGTTTTGTGCAATCTCTGATTGCATGGGAACCACCGCTCCTGAGACAAAGGTGCCGAAAACTACACCGGTTTCCCAGGTTGCATAGGCCGTTGTTAAATGCAAAGCATTTTCATGGCCAGGCTTACTATTAGTTCCCCTACCGGCGCTATTATGGCTCTATTTCCGTACTGACGGAACCACCCTTTTCCTTCCACAGCTTTGATGGGCGTAGCCGATTCATTAACCTCAACGTATAATTCTAAGTCCTTTTTTACCAAAATCGAAAACTTCCCGCCCGTGCTGCTTCCGCCTAAACTCATCGTAGTTCCGCCGCCAGGGACCCATGTACGAGGTGTTTAGTTTATGAATTAAAAACTGGTATCTCGGCAGGTTCATATATTCATCCGGATGGTTTTCCAGATAACCGGCCGCAAATATGAGCATGCCCTTTACCCATTTATTATATGAACGAAAGGCCTCCTCGTTATAGGCTCCCTTCTTTCTAGCTGCTAGGAGGGCCCGCCTATCCTTGCTTGTTAAAGCAAAGATGTCCACATACCTGCCTTTCTTAATCCTATCCCTAGCCCTTGGGGCACAAACCGCGCTTTACAGCGGTGTTTGCGCATTGCACGGTGTCTGATTCTACCGATACATTTGATGAACCTGAGCTATGGGACCGATAATTCCGACGCCTCTTCTTCTTGCGACGCCGCACACCGCCGTCCGAAGATGAACCACCCTCGGATGACGTTGATGCCAGCGAGGAGTCGGAATTTTGATGTCTGCATCGTCTCTTGCGAGACTTGTCAGACCTCCTATGTTCAGACGCCCCTCGTGAATAGGAGCTCCCCGACCCATCACCAGTCAACACAGTGTCACCCTCATTTGTCCAGTCAGGGTCATTTGTTGACTCACCCGTATCAGATGCCGCTGCTCTTTGTCTTGCTCCTCCATCGCTGCCACAGATTTTTTGACGGCCTTTCCATAACTTCCTGCTCCGATCCCCGACCTGCCAATAGAGGTTCAGTAACAACCCCTATAACAGACGCATTGGCGGGTGATGGCCTCTGAAGCGAGGAAACCCCTTGTTCGCCCCTAGCCGCAGCAATGCTTGTCGCTATGCCTCTGGCTATGATGTCAGACACTGAAGCCACTGTGGCCGTAGGAGCAGCGCTCCCCTGCCCGCCTGGGCCGGCGGTCATCAGAGGAGCCACTGTAGACACCACTTCCGCACAAATTGATGTTAGCGCGGATGCATCTAGCGACACTATATTCCCTGCCGCATTAGTTCCCCTTACCGCATCCGCATAAGTGCGGCCGGGTTGCAACCCAGCCGTTGGCGAAGCCCTGCTGACCTCTGCCGCCCTATCCGCTGCTAACCTTCTACGCTCACGGCGCCTGGCCTTAGCATTACTGCGGTTGTTCCCACTATCTCGGACTGTTAGCAAAGAGCCCGTTTGATCCCTCTTGCTTCCCCTTCTTGCCTGGCTGCTCCGTATCCCACTGACGTACTCCCATCTCGCTGTCCCTATCCGATTCATCCCCCGATTCAAACCCTGAAGATAATGATTCATCCGAATCCTCACTAGAGTCCCGGCACAAACCTATAGCGGCCTCTTCTTCTTCTTTTTTTTTTCTCTTTTATTATTATTTTCTTTTCTTTTTTTTCCTCACTACCCGGCGTCCGCCCGCGCGAACACCGCGGGCGGACGAAGCTGCAGCCCCTCTCGCCACGGCGTCCACCCGTTAGGGAAGCGCGGGCGGGCAACACCAGCACTGTGGGCGCCGTCAACGCACCTCCTTTACTCTGCGCTCTGATGGGGGGATTCGCGGGGGCTACAGTATCCTCAGCCCCCGTTCTGCGAGCTGGTGAAGGGGATAAGCCCCTCTACTCGACGCGGACGGGAGGCCTGTTTCTAGGCCTACCCGAATTAGCCCCAGCGTATCTAGTGGGAGCCCCCACAGATCTTTGGGCCTAGTGAACATATTTTGAATAGGATTAGAATAGGAAAGAAATAGAGGAAAAGATTTTGTAGTGGTGAAGATAATTTAGCAGTGAGATTATAGATAACTGGGGTGAGAGAGAAAAAAGATAGATAGAGAGAGTATAAGAAATGTTATATCTCTAACACAGGCTAATAATTGTTCTGTACTCAACAGTCCAACGTTCCCTGAAGCAAGAGGCAGAATCTTCTGGAAGCAAGAACATCACCCCATCAATCTCCACCTCTGACCTCAACCAGCCTATCCTGAACCGTCATTCAAATCAGCCAACCCGTCAATCAAGATAAGCCGAACCCCCGGGCCCAGATCAAGTGTGTGAGCTAAGGATTCCTGCCAATAGCCAGGTGAGTTTATGCTGTTTTCAGCCAGACAAGCTGGCTTCTACAGTCTTTATGTAATAGTAGTAGAAAGATAGTGAGGGGGGAGAGATAACCATTACGGATAATGTTAGCTCTTGGTGGTTTAGACCATTATTTTTAGGCATATAAAATGAGTTTTCTTTGTACTGATTGTGGTAATAATAACTGTAAATTCACTTATTATTAATAATAATAATAATAATAATAATAATAATAATAATAATAATAATAATAATAGAGTATATTGGATTGTTTTATACCTGTACATTGTTTAATGATTTGCCGTACATTTATCAAGAGAAATGCACATAATTAAAGAAAACAAAAGAGTAAACATCATGAATCTTGTAACCTCATTGTTTTGAGAAGCAGCACTAATATACTACAGTATATAATGTGTCTGTCAGCAGTTCCTTTAATCATGCCTCATTGGAACATGTTTTCTACTCCATTTTCCCAATAACTAAACTTTGATGCATAATGCTATCAATCAGTGCAACGTATAGAGGTCAGTACACTATGTACTGTAAGCAGACAGACCTCTCACTTGTAAGTGCTTTTCTGGCGTATTTTACAGTCAAATTCCCGAGATAACAATTTCAATGTCAGAATAACAAAAGAAGAAAATGGCAAAAGTTCACAGCTTTTAACTTAAAATGAGCACATCTGAACAGTTTACAATATTTTGTAATTATATTCTGGAAAATGTTATTTAGGAGTCCAAGAGTAACACTATTCCTAGCAAGTCCAAGAGTAACACTATTCCTAGCAAGACGCCCGATAAACCGTGGTTAGCTGGCATTGTAGGAATAGGGGTTGACACGTGTAGTCTGTGTTCTTCCCAATTTCTTTACTTATTCTAATAGCCTCACTACCTTCCAATTCTAATGATGTACTGTACACATTAATAAAGGCATAGCATTTCCACTATGCATCCAAAAATAATCCACCCAATGGCCTTTTGTGGCATATCAAAGAGGGGAGTATTTTAAAAATGTGAAAAGCAAATTCTAACTTTTTCTAGTAAATATTAAGGGCCAGATGTATCAAGCTTTAAAAAGTGATAAAGTGGAAAGTGATAAACATCCACCCAATCATCTCCTACCTGTCATTTTTCAGACACAACCCTTGACAGGGCAGTTACGAGCTGATTGGCTGGCTGTTTATCACTCTCCATGTTATCACTTTTCAAGCTTAGTACATCTGGCCCCAAATCATTGTGTTTGATTTTTTTTTTAAACTAAAGTGCAAATTTATAGATGTAGAGATGTTGCCCACCACAAATTAGATGCTACGTATTTATCTTGTACCTTCTAGAATTTGTTTGGTCTCTATGAGCGACTAGCTGTAGCCCCTCCTCTATTAAAAATAGACCCACAGGATCCTCTGAAGTGCAGCCAGTGTTGACAAAAAAATCCTGTCACCACCATCAGCTCACTCATCTCCCAGCTCCCCAATGTAGCATCGCCCATTCACCCATGCCACAAAATGAATGTCTGAAGTCCAAACCACTGCATGGCCAGTCTGAAAACTTGTCCTGAATCTGCTTGAGGCTTTGCCGTCGAACCGTCTGAAGCTCCAACCGCATATCACTCGAAAGTCCATCCCACATCCCTTCCAAAGTTATTTCTTACCATCATTGTCGGATTTCAAGTATAGAATTCAGGACTGCTTCCTCCTCAGGTAAATACTGCCACTACTCTGTCAGTGTCTTTCTACCTGTCACTCACAGACACTACAGGTAATTTCTTCCCTCTGGGACTGACAGATCAGGATGCGATAAACAAAGAGATGGCTTTTTTTTTAGAAAACCACTCTCTGCCTTTTATCCATCCCCATCCATTTCTACGGGCTGCAGCTGATGCAAGCCACAGAAGCTGGGGGCTTATACATGCATAGTCACACCTGCCAGATCCATTGCACAAGTGCCTGGACCCAGGATTGGCTGTCTCCTCTCCTTTTCAGGCTCAGGTGCAGCAGCACCCCCTACTAAATGCATGTGGCAATTGGATGCAGGAATATTGTACTTGGAGAACAACAATGATGGCGCTTGACTCCAATTGTAGAGTGATGGTGGACCAATTGATGAGGTGTATATATAAAACAAAAATATAAGAAAAATTTGTGTCAGGTGATGATTTTTTTCTAAACAAATAAGTGAGGTGAACGGAAGTGGTGACTTAATTCGTATTGAACTGACAAGGTTAATTGTGAGGCCCCGTGTATAAAGTTTTCTTTAGATGGACCACCTTCTGTGTAAAGACACTGTGGGTAGATAATATGCTGCGTACCGTACTCACTAGTGAATAGAGCTTTATACTCTCATAGCAGTTTCTTTATCTCCCATCAGACCATCCAATCAGACTCCATACATGATTATACATGGGTGTATCAGATGATGGAAAAAAAAAAGGGAAAATATATATATATATGTAATTCAGGATCGTGTTAAAATCATTTTTGCAATGGGGTATTTTGCAATATAGTCTTGACCCTTATGCGTACCGAACTCACACAGAAATTAGTAATCACCTGTTCATAAAGGTATCTTTAAGGGATATCACCATCTGTGTAGGTACATCCTTTCAACAATGATGCGTACCGTACTTACAGCCAAATAGCATTAAAAAATCACATCAAGGTATCTTTGGGTGCCAGATCATCAGACCAATCGTCAGTCTCGTGAACGGGGGTGTATTAAAAATAAATATAGGAACCGTCTTAGGGTCACATATAAATTTAATACAATAAAAAACAAAAACAATTAAAAACACTTAAATACCTGG
Organism: Crinia signifera; assembly: GCF_055691185.1. Taxonomy (NCBI): domain Eukaryota; kingdom Metazoa; phylum Chordata; class Amphibia; order Anura; family Myobatrachidae; genus Crinia; species Crinia signifera. Next base: position 266,819,520 of record NC_139219.1, on the reverse strand, counting down.
GTAGGTGGCTGGGAGTGGGAAAAGCCACAACCCAGGTGAAAGTAAGATCAGTCACTCCTATTTCCAACGCATTTCAACAGCTACCTGCTGTCTTTATCAAGGCGCATTGATAAAGACAGCAGGTAGCTGTTGAAACACGTTGGCAATAGGAGTGACTGATCAGACTGATATACAAGTGGTTAATAAGTTTAACAACAGTGCACACAGTCATATACTGATTGAAGTGGCCAGGTACTGGCTGGGCTGGCAGGCACTGGCAGTGCAGAGCATACAACAGAGAGCAGAGCAGACTGTGGCACTAGTAGGCACTGGCAGTCACCCCAGCAGCAAAAAAAAGACAGCTCTCTAACCTAGCTAACCTAACAAAGCTCCACACACAGACTATCCCTACTCTAACAAGCTGAAACCATGAGTGACAAATGGCGCCGGATGCTCGCTATTTATATAGCGGTCCGGATCTCGCGAGAATCCGGCACCGGGCAATGACGTTTTGCCTGCGCACCCGGATCCAAGTCAGGTGGGAAGTGCTCGGATCCAGGCTCGGATTAGTGACGTTTGTGCGGGCTCGGATCTGGGAAATCCAAGCCCGCACATCTCTAATATACAGTCAGATCTGCTGCAACTGAAAACACAGCACTTATCTACACTGCCTCCACTTCTGAATCAGGACTTTGCAGCAGTTAAATGGACAGAAATTTAACACTGGAATAGATTGCAGCTTCCTAGCCAAACATCTAGTTTCAATAACTGACCTCACAGACCGCACAGAAGGCAGGGATGAAATCAAAAGGTCAATGAATGCAGCATTTGTGCTAAAACACAGATAATAATTAATGACTGCAAAACCCCATAACCTTTCTCTGTATAACTACAATTTTTCCCAGAAGGAAGATAGATGGAATCACAATTTTTTGAGTAACACAGAGTAGCTCAATTAGTGTGTAAGTGATAGAAACCATTCATGAGGGCCTATTTGAGTCATTCCAATTCTACAACTCCTTAGAGAAATGTAATGCTGTACCCCATTTGGGAAGATATGATCACCACATATTGATAGAAATTCTCACAATTGAGCCCAAGACTATCCTAGATCCTGACATCTAAAGTTAAGGCGGCTATTCACTAATGCGATATGGACACTTTTTATGGGATTCCGACACATTGCTGCGATGTATCTCATAAAATTAACACATCGCATGTCATTTACCTGAGATCGTAATGTGAGGCTAGTTCCAGTGCACCTGACATCGCAGTTGCAGATCCTATGGCTGCCATGAACATTTGTTGCAACCCGTAGCCCCTGCTAGAATCGCATAAGATATATTTTGTGCAAAAGGACCACATACAATGTACAATATATGATCATGCCACCTGACAGCTACCAAGTGAGTTGGCGGGGTATTGCATGCGAGCTACCACATGTGATACCTCGCACTAGTGGATGGGGCCTTTACCTGTATGCTCATAGGACAACATAAGAAATCCTTGATTAAATCCTAAAACAATATAAAGAAAGCTCTAACCCCTTTATGTGGAAGGTCTATTTTTGCTGACAATTTCTATGATTATTGCTCAATTGTAGTTGATAGCTGATGTTTAGATACAGTACTGTATACAAACATTTATATGTAAATTAATCACATGGCTAATGAAACTTTGTATTTTTCCCATACTACATAGGTGTTCCCATGTTTCCTATGCATAATGAGGGGGTCATTGCATATATTTTGGGTTAATTAGTAGTTTTCAAATAGTTTTCGAGCATCACTGTGCTTCCCCAGAGATCTTGGATATTTATTTTTATAGAACCTTTAGCCAGCCCCCGGTCCCAGTAGTTGTTAACATTTCCTGTATTATCCACAATGGATCCGCAGCACCCACAAGCACAGCACCTCCCAACAAGAGGAAGTGTTGGGAGTAAGTTCAACTTTCTGGAGAAATTGAGGGCATTTATCAGTATGCCCTCTATGATAAAGAAATTAACAAATATGACTTTAATTTAAAGTCTCTCAATTACAATATTTGTAAGCATCACAAAGTAACAGGCCCAGCCAATGCATCATCAGTTCCCCTTCTTTCCTTTTGAATTTGTTCATGGCTGGGGCAATCAATAAAATGTGGTTACTTATACACCTTTCATATCGCACAAATGATCTAGGGCCGACCCGGTTGTTGCCAGGTCGACTGAGATGAATGTGCGGTATGAAAGAGCCTTTTGAAATTTCCTGGGTTGCTGTACAGTGTGAACGGATAACATATTCATGCGACCCGGGTCCCGTTCACACTATAGGAAGGAGGCAGCATCAACTCCAAGCGCTGCCATCTTACTTGCCCTCCAATGACATGCCACCATCTCACCATGCCCCCATTCTGACCTCAGCCACCTGGCTTATTGCTGTAAATGACTATCATTGCAAATGCCAGGTCCAACCTGGCATTTGCAATGTGAAAGGGGTATTAGTATATCAAAGGTGAACTTGAAACACTGAATTTGTAACATAAAGGGGAGACTTAGCATAGCATGGAGAGAGATAAAGCAGAAAAAGATAATGGGTGGAATTTAATTGGATGAGAGATTCAGGAAGTGAGAGATTTGGTAAGAAATCTCACATATTTTTTAAAGCAGCAATCATTTACACTGCAAAATCCAACTGGTTTTGCAGTGAAAATGATTGCCACTTAAAAAAAAACCTGGAGATTTCTTACCAAATTGCCCATGTTAGTGGTATAAACCGCCACCATAGAGGCTCGGACAATCATTACAGAGTGCATTGTTTGGTCCCTTGATTAGTATTTATATTAAATACTGAAAGTTCGTGCATGATAATGTACCAGATTAAATAATGCAATGCCCTCTATAGTTCTGTGCAGTATATTATAACATGTGTAATGTATAATTTGACCACTTAGGGCCAGATGCACTAAGCTTCAAAAAGTGATCAAATGGAGAGTGATAATGTGTTTATCACGCTCCATTGTATCACTTTTAAAGCTTAGTGCATCTGGCCCATAATCTGGAAGCTGATCCCTAGAGGCGGGCCTTCAAGTCATGGAGAAAACTAGAGGTCTCCCCTGTACCAATGTGGACCAGTCCAACCCTGAACATCCCTTCTCATCAATGATGGAAGTTGTGTGCATGTTACCAGAGATGAGGGACTATGTTGAGGGTACCCCAGGGCTAACTTAGGTGATGTACATGTTCACATTGAATTTATAATGTATTATATATATATGTATATATGTATTTTTTTATATATATATATATATATATATATATATATATATATATATATATATATATATAGCAGTCTAGGCAGGCACAACCAAGATAGCAAAATATAAGCACAATGATCCGGTGCCCTCCAGAATGGGGATCCACTGGCGTGGTCCACAGCATGTAGTAGCAATGGGGGGATGGCGGCACTCGGCAATAAAGAAATAAATTCACCCGCACACAGGCAGTTGTAGCCAACGTTTCAAAGCCTCCTCGGCTTTTTTATCAAGGCAAATACAGAGAACAACACATACATAAATGAATCTTACCTATATAGTGTCCCTCTAGGATCCATTCCTGCTTCCCGGCCCGACGCCGGCCTGGCGCGCCTGCTGATGACGTCATCACGCTCGGCGTCCATCGAGGAGCGTGGAGGGAGCAGTGTCACCTGACCGCCACGGCCAATCCAAAGAGTCCTGGTTGCCGTGGTGACCATCCTACACAAAACATGAAAAGAACGTAGTGAATAAATGAAAAAAACATTAAAACATTCTGTGCAAAGAATACAAGGTGCCTGTGAATATTGAGCAATGCTGAAAAAAGATGTTCGGGAAAAAAAGATACCACAAGGTTTCTTTGTTAAAAACGTCCCCACTATTGGCAGGTTTAACATTCCCTTCTGTAAAACGTGGACCTCAATCCTCAATAAGTGCCTGTTTGATTTAATGGTGGCGGTAACTGAGGAGGTTTCATGAGAACTGACCACTATTCGAAGCAAGATCGTGGATTTAGAGCAGCAACATAAGGAGGCCCTCAGATTGGACACAAGCACAAATTGGATTGAGAAACTCACGCTCCAATTAGACAAATACAAAAAGGAACTGATCAATTATAAAAGAAACAAGAAGGAGAAAGTAAACAGCGACTATGACAAACACGCCGTTTACCTATGGCTTACGGGTGGGGACACCAACCAACGTCCTTTCAAAAACAGACATTCTCATGCTTTCATCGCACAGGACATTAACTCATCCAGGGACGATAACTCATCAGCTAGTGAAATGGAACAACCATCTACTAGCCAGAATCAGCTCCCTCCGCGGGCCCGCACAACAAAATATTCTCTGTGCGGGCCAGAAGGCATACACGCCAAGGTGGCCAAAACAAGAGGTCGGGGCCGGGGTGTCAAATCCCGCATACAACCCAAAAGATTCCCGAAGAGCTAATATTTAATTTGTCGGACCGTCCCTTATCCACCATGGAACATCGAGTCTTGTCCAAAGGTCTTAATTTTATTCCTGTGTCTAAAATGGACCCCTTCCAAGTAAAAACTGAAAAATACAAATTGAACCGCCAATTAAAACTGCGCGAGTACTTTCAAGACAAACAACCTACCGTACAATCATCTGAGGTCACCAAATCATACCCCAAAGCTCTACATACAAAATCAAAATTCAATCCCATCACGAACAATCCGTTGATTAAAAGTTTTTCTCGCATGCTGGAGCATGATAAAGTTGCCTGTGGGCAACGAAACGCATCAGGCAAGGTGCTACAGCTCTGATTATTGGGACTCCAGACAAAGACTATCTGACTTGGACCAACTCTCCTCCATTCTCCCCTTCCCAAGTTGTTCATCTGGGATATTCATACTGGGCATTGCAAAGGGACACCACCACCTGAAAATCACCGGAGCCTTCTAACCAAGGACTGAGATCAGTATCCCCACAAAAACCAGGATCAGGTTCTACTTTCTCCGGTCAGGTTTATGGACACCTGCCAACCCAGTCTTCCCCACAACCAATTGGGAGCATATACATATTTCGATCTAGGAGAGTAACCTCTGGAAACAGTGAGATAAACTGTCTAATGTCTATATCTATATCCCAATTTACCAAATATATCAGGCTGTACACCAGTGTTTATTGAATTATATCAGTGTTTATTGATTTATATCAGGCTGCATACCAGTCCCCGTTATTAATGTTATTAATTGTGTGCAATTGCTTTTATATGTGAAATATCACAAAAATCTTTTTTACTAGTAATAAAATAACTTGTAATACCCAATATTTTTCCATTTCGAGCGCTCCACCACCCCCTATATACCAATCGTTTCCTTCTTTTTTGGGGGGTTGACCTCCCCACGGTGGTAGCAGCTTGCCAAACCACTCAGCTCAAAGCGCCTGTCACATTACTCCACCTAGGTGGCGTAATAGTTACTAGCATATATATATATATATATATATATATATATATATATATATATTACCTGAAACATGTTTGTAAATACAAGCGGTATTCTCTAATTAAAGTTAACCCGATGCACCTGAGCATCGGGTATGTGAGGTGACTGAGCGACGCTAGGCCAGCCCTCTGACGAAGTCCTTGTGATGAAACGCATAGGGGCGTGGCCTAGCGCCGCTGAGACCGGAGCCCAGATGAGAGAGACCGAGAGACCGCTCTGTATTGGTAATAGTGCTGTGCACTAAATCTTTTATGCTGTTATTCCTGTGGTGTTTTATACCGCCAATTGCGGTACGTTACCCCATGTGATTGGGAACGTCGTTATCATATAATAAAACCGAATTTTAAAGTGGTATTGCACTATGGAGCGCCCGTTTGCTTTGTTTTAGATATATATATATATATATATATATATATATATATATTTATATATATATATATATTTACAAATATATATATATATATATATATATGCTGGGATGGATGTAGGCGGCACTCTCGGATTTAGTGAAGCAAAGAAACATTTATTGTGGCTCCAACATGTTTCGGGCGCAGCCCGTCCTCAGGGAACCACTGCGCCCGAAACATGTTGGAGCCACAATAAATGTTTCTTTGCTTCACTAAATCCGAGAGTGCCGCCTACATCCATCCCAGCATCTACAAGAGCTTACTAAAGCTATAAGGAAGGCACCGGGTCATACTAAAAGACATCCATAGGAGTGCCGGGCACTTGGAATGATATATATATATATAGATATATATATATATATATTTTTTTTTTTATATATATATATATATATTTATATATATATATATATATATTTACATTGATATTATACTTGTACAAACCCTAACTCCCCCCCCCTTCCCGCAGCCTAACCCAAATTCCCCCGCTAATACCTAAACCTAACCTCCCCCCCAGCCTAGTGCTAACCCGCCCCACATACTCCCATTCGGGATGTCAGCAGTTGGGATTCCAGCGTATGCATTCTCATCAATGTTGTCATTCCAGTTCTGGTTTTGTGGCTGCAAGTTAGGATGTCCGGTATATATCTTCATTCATGTGGATGACTTTGCACAAAATCCAGGAAAATTCAAACATTTTTAAAGTGATACCTAACAAAGGAAAGTATACGGAAATGGATCAATGAATATTTGCATAAAAAGTTTCACTGCCACTATCATAGATTACAGACCTTTCTATAGGAATCAAGAACAGGATGCCAAAGGACCACAGAATTTCCATGGGTTTATGATACACATTACCCTGCTCTGGCTCATATTACTGCGTCAAATGATGTGACAATGTGTTCAATGAGGAGATGTGGCGTTCACACATGCATGCTATTTATGGTAGGATTTGCAGCACATTAACATGCCAGAGAAGAGAAATCGCTTTAGTTCCATAGTTTCAGCAGTGAATCAAGATTTCATTCTAGAAGACTTACTTCTGGAAATTATTAACTGGCAAACAGTAAATAATAATAATAATAATAATAATAATGTATTGACATGGAAATAGAAAAATGTCTAGAATAATATCAACTGGATCTTGACATTAACATTAATGCTTTGGGCGGAGGAACTTAAGCATTGGCCATTAGCTTGCTGACTGTTTGGGCCCAGTGCTTGGCTGCAGTGCTGGTTTTCAAAATATACGGGACCCCTACTGTTTGTCCCCCATATTTTGGTAAACAGGACTGGCCCCTTTTTTTTATTGCTTTTGTCTGGGCTCCAGTTTTGGCTTTTATCTGTGCATGCATACTGTATGTGAAACCCCTTTTACCTCTCAGTGTCATTATTTGTGCCTCCTTCTGCCTCTATTTGTCCCCCTAATTATTATTATTATTATTATTATTATTATTATTATTATTATTATTATTATTATTATTATTATTATTTATAATTCCCCTGTGTGATTCAATCTGTAACTTCCTACTCCCTCTCTGTGGGATATATATGGATGACCAGCGTTTGGGGTGCTGATGGTCAGAATACAGATGCCAGCATTCTGATGGGAGGAAACATGACAGGGGTAAGGCAGGGCCGAAACTAGGGTTTCTGGTGCCCGGGGCAAGACATTCATTTAGTGCCCCCCCCCAAAAAAAAGATATATATTTTACACTGTATTCTGAAATGAAATATATATTTATAAATGATCCCTCTAGAAACTATATGAAACTGAAAACAGGCTAAAAATTTAGGGCATGTTTTTTGTGGGGGGGGGGGGGGGGAGAAGTGGTGTGGTCACATAGTAGTATCAATTCACATTATAGCACACACCGTAATGCCCAGTACACATTACAGCACACACCGTTATGCCCAGTACACATTACAGCACACACCGTTATGCCGCATTACACATTCCAGCACACACCGTAATGCCCAGTACACATTCCAGCACACACCGTAATGCCCAGAGCACATTACACCACAAACCGTAATGCCCCCCCAGTACACATTATAAGCAATGGTTAATTGCTACTGCCACTGGATAGAACACTGTCCCTGAATGATACACAATATGCCACACTGCAATGTCCAATATGTCACAAACATACCTCCCAACACTGGAGGCAGAGGAGAGGAGGCAGAGTAGAGGAGACATCTGCGCGTGCCGAAGGCAAGCGCCCAAAATTAGAGCGTTCACCTACTACCGTGGTACTCCTGCGAGACTACATCCCCCATTTTTTCCGCTATGAGGGCATGGTCAGCTCTCTAAGGGCCTTATTCTGGTTGGTGCGGCCGGGCCGTACGCGTACGTCCCGGGGTTTTTTATGATCTGCGCATGCGTACATTCGCTAATGCGCAGGCGCGAACACTCCACAACGCTTACGGACGGGTCTCTACGTGCGAAAAAACCTATACGCGAGTGTACGGGCATTGGGGGCGGCATAGGGGCGTGATGAGGGGAGTGGCCGAAATAATGAGGGAAAATGGGCGTAAATATGGGCGTACACGGGGGTGTGCACCAAAAATGAGCGGTGCTACTACCGCACGATCGACTAAAGCACCGTTCATTTCGGACACAAAACAGGCGGCCGACAACCGCCATCTCAAACCACCCCTACAGATACCGCATGCCAGCGTGCGCCTGGGTTTGCTAATTTACGCTGATTACTACCAAACACATACTGTACACCTGAATGTAATAACCAATGCTGCAGTCTATTAAGTCCAAACCATGATTTCACTACCTGCAAGCCACACACAGCACTCAAACACATTGGAAGCTTATCTTTCGAAACTTCTCTACATTTAAAGGTTTGCTTAATTTAAGGTAAGAATCTTTGTAAGACCTGCTTATATATGCTAAGGTAGGTATTTGTTAAACAGTTATACACATTCACTACGTGCTTTCATAGACTTTACACAGTAGCACACTCAATCTACACAAGTCGACATGTGTCAACGTGTTCACTCTAATACAAACATAGGTTTTGTATTTAGGATACAATAACATAAACCACATCTAACACCTACAAAGGATGTTTCAGCAATGTTTTAAGCCCATGGCCACTATTTTGCACATTAATTAATTCAATCAAATAATTAATTTTCATAATTATAGTTGAAAGGCAAGATTTGCAGGTCCATATATGTGAAGGGTATGTCAGCGTACACGGACGTACGCTCACTCTCACGAGCGGTGACATAAGCTGACTTTTCTATTGAAAACAATAGGGACCCGTCCGTGCAAGCTGGCGTACGCTCAGATAGCCGCAAGAAGTCGGTGGGAAGACGGACGAGAGACGTCCGTAAACGGTGGTGTACGCTCAATTGTACGCCAGTTGTCGGAGTGTAAGGGCTGGCCCGTCCGTGTACGTTGGCGTACGCACAATTGTACGCCACTCCCCTTCGACGTTGTTTCTGGCCGTACGTATGCGGCTGAGTTGTGGGTGGACTTAACCCCAACGGCCGCGTACGGATAGCGTACATTAATAGCGAACGTACGCACGTTTGGCCGCTCCGATCAGAATAACCTCCTAAGAGCTGTAGCCACATGGGGTGCGGCCATAGAAAATGGAGGTGTGATACACATATGCCCACAATAGTGCAGTGCCAGATACACATGACCCCAAAAGTGCAGTCCGTGATGCCCAATATACCTATGCCGCATACTGTGATGCCCATTATAAATATGATCCGCACCGTGATGCTCCATTATACATATGCCCCACACCTGGATGCTCATTATACATATGCCACACACCGTGATGCCCATTATACATATGCCGCACACTGTGATGCCCATTATACATATGCCGCACACTGTGATGCCCATTATACATATGCCGCACACTGTGATGCCCATTATACATATGCCACACACCTTGATGCTCCTTATTAATGAGTGGGTGGATCATGGGTGGAGATGTTTTACCAAAGGCATAATGCCATGACACCACAGGCTGCTTCCCCTGTACAATAATAATGACACCACAGGCTGCTCCACCTGTATAATATAAAAGTAATGCCATGACACCACAGGCTGCTCCCTCTGTATAATATAATAATAGTAATGCCATGACACAAATTATTATACAGGGGGAGCAGCCTGTGGTGTCATTGCATTATTATTAATATACATTAAACAACAGATATTTCATTTTAAGTGTTTAATATTAACTTACTGTGTGTAATTTCAATTCCCATGCGCTCCTGTCCTGCTGTGGCTCCACTCCAGGAATTTCAACTATCCTGCGGTCTGCGGCCTCCTGCTGCGGCCCCCACGATTCTTCCTGCAGCCTGCGCCTGCCTGCCTTCCTGCACTCTCTGCAGACGCGTGGGTGGGAGGCGTCATCGTCATGACGTCCCCACCCAGCGTCTGCCACTGCCGCTGGCCGGGGAATAGAGGAGCCGTGGAGCCGAGGCTGGCGGCCATGTTCCTGTGGCCGCGCCGCATACACATCATGTAAAGGACCACAGGAACATGGCCGCCGGCAGACAAAACACGGTAATGCGGCCTCGGAAACGGCCGCGGCCCGCGCAGACCTGCCAGTGCGGCCTGGGGGGCAAATGGCACCCTGCCCCCCGGCCCAGCCCGCCGCTGCTGACAGCGCCCCCCCCCTCCAGCGCCCGGTGCGCGTGACCCCCCAGCCCCCCCCTAGTTACGGCCCTGGGTAAGGTAAGTATACTTAACCTCCATCCATGAAGCCTAACCTCCCCTTTGTAGCCTAACACTAACCCCCCCTCCCAGCCTAACCCTAAACCTCCCCACTTGTGCTAAACCCTAACCCCCACTGCCTAGCATTAGCTAGCCCTCCTATTTGGGACATTTGCTAGCCCTCCTATAGAGGGTCTCCCACTAGTCAGACACCAGCACGGCAGGACCCTTAATTAAGAATTTGAAATCTACTAAATAACAAGAGGGCACAAGCCAAGGTCCCCTCCCCCCTGAAACTGCCACTACAATATACCTACTACATTTTGGCAAATACATTTGTAGTAAAGGTATTGCTAAAAGTTAACTTAAAAAAACCTTGAGACAAATGCAGACTTCTTGTGTCCAGACCATACCTCACCAAATGCACAAGTAATGCCACTTTTTATTTTTGCCACTCTATGACAGATTCATATCATATTTTACTAAAAGAAAATTAATGACTATGTTCTATGCTGTAATAATAACGATTGAAATTCAGATCTCTAAATAAGTCAAAATGTAAATAGGTTAATATTAATTTCAACACAGATGGTTTTACTATTAAACACATGATTTTTAAGTAGTACATTGTTTTAAAACACACACACACACACACACACACACACACACACACACACATATATATATATTTTTTCATATACAAAAATGAAAAAATAAAAAGATTCTAGACTTTTTAATGCATGAAAAATAGATGTCCCATCTCAGGTAATCCTTGCAATAATTTTTTAAGCAGCAGGGCACAGGACTATCAGACTGAGTAGATAATGATATCAGCTGTTTTCTTCCAAAACAACAGGTGCTTTGGCATGAAAAAGTATATCATCATACTGAGATGATGACATCAGTTCATACTTCAGTTTAATTATAAACTACCTCTATTAATCCTCAGTTAATTAAACCTTTGTGTATTATACAAGGTGAAATATAAACATAAAAAATTAAATTACCGACCAAGAATAACAGAATTTATAATAGATGTCTACATTAGCTGTAACCTCATCTAGACTTTGGCTGTTATCTTACAGAATATATATAAGTTTGTTCTACAATTTACATATTGTTTTTTTAAAATACTTGATTTTATGCTGAAATAATTGTTTAAATGTACGCTGAGCTGCAAGCCATAAAAAATCCTCCTAATTCAGCTGTAAGGCGTTAGTATGGCAATTGAGTCCTTGCAATATAACAAAATCTTTTATCACCAAGCACAACCTTCTGGAAAGATGATTCTGTAACAACGGGGGATGGTATCACATTCTGATGACCTAGAGAAGCATATTGCAGCTTGATCAATGGCTCCATCTTATCTTTTCATGGAACTGGTATTAATCATTGTGTTTATGATCTGTGGCAGCCTATTATACACAAAAAATAATTCAAAGAATAGAGACTGTGAGATCAAATTAAATCAAAAAAATCAGTGCTGATTTTCAAGCAGTATCACTATTATTATTATTATTATTATTATTATTATTATTATTATTATTATTATTATTATTATTATTGTTTCATTGTCCAATATTTGGAAACTGAATATTATAAAAATAAACGTGCAAATTAAAATTAACTATATTTTGTAATTATCTTAATTTCTAAATATAGCAAACTAATAGCAAGAGATATTTTCTGTTATTATTCGGACAGATGCAAGATGTGTTTGTTGCATTTGGTGAAACTCCAAAACAACAATTGTAAAAATGTTTTTCAAGTTAATTATAAACTTAGTTGGACACATCAACATATATTTGGTGCACCCTGGCTGGAAAGGATATTTCTAAATACAATTTAACTTTGGTTTATATTTAAATATCACAAATAGTATACAGATGGCTTTTTGTTTCTTATTTTCCTATTTACTTATTTATTTCAATATTTACATTTAGAGACATATTTATGCTAAATAGCTCACCAATAATTTGTTTAAAATAATATTTTCATGATTATCAGAAAGTATGTCTACAATGTGTTGATGTTATTTTGGAGGAGATTTTGCAAAAATCTCCTTCAAGCTGTTAAAATCACATCCTTAATGAGAGCTGATCACATTTCACCAAACTATAATTGGAAATCTGATCATTTTTAATTTACCAATTGTGAAATGTGTTATATTTTTATATAGAAAAAGAAAACACTACACAGTCAATCCCACCTCTGCTTTACCAGTAAAAGCAGGATCTTCTCAGATCACTCCCTGTTCTCCTCCCATGCCCAGACCCCTCTCCAGCTTTATTGGTTTTACATGGGCTAACATATTAATGTTAACTGATGGAAGGGGAGTTCTTTACTGTCAGTGCTAAGCAGTGGCGGCTCCTGCTATTGGGCTGCAGGACTGCAGCCCCTCCAGTGAAAACCAGGAGGTTTCCATTGTATAACAGATAGCCAGCATCAGAGCTCCGGTGTGCGCACGCGTTCACTGATGCGTGTGTTCGCGATTGCGGATGCACGTGTTCATAGGTGCTTGCGCGCAGTAGCGCATGAGGTGGTGTGCATTCTTCCCGCGGGGAAGGGGGGGGTTGCTGAATCTACCTCACTGCTGGCTGTCTGTGTCTCTCCCAGTCCTCATGTGTCACATGATCACATGTCTTTCCTGTCTGGATTCCCAACACCAGGCTCCATGTGTGACCTCCTCTCATGTGGGGAGGAGTTCAGCATGTACTAGCTTCCTATTGGAAGCTGCTACTGCCCATCATACAGAGGACGGAAAACTCCTCCCTCACTTGGGCTGCCAGTACATGGAGCGATGACAGCAATAGCTTTCCAGCAGGAAGCCATTCTGTGCACATCACAAGAGCTACAGTGCTTCCATAGGCTGCTGCCTATGCAGCCCAGCAGAAGCAAAATCCTCTCCATTGAGCATGCCCAGACTTCAATGAGTCACTCAGTGTGATGCAGCTGAAGGAAGGTATGCATTGCACCAGAGAGGTGCATGGAAGTTTATTTTATTTTTATAATATTTGAGCCTATGTGAATAATATTTATTTAAACTATTATTTGTGTGTAGATCTTTAATATGAGTATAGTTTTCTGTACTTTAATTAATATTAAAGTTATTCAAACAAAGGGTGTATTTTGCTCTTTACCTGTGTGCATATGAGTACATCATTTGTTTACAGTATATGCACAAAAACACTGGTACAAAGCAATCACAATCAAGGTTACTTTATTCCATAGTTTTAGGTGAATTAAAGTAGATTTTCTGTATGTTGTGTTCCGTTTGCAACGAGCAGTACCCAGACAACTGCAGCCCCCCTTAAGACTTAAGGCAGGAGCCGCCACTGGTACTAAGTACTTGAAATTCTCAATAATCACATGGATATATACTGGGCCAGATTTTCCGTAACTGCTATTTAGTGCCGGGACCGCATTTTTATGCAACAAATGTCCTGAAAGTTTTTATTTAATTCATTCCAGCTTACATATTACTGTTTTCAGTGAGATTTTCTGCTGCATTATCCCATGCAAATCTCTTATTGGAATAAGTGAAAATAAATCTTTCCCTTCGTAAAAGGACCATGAGAAAGTATACAATATTGATTGCTTATTGGGGGGTAAAAATTATATGGGACACAATGAAAATAAAACAAAAGAGCACTTAGTGATGAAATTGCCATGAACATTTTTAGAAATCAGTATTACCTTTTAATTCTGCTTCTGTAAACAGGGGAGTAAAATATTTTACAATTGTTATTGTTTGGAATATGATTACTATCAAGCCTTAATTGGTAGTCATAAGCATTACATGTAAATCCTTAAAAGTATAGATTTATTAAGCAGCACATTTGGCAAACTGTAACATTTAAAGCAATAGTATAAAATATAAAACATGTCTGTGCATTTAATGGTATTGTCATTTAAAATTTTAGGGTCAGTACTGACAAGAATCTTCAGCTTGAAAAAGATTATTAAATCTAGCCTCAAGTCTATCTTCCATGAAAATGCTTCCGGGAGCCCTCATAATTTTTTATGTGAATGAATGAACGAATACATACATTCATTAATTATTGTTTGCCCCCAGCCAAAAATAGCAACTAAAAATATTTATTTTAATGTTATTGTGAACAATGTAGAACATTGGAAATGATAAGTTAATTATCAATAGGAAACTTAATTTACACTCATTAGTAGTAAACTAAATACATTATTTACTTAAAACTGGGATGCGGCTTACTCCCACATTTATACTTTTATTTACCATAAAGTATTTATTTGACAGTGCACCAGGATTACTAAACTATACATTTTGTTAATACCAGTTGTGAGGCTTTTCACTTGCAACCTCTAGCTGCTCATATACAAAAAAATAACCAGCACCTGTTAGCAGTGGCGTAAGTTTGTTCCATTTGACCGGAGGCAAGATATATGTTGGTGCCCCCCAAACACACACACATACACAACACAACCCAATAAAACCTTATATAAAATATATATTTCTGTTAAGAAATATAGATAGATAACACATATATCTCTCAGAACTCAGCCACAGAAGCAATATCGTTGACTTTTAAATAACTAATTTATACTTGCAGGGGGAGGAAAGGTGCCCCCTTGGGAGCAGGAGCCCGGCGGCAGATGACTCCATTGCCTCCCAGAGTTCTGCCTCTGCCTGTTAGTGTGTACATTAATATGCCAAAAGTAGGTGAAAAATCAGGCAAACTTGATGAAGTTGATCAAATTCAACCAAATACAACCTGGATGTATTTGTATGGTTGCTTAAAAATGTGGTGACATTTTTTTGTGCAATCTAAAGCTTTGTACACATGGGGGCGATAGGGGCTGAAATCGCTGGAAATATAGTCGCAGGCGGCCATATTGCCAGTGATGGGAGTGTGCCCTTATCGCTGGGTGCGCGCTCCCGTTTTCAGCCCCGTTCTAATCGCTGGTCGCAGGAGCTTGCTCCTGCGACCACCTGATTACCTCTGCGGCACCGCCGGCAGAGGTTCCCTTTCTGGTCGCTGATGAAAAGGAGAAACTGAGCAATATATTGCTCAGCCATATATTGCTAGCAATATATGGCTGAGCAATATATCTCCCCCGTGTGTACGGGGCTTTACACTATCAGGCAGCAGTGCGCCATTTAGGTCCAAAATCCCCCCAAAAAATTTTGAAGTTGATACTTCTTAACTTGCAGATGGTTATTTAATCAAATAAGGGCATATTTATCCATTTGAAGAAGTCCAAGTACAGGTATACAAACACATTTCAGCTAAAAAAAGACTTCTTCAAGAGAATTAAAGTCTATTTTAGTCTTTTTTTAGATGAAATGCATGGGATACTTGTACCTGGACTTCTCCAAATGGACAGATAAGTTCTTATTTATTTAAAATCTTGTACATTTTTTGAACCATTTGTATGTCAATTCAGTATTAAAACACAGTCTTTAACCTTTATTATTATTTATGGATTTTGAATTATGGGACTGGATGGCTACTTAAAAGGTTATCTGTTGTTGAGATTATTTAACTTTTCAGTGTAAAAATCGGTACTTACTGTATGTAGTATCTGGACGCCCGATTTTAAAATCGGGTCGGAAAATCGAATCGCATCGCATCCAATATCGCATGCGATATCACATGCAATGCGATACCACATGCAATGCGATATGATTTTCCATAGGATTGAATGTTAACATAGTCCTGTTCATTTCTCCACTAGTTGACTTTATAAAGTGTGGCGAGCGAAGCGAGCCACCGAGCCCGAAGCGTGGCGAGCGCAGCGGATTACTTAAAATGTTTTCCGCATCCCCTCGCAGGTCTCGCCACACTTCGGGCTCGGTGGCTCGCTGCGCTCGCCACGCTTTATAAAATCAACTCTATGCCCACTTGGATAGTGGGGAAATGAACAGGACCTTGTTAACATGGAATCCTATGCAAAATCGCATCACATGCGGTATCGCATGTGATATCGCATGCAATATCGGATGCAATTCGATGCGATTTTGCCGAAAATCGCGTCGAATTGCATCTGATTGTATGCCTTAAAGTAAGGCATACAATCAGAAAATCGGGCGTCCAGATACTACATAAGTACCTAAAAATCATTACACACTATGTTGTTTCCCTTTTTCTGTTTTACATATTCCTTTCTACTGGTGGTCGGATAATTGCAATGAAGATATAACAGGACTGGCTTAAAATCTTGGGTCTTCAGGGGGATTGTTTATTAAGCAGGATAAGTAATGAAATAAATGTTAAATAATAACAATAGAAATAAAAAAGCATAATGAATAAAGTGGTTATTCTACCACTGCTAGTAGCTTCTCTGGCAACTAACCATTTAGCCCCAATGAATCGCGCTCCTGCCCCCAAATCCGACACTTATCAGGGATAATGCAAAGATAGCCATCAGAGCCCCAGCCATCAGAGCCATGATTACACATAAGATCAGGAACTTATCCCATACACTTTAACGCAATTAAGGCTAATTTTTCAGCCAATAATTGGATGCCCAAGGAGAGTGTCTCTCTGGTTTTTATCTTATGCTGGCACTGGGACTTTTGTACTTTTACTGATATATAACATTATGTACTGAACACCTTCTGAATATATTTGTACACATTATACAGGTGTATTGTACTATTATAATATGCCAAAATATTATTTTTCTTCCAAGTTTGTTTCACACTTAGCACAATAACTGCAAAAAAACCCCACATACTTATAATTATTATTATCATTATTATTATTATTATTATTATTATTAATATTAAAATCATACCATAGCTTATTAATATGAAAATCATACCATAGCTTACAGAGGTATTAATGCATCTTGCATAATGAAAATTGGCAGCAAATGACCCTTATTTTTCTCTGTCTTCTAGAAGGAAAGGCTATGTTTTTAGGCAGATGTTCTAGGAGTTGTTTTCTATTTTGGGAGGCAGATGTATGCTTGACAGTTACATATGACAAATACTTTCATCGACACATACATTTATAAATTAATAAATTATGCATTGGTCATTGAGGGTGCATGGCTCATGCAGGCATCACTTATGTCAATGAAAGTGTTTTGTCCAAAGTTATGATATTAATAATTCAGGGTAGATAGCATTTAGAAAAATAAAAATAAAAAGCATTTTAAGGTTTACCTAAATAACCTTGCATACAGACATTTTAATTATTTATTTAAGTTCTCAACAAATAATTCACTCTTTATCAGTAAGTAATGCTATTACTGTGGCTTCTTGTTGTCCATGATAATAGTGTGTGTGTGTGTGTGTATTTGTGCATGTGTGTAAAGCAAAAATATATAACATTAGTAGGTATATGTATATGTGTATATATATATATATATATATATATATATATATATATATATATATATATATATATATATTAGAGTTTTCAAATAATGTTGAAATAAGTTTATCTGCAAATGGAAAACATAAAGAATTAGTTCTATACACATATATTAATGTTCACTTTCAGTGGCAACCAATTTCTACAGCCCCTTAAACATATAATAAAAAAATGTCACCTGCTTTTTTGTGTTCTACAAATTTATGTTTTAGTACCTTGACAAAGAAGAGTTTTATTTCCTGCTTGTAAAATTTTATATCATACGTTTTAGGTAGATTTAGTTGAAACATTTGGATGACCATATGGAACTCTCAAATGCACCATGGGGTCCTTGGTTATAAGAAATCTGATCACTATGTCCCAAGTGACAGCTGGGATCTTTACAACATCCGAAAATATTTCGGCTTCTAATTTGTCATAACTACCTCCCGTGGAAATTAAATATGTTATGCAGTTTCCTTGCATTGCTATTTACAGAATAAAACTGGAATCACTGATGATTAGCCACTTACCAATAGATTTGACTTTCTTATGGAATAAAACAAATATTTGTTCATTTTCTAGAGTTTCTGAGCATAAAATTGTGATGACTGTAAAATGCCACCTAAGTCTCTATGCAGTATTTCTATTTCCCTATTTTTCATTTCCTTAATAATTACAGAAACAACAATTATTTTTTGTGTGAATCAGAGACAATCATATAAATGGCCCTTATTCTGATCTAGGCGGTACGGCCCGCGTGCGGCCGTACCGCCGATGTTTTCGCTCTGCACATGCGCAGAGGTCACTCTGCGCATGTGCAGGGGAATTCGCCGCACACAAATTTTATACGCCGCAAAGGGGGCGTATAGGGGCGTGAGCGGCTTAATAGCCTCATTTACCTATGAATACGCCCAGCGTTTCATGGGCGTTCCCATGCAAACGCGGGGCGTATGCATGGTAATGAGGCTATGACGCCAGTGATGGGGGCGGAAAGCTGACATCGCCGGATGTCAGCTCTCCGGCCCCATACAAGCTTTCACACGGACGATTGTCCGTGTGGTCTAAGCTTGCGTGAGCGGGTGGAGCGTGCGGCCCTGCCTTCGATGGTCGTCGACCATCGAATGCAGGGGGCAGCTCCCACCATGGTGGAGGCGTACGCCCCACCATTTTCATGCGGATCGCCAGCCGTCCGTGTACGGACGGCCGTGGCGATCCGTCTTGGAGGCGGGGATTGGTTTGTGCGGCCGGAGCAACGTATGCGGCTCCGGCCGCACAGATCAGAATAAGGGCCTAAATCATACAATAGAAGGCCACATTTTGTAAACAATATTAATTAGACACCACTCAGTGGGGTATGCCAAGAAAGCATTTAGGGCAAATATATTACTCTGCCCCTTTACTTAGTGCTAAAAGACATCCTATTGTACCTTACCAGGCATTGCCAGTTGCTAATCAATTAATACATACAGTAGAACAGCTTTCTTGATTTTTAGGGGCAGACATCCTAAGTGGAGAGAGATAAAGTACCAACCAACCAGCTCCTGTAATTTTTCAAATGCAGCCTGTAACATGGCAGTTAGGGGCTGATTGGCTAGAACTTTATCTCCCTCTAAGGCAGCAACCACCTTATGCAGTTGCTTCTTTCGACATAATATTGCACAGTGTCTGGAATACCCTAAATATATTCTCCACTTGCTTGAGTAATACATGGAACCATGCAACTCAAATTGTATACATCAGATGAAAATATACCTAGCTGCAAGTAAGAGCATACGGCGACCTATACACTAGTCAATCACATTCCTATTTGAATACAGAAAATAAAGAACACTACTTAAATGCTTCATAGTCTATAGCCTATAAGGCTTGCCTGCCATCTAAGCCTGCATCTTAAGCATGTCATCTGAAGCATGAGTTGATTGGAGAGAAGTTTTGAAACTATCTCATCTTCTATTTTACAGGTACATGAATCCCATTTTGAACATCTGATGCTTTTCATTTAAAGAACAGTCTGTATTGTAAATTGTTTTGTTACTGGAAGCCTGCAACTTCCCCCACTATTAATTAGCTTGTTGAGCATTTTGTGCAAACACCATCCCCCCCCCCTGTACCAGCTGACCCAAACTTTCCTTTAAAATTGGAAATATTTGGAAGCCTGCTCAATGGCTTACCTACCATCTAAGCCTGCATCTTAAGCATGTCATCTGAAGCATGAGTTTGATTGGAGATTGGACTGGATTTGGACTTACATCCACACATTGCATCATGTTATTTTTATTTTTCACCAATTACCATCTCTCTCTGCCTCCAAACTGATGAAAGCTATGTATTACTTTTTTGTTTACTGTTTCTTTACCATGATTTGTACCATGTACCTCTGCCACCACTGTATGCAAAGCCTGTATGCTGTACCATCACTGGTTGCACACCCTGCCAGCAACAAGCTGGCAGGGTGTGCCATCTATGGAAGAAAAGTGCTATATGAATAAAATTATTATTATTACTGCTGCCTTTGAGCAGCATGATCAAGATGGCGCTGCAAATGGCTGCCTAGTAACTGTGCCACTCAGCCATATGTACCCCTTTGTCTCCCCTGTCTTGCACA
Source organism: Crinia signifera (assembly GCF_055691185.1). Lineage (NCBI taxonomy): Eukaryota > Metazoa > Chordata > Amphibia > Anura > Myobatrachidae > Crinia > Crinia signifera. Next base: position 266,799,007 of record NC_139219.1, on the reverse strand, counting down.
CTGCATAGCAACCTAAAACTGTACTGTCCCTGCTTAACTGTTACCTACCTGGCTGTTGCAATTAACAGTGGCTCCACTTTTGGCTACCTAGGCACTGTGCAGCTCGAAGGGTAGGTGTTCCCTGTGTCTACAATCCCCAGGGCACATTGAGCGTATACCTGTATGTGTCATCTATATCTGTACTGTCTCTGTTTAACTGTTACCTAAATGGCTGTTGCACAGCAATCCAAATTCCTAGTATACGCAAGTATACCTGGCCAATAAAGCTGATTCTGATTCTATTGATGAAATACTACAATGTGCAGTGTAAATAAGCCATTGGTAGTTCTTAGCATTTATATAATAAACACATTGAAACAGTAAACTCTGACATACCCTATATATTGGCTAGTAGAATGTATTATTTCTCTGTATTCATAGATTTCATTTTGTGGTTTAATAAATGGTGTACAACATGTATATGGATGTGGGTGTGGTATTCACAGTCATTACTCAGATGTCGGAATCCCGACTGCACAGCGGGGGGAGCGCAATGAAGCCCCTTCCGGGCTTACTGCGCTCGCCACGCTGCGAGCCACCTATTCTATTCCCCCTCTATGGGGGTCGTGGACCCCCACGAGGGAGCAGTCGGGATTCCGACGTCGGAGTATTGACTGTCGTAATCCTGACTGTCGGGGAGCTGTCCGGCATCCATGGATGTATGGATGGAAATCTTACACTAAAGATTTTTATTTCCTTTTTCCCACTATACAATATACAACTTATCATGCTCCCTCATTCACTAAATAGACTTGTAATAAATTTGCCAATATCGGCACGCTGCAGGTCAATGACTGTTGCAACTGAGACACCAAGGCCATGAGCACTGCTTCCAAAGATGCAGTTGCTCGCTGTGGTGAACTCTTAAAATGTTTGTGACACACCATCATTTTAGTTACCACTTCTTATTACCTCCCACAAATGGTTACTGGCTCTAAATCACTTTGCATCTAAATCCACATTTGGAATATATGCAGTGAGGCTCAGAGGTATGTGCAATAGCCATTGTTGTGGCTGAATCTAAACCGTGTCCATTTCTGATTCAGGGCTAAAGTGTGGAAGACATCATTGCTTGCAACTGCACAAGAAAGTAAATACCCGGTGTTAGCAGGACCCAGATTAAAGCTTGTGGGGGCCCTAGGGCAATAAAGTTGTGAGGGCTCCCACCAATAAATGAAACACTGCTCCACAGTGCACCCCCACATGTTGCACAGTGTCCCACTATATTCCACCTTCATGGTGCCCCCCTATGCTTATTTATGCTTCATTTCCCCCATATATACCCAGGCCCCAGAAGTTTAATTGTACATACCAAATAAAGGCCTCCATCTTCTTTTTACTCTCATGTCTGCCCAACATTGGCTCCTCTGTCACTGAGCTCAGGCAACATTGTGTTGTCAGGCAATCATCAGGTGTGCAAAGGCACGGGGTAGAGACAACTGCTGTGTATTGAATGCTGTGAAGACCAGATATATACACAGCCATCTGCGGTACCTTGGTATATAAGAGGCCTAAGTCCTTACCAAGGGTGAAATAAGCACAGCAAGGTAATTATATGCTTATTTCACCATTGGCATAAAAGACACCTTGCCATGTTTATGTTACCATCTACATGTGGTGATTGAGGAATGCTAACCAGTTTCTTACATTGGAAATCATTTGAATAAAAACACAATTGTAAACAATATGAAAGAGAAAAATTGCCAGCGCTAGCTGAAATCATGCAAGACTGTTCAAAATAATATAAATGTATTATTCAATTGAACATAATTAAAAATTATAAAAATATAACAAAACAATAATGAATAAGATATAAAAATCGATGTAATGACCATGACGTTAGACTATCTCTGCTTAATATATTTAAGCTTAAATAAAGTCAAACTCTTCCAACTCAAATAAACTCAAACTCTTATAAACATTTGTAAACAAATTTCTGATTTTGAGAACTTTGAATTTTTGGATTCAAATGTGAGAACCCCTCATTAGTTGAGTGTTGAAGCCGGCCACTTAGTTCTCACAGATATCAATCGTTTTGTATATCACTTGTTGTAAATAATTTTACACATTGGTCTCTTTTGTTTGTTTCCATATGTCCTGAGTTAGGGCACCTCATTAAGTTTCCATTCATTGGAACAAAAACATCTCATCTATCCTAAAGAAGTAACACCAGGAACAAAGGATGTACTATCATATATATTGTATCTACCAGCTATTTATTTTGTGCCCCGTGATTGTGTCGTACCCCCCCCCCCCCCATTTTTGGAGTTAATGTACATGGCCCATAAGAATAAAATGTTGTGAAAGTAGGAGCTAGATAAAATGAGGAGTTTAGGTCACTTGCAGTATAGCCAAATAAAGCAGTAAATTTGGAGGTAAAATGGGCTAAAGTGAAAATGTAGATCTTAATAGAATGATTGAAAAATTGAAGTTTGAGAGTTGATGTTGGGCTTTTACAGACATCCTTTTCTGTTCCTTATTTGGAAAGTAGCATTTTATCTTAGTTGGAATATGGTGACCGGAATTAAGAGTATTAATATATATATATATATATATATATATATATATATATATATATATATATATATATATATATATATATATATATATATATATATATAGTAGGCTAGAAAAGGGGCGCTGCCCCGAAACGTTGGTTTGCTGAATACAAATTTCTAAGAAAGACCTACGAGTGCTAGTCTTCTTTTCTAGCCTACACTGTTTACTGAGACAGGCACCGGGGCCATTAACCTTTCGGAGTGAGTGCCGGACCGTACTGCGACTATATATATATATATATATATATATATATATATTAATTAGAGTATTATTATTATTATTAGTAGAAGTACTAGTAGTAGTAGCAGTAGTAGTAGAAATAGTAGAAGTAGATGTAGTAGTAGTAATTTTTAATTATTATTAGTATTATTTTTACTATAATTATTATTAGTAGTAGGCATCATTTATTATTATTATTATTATTATTAGTAGTAGTAGTTGAAGTAGTAGTATTGCTTTGTAATACATAAAAGTTATTATTATTATTATTATTATTATTATTATTATTATCTCTATACTTTTGTTTATTTTTTATCTTATAGTTCTGTTGTAGTAATCATTCAATTTGAAGTGTGAAAAAAACTTTGCCTATTTATAAAGAAAGAAAATAACAGATATTCCAGTGTATTAAAACAAAAAAATGTAGAAATTGACATATCAGTTTTAATTTCATAATCTGTAATGCTCAGTTGGCAGATCCTTCTGGAAAGTAGTGAAGAGGAAAAACTTGTAAAACATGTCAAATAACTCAGTGATTAAAATCTAAGCGAGCAATATGACATGCAGTAGCTAAGTTGTAATTTACTTTGAAAAGTATGACATGAAATTATTTTAATAAGTGCCCCTATAATAGCTACCAAGCTAAAGAAAGAAATTAATATATCCATTTTAGATACAAGGTGTACTTTACATACTTTATATACTAAGTTTCTTCGTACAAATATACTCTTATTCTTTCTGCTGTTCTGTGGTCAGTGCTTTATCCATGGGAGATTCACAGCAGGGCAGGCTACAAATATATCGCTGAATTATGTTTATTGGTGCAGAATAGGACTTTTCTACTCAGCGTGTGAAGCTCAACAGTCTGCGTATTGGCGACAATTTGTTTTAGCACTGGTTTATGTCATGCTTTGAATAAACAGTTGGTAAATCATTGATTAAAACCTTACCTTGTAAATTGGTCTATCTGAGTACCCTGTAGTAATCCTGATTTCAAGTTGCATATTTATATTTTAAATTCTTTTTACATTGTTCAGAATCAGAAATCCCCCTCCCCCCCGATAACTATCATCCCTTATCTTGATACTCACTGTGATAAAGGGTCAAGAATCAGAGCTATTTAACATTCTTTTGTGCTGGGACAGCTGCTCCAATAAGCAGCTGTCCCTGCAAATGGTGACACCTATAATTTTACTCCTGATTGCAGCGGCAAAAGATTACATTCTGTACATCTGTGTTCTTTCCAAAAACGTTCATACCCTGAGAGCTATTTCCAAATGAAAAAGCTGCTAACTCAATCTGAAAGTAACTACAGCTATGTTGACTAAATGTATCATTTAGACATCCACATACAGTATCAAGCAATATAAGTTCCATTAATAGGCTTCTAAATTTCTAAAGTTAAAGAAGCTTATTTATTTTCTTAGTTTTACAAATACATACTGTAGGTTATATTTCCATTTAAAACTAAAGAACTGGAACCCTGATTTGAACTTAGGTTCTTGGGTATCTGGTGGTCTGGTTTCCATTAACGAAGCTACCGATGATGGTCACCTACTGCCGTTTAGCCAACTTCAATCCCGCTTCTCCCTATCACATAGGGACTTCTATAAATTCTTACAAATCCGCCATTGGCTATATAGTCTAACACAACCCCCTATAAAATTGCTGCAATCCCATACTACCTACAGTACATGACTTACTATATAGGGAAGACAATAAAGGAGGTTTTAGTAAATGGTATAATTCCATTGTAGTTTATTCTCCCCAGAAATTAAATGCCCTGGTAAGGTGGGAAACTGATCTCTCCTGCTCGATATCAGCTGAAGAATGGCATGGGGCAATTTATACATGCTTCCAGGTATCCAACTGTATATAATCCAATTTTTATAAATTGCTACACTGTCTATATCTTACCCCTGCCAGGCTTTACTCTATCTGGCCGTCTCACTCAAATACTTGCTGGCACAATTGTGGTGGCGTTGGTACATTGCATCATACTTTCTGGTCCTGCCCTGCCATCATGCCCCTCTGGTCAGCAGTTTTTGCCCTTATATCTTTGCATATTTACTTTGGTGCTCTTTCCCTGGGTGATAAGTAAGTAATGGGCCATATAGTGATATCGACTAGGTTAGGGATTGCACAACATTGGCGTACCCCCCAAGGCCCTACCCTGTCAGAGGTTGAACATGCAGTACATTATCACTATGAATATGAAACTGTGAGTCTACTCTTCTCCGGTGGCCCATCCAATCATGCCCTTCGATAGTCCCCATGGAATGTATATAGATCCCTCAGTCCACTGAGATAGGCCTCTAGTCCATCAGTCTTAACCCCTTACCGCCGCAGCCTGTTTTTGCCTTCCTGACAGAGCCCTTTTTTTCAAATCTGACATGTATCACTTTATGTGGGGATAACTTTTTTTTGCTTTTACTTATCCCAGTGATTTTGAGATTGTTTTCTCGTGACACATTGTACTTCAAGTTAGTGGTAAATTTTGGTCGATACAGTCTGTGTTTTTTTGTGAAAAATACCAAAATGTCGTAAAAAAATAGAAAATTTAGCAATTTGCAAAATGTTAAATTTTCTGCTTGTGAGACAAATAATCATACCACTCAAAATAGTTAATAACTAACAAAGACCATATGTCTACTTTATGTTGCCATCATTATTTCAACCTCCTTTTAATTTTTTGGGACACTAGGAGGCTTAAAATATGAATAGCAAATTCTCAAATTTTCAAGAAAATTTCAAACACTGATTTTTTTAGGGACCAGTTCAGTTCTGATGTGACTTTGAGGGACTTGTATGTGAGACACCCCCATAAATGATGCCATTTCAAAAACTGCACCCCTCACAGTATTCAAAACAGCATTTTGGAAGTTTGTTAACCCTTTAGGTGTTTCACAGGAATTAAAACAAAGTGTAGGTGAAATTTCAAAATTTCATTTTTTTTGCAGATTTTCAATTTTAATACATTTTTCTAAGGAACACAGTAGATTTTACTAGAGAAATGTGACTAAAAATTGATTCCCCCAATTCTTTTGTTTTCATAAATATCCTATATGTGGCCCTAGTGTGCACGTTGACCAAACCACAGGCTTCATAATAGAAGGAGCACCTACTTGATTTTGGAGCCTCCTTTTTATGAGATTATTTTTTAGGCACCATGTAGGTTTCTAGGCACCATAAGATGCTAAAAGTTAGGAACCCCCCCACAAGTGACCCCATTTTGCAAACTACACCCCTCAGGGAATTCATCTAGGGGTATAGTGTACATTTCAAACCCCCAGGGGTTTCACCAATCAATTTTGGTACAACTGGGCTGTGAAAATGAAAAATTACATTTTTTTACACAAAAATGCAGTTCTGGCTCAAAATTTTTCATTTTCACAAGGAATGAAGGAGACAAAGCACCCCAAAATCTGTGCCGCAATTTCTCCCGAGTACGGCAATGCCTCATATGTGACCAAAAAATACCATTTGGGTGCATGGCAGGACTCAGAAGGGAAGGAGTGATATTTGGATTTTGCAGCACAGATTCTGGTGGAATGAATGGTGGGTGCTATGTCGCATTAGCAAGACCCCCGAAGCACCAATACAGTGGAACCCCCCCACAAGTGACCCCATTTTGCAAACTACACCCCTCAGGGAATTCATCTAGGGGTATAGTGTACATTTCAAACCCCCAGGGGTTTCACCAATTTTGGTACAACTGGGCTGTGAAAATGAAAAATTAAATTTTTTTACACAAAAATGCAGTTCTGGCTCAAAATTTTTCATTTTCACAAGGAATGAAGGAGACAAAGCACCCCAAAATCTGTGCCGCAATTTCTCCCGAGTGCGGCAATGCCTCATATGTGACCAAAAAATACCATTTGGGTGCATGGCAGGACTCAGAAGGGAAGGAGTGATATTTGGATTTTGCAGCACAGATTCTGGTGGAATGAATGGTGGGTGCTATGTCGCATTAGCAAGACCCCCGAAGCACCAATACAGTGGAACCCCCCACAAGTGACCCCATTTTGCAAACTACACCCCTCAGGGAATTCATCTAGGGGTATAGTGTACATTTCAAACCCCCAGGGGTTTCACCAATTTTGGTACAACTGGGCTGTGAAAATGAAAAATTACATTTTTTTACACAAAAATGCAGTTCTGGCTCAAAATTTTTCATTTTCACAAGGAATGAAGGAGACAAAGCACCCCAAAATCTGTGCCGCAATTTCTTCCGAGTAATGCCTCATATGTGACCAAAAAATACCATTTGGGTGCATGGCAGGACTCAGAAGGGAAGGAGTGATATTTGGATTTTGCAGCACAGATTCTGGTGGAATGAATGGTGGGTGCTATGTCGCATTAGCAAGACCCCCGAAGCACGGTGAAATGATGAACCTAATAATCCATAGATGTGTGGTATATTTTAAAACACTCAGGGCCGGTGCATGGCACCGGAGCGCCCCAGGCGGGGGGGTGCCCCAGCGCTCGCCGGCGCTCCGTGCGGTGGGGGGGAGGGGGGGAGGGTAGGAGGAAGAATTTGTCCGTCTGCAAGTGCGGGGGGCAGCGGTGCGGCCATCGCTCCGTGCGGGGGGATGTGTGGTGTGTGCGGCCGTCGCGCCATGCGGGGAGGGGACGGTGCCGGGTGATGTACTGTGCAGCCCGGGCATTGCTCAACAGGGAGGGGCGGGTAGGGGAGGGGGGAGATCGGCGCTCACCTCCATCTAGACCCGGCGCACATCCGCTCCATCAGGGGGGATGGTTCCGGGTGATGCTGGGCGGGCCCCACCGCATCGCTCGGGGGGGGGGGGGGTGTCGGATGCGGGGGGGTGTTAGTTGCTCACCTCTATGGGGGGGACCTCCTGCTCCTTTCTTCCGCCCTCCAGTGGCCTGAAAACACTCCTTCATACATAGGCCGGGTTTGTCGGGGCAAGTTTCACAGTTGAAAATAGTTTGCTTTCTTATTCCCTTTTTATAGCAAACTTTGCACCTTTTTTGTGTCCTGCCCTTTTTTCCAGTGGAGGGGATTTCGTTAGGAAAATGCTGCCCTGATACAATACGGGGGCCAGTACTAGAAGTACTGGGGCCCTCTGCCTGCTGTTTCCCAAATATTAGGCCCTTTATGACTTCCTCTTGAAAGTGCATAAATGTCCCCGTCTGGCTGGTAGAACGGAATAGTACGTAAGCGTTATACAGTGCCATCTGGATGATATACACGGCCAGCTTCTTATACCATATTTTTGTTTTCCGCAGGGCACTGTACGGCTTCAGTACCTGATCTGAAAGATCCACTCCGCCCATGTACTTATTGTAATCTAGGATACAAATAGGTTTTGAGGTGTGGGTACTGGTACCTCGTACAGGGACGGAGGTGGTACTGTCTCCGTGAATTGTTGTCAGTATAAGGACATCCCTCTTGTCCTTATATTTGACCAACAACATATTTTCGGTGGATTGTGCCCTGCTTTCACCCTTTCTCAGTAATTGGGCAACGTGCGTTTTTGGGAGGCCTCTTTGGTTCTTGCGCACAGTACCGCAAGCTGCTGTACCTCTTGAACCAAGGGCCTTAAACAGGGGGATGCTGGTGTAAAAGTTATCCACATAGAGGTGATAACCCTTATCAAGGAAGGGGTGCACTTAATCCCAGACAATCTTTCCACTAACACTTACGAGGGAGGGGGGGCATTCTGGCGGTTCAATTCTTGTGTCCTTCCCTTCATATACCCTAAACCTGTGGGTGTACCCTGAGGTACTTTCGCACAGCTTATACATTTTTATGCCATACCTTGCCCTCTTATTGGGAAGGTACTGGCGGAATTTAACCCTTCCTTTAAAATGTATAAGTGACTCGTCTACACAAATGAATTTTTCGGGGATGTACATGTCAGCAAATTTGGTGCTGAAATGATCAATGACCGGCCTGACTCTGAATAGCCGGTCAAAGGTGGGATCATCTCTGGGTGGGCACTGTGCATTATCGTTGTAATGCAAAAATTTAAGGATCGTCTCAAAACGAGTCCGGGTCATGGCCATACGATGAAGTGGGGTGCTGTACAGAACATCTGTACTCCAATATTGTCTAATTTCTGGCTTTTTAACTATGCCCATATGTAACACCAGACCCCAAAACGTCATCATCTCTACTGCATCTACAGGGGTCCACCTAGCAAATGATGACGTGGGGTTTTGGGCAATAAACTGCTGGGCATATAAGTTACTTTGGTCCACCATTAAATTTATAAAATCATCAGAGAAAAAGACTTTGCAAAAGTCAATTTCTTTGAGGCCTGTAGTATCAAATTGGATTCCTGGGTTGGCCAAAAACTCAGGAACCTGGGGCTCAAAATTGTCTGGTGGTGGGGTCCATACGAGATGAATCATTGGGGGGGGTCTCAGCTGCTCTACGGGGGGCATCTTTGAGGGGGTCCCTCATCACTAGAGGAGGAAGAGGAGCTTAAGACGAATGCAAATTCATCGCTTACTTCACTGGCTGTGTCAGTGTCAGAGGCAATAAGGGCATATGCCTTCTCCGCTGAAAACAGTCTTTGCGATGATTGGGACATTTTTATTATTTTTGTGTTTGTGTAATTGTAGTGTTTCAACACGTGTATAGTGTAGGGGGGGTACAAACTTTATTTCAACACGGGGGGTATGTAGTGTGTATGTAGTGCTTTAACACGTGTAAGTTAAAAGAAAAAAAAAAAGCTCCTGCGCCAAAAATTGAGCACAGATGTTGGTCAGTAACGTCCGTCACCGATCAACGCTCAGCGGCCACAGGACACCCACAAAATCACAGTGGGTGTAAAAAAAATGTAAAAAAAAAAACCCACAGCACCCTCCAAAAAAATAAAATAAAAAAAAACTGCTGATGAGTCAAAGGCAACAGGAATTTGATCCAAAAAAAAAAAAATTAGATCAACCCTGTGCCAAAAATGCTGATCAGTGATGTACGTCACTGATCAGCGCTTAGCGGCCACAGGACACCCACAAAATCACAGTGGGTGTAAAAAAAATAAAAAAAAAACCCCCACAGCACCCTCCAAAAAAAAAAAAATTAAAAAAACTGCTGATGAGTCAAAGGCAACAGGAATTTGATCCAAAAAAAAAAAAATTAGATCAACCCTGTGCCAAAAATGCTGATCAGTGATGTACGTCACTGATCAGCGCTCAGCGGCCACAGGACACCCACAAAATCACCGTGGGTGTAAAAAAATGTTTTAAAAAAAAACCCCACAACACCCTCAAAAAAAAAAATATTTAAAAAAACTGCTGATGAGTCAAAGGCAACAGGAATTTGATCCAAAAAAAAAAATTAGATCAACCCTGTGCCAAAAATGCTGATCAGTGATGTACGTCACTGATCAGCGCTCAGCGGCCACAGGACACCCACAAAATCACCGTGGGTGTAAAAAATTTTTTTTTTTAAAAAACCCACAACACCCTCAAAAAAAAAAATGCTGATCAGTGATGCAACACTGATTAGCAGTGAGGGGCAGCAGGCACACAACTTTTGGTGCAACCTGACGGGGTATATATATAAAAAAAAAACCTGCACCCCAAAAAAGTTGCAGATCAGTTAATTTATACTGATCAGTACAAAAGGGGGGCAGCAGAGACAAAATTATATTATACAATATTATGTTCTATGACACAATGACGCTGCTGCAGCAGCAGCAGCACAAGCACCAGGAAGCAACAGCAACCAGGAAGCACCAGCAGCTGGCAGCACGGATGCCACCAACGCTGATCAGGTCAGTATAAGGGGACAGATGGGCACAGAGACTGCTCTGCACGCTGTTCCTGACCGGAATGGCGGCTGCAGGACTGTCTCCGTTATTTTCTGTGAGGTGTAATGGCTGTGATTGGTCCGTCGGTCCGACGGACCAATCACAGCCTTGGGGGCAGGTGGGGTGAGGTGGGGTGACCACCAGTGACCCCTTTACACCCGGTGGTGATTGGTGCTGTACTTAACAGCACCAATCACCACCGATCCCTGTGTTACCGAGCGACGTTATTCGCCGGTACACAGAAAACGCTGTAATTGGCTGTTCACATTTGAACAGCCAATCACAGCGATTGCCGATGGGGAGGGCATCGCTGCCCCCCCTGGGCAATGAGGGAAGATGTCTGCTGTCAGGGACAGCAGCCATCGTCCCTCTGTCACCGCGTCTATAGACGCGGTGACAGTTTACAGTCATGACGTACATTTATGCCATGTGTCGGGAAGTACATCCCGACCATGACGTAAATGTACATCAAATGTCGGGAAGGGGTTAAGGTACTTCCCCTGAAATGAGCACCTAGATAGCATATGAGCCTTCTAGTTGTTATCACCCTACATTGAAACTACCTCTTTTTCCATATGACCGGCATATGTATGTGATTGTTTGTATAGGTTTATTGCTACACAATGTTTTGTAGCATTTTTTGTATTACCTTTTTGTCTCGCGACACTGCATTGTAACCTTGCGATTATGTCCTATTTCCCCATTGCCCCACCCATTTTTATTTCTGTAACCACTTCTCCCTTTATATATGTATATATGTATCCTGGTATTAGAACTGGCACTCCAACGTCATAAGTGCAGCTGCCAGGGTGCTTGCTCAGAGAGGTCAATATAGTATATATATAATTATAAAACGTTAATAAAAATCCAATTCTGAAGGAATAAAAAACTAAAGAGTTAGTGCTCTAAGCTGCAAGATACACACACTCAAACACAGAGGGCAGTATTCAATGAGACTGATTCGCCATGTTCTATGGAGAATGTATGCTATTTTCATGCTCTAAGGTGAATGTTTTTCTGAAAAAGTGAATCACCCTATTCAACGTGCAATATTCGCCGACGGCGAACAGTGAATGACGGACAATTCACCGTCTGATAGCCTCCGCAATTCACTGTGAGTTTTCAATGGGTTTTTCAATGTGATTCGTCGTGAGTGTATTCAATGATCAGATGGCGAATTGCTTTCTTAGTGATTTTCGTCATGTGTCACCATGTAGCAATCACCATCTTTTTATGGTGAACTGGAATGTGAACTTTTAAAATAAAGTTGTTTTTTAATTTGGTGTAAAAAAATCAGGAATTTTATTATGTGAAGGAGCATTCTATTTTTATTAATGTGCTTACAGCACATGAATATATATTTAATTAAAAATATATATATATATTTTTTACACATAACAGCCAGCAGGAGGCCGAGAGCCAAGAGCCGTTCATTACATATTCATATATTCACTGCCGCCGATCATTACATATGCACGATCGGGAGCAGTGCAAGCGGCTAACCCTGCTAGCTCTCCCAGAGGGCAGCTTGTGCTGTCTGGGTCCCGGGGAGCCCTCCTCCCCCCACATACATTCTGGGGCAGGCAGGGAGACTTCCATCTCCCTGTCTGCCACCGTCCCCGGCTCCCTGCGGCGATTAAGAATCGCCGTCAGGGGCAGTGAGCACCTGCGGCATTGAATACTGTGACAGCGAGGGCTGGCAGTGAATGCTCCAGCCCTCCGGAACACGGCGACTGTGCAGCGAATCCTATACAGGATTCGCTGCACATCGCGATTATTGTCATTGAATACTGCCCAGAGTGTTCAAAGGAAAACTGTGTCCATCACATAAGTGTTCTAAGATTCTATATAAATTCTTACTGAATGACACAATGGGAATTTTGTTAAGCTTTAAAAAAATAAATTTTAGTCCTTTGTTACTAAAAAAAACAACATTTAAAACTTTCTCTATGGTTTAATTTTCAGGTAAACTTCTAATGTAATGTATGCAATATTTTGCTTATTTGCTCTGAATTAAAAGCAGGATTGTAAGTATTATAAGAACTAGTATTGCCTATAAGTGTTATCTTTCTTATATTTGCATAAATATGTATCTCATAAAAATGTAATCCTGTGGAAGAGTATGTAGGAGGCCATTCTGGTTGACTACCAAAGCAGTGGTATTTCGCTAATAATGCTGGGCTGGACGTGCAAATGCCCTCCCACGCTAAATGCCAAATATCCCCATCTCACTGTGAATGGATGTTTTGCATAAACATCCATTTGCAGGCTTGCATGCGGGCCTAAAGTCATTTGATGGGCGCCGACCATGGAATATTTTCTGTAGTGCTCGCAAATCTAAGTCAGTATCTGCTGGCTTAGGTTAGTGGCGACCTGGTCCAAGAACAGGGCGGGCAGCTGACATCCGGTGACGTCATCCAGCCACCCCAGAAGCATTTTCCTGGGCGCACGCAGTGTTTTTGTGGGCATGTCCAGAAAATGCATGCGAATGCCCCCTTCCCACCTCCTGCAAGATCCCCCTTTGTGAGCACCTTGAAGACTATGCAAGTCTCTGAAGGTTCCCGCATAGAAGCCCAGCACATGCGCATAAGCAGAGCTTCAACATCGAGCTCCATGTGTGAATGTACAGGTGAGTACGCAAACCAGAATCAGGGCCCTAATCTCCAGTACATAAATGATGGTGTTGTATAAAGGGTAATGCATAGTCATTTTACAGATATGGAACATGTAAATTGTACTACTACAAAATTATCAAAATTGATCAAGATCAGACTTGAACTCAAAAGTAAAGACGTTGCAATTAAAATAAAGATGTATGTATTTACTTTGGTTGAGGTCGTAAGTAGTTTTCAACGTATTTATTGTTATTCTTATTGAGCAGTCAGCACTGCTCGCTGTCACAGCTCACAAAAGCATTGAATATACCCCACTATCTGCATACAGAGACATTCTTTGGTTTTATCAATTTATGGTGATGGATGTATACAGACCGACCCTACCATGATTGGCCATAATTTGGCCATTTGTCGTTAATAGTGAATGGTTTTGAAAAATTGTGTCATTCAACAGATTATTTGATGAAAAGATGCCATATATACATTATATAAGCCAACACTATTTCAAATGTCACTATTTATTAAACATTATTCCATTTAATGGGTCAATTGTGGCCATTCTGCTGTACACTAATTTAGGCCCTATGACTGCATATAATGCTGGGTACATACTTTACGGGGTGTGTACCTAGAAACAGCATGATTCATCACACTGTCCGTACTCGCTGCACAATGCAATGGATGATGCTGTGATGTATTATTGGCAGCCGCATGCCCTTTTTTCCTAAGTCATCCCATTGGGCATGCAGCACTCCTAACAGGACAACCCAGGGAATGACCCAGGCACAGGAGCATGCAGTCACGGGTACAATCTGAGTGAATTGGCCAATTTATCATTCTGATTCGCAATGGAATGATACATCATCTGATCTATTGCCTAGTGGCTATCTGATATTACAGATGAGGCAGTCATTTAATTAAGATTTGGGTTTATTTCCAATATTCACTTTGTTTTGACTACATTTTTAATTTTGTGTGTGGAAGAAATTTAAACTGTGTTTGGTATGTATATAATTAAATGCATTCAAAACAATTTACTTATAGATGTCAGTGGTTTTCTGTTTATGCCAACACAGATTCTTCAAACTGCACTTGGTTATTGCTTCTGCTGGTGCCACTGTTGTATACCGTTTGTATTCTTCTCACACTGTGGCTCCGGCGCTTGCCCAATTTATAGTTTGTGTTTGCCCAAAAACATTCATTTCACCTTGAGGGAATTTCAATTAACTCTAAACATATTTTTTATGAATTTTTTTTATAAGGTACAATGGGGGTTATTCAGGTTAGTTTGCAAAAGCAAACTCCTTCTTTAATGGACAAAACCATGTGCACTGCAGGTGGGGCTAATGTAACATGTGAAGAGAGATTTATATTTGGGTGGGGTGTGTTCAAACTGAAATCTAAATTGCAGCGTAAGAATAAATCAGCCAGTATTTTCCCTGCACAGAAACAAAATAACTCACCCAAATGTAACTCTCTCTGTACATGTTACATCTGCCCCATCTACAGTGCAGCATGGTTTTGTCCAATAAAGAAGGAGTTTGCTTTTGCAAAGCTACCAGAATCCCCCCTGTGTGTGTAAAATATTTAACATTCCTTGTTCCTTAATAGTTATTAGAAGGGTTATTTGAGGACTTTTGTGTATTATTAACATTTCCTTCAGCATTAATCACTTTGACTGAGCTCATCAATTAAAGTGACCTATGCAATAAAGGCAATAAAATACATTTTTGTCTCTTATATAAATTAATATATACAGTAAGTGACCCCAATGTTCTTCTGAATTAATATAGTCGGTTACATTTCAAGACATCTGCAATTTTCTGTCCAACTCACAGTCACAAACGTCTTCAGTGTTTCGTTCGGTTTTTATTTTTTCCTTGAAAATTTGCTTCATCTGAGACATAAAAGTTTTTAGTGCATGCTGTAATTTCTCAATATGCCTAAAGAATGAAATAATGTTTTTACCTCAGGGATCTGCCGAAAACATAGAGACCTAGTAAACACTTACAAAACTTCCACAGCAAGTTAATTCAGCACAGCTGGCAGTTTGAATAGATCATTTAGATTGTAGTCATTTAACCATATAGGGCCTCATTTAGCATTATATGTAAATCCAGCAAAAGGGTGCACATTTGTTATAGGACAAATCATGTAGGGATGCAAGAAGTCTGCAAGCTATTTTCATTGCACGCAGCAAAAAAAAAAAAAAAAAAAAAAACTGCCTGCTTAAGTATGTATGTAGAACACAAATTCCAGATTTAAATTGACTTTGGATTTTAAACTTTTTTTTTAAAATGACCTTGTTGAGAAATTAAGATTGTTTTGTAAATAAGGACCAGATTAATTAATGATGGAGACATGCTCATGTGCAATGTAATTGGTGTCAATCATGAATTAATGTGGTCCTAACTAACATAAAAGTTGTATTAATGGCCATTGAATAACTTACTGATAATATTGATTCCTTAATATTTAGCATTATATTGTCCATAAATTAAAAAGCTATTTTTATTACTATAGGTTGAGTATCCCTTTTCCGAAATGCTCGAGACTACAAGCATTTTGGATAAGGGATTTTTTCAGATTTTTGAATACATTATTTTTTATACTTACCTGGTCCCCTGGTGGTGCCCCGATGGTCCCCCGACATCCACGGTGTCCCCCTGCATCCACAGCGGCCTTCAGGATCCTCTTCCGTGGCATCTCTGGTTCCAGGGGTGCATTGTGCACCTGCGCACTCACACATTGCCCCCCTGGGAACAGAGATGCAGATGAAGAGGATCCCTGAGGCTGCCGTGGACATCAGGGGATGAGGTACAGATGTGTGCACATACATCTTGGTTTTATTGCGCCATGTACTGTATGGCACAATTTGGCACACCTTGGACTCTGCAAAAGCCACGCTTTGTTATTTTTCAAAAAAATTGCTTCTCTAATCTATTACTTTATACAAATTCTACTGCTGCTAAAAAACTTTAGAATCCATCTACTTGCTAAATTTGGAAAAACAGCTAAGTTTTACATGTTTTGACAAATTGAGAAAAAAAGCCAAGATGTACAGTATGTGGACACATCTGTAAGTAGGAAAAAAAAGGGTGGGGGTAAAAAAAACCCGAAATATTCTGAAAAACCATGGTTTCCAGAATATTTCGGGTTTTGGAAAACATGCATAAGAGAGACCCGACCTGTACTTAGTTTTAATATCTCCAATTTGTATATATATTTAAACTGCATTTGTGATATGCAGTGATTCCACTCTCAAAATGTAAAACAAAATTGTACACTATCTACACTGGTACTAATCACTGTTGGCAAGTCACTGAGAGTCAGGAGGAGGGCTGAGTGACATGTTGTTGTGGTGCCTTTGTGCAGTGCTGTCTCTAAAGGTTAACAATATAAATTCTGTAATGCTGAGGATGGAGGGAGGGTGTCCTGTAAGTCCTGTAAGTCCCTTATACCCCACATCCTGTACTGTGCAATGGTGGTGGCATCTCCCGTTAAGCTCATGCGTTAAGATGGTCCTGACTGTAACTTTAACTTAAATATGCTAAGAGGCATGTGAAACAATCATTAGACTGGGTCAAGACTGGATGGGAAAATTCAGGAAAAGTGGTAGGTAGGGACTATGGACAGAACTCAGGAGTGGTAGGAACTGCGATCAGAACACAGGAGGGAACAGGCATATGAGAACTAAGAATCAGGAACAACTCAAAATGCACCCAGAAGCACAAAGGCTTGGGTGCCGGAGTATGGTATGGTAGCCTATACTCTCAGACTGGGTAGTGTTCAGAGGCTTTCTTTTATAGGGTGGGAGCATGAAATTGGCAGAAATTGGCATAATTGGCCCTTTAAATTATAGACAGGGCAGTGCATGTGACCATGTGAGAGCTACATTTTCCTGTTATCTGCCAGGGACAGAGCAGCAGGAGCCAGGTTATGGGAACTGCCAGGCAGAATACATCACTGCATAAGGTGCCACCAACTCTCCCACAGTGGACCTACTGCAACTCCAGGACACCAGAGCTGCAGAATCCAGTACATGAATAGCAGGTGCACAGTGACACTTACTCTTTAATGGCAATCACCAGTACTATTCTCCAGATCCATTTAGATTTTTTCTAAATATAATTTTAGTATTTGTTTTCTTATTTAGTTTACAAACGCAGCATTCTGTTCTAAGTGCCATCTTTTTAAATAGTTCATTTAGTTTTCAGAACCTACTTCTTGTTAATTTAGCACCTTTTAGAATATAATAGATATTATCTAATTGGTTGCCCGTAACCATATCCCATGTGAAATAGAACTCCCATCTTAGTATATTTCCCCCAGAGTAGGTAGACAAAGGTTTAGATGATGTTGTGTCTAAAATGCAGTCACAGCCCATGTTCCTAAAAACTGGACCTTTGTGTGACAGTCAATGGTGTGAGCCCTAAAAACTATATTCAAAGCTAAATTGTATCATTTCCATTTTATATCTGTTAGTTTAAAAATGAGTTTAGATGCCAGTATTTTTCTTCTTTCAATACTACTATATAATCTATTTTTATTACACCTATTTGTGGCAAATGCAGTGTTTTACTTCTTCTGTTACATTTTATATATTCAATACAGCTCCCCTTCTACATTATTTGTATTTCTTTTTTTAATTTTCTTGTGCAGCATTGCATACATGGTAGGATGAGGCTCCTATACCAATAAAGAAAATGAATCATTATGTATATTTTATTTGCAACAGGAACCACTTATGGTACAGTATGTCAGATGCTGTCACCAGTCATCAGTCAACACTGATGAGGCATAACCTCTCTACCTTTGGCTAATACATTTTGATGACAAAATCATAGGCACAGCAGGAGCTCTGCAAGTAAACATATCTGGTTGTCACTGCTTACACTGATGACACCTGAAGTCAGTGATTGGTTGCTGTCATTTGAAGCAATCGGGAAAGTTATTTTAAAGCAAATAGAATTCAATGTGAGTTGAAAACATTAGACTTAATACATGAATACATCTTAGTACATCTCAAAGTGAGAAAATACAATGAGTGACCAGGCTAACACACAACGACTACTAATCTATCTATCTATCTATCTATCTATCTATCTATCTATCTATCTATCTATCTATCTACCTATCTATCTATCTTCCACTGTTCACATTTCAAAAATGCTTAAAATGTTTTAAATTTAAACTCAAACATGTGGCAAATGGAATAATCTTGTCAAACCAGACTATGATCAAATCGGATGCATTAAGTGATTTTATGCAGTAGTATATGCTTGCACATTACTCCATCACACCAATAAGGTACACAGGCCCACTTTGGCTGTCACACCTTTTGGAAAAGAGGAAGTACAAGAATTGTCAGGGAAAGCCACATCTCATTACACCATACAAATATAGCATCCTAAAACAGCTGATTACCTTCATCTGGCTTCAAGTAAAGATGCAGGCAACGGATCCAGCTCATTGGTTAATAGGCAGCAGCTGAAATTAAGAATTGGGTGTTTAAAGGTGCCGATACACTAGTCCGATTTGGCCCAATTTCACCCTATCGATCGGGCTGAGAAATCAGCCCAAATCGGATGTGTTTCACATTCCCCGATGTGCAGTTCGGTGGACTTTGGACCTGAGCCGGAGGTCGGACCTGATTCCTGTCTGATCTCTGACACGGCCCCCCTCGCGGATGGTAGGGAACAGAGTCGCATGTGATACATCGCATATAAAAGGACAACATGCGATGTATCATATGTGATCCTGCTGCCTGGAAAGGTCCCGGACGTCTCAGGTGGTTTGGATGGCCATACACTGCTGCGATACATCACAGTGGTGTATGGCCACCTTAAGTCATCACTCATTGTTGTCTATCCATGCTGTAAAGGCTGGTTATGGGGTGTCTGCTTTACACATTTCAAATGTAGCATGTAGTAGCAGGGAATAGGGTTGTGGCTAGAATCACTTCTGTCTACTGACTTTTACCATCAGCCACTGAGTCCACAAGGGGACAGTCCAACTGCAATACAATAAAATAACCTACATCTATTGAAATTGATGCCTTGATAAAGGACCTCAAGTACGAAATGCGTTGGATGGGTGATTGTGGACGTTTAGACAAGATCCGGTGGGACTTTAGACAGCTACCAGGGACGCCTGTGTACATTCTATCCTATGCTGTGTTGTCTGCAGTTTACATGTAGACCATACCGCTCAAACAAGATGATGTATGTTTGCTATTGACTAATAGACCACAACCAGTACAGTTACACACATTCATTCCACATATAGAAATATTGTCTTAACATATTACACCATTGGTTGTTCCCCTTTTCTGTTTTTCATGCAATCTTTAGAAGAAAACTGAAAGGGAGAATAGACCAGGTCCACTCTGTTGATTGTGGAAGCGCTTGGAGATCTGTCGGTATATTCCTTTTTTTTCATGTGATTTGTATATGTTGGTGACATATAACTGACAGTATAGCTGCCTCCTAGCGCTCTAAGATTTGCTCTCTCACTACATTGTCACATATGGAAATTATAGATATAATAAACAATGCTATGAGGGCATCTACAACTTCGATCCTCACATAATGTCACATTCTCGTCAAAGAATAGAAGTGGTTCTAGACAGAACCGGAAGTGGGTAGAGGGTATGTACAGTGCAGTTTCCAGTATTGGGTCAGATTCATGTGTTTTAACTACTTTTTTCCATTGTTTTTACAAGGATTTAGCAAATCTTGAAGTGCAATAAAATGTAGAAAGATATGAGGGCCTATGTTCAGTTCTAAAGGGTCCATGTACTAAGTGTCACAATCTGTGCAGTAAATCATCCCTGCCTCTCTAGGCATTGCAGTATGTGGAAAACAGCTGATGCAGTTGAATCTATATTCCCTTACTGAAGAGGACCCGGACCTGATGTCAGGTGAGGACAGAAGTTCTTTGATGCCCGTACAGCATTTATACGAAGTCTTAGTGACGAAACGCGTCAGGGCGTGGCTAACTACGCTTTGTGTGGCTGTCTCCTTCTCCGGTGAATCCAACGTACCTGTCCTCTCCAAGCAGCGGCATCGCAATCCAGCGCGGCGGCGTCTTGTGAGCTGTGGCAGCAACTTCCCGGCAGTATCGTGAGCAGCTTTGCCCCTTGGCTTATATTATAATATCGTGTGGTATCCAGCCCACAGCTGTGTGTTATGTGGTACGAGTCCCTTACTTTGTGTACCTTGGAAGTATCTTTTATCCATTAAAGTGTTTTGTGATAATACACCATGAAGCGCATTTCTTCTACCTTTGCCTAGATATATATATATATATATATATATATATATACACTCGCAGACTAGCAAACAGCGAATGCGGGTTTGCGCATGTACATAATATGCATGCATGCGCAGACCATGTTCAGTTATAGATTTCTGGTTTAGCCCTATTTTTTATGTTTGCTCCAGACCCCTAGTATCATTTAATGCTGCTAACCTGCCTTACCTTGTGCACCCCTGGAGGTGATCAGAACTGCAGTATTATTAACCTCAACACATATAAGTCTGGCTTTTATCTGCCTCTGTGACTTTATTAGCCAGTATAGCCCTGGTTGTAATCAGAACCACATTATTATCAACTGTTTACTGTGACTACTGTTTACTGCTCTAACACAGCATGTGACATGACAAGTAAGAGCTGGTTTTCCGGTACGTTATCTCTGTCTCATATCTCTCCTCAAGGCGTAGTACATACAGTAGGCCTCAAAGTACCAACCACACAATTCCTAACTTTTATTATTCAAATAAAGCCAGTAAAATGACAGTTAATCTATTAAAAGAGATGGAGCCGCTGGAGAAGACAGCCCCTACTGTTGCATCGCCAGAAGGGTAAGTATAGATGAATTGCTGCTTATTAGAGTTATATATATTGCATTGATCCAATGCAATCTATAGTGATAAGTAACAATTAACTTTTTGTTTTTTATAGGATTGGACCCCATAGACCCCTCAGCACCGTATCATAAAACTGCTGTTCCCTTCACTAAGAAGAATATCTATAAAGGAAGCATAGAATAACAATTATTTGATATCAATTATAGTCAGCAGATGCCTTTGTCCTGTTTTCATGGGCCTTGCTTTTTCTTGACCAATGGTTCCCAAACTTGATCTTTAAGAACCTGTAACAGTCCCCATTTTCTAGGTCACCTGTAGATTTTTAAAATGTGACAGTGATACAATGTGCACCTGTTGGGTGACATCGAAAACATGAAATGTTAGGGGTCCTTAAGAACTGGGGGATGTATTCTAGCGGTACTTTCTACTTTGCCTCTTTACTGAAGCAAAGCAGGAAGACACACCAACAAGATGTATTAACATCTAGTCTGCAAGAGTGGGAGAGTGAAAACTCCCCCCTTTGATGATCCCTGCCAGTTTAGTGCTGTGACACTGTGTCACTCTGCCTGGCTGGCTCCAATGTTACTCACACATAACAATCTCACACTCAGCCTGGAGCTGGCACCATCCACAACCAGAGAAAGATGACTGTTTATGCATTACACTTCATATCAGTGTGCTGTCTTTTAGATAGCAGCAATGCTATAGACAGGGGCACATAGAGACACATTCATATATAAAATGATACCACGTCTTCCCAGAACATTGATTAATACTTCTACCCCTGAGTTTGGGAACCACAGTATTGCCTGTCATTATGATGGGGACATTCGGTGTTTCAACACAGTGAATAGAACCAGAGGGGCCTTCACCGGAAGGGTCCAGAGAGTATATACACACATTATACAAGTGTGAATATAAAATAAATGTTGCAAAAGTGGTTTCCATATGGAAGTCCAAAATGAAAATTTGCTGTACCAGTTATATCCTTCAGACCATTAGATACTATTGGAGAACAGTCAAAAGAAAAAAAATATATTAAATTATAAATTGCTCCCCTTGGAATTGCTCTAAATCTAGAAAAGTACATGAACATGCCCCGAGGTAGTAAGGTAAGATCAATTAGTGTGTAGAAACACTTGTACCTAATATGTTTCATATGTAACAACAAAGAGCTTTTATCATGTTTTCCACTTGATCTGCTGTTTTGTTTTGTGGCTTTTCAACAATCCACTATGTGTTTGGGGAAATTAAAAGTATTGTAAGAGTCATGCTAGTGAAAAATATTATCTTTTTATTTTCTGAGTGGTCTGTTCGTTGGTACACTCAGATGATTTTGTGTTTCTTTTTTTACATGGTAGGTTTAAACATTTTATGGCATTGGAGATCAAGCATAAAATAGCTTAAAACAACTAAAATATACTGTAAGTGCTTAAAATCAATCTTGTAGACAAGCTGGGCCTTGTAAGTTTAATGTGTTACATGTCACATAGATGTACCACTTTTAAAATCAATATTGGGAAGTTAAAATAAAATCTCACTGCATTCAGTTTTAGTGTCTGTGAAGTCAAAGTGTGTTCTTGCTAGGGGATTAAATAGTGTAAATTCAGATTTTTAACTGTTCTATATAGAGTTTTAAATTTTCCATAGACACTATTTATGCTATATTTTTAATAATTAACTTTTTTTAATGAAATAGTGAAACTCAAAATGGCACAATTTATTTAGCATTTTCATGTGATTTTTGATATTGCTGGAATTAACTTGTACTGAATTTATTTTTTTTTTTGGTTGAAAAAAAAAATATTTTTATGCACCATACTTCTAAATATATTTTTCATTAATGAGCTTTAGATAAATAAAAAAGGCAATAAAAAATACAGCATGATTTTCTGCTTAGCTACAGTATATTCCGAATGACTGAAAACAAAAATAGGTTCCCAGTTTAATTCTGCAACTTTTAATATTCTTATGTAAACTATATGTAGATAATGATTTCATGGCATGGTATGTGTTTTGGTTCAAAGTAAAATATTTAAGTTAAGGCAACATTTTATTCACATTTATGTATTTTTCTTATCAGAAACAGTAAATAGATATTTTTTCTTGGCCCTTGTCAAACCATTTTTCTCCGTTCAGCCACTTTGAAAACCAATGTATGATCAACTTACCACTTTGTAGCATTTAATACACTAAAGTTATTTACAAACTATGAAACATGAAGGTGTGACACTGCCTAGTCCTCTTTCTGGAGCAAGACAAAAATAATTCCCATACTGCACTCTCTAACTCTCTCTGCACATGTTATATCTGCCCCAACTGCGGTGCACATGGTTTTTTCCATTACAGAGAGAATTTGCTTTAGCAAATCAGGCCCTTAATGTGCAAACCTTTGCAATTGTGGCTGAAAATGAGAACAGTAGAAAAGTGGGTACTTATGTAGTAGCCGGGCGCCCAATTAACATACGTACGCTTGCGGAAGGAAATCGCATCACATGTCCCGTTTTAGTGCCATGCGATCCATGCGATGCGATTCCACTAGTTTATATGCATAGAGTACTGATATACGTTTGTCAGTTACTGTAGCTATGCTTTCTGAATAAGCTTAAGCTACGGAAATAGCGTAGTCAGTCAGAACTTGCGTAAGTTCTCCCGGGCACTCACTCTGAGAATAGCTGACAGCGATGGATGCTTCTCAGAGTTCTCTCAGTGTGACAGTGACCAGTGTGCAAGGAACAGGCATGGCAGGTGAGCAGATGTCCATGTTCACCCTGCCTACATCAGAGGAGGAGGCTGTGCTGTTTTTTCAGCAAAAGTAATTGCTGCCCGTTACGCAGGCTTGCGTAAATGGCCATCCAATGAGGCTGCCACGTGGGACATGGCGCTGCCACATTAAGTGTTGCTGGAAGAAGGTCAGCGTTCGAGCAGACCACTGGTTCCCTGGGTGCCGGTTACCGATCCTGACCCTGGTCCTTTTTCTGTATTCTTGGGCACAGGAGCTGACGAGTGTGCAGTACTGTGAGAGGGAGCTGCACATGTCTATAAAGACAACGGTGCAGTATAACGCTCTCATGAGGGAGGCCTGCACCATGGATCTCTTGTCCCAGCCGCAGACACAAACTGGCATGGTGGTGGAGGTGGAGGAGACCCTAATTGTGAAACGGAAATACAATGTTGGGAGGATGCTGCCCCAGAAATGGATGTTTGGCGGTATATTCAGGGAGACAGGGGCCTGCTTGCTGACCACTGTTGAAAGGCAAGATGTCACTACCCCTCATGGCTGCTATCAAGATCATGTGACTCCCGGGTCTGTAATATATTCGGACTGCTGGAGGGCGTATAATACCCAGGAACTGCAGCAGGCAGGCTACGAACATACCAGGGTCAACCACAGGTTCCATTTTATGGACCCTGACTCAGGTGTCCACATACAAACTATTGAACGGATGTGGGGGGCTGTCAAATAGCGAAATAAAAGGCAGCGAGGCACCGCAAGACACCTCTTAGAATCTTATTTACAGGAATTCATGTGGAGGAAAAGTTTGGGAGCTGAGAATGCCTTTGAAAGAATTCTTCATGCGCTGACCCTACTGCCAAAGGCTACTTCTGTGCCCTCACAGTGACTGATTTTCTATAATTCTTTACTCTTTTAAAATTGTTATTATTGTTCTTGATCTTTTTATCTTTCTTATTGTTCATAAATGTTGTTATTAATGTTCTTTATCTTTTTATCTTTCTTATTGTTCATAAATGTTGTTATTATTGTTCTTTATCTTTTTATTACCAGTAAATTCAGAGTTTAACGTTAACACGTGTCCACATTACTGTGTCAGATGTATTGTATGGCTGGTGTGAAAGTGTTCCTAAACCCCCCCCCCGCTATCCATGCCACCCCGAAGCGTGGCAAGGTACTTTACATGTATTGGTACTTTACATGTATTCCGTGGCCCCTCGTGGGGCTCGCTGCGCTCACCATGCTTCGGGCTCGGTGGCTTGCTGCGCTCGCCACACTATATAGAATCAACTCCACGCCGACGTGGATAGTGGGGGTATGAATAGGTCAGGAGGACGCATTCCGCCGACCCTCGTGGGGCTCGCCGCGCTCGTCACGCTTCGGGGTGGCATGGATGTTGTGGGTCTGCAAAAAAATAACAAAAAAAAATGCATGAGTGCTTCTACAATGAAGCACCCATCATATCTCATAGCATGGGTGGCCATACAATGAAATATCGGATCGCGCGGTGTGTATGGTACCATGCGATCCCATGCAGTATTTCATTGTATAAGCACTCTTAAACACTTAATATTACTATCATGGGTGGCCATACAATGAAATATCACATTGCATCGGATCGCACGCTGTGTATGGTGCCATGTGATCCCATGTGATATTTAATTGTATAAGCACTTCATATTAATTAAAGGGACATCTCATCGCATCGGATTACACGGCACCATACACGGCGTGCAATCCAATGCGATTTCACTACGGAGAATAGCCCAGTACGCTAATAGCGTACTGGGCACCCGGATACTACATAAGTACCGAAAAATGTAATAACTGGGTTCAGTTAACTCATTTATGTCTAGAAATGAATCCTGTGAAGTAAAGATAATGTAAAAGGTATAGTGGCAGTTAAGGAGTATGCTGCTCAAACTGTAGCAGCCCCAGAAGATAGTGGGATCAAATGGGGGGACGGGGATGGGGGGGGGACTCCAGCACTTCGTCCAACTTTAGTCTGAAGATATATGGATTTATTTTTCCAAAATAAAAGAGGAAAACATACAGTATATAGTGAGCACTATGTAAGCCCAAAAACATACACTCAATATTATATATACTCTTCCATTCTTGAATGGAGCCTTGGGTAATTACTTGCCTTGTTACTTGATAAGGACTACAGCCTCATGTGGTGAATCAGACAAAATAAATCCTTCAAGATCATAGACAAATTTTATAAATGTGTTATTAATGAGTTAATTGTCAGAGGGGGCTTTAAATGCCTGAAAGGCCATAGGTTAAAGTGGCCCTGGATATTACTCTTTAATTTTGTGTGAATTTTGCAGAGACAACTGAATATCCACCTTAGCAGTATTTGATAGGAAAACTCAGGCTTTAGTTTCAAAGTCTAAACTGAAATGAATGGGGTGATTCAGACCCGCTCATAGCAGGATAAATTATTTCCCCAATCCCATTTTAGGGGTTTGCACATGTGCAGGCGTGAATATGCGTCACATGACATCAGCGCCCCCCCCCCCACACACACACACACACACACAAATTCAGCCATATGCAACCAGAAAAAATGTCAGTCTAGACTCTATTTTATTAGAGAATAGGTGAAAAATCATTTGACGGTGAGCGACCATCAAATGAAATCTCTCCCATTCGGCCGCATGCCAGCGGACATATATGCAAATGCATGTGTTCACATGCAAGGGAGAGAATCAGCCAGGGGGGCATTTGGCAGGGCGGTGGCCGGAGTTTACCTGCGCACTAGGCCGTGAATACATGCAGCCTAGTGAACAGGTCTGAATCACACCCTAAAGCAGGGGTCACTTTTTACCTTTTACCCCAAAATATATTTTAATATGTCGACGTTACCGCACTGCACAGCTGAGCATTCATATAGAATCTATATATAGATTTTATCCGGGCATGCATATAGATTCATATGCATGCTCAGCTGGGACTCAGCAGCGCGACTGTACATTACCCCCAGGAATTTCATTTTTACCCCATTTGGGGTCATTTACTGTTCCCTGACCACTGCCCTAAAGCCATTAGAAAAAAAAATATTATGATTCTGCAATCAAGTTTCAAATATTCCTGAATTTTAGAAAATGTGGTGATTTTTTAAAATGTTTCATTAAAACCAAGTTAATTATATACAATGCTTCTCTTACCTCCTTCCTAACACTTGAAATCCCATCTTAATTTGCCATATTCATTTAACTAGGTTTACTATTGTGAGGCTATGAAAATGACTTGTAATAAAACACATATGTAAAACCTTTTAATTCACAACATAATAAACTATAGATTTTTTTTCTGTTCACAGCATGATTACAAAGTCACAGCTTTTAGTTTAAGTGGCAGAAAGGTGTATGTGTTGTAAACCCATTAATTGTGCAGAATACACAATAAAACACTTTTCGACCCTCTAACTCAGTATCTAAGAAATGTACAAAAGATAGCTTATAATTCTAAGGATATTCAGGATCATAGATCAATGTAGTAGTTGACCTTTTCAATATACTAACATTTTATGCATTATGGCGCACGCTATTTATCCATTGGGTCCTAATATACTTGGAACAAACTGGTTACATTTAACCTGGTGTTCCTGCTGTGTAAGAAAAAAGACAGCATTAAAGTTCATCTACAAACAGATGTGCTGTGACGTGGCAACATTGATTTTCTAAGAAAGCACTTGATATTTTTTATTAAGAAAAAAATAAACTCTATTAATGGAATTTGGCTAATAGAAAACAAACTGAACGAATAAGTCTGCACTGGCACCAAATGTATTTGAAATTATATTTATATATATTTATATTATATTTATATAGTTTAAGATTTGGCACCTGAAGAAGATTAAATATTAACCAAGCCATTATCCAATAGATATGTAAGGAGTAAAAAAAATAATTCTATTTTTTTCTTTAAAATAAATGAGAAAAAGCACATTTGAAGTGCATAATTAGAGAATTGGTACTTGTGAGTTATCTGGACGCCCGATTTTTTGATTGTATGCCTTAAGTTAAGGCATACAATCAGATGCGATGCGATGCGATATCGCATCGCATCGCATGCGACCATCGGATGCGATGACCCGATTTTTCCATAGGAATCAATGTTAAAATGGACTGAGTCCATTTTAACATGGAATTCAATTGGAAAAAGGGGTCCTTTTCATACCCCTACTATCCAAGTGGGCATTGAGTTGGATATAAACCTGTGGCGAGCGTAGCGAGCCACCGAGCCCGAAGCGTGGCGAGCGAAGCGAGCCCCGCGAGGGGCCGGTATTCTGTGTCCCCTCGCGGGGCTCGCTACGCTCGCCACGCTTCGGGCTCGGTGGCTCGCTACGCTCGCCACAGGTTTATATCCAACTCCATGCCCACTTGGATAGTAGGGGTATGAAAAGGACCCCTTTTTCCCATTGAATTCCATGTTAAAATGGACTCAATCCATTTTAACATTGATTCCTATGGAAAAATCGGGTCATCGCATCGCATCGCATCGCATCCGATGGTCGCATGCGATGCGATGCGATGTCCCGATCCGACCCGATTTAGAAATCGGGCGTCCGGATAACTCACAAGTACCAGAGAATTATAAGAGTTCACTTTAAATCTGGTTGATTTTGTTATTTAGGTGATCATACTTTATTTCATTTATGCTATTGTGTAAATGTGCCAATTTTACCTGCATCCGTATAAAGAGGTATTTTAATTTTCTAGATTTGGCTTTTTAGAATTATTTTAATGCAGATTCATTGGCTGGTTTGTTCATTTAATAGTCATGCCACCTTTTTGTTCATCTAACTTAGGATAGTTTTGGCTACAATTGGGAATCCATGAGCTTAGGGTCTTGCCAAGCCTTATTAAAACCTGCCTTGGTCAGTGTCGCACAGTTGCCTTTATAGAGGGCACTGTAGTCACAACATTAGATTTACAAACTCCCCAAATCATTGTTCATCACTGCAATATGAAATATTACATGAAATCTTTATCCCTCACTCATTACCCTCCAACAGGAAATAACTTACCATACTTAATTCCTTATCCTTCATAGTCCGATGGAGAGAATGGTGGATGATAAAGGTGCCTACTGTCACAATTGTACTTTGACTACCTGCCTATTCAGCTCGGGAATTGGCTAGACCTAACGCAGAGGTGCGGAGTCTAACCGTGCCAAAGGTTTTCTGCCAGTGACCCCTCCAATTGGGATTTGGGCTTCTGCGGCACTCGACACGTCAGTCGCGGTCCTCTGGTTAGGTTTCCCTTTATGAGCTGGAGGCCGGAGTAGATAATATGGAGAGGCGGTCGTCTAGCTGGGTCGGTATCTATGCGGTCAGTTAGGAGCCCAGGGGAGAGGCAAAGAAGGTCCAAAACAAGCCGGGTCATACACGGGAGACACTGTTTGCGGTACACTGGGATGAGACGGAGGGATAGTCGGGAGCAAGCTGGGGTCATACACGGAGAGGTCAACGGAGTACCAGGGGTTAAGCGAGAGGGTTGTCAGGAACTAGCCGGGTCAAAACAATAGCAAGTGTGATGAGGTACAAGCACAGGAACGCTGGAATAGGTGTGAGCCTATACTCTGGCAGAGTTCCCCTGCCAGGGACTTCCTTTTATTCCCTGCAGGCTGCTGCCTAATTTCCTGCCTGTGCCTTTAAATCTTAGAAATTGCGGCACGTGCGCCCCTAGTGAGCGTGCGCCCGTGTACCCGGAAGCCGGACACACGCTGCCGGAGCTCCGACAGAGGGAGACCCCAGCAGCCTGCTGACTCGTCAGCTACCGCCAGCGTCAGGACGGCGATACCCGGACTGAACCACCCGTTGCCTGGACGTCTCAGCCTGACGCCCGCCATGCCCAGCCTGCCGCCCGCCATGCCTAGCCTGCCGCCCGCAGAACGCACGTCCCCGGACCCGGTAAGAGACTCCCGCGGTCCGGGAGACTGTGACACCTACCTTATGTAAGCCATGCAAGGCACCCTGGGTCGGTCCTTCACCATTACTCAATAATTAATGGACAGCCTATGAAACATCATTCTATGAGCTATTATCAAATTAAACTCTTGTGTATTGCCTATTCTCCAGATTTATGTGGTCCTGTAGCCATTTCAATTATTATAGTCCACGCTTAACACAAATGTGCTTTTTTTTCTCATAAGTCTGTATTTTCCATCCCTTAAACAACTTCTAGGTGCATATCATATATATAGCAGTGACTCATATCACCATATGCATTGGACCCATAAAATTTAGATTAAAGGGGCTTTTTACCTCAGTTTGCAGAACTTTAGCAAATTTTACCTGGACGAAAATAATTCACTTAAAAGGAAAAAAACAACAACAGAATCACCCAGCTTGAGGCAAAATGTTAACTTGCTGGAATATCTATATGTATATCATAAAAACTATGCAGTTTCTTAGCAACCACTGACGCGTTCTATTGAGATTAATGTAAACACTACTGGTTTTTAAAGACTTATTATAAATGTGCAAATACCATAATAAAAACAGTTTTACTACTTGCGAATAGATGTTTTCTGGTAAATTTATAGTTTTAACAAATTCAATACCACAGTATGAGAATGTAAAAAGAAAGCACATGGGAAGGCTGCTCTACTTTTGTGGAAAAATAATGATAAATAATCAACTGCACATTTCCATTCTAAAGTTGTACTAATCATAAAACATATATAACAGTTTCTAGGTATATTCACACATATGATAGATGTTAACAGTTTATTGCAGCTATTGTGTGTGTGTGTGTGTGTGTGTGTGTGTGCGTGTGTATATATATATACACACACACACACACACACACACACACGCACACACACGCATACACATACAAACATAAATGTTTATACTGTATCTATAATCTATATATAACATCAAAACAACTGACAGGGAAAGTGCATACTGTTGATTATCTTGGGGAGGGTGAAATAAGTTAGGCAGCAAGCAAACACATCAGTTCTTCAGCTGATGTGTTGGAAGCAGGAAGAGTGGGAAGGCGTAATCCTCTGAGCGACTTTGACAAGGACCAAATTGCAATGACATACAGATAACTGGGGCAAAGCACCTCCAAAATGGAAGGTTTTATAGAGCTTTTTCTGTGATGCAGTGATTAGTACTTATGGCAAGGGGTTCAAGGAAGGACGATTGGTGAACCATTACCCAGTGGTCATTGCTGCACATGAGGAGAGAGGGCTACCATGTTTGTTCTGATACCACAAAAGAGCTACTGTAGAACCCAATTGGTGAATCAGTTAGTGTTAGATATGATATAATGTAAATGTTTCTGGGGGGAGGGGGGTACTGGATATTAACTGCTGGTCCTCTGTAAATGCCTTTTGGTGTTTTATAACTGACCTCAGGTAAATTGCAAATTACATATTAGTAAAGATAGCTGCGGTTCAATGAACCATACTGCAGGGTTTGTGATCACTGTACATTGCCCGAAACCATACTTTTTTACCACACAAATGTTAGTAAATATCTGCTATATGCATTAGGCTGTAATACACAATCATCTATATATGTGTATATATATATATATATATATATATATATATATATATATATATATATATATATATATATATATATATATATATATATATATAGACATTGTAGTGGCTCTGCACACACTAAATTAACTGATAATAAATAGTGGAGATTTGGTTCATGAATTGATCAATGCTTGTTGGTAGCTGCTCACCTATAAAAGCAAAGTGTGCTGTGAGCTTCAGACCAGATAGCATGCCTGGAATCAAGCATTGATGTGATAGCTATGTGTATTATAGCCATTTTCAGCGATAGTGTTAGGACCTGCAGAAAAGTGGGGTCCCGTGAAGGGGGCTGCAGGCTTAAATGCATTGATCAATTCATGAACCAAATCTCCACTATTTATTATCAGTTAATTTAGTGTGTGCAGAGCCCCTATAATGTCTGTTTAAACAATGTGGTCACAAGCCATAGGGCACCCCAAAACTAGGAAAGGTGAGTGCCGATGTTAAGTGTATATATATATGTATATACAAAAACAGTACAAATATTTTAAAAAAAACAGTGTGCTTTTTATTAGATAATTTTCACATCTGGAAATGGTATCCTTTTCGGAAATACAAGCAACCCGACGCGTTTCGTCTTGAAAAAGACTTCATCAGGGGTTTAGTACATTGTGATATTAAAATGCTTGTGCTAGCATGTGTTTCCTCAGATTAGCGTATACAATAATGCTGTTCTTCAGTGGGGCAGACTCAGAAAAATCGGTAGTGATTTTAACAATGCTTCTATCAGCTTGTATTGCTCCAAAATTCCTAGGATAGTGGTGACCTCCCTCAATGGGGTAGATTTCGGATGTCTAAGGAAAATTCAATATATATACAGGCGTCTAATATCTTGTTTGAGGGCTGTGGTGGTCTTCTCTTCAACGAAATAATTAACCGAATTATCCCTTTTGTAGGGTCAAGGTAGCCCCGGTGTGTTCCCAATCTTTAAGAGTCTTGGGTTTTGCTCAGTTTTTAGGTTAATGAGGAAAATTCTGTGTTGGACCTGGTCCAATGATAGGGGTCCACAATATCTAATGGTCCCTTGGAAACGCAGAAGGCAGAACAGAAGATTCCGTTTCTGGTCTGAATGGAAAGTGAATCTGTCTGCCAATACCATGTTGTTATTGGCAGACAGATTCACTTTCCATTCAGACCAGAAACGGAATCTTCTGTTCTGCCTTCTGCGTTTCCAAGGGACCATTAGATATTGTGGACCCCTATCATTGGACCAGGTCCAACACAGAATTTTCCTCATTAACCTAAAAACTGAGCAAAACCCAAGACTCTTAAAGATTGGGAACACACCTGGGCTACCTTGACCCTACAAAAGGGATAATTTGGTTAATTATTCCGTTGAAGAGAAGACCACCACAGCCCTCAAACAAGATATTAGACGCCTGTATATATATTGAATTTTCCTTAGACATCCGAAATCTACCCCATTGAGGGAGGTCACCACTATCCTAGGAATTTTGGAGCAATACAAGCTGATAGAAGCATTGTTAAAATCACTACCGATTTTTCTGAGTCTGCCCCACTGAAGAACAGCATTATTGTATACGCTAATCTGAGGAAACACATGCTAGCACAAGCATTTTAATATCACAATGTACTAAACCCCTGATGAAGTCTTTTTCAAGACGAAACGCGTCGGGTTGCTTGTATTTCCGAAAAGGATACCATTTCCAGATGTGAAAATTATCTAATAAAAAGCACACTGGTTTTTTAAAAATATTTGTACTGTTTTTGTATTTTGACAATCTATTGGTGGTTAAAAAGCGCTCTCTATACCTCCTTTCTTTCCATTTCTAAACATCGCCTCCCACTAACAGGGGGGGCTATAGAGTAGCTGCTCACAACTTAAGGGCGCACGTGGGGTCATTCTTTTGATATATACAGTATGTATATATATAGACAATCCAAATCTGCCGGCACTCAATGTATAAAGAAGTAAACAAGCAACGGGCCCCGGTGCCCAATGAAAAATTCATGCACAGACTCCAAAAAGAATGGCACTCCGGAGGCAAGAATACAGCATATAAAAAGCGTGTATTAAGAATTCAAGCTTTCGGGGTTTGATCCCCTTCGTCAGGATACACTACAGCTGTAGTGTATCCTGACGAAGGGGATCAAACCCCGAAAGCTTGAATTCTTAATACACGCTTTTTATATGCTGTATTCTTGCCTCCGGAGTGCCATTCTTTTTGGAGTCTATGTATATATATATATATATATATATATATATATATGTGTCTAGTGTCCTTGCGGCTCAGGAACACTGCCCTCTGTTGGCAGCAAGTGAAATTACATTTACTAGCTTCGGAAGCATTTTCTTCGAGCGGGCGTACACTGCAATCTGTTGGCAGTAAGTGAAACTACATCTAGTAGCTATCAAACATTTGCTTCTAACGGGCTTACTAATATTGATATATATATACCACTTGCAATCAAAAGATTACCTATTTTTTCAATAGAAAAATACATATATGGATCATATATACCAAAAAATACTTAAAAGTAAAGTAAGCCCTATATCAAGCAATTAGCTATAATTTCATTACTAATAGGACCAGAAATGATGTGTAGCATCCATGTTATATCACAATCCTCTACTTTGAATAAATGTGTAATTATTATTTTATCTGTGCATAGAGTGGAGCACTTGAAGAGAATCTTGTTGTGAGGACCTAAGTAAGACTGCAGCATGTTGTGACAATTACTACCATTGAGATCAAAGATAACACACATATTTATTATGTACCAGCACTTGTAATGTACAGTAGTATTTAGTTTGGCATGAGGTAAAATCACCTTTAGAAGGCAATGAATAAAAGGTATAATAAGAAAACTTCGTTTGTGAATAAATATTTGCAGAATGCAGGTTCTGTGAAGTCAATCATACTTTGTTAGAGGGTGTTTTATATTCGGTAAGTTCAGGATGTTGTGTAATGTTATGTTAATGACATAAAATACATTTCTATTGGTTTTCTTCTGAATAAAATGCCAACTTAGAGTAATATTTTTACAAATTGCATTGTAACAATATCCTGCTGTCAATACTCCTATTTGGCCTCAATGGCACACACCTAGTGCCTGAAGTAAACTCTACCCCCATAGTGTCTGAACTTAATTGTGCTCACAGCCTAGGACCCAGTCTAATGAACCACAGGTCTAATGCTCATCTTATCATGGGTCTTTCTCCAATCTAGTGCCCAACTCTATGCCACAGTCCTTAAGCCTAACACCATGGCAGTCTATGGTGGTAATGAGGAATGAGTGATCCTCTGGGACTATACCCATTCTGCTGACCTTTGTGAAAAATGTTGTATGAAACAGTGTTGATAAAAACACCAAGGGCCAAATGTAATAGGGTGTAAGAATCAGAAAGTTAGATATTTTGGAGGAGTTTTCCCTTTTTTTAAAGCTGCAATCAAGAACATGGCAAAATCGACCTGGTTCTTCAGTGTAAATGATTGCCGCTTTAAAATATAAAATATTGACAGAATATGAGTCCATCTCAGGATTCATAATCAATAAATCAAAAACCAAAGCAATGGCACTTCATAAAGGTGCTAGAGCAGGGGTGCCATATAGATTCCTGTTCTTGTGGGCAGAAAAGTAGGCAGAAATCACCTACTGTATCTTGGTCTGGCTATAACAGCAAATCCAGGAGACTTATATGCTACTAACTACCCTCCAATAATAGGAAAAATGCTGGCAGATTTTCGATCATGGAGCTCCCTTCCCTTATCATATATAGGGAGAGGGCACTTAATCAAAATGATCTTTCCACGTATGCTATATATGATTCAAATGTTACCTATTTTGGTTAAAGACATAGACATACAGATAGTAAATAGAGCAATTAGTAAATACATCTGGGCCAGAAAAAAAGCATGAATTTCAATGTTTAAACTAACACAAGCTACTTCATTAGGGGGGATTAATCTTCCATGTATTAAAAGCTACACACTAGCAGCAAATCTTAGATATGCAATAGATTGGATACACTCAACGGAAAACTTTGTAAACCTTACAATTGAACAAGGTCTGAGCCCTGAGGTATCTTTACCAGGTTTATTACATATGAGACCATCAAAATACTCTAGGGAAATATCGAACAATTTGTTAGAATTAACATGTGCAGCCTGGCGAATGGCTAGGTCAAAACTGGGAATATCAACTCATAACACAGTATTTCAACCACTAGGGTACAATATTTCAACAGATACGCAGATACTACAGGACACAAGGCTGATCAAGGCTGATAAGGTGGGCTTATGCCTCTTGATACATGTGATGGATAAAGAATGCACAGATATACTATCTTATCAATCATTGTGTGAAAAATATGCTAATGTATATCAATACCCATGTTTGTATACTTTCAATTGAGAAGCTATGTCACAAGCGTTATAGATAAGACACCGACAACAGAAAAAGGGGGCTAGATAATATGATAAGACGAAGTGAAAAAAAAAAAAAAAGTAAACGGCATTAATATATCTGTATATTAAGAGACAATTATTGTTAGAAGGGACAAATACAGATCTGTTAAAATGGACAGAAGACTTCCCGAATGTAACACCACAGAGGCTACTATGTGCCTTTGCATGCCTAAATAAAACATTAGTAACAACAACATACACAGAAATACAATACAAATTACTGCATAGAGCTTACTACACTTCTAAAAGGAGAATGTAGATGGGCATAACATCAGATTCAGCATGCTACAAATGTAAGGAAAAGGACACCGCTATACTACACTGTATGTGGCATTGCCCAGAAGTTAAAGCCCTATGGGGGAAATTAATTGGCATATACAGAGTAGATATAATATAAACATTACTCTAACACCA
Organism: Crinia signifera; assembly: GCF_055691185.1. Lineage (NCBI taxonomy): Eukaryota > Metazoa > Chordata > Amphibia > Anura > Myobatrachidae > Crinia > Crinia signifera. Next base: position 266,762,767 of record NC_139219.1, on the reverse strand, counting down.
GAATTACTCTAACACCAGAACCATAAACAAAATAACTCACACAAATCTAACTCTCTCTGCACATGTTACATTTGCCCCACCTGCAGTGCACAAGGTTTTACCCATTTTCCAAACACATTTTGATCTGAATAAAGGCCTTTGGCTCAAATGTGATTGGGTGTGAGAATCAGAGGGATTTTGGGAGAGTTTTCCCATTTTTTTTTTTTTAAATTCATTTTTATTAGTGTAACAATAAAGATAAAAGTGAAAAACCTACAGATCAGAAATATCTTTTTTATAGAGTGGAGCCCAAAACTGGACACTGTATTGTAGATGAGGCTTTATCAATGATTTATAGAGTGGCAAATTAACACTGTTGTCCCTAGCCTCTATGCCCCTTTTTATGGCTGCTAGTACCTTGTTTGCCTTGGCTCCTGCTCCATGACATTGGGAACTACAGCTAAGTCTATTGTCAATATAACCCCCCCCCCCCCCCCCCACGGTGCCGGATGCCCTCCCAGCAGTTGGTATTCTGACGGTCAGTATACTGACATCAGAATCATGGCTGTTAAATTCCTCAGAGCTATTCTCCTTTATGGGGGTCCACAACCCCAATAGAGGTAGAATAGAACCTGTGTTGAGAGCAGCAAGCTACTGAGCCCACTTTGATGCACTTGACAGAGTACCGGTACTTGTCAGAGGACCGGCAGTTGAGATTCCAATGTACACCCCCAGTCCTTCTCCATGAATGATCCCCAACATCTTTCACATTTAATTTAGATGTTTCACTCTTGTTTCTTGCCCCAAAATGCATGACCTTACTTTTATCTATATTAAACCTCACCCTCCATATTGCTGCTCTATATTACTATAGAGTGGCAACATCCTGATCTGATTTTAATACCAGTTTAGTGTTTTCTGCAAAAATGGACACTGCCCACTACACCATCTACTATGTCATTAATAAATATATTAAAGAAAAGTGGCCCCAGCAATGACCCCTGAGTTACACCACTTAAAACTTTAACTGAATTTGAAAATAATCAGTTTACAACAACTCTCTGTTCCCTATTCTTGACTCAAGTACAGATGTTGTTACCTAAACCCAGCTTGCCCATTTTGTGGATAAACATATTGTGAGGCACAGTATCAAAATCCTTTGCAAAATCTAAGTAGACCACGCCCTGGTCTAAGTTTACTCTAATTTTTGCATAGTAACTAATTAAGTTAGTTTGATTTGACCTATCTCTCACAAATTCATGTAGGTTCCCACTAATAATCTTATTACACACCAAGTCATTCTGAATGCCAAATTTGTGAAAAATGAGTTGAACTGTGGCTACCACATATCATGCCTCCACAGGGATCATTATATTTTATGTTTTGCTCTATTTGACTTTGGAGAGGCCTCACAAGCAAATTAACATAGGACTCAGGGAATTTATGACACAAGTTAACCATTACAGATGAGAATTAAATAGGCATCCCAGTTTTAGACATTGTGCTGCCACAAAGTTAGCGATAAGCTGAATAACCTTTCTAGTTTCGGTAGATATTGTGCTGATGCCTCTATAGAAAGCCATGACTGCAGCATGGTAAACAGCTGGGGAAGAAGCCAAGAAAAAAGGATGAAACAGCACTTATTGGATTAAAAAAAATAACAAACTTAGGGCCTTATTTTGGCTCATTCTTTCTGACAAAATCCTTCTTAGATGGGCAAAACCATGTGCACTGCATGTGGGGCAGGTGTTACTTGTGCAGAGAGAATTAGATTTGGGTGGGGTTTTACTTCAAAGTGAGATCTATATTGCAGTGTAAAAATAAAGCAGTCAGTATTTTCCCTGCACAGAAACAAAATTACTCACCCAAATCTAATTCTCTCTGCATATGTTACATCTGCCCCCCCTGCAGTGCACATGGTTTTGTCCATCTAAGAAGGATTTTGTCAGAAAGAATGAACCAAAATAAGGCCCTTAGTGCCGGCAGTGCTTCTCAGTGCTGTTAATAATTAATCAGAATCAGCTTTATTGGCCAGGTATAATTGCGTATACTAGGAATTTGATTTGGATTGCTGTGCAACAGCCATTTAGGTAACAGTTAAACAGTGACAGTACAGATATACATAATACATACAGGTATATGTTCGATGTGCCCTGGGGATTGTGCCCTGGGGAATGTAGATGCTGCCTAGGTGCACAGCACCTAGGCATCCATCAGCGGCGCCACTGGTCATGGCAACAGGTAACAATATAAGCAGAGACAGTACAGTTATCACACAGGGAACACCTACCCACTGATCTGCACAGCGCCTAGGCAGCCAACAACGGCACCACTGGTCATTGCAAAAAGCCAGGTAGGTAACAGTTAAGCAGGGACAGTACAGTTTTAGGTTGCTATGCAATGTGCAAGGCAGGGGAGACACAGGGGTACATATGGCTGAGTGGCACAGTTCCAGTGGTACATATGGCTGAGAAGACAGTCTCTATTTGTATATATTAGTTAGTATATAATATTAGTTAGGCATAGTAGGCAAGTGATACGTATTCCCTCCAAGTTTCAAGAAGCTCCACTTTTCATAAGTAGTCAAGGCTCAGTTTCCTATGTGTGTCCAGGAGAGTGACTATGGCTGCTGGTACTTTCCAATTGTGCAGTCCCTTTCATGCACCTCCTCTCTAAATACTGCCCGAGGACTGAGTGAGTAGGTGCCAAATGTCTATTTCATCAGCTGCTATTTCAAAAAAAAGAAACCCATGCATTATGTAGCATTATGTAACAAAACCCAGAGCATAAGCAATGATTCACTATGTAAGAAGGGAATAAAGTCCCTTTTAGCAGATACTGTAACATGAAAGACAAAGCAATAGTTAAAAAAAATATATGGTAATTGTAGAACCAGAATTAAAGTTCCTTTCAAAATGATAGTGGCAGTGATGATGGTGGCATGTTGAACCAGGTCCTCATGACAATTTAAACATGAAGAGGTATGTTATCATTTATCTTTATACAGGGGGAGATGCTCTTATCATTATACAGGGAGAGTAAATTTTTTTTTTTACTTAGGAGTGTGACTAAGTGCTATGGTCAACTTCTACATTTGATCTTTCTCAAATGTTCAATCATCTCCCCCAGTGGCGTAACTATAAAATTTGCTCCCCAAGCCAAAAAAGTTTCCCCATAGCATTCTGGTGAAACAAACAGGGCTGTTTCTTGACAATATGGCACCCAGTTTTAACAGTAAAAATGTGCCCCAACAATATATATTTCAAAAAAGTATGTGCGTCCTCGCTTCAAGGGTTAATGCCCTTTACAAAAATGCTGCACACTGCATTGCCCATTAATAATAGGTCACCCATCGTAATGTCCCTTAAACATTATGCCATACACCGTAATGTCCATTACACATTATGCCACACTTTGCAATGACCATTACACAATATGTGACACACCGTAATGCCTATTAGTCATTATGCCACACACCGCAATGCCCATTACACAATATGCCAAACACCACAATGCCCATTCCATATGCCAATACACTGCAATGCCCATTACACAATATGCCACATAAGTGCCACTTACCTACATGCTAATTTCTACAGGTTGCATATTTGATGCCAAGGGTTGCACGATTGTTGCCAGGGGGATTACCCCTCCCCCTCACTGTGACGGTGAAGGAGCCAGGCAGTGCAGTGCACGACCCACCTGGCAGTCAGCAGATATTTCAAAACTTGTGCAGGCTCCGGAGCCACCACTGCAGCTCTTGATTGGCTCGTGACTGAACCAGCACATGTTTTGAAATAGCCGTGGACCTGCCGGCTGGGTTGCCCATCGCTCTGCCTGGCCAAGCATACCACTTTGCTCCAGGGCTATGCCGGCTGGAACGAGCGAAAAAACAGCGCTGGGGAGAACACTGTACACCAATTGGAATGTAATTGTGTGTGATTTTTAATGGTCACTAGCATGTGTAATTTGGGAGTGTGATCCTGCTACAGCAGAAACCACTTTACTGCCTGCTTACCTCCTCTCGGCTTAAGAAGGCTTTTATGGGTGTGGCCTGAGGTCGATGACCAGGGTTTTAAATCAATTACTGAGGAACAGGACCACCATAGCTATCTGAATATCCCTGCCATTGACCTGTACAGACTGACAGCTGCCCGGCCGCATCGCTATGAGGAGGGTTGGAGGAAGCAAGCAGTACACGGAGGAGGAGAATAGAGAGCGCAGAGCTGGGGATGTGTGCACAGCCTGGAGTGTTCTGTGTTTTCTGCGTGCTGTAGTTAGTCTGAATCAGCGTGCGAGCAGCGCATGCCGCACAGTGCACTCACCTACAGAGCTTGTTACTGCTATTCCCTGCAGCCTGCCTGCTCAGCCAATCACTGAGGCTGCTATATCAAACACGATTGGACAGCTTAGCCGTCGCTCTGCTGTCCTCTACTTCTATATGGCTCCGGCGGCTGTCAATCTCTGCAGGGAACCTGAGCAGAGCGCTCAGCGCATCGCAATGACACTGCCTATCCCTGACAGGCGCTGGCGCCCACCACAGACCCCGCTGGTGCTGCTCCTCCAAGCAGTGGTGGGGGCTACGCCACTGATCTCCCCCACAAAGTGAAAATGTACAACAAGATGGTCCTTGGGTCAACAATCTATTTTGTAGGTCAACAGTCACTTGACCGACCACTAATGGTTAACAATGACTAGGTCGACACCTGGAAATGATCAACATACCATAGGTTGGCATAGACATAAGGTTAAGGTCAACATGGTTGACACTCAAAGGGCTGACTGATGAGTTTTTCATGTGTTTTGGGTGTAGACTGACTTTGTTTATACTTTACTATCCAAGTGGGCATAGAGTGAGAAAATAATAGTGTGCCGAGCGCAGGGAGGCACCATGTCCAAAGGATGGTGGATGCAGCAGAACACTTATATGGTGTTCATGTTGACATATGTCAACATAAACACCAAACCATTAAAAAGCTTGTGTTGACCTTTTGAGTTTCGACCATGTCCATGTTGACCGTAAGCTTTTGTCGACCAATACTAGAGAACACCTACATGTTAGCTTTTAAGCATCCTTTTTTAGCCTTTACTTATTGTGATGTGCTGCTTACTGCACTCACAAAAAAACTAAAATTAAGCAAAGTGAGATTTGGAAACAGAATTTGTACAAAGAATGCAAGTCAACTCCGTGAATTGTTAATCAAAATGTGCCTGAATTGTGGTCACAGGGTCCCCATCTCCGCTACAGAACAGTATACTTACTCGGCGGCTGTCACTGTGGAGTGAGCAATGGGAGAGAGGACAGCGCTAGACCAGGTAAGTATGTGTGAATTAATTTAAATTATAAAAGGGGTGTTTAATAAACATACATTTCTGGGTGTGTGTCGCCTTATTTATACATTATTTTTACAGGTGAACTACGAGACACTAATTGTTGTAACTCCCCCATGGACCACAGTGCTCATAGTAAAGCTGTGGAACCTTGTATAAAAAGTGTTCCTTCAGCTGTGGCATGACACCACTGGCTGTTGGAATCTAGTGTGGGTTTCAAAATAAGGGGACCTCCCGTTTTTTTGTCCCCCATAACTTTGGAACGGGACCAGTCCAAGAGCCCAGGGCTGGTTCCTGAAATATGGGGGACCTCTACGCTTTTTGTCCCCCATGCATTTGGAACCAGGACCAGCTCAATGAGTCCGGGGCTGGTTTGGCTTAGGAGGGGGGACCCCCAATTTTTTTTGTCAAATTTTCACTTTAACACATTTTTTTGCGCAGAACCATGCACAGATCTCACTGATTTGTTTTGTCATTTTTTGGTAACGATTACCAAAAATCGCACCGTTACCATTGCGAATTCTATACTTTATAGTGTGAAAACATTTGGATGCGAATTGTAATAAAACATGCAATTTTTACAGCTGAATGTACAAATTAAATTGCAATTTGCACACTATTACATTTTAAATTGTTTAGAAACGTGCAAATTCTGCCATTTTTTACCCAAAATCACACAAGTCACAAAATTGCACCCTATTACATGTCACTTGTGTCTAATAGGGTAGAGCTTGCTTGTGTCCAGTGTCAGTTATAAAGGCTCATTTATTAAAACTGCAAAGTACACTAGACAAACAATAGTCAATTGCTGGCTGACTGCATTAATGAAGTACACATTCTAGAAACAGTGAAGCAACTATATAAGTGTGAATTGTGACTACATCACTCATCGTCATGCATCCACAAATCCATTTGCAATTCCCGGCTCTTCGAAGAGCCGGGGAGGCTTTGGAGAGCCCCGGCCAAAGATGACAGGTGCTACATCTGTATTTATATAAATCAAGTTTCATCCTGTATTATAACAAAGTTTTTTTCAATGTATAAACTTAGGTTTCATTTTGAATACAATTTCAGTCCTCTGTGTTTCTACAGTATCTTCTACAATATCTTCACCAAATAATGTCTTCTGGCTATATGAAATAAGGGGCCACTTGCGGCCACTTTATAGCTAAATAAACATTTAATCAAACACATTCTATTACCATCTCTTCATGTTAGCATGTTATCCATTGCACAATCACACATCAATCTGTACTGGTTTAATTGCAATTGGTGCACCAAGTAGGTGATTAAGTAAATGCCAGCACTAGTATTAATTCTTATCAAGTGTTTATTATATAAGGCATCTGGACAATTTACCACGGCTCAGTCCATTTCGAATGTTTATTGTCCCAAAGAGGTACACATTCATTCATTTCGTCACTGTAATAGTTTGATTTCTTTAGTGTTCTCCCCGGTTTACTATTTATTTTATCTTTTTTGTTTATGGCCAATTTACATTGAATTACTCAACCACATTCAGCATAAGTTATAATTACTATGTATGCACACAGTAGTCCCAGTTGGCATTTTGGATGATTATGGCCTTTGTTAAGATTCCGTCCTTTGTCAAGACACACAGAGGTAGATTTATTAAGCTCGGTGAAATGATAAATTGTCTGGTTTTTATCACCAGCCAATCAGCTCTTACCGGTCATTTTTCAAACCAAGCCTGTAACTTCACAGTTAGGAGCTGATTGGCCGGTGATTAAAACAAGACATTTTATTACTTCACCAAACGTAATAAATCTGCCCCATAGCTCTGGGGATCAGAATCGAATGGGAAACGTCGAATGGGAAAGAGGTCTCTTTATAAATTTGGGGATGTATGAATAAATATTAATTTACCTCTACTAAATGGTGAGTACCCTTCCTGGACCTATTCAGGCCCTATACCTTAAAGGAGCACTCCGGTGATGTTGCTGGCTGATTCACTACTTTTATTGTATATATATATATATATATATATATATATATATATATACATATATATATATATATATACATATATATATATACTAGCTAAGCCCATTTGAAGCAAAAGCTTCAAAAACTAGTCTTCTACCTTGGGATTGCCTCTGTGTTTCTGTATGTGTGATTGCCTCTGTATTTCTGTATGTGTGAAAGAGAAAGAGTTTAGTAGTTTTACTTGCTGCCAGCAGATGGCAGTGTTTCAGTTACACATAGACACTAGACCTATATAGGAACAGAGGACGGCACTCACAATAACCAAGACACGACCACTGCTGTAATCTCTTACAGCAGTGGTCGTGTCTTGGTTATTGTGAGTGCCGCCATCTGTTCCTGTTTGTGTTCCCCGCTGTGGGGCTCATGGATGGCACCCCACTTTCTACCTCTATCAAGGGCTGCTGAGGACGCTGGGTTGCGCCGAAGGTAGGATGGAAGCCGGAGCCAGGGATATCAGCGTGAGGAGACGCCGGGACAAGAAGAGAAGCGGGTATCACAAGCCACGCCCAGTGTCTGGAAAGCACTGAGTAAATCTGTGGCCAACAGCAGCAGAGATTAAGAAAAAAAATGAAAAAGGCAGGCTGGCCGTTGATTGGTTGAGGGTGCACTCTCAGCCAATCAATGGCCAGACTGTCTTTGAATGTTTTTTTTTTTTAAATTCTGCTGCTGCTGGCCGCATGGTACCTGCATATCAGTGCTGCCCAGATCTAGCTGCTGCCCGCCCCTGCACATAGGTGTGTGCCAGCGGTGCTTGACCGCTGGCACACACAGATTGGAGCAACACATCGTGGGTGCTAAAAGACCCCACAATGTGCCACTGATGGGTCCAATTGCGACACATCTTATGTCCCACCGGCGAGACAACAGGGTCAGACCAGTGTATGGGGGCCTTTACACTGCAATTTAGATTTCAGTTTGACCACACCTCATCCGGATCTATCTATCTCTGCCCATGTTACATCTTCCCCACCTGCAGTGTACCATCGTTTTGTCCATATGCAAAAATTACAGCCTTGCTAAAAGGCCTGAATCAGGCCCTGTGTCCACCAAATGTGAAGAAGTGCACACCTCTGCCCACAGTTTGACAAAAACTCGGAATCAAAGGATGAAACATTATTAAAAGCAAACCTAGAGTATTATTGAGCACTGATCTGAATTATTACTCCCAACTGCAAGCCCTTTGTAGTAAATCAGACATAAAAAGAAAAAAAAATAGAGAAGCAGTGCTGCTCAAAATGATATAATAAACTAATAACAATTAACATTTAAAACATACACAATATTGGCCAATATTAATTATAGACAACCATTAATACATTAAAACATTCTAATTCTAAGCTCAGACCTAATCCTACATTCCGTCACGTCCTCAAATTAATCATGCATGTCTCCTTTAATTGAGAGGTTAGTGGTGGATATTGCATGCAGTGCCTTATAGATGCTCTTTTGGGAATATTGTTAGTTCGGTTAGTAGACAGAATTCCACAGACACTCTTATATGAACATGTCCCCCGGGGTTTATAAATGCTCAGTCCCCCACATTATTATGCAGACATGATGAACTGAATTCAGTGTATAATTAGAATTATTTTCCAATGGCAGGTATAGGTCCAGCTCCAAGACTCCAGTGGGTGTCCCCAGCCGCTGGTGCCGTCCTATTTTGTGGCCTTTTCTAAAATTTCCTAACTGGTCCCAGACTCTCTGTAGCAAGTATGCGTTCCCCATCCTCTACGCGTTTCTCCACCTACAATAGTCTCAGTGGCTTCCTCAGGAGGTGTATGTTTTAAACTTTATTAAATACTACTTTATTATATCATTCTGAGCAACGCTGTTTCTCTATTTTTTCTTTTTATAAAAAATGATTTGCTTGAAATCTGTTTCGATATTAGGGTGTATTCAATGCGGCCGGCTAGGGGGTTAAACAGCAGGGATCAGAGCAATCCTCCCTGTTTAACCCCCACACCAGCCGCTCACCCTATTCAATGTTCTGGGGGAATCCTCGCTGTCAGAGTACAACAAGGATTCCCCCAAACAGCGAGGCTCGTGGCTAATGCAGGGAGCCAGCTTCATTTAGCCGCAAGCCTCATTGTTTTAGCAGCCGCATACGCCGTCTCCCCCTCGCTCCAAAAACCTAGAGAGGGGGAAACGGCGTATGTAGGGGGTCAGTTGAATACTGACCCTGCGAGCTGTGACAACGAGCAGGCAGCACTGCTCACTGTCACAGCTCGCAGAAAGCATTGAATACTCCCTTTGTTTATTGCAAATTGCTGTAAATTCTTTAGAATCACATGCCTTCTTGGAAATATGATGATATTACATAAACCTATGTGCATGAATTTTGAATTCTGTCACGTGACTTGGATAGATGTCTTTTAATGAGCTATGGATTCACTAGTCAGATTACTGCAGTTTTTCATTTTTTTCCCCCCTGTCCTGTTATCTCATGTCTATATACTATTGGTTTAATTCACCAAAGTACAGTATATAGAGCCATGTGTACTGCTTTTTGCACTGAGCAACATATGTAACATTCATTTATTGGTTGCATAGAAACACAGGAGGGAAGTGCTGAAATGCATTCTGACCCTAGACACATCTGTGGTTGATAACGGATAATTATCATGCTGTGGACATTGACCACATTTAGGAGGCAATTCAATTGATCATGGTAAAATTTACAGTTAAGACAAAAATGCAATTTTACACATTTTTTGGGATGATGTTTTCATTAGGCAAAAAACTTTCAGGTAATGAAACCTTTTTTTTTTCATGGTAAAATTCCCCCCCATCATGCCAAAAATACAGGATATAGGATAAGTTCCTTGATCCGTGTGTTTTTGCAATTGTGGCTGCGATAAAACAGCACTTGGATTTTGTTTCTCCTGCTTCCCTGATGGTGATGGCTATCGTGGTTAATTGAATAACCCCATGAGGATCATAGAGTCATTGTAATTGAGTCTCATTAACCATAATATAAACGCTAACCCTAAACCTCCTGGAAATGTTGTCATTATGATCATGTCAACATTTCTTATGTCAATATCACAATGACATCTCAACATCATGTTATGGCAATGTCAACATCTACAAGTGTTGACATTATAGCCATATCGATATTAAAAACTTATACTTTTTCCAAAAATATAATCATGTGGTTCAAAATCACAAAAAGAGAGCTGTCACGCTAGGTGATTATTGTGGATCTACCTCTGGTGTTCGACTGGTTCACTGGTCAGATATAATGTAGTGTCTTTGCATTGACACCTGCAAGGTTTGGACTCAGCTTCATCTGGCCTGGAGCCCACAGACCCCTGCTAGGAATAGTCATCATTAGACCGGCTTACGGTGCATGAGCAGTAGATAGGGATGTGGTTAGGACTGGATCTGAGGATACCGGAATAGTTTAGGATCTCTGATTGATGAATATAACTGGATCCGGGGATGCCGGAGTAGTTCAGGATCACTGATGCAAGTAATTTAACTGGAAGCCGGAATAATACAGGAACATAACTGGATCATGCAGCAGCCTTCAAACCATATGGACACACCACAATTGCCCTGACCAAGCCACCTAAATGCTCAGAAAACAGAGTCTATACCCCTTTGCATGGCCCTTATGGTATGTGCACACTGGCTATTCTAAAATTATGGTGGATGCGCCCCCGTACTATTTATTCTGATACCACAGGGTCGCGCATTGGGACCGAATCGCGAACGGTTGTGGTAAACCATGGTGCGATTTGTACTAAATTGTTATTGATTTTGACTATATAGTCTAAATCTACAGTGCAAATCACACCATGTGTACACAGCATTAGACTACATTTTTCTCAATGCAACTGCAGTTTAAGAGGGTATACATGCATGCCCTGACATGCCGATTATTGATATTTGCAAATCCGCATATAAAGCTGAATACAATAAGGTCCTACGTACATAAATCATTTTTATCCTGATAGTACATAGGGCCTTATTTTGGTTCATTCTTTCTGACAAAATCCTTCTTAGATGGACAAAACCATGTGCACTGCAGGGGGCAGATGTAACATGTGCAGAGAGAATTAGATTTGGGTGAGTAATTTTGTTTCTGTGCAGGGAAAATACTGACTGCTTTATTTTTACACTGCAATATAGATCTCACTTTGAAGTAAAACCCCACCCAAATCTAATTCTCTCTGCACAAGTAACACCTGCCCCACCTGCAGTGCACATGGCTTTGCCCATCTAAGAAGGATTTTGTCAGAAAGAATGAACCAAAATAAGGCCCATAGTGTATGTACTGAATACTCAAAAGTGCCCTTACCATGTTCAGTTGGAAGCATCATTTACACTAAGTAAATCAATTGTATGAACTGCATCTATGAGTCATAACATTAGACATTATAGAATTATCAACTGACATGTATAAAAATAAGTTGCAATCACATGCAATCAGTTTACACACAATAAGATTGCACACAATGCAACAGCATACAATCAAATTGTCTGACCAGAGCGGCCAGTCGTGATAGTTTTCAGCTGAATTATGTGATAACTATGCTTAAAATAAATGCCTTCTTACAACTGACATAATCAATGATGACCTGTTTTCAACATTGTGAATGTTGACACGTTAACTGCCGACATAGTGACTACTGATTACCGCACAAAGCAACCAGGGGAAAGCAAATATGAAGGAAACAGTGGAAATGTAACAATCTCCTGTACACATTTGGCTTAGTACAAAGAACCCTACAATTTGTATTATTAAAGCATGGAAATGTTCAATATCCTATGGTGTGAGGACTAATTAGGAAAATCTTGAACCTGTCACAATCAGATTTCAGAGCACTCCATGCCATTCCTAATAAGAATTGTAATTTGTACATGCAGGAAATCTTGCTCACGAACGGACACTTCACAGCTACCCTGCTTGTGGGTTTTCCCAGAAGACGATAACTCACTGGCAGTAACCTGTTCTGAACAGATTTAGCTTTCACCCATCTGTTCCTAACTTTAAGCAGCACCCTGTTGCTCCCCATGTTTTTCTCAGAAAGCCTCCTAATCTCTGATGTGACCAGTCAGCCCATTTCCCCTGGTCCAAAAGTCACATGACCTTGAAGCAAAAGTCACATGACCTTAAAGCAAACAAACCGAAGGTGGCATATCTGATTTACCTTAATTTATCCTCATTTCATCCCAGATAATAGAGATCTTAAATGTTCATTTACTGTCATTGAATTCTGTTAAATATATTTAAAACAGTGCTATAAGTCACATAGCATTGAACGCGTACCATCGCACTCCCTGAAGCCTGCAATCCACATGATCAACATGGAAATATATACCTCTTCTACTGCTGATAAATAATGCATTTGTAAATAAATAGGGTTGTATTTGTTAACCAGCATCTATGAGTGTTGCAAATAGGCACATTGGCATGCTGGCTGTGACACAAAGGACACTGAACACCCAGAAAAACAAATGAATTCAATCCCATCAAATGTAATGGGGTGGTAAATCTTACAAGACCATCTGCTCTACAACATTGATACACTATTGGAATTCCTTATGTTATTTACATAATGGATACAAATGTGTCCCTTGATTTATGTTTTTGAATGAATCATTGTATATAAACATAGTTACACATTGTTAGCATACAAGATGATCCGTAAACTTTCTATTTAGAAATAAAATCATGCACTCAACAGTTCATCATGCAATGTATATAAAGCACGGCATTGTCTTTCTACATAACATTTCCCTTTTTTATTCAATAACCTTTTTATTGTGGTATTTGTGAGCCAATAGGCCACCTGTAGCTTTAAAGCTGATAGACCACGCTGGTACTTGTAGTTCTTCAGTTCCTATATGTTGTAGCATTGCTGTTACTGGGGGTGTGTGATTGGTGCAGTAACTCAGGGCATAGGGGAGCAACAGCACCAATGCTGCAATACAGCACCGGTATATGGCTTGGAATGGCAACATGCAGCCAGTAGTGCTGCTGCAGAGCTACCCGCCCATACTGCAGCCTGGTAAGGACTGACCTGAAGGACACTACAGGCAGTGCTATATGTCCTGTACTGTCAAACCCGCCCCCTTAGCGGGGGGGATCAACTCCATGTGTTCAGGAGTGGGGCTTTCAAAATCTCCCTGCTCTGGCACCGTGATTTAGTTCCACACCAGCAGGGGATCCAGAAGTGAGTCCAGCCATTCATTGCTAGGTCAGTGCTGTAAGGTAGATGGTCCAGTACCTCATGATGCAATTGGCCGAGTGTGGCCTGGTGTTGCCGAGCAGCAATATGACACCTGTTTGCAGCAACCCTTATCATTTCGGACTTATTGTCCTCCAAAACCAGCCAAATGTGTCACAACAGTGGACAGTCTTATATGTCTCTTAGTGATGAAATCGACAAGTAGCATGCTCTTGTGGTCCCACAACACATGCCCTTATGGTACTTTGCTAATGGAATTGTTTTACATTTCTTTGAAGGTAAGGAAGATGACTGCATGTCATGGATGCTTGCTACATCCCTGGTGTCACATGATGCATCCACGATTTATGCTGCAAGACCATAGTACCACTTCAACTGCATGATAGAGACAATCCCATCCTAGTGGGTTTGTGAACTGCGAGTTGCTCTGATTCCAAGCATGAATCCTTTTTTGCTATACTCCAGTTTTTCATGAACGATGCTGTGCACAGATCCCACTGAGCTGTTCTATGTCAGCCATTTCACTAACTTAAATGTGACTATCCTTGTGAATCAGACATTCAGGGTGAGATTTAATGACACCCGAGTTCAGCAAAACCATGCCTTGTAAGTTAATTCCCCTTTAAAAAAAACATCCGAGTTCGGCGGACATCTCGCACTGTCACTGAACTCGGGCGGTATTAAATCTCGCCCTTAATTTGGATCAAAGTTTCATCTGTGGTGGATATGCTCGGCCAGCCAGATCTCTGCTCTTCTTGAATGCCTGTCCCGCTGTTGTAAATGAAGTGCTCCATCACATGAATCCATTTAGTTTTTATATCATAACTTGCACCCTCCTGCAGTCAAGCTCCATCTTTTCCACACAGCGAATGTCTATCAGTAGCTTGATTGGTGGATAGCTCCAGTTATTCACCAATCAGCATGCTGACTGCCATACTCTGTCTGGCTACAGGTAGGGAAGCCGGTAGACAATGCTACCTCAAAGGCCCCCATTATATGGTCCTGGTCAGCTGCTCAGTGTGCTTTTATGTTAAGATGGCCTTGCAGTGCCCCAAATCTGTTTCCATTGCATTCTCAATGTACACCTTGATGAATTGGTGATACATTTCCGCTGTGACTGTGTCCTTCATATGCAGATATCTGCTCACACTACACACCTCAATGTATGACCATGTTTCCCCCAGCCCTGCAATTTTACAACTGATGTTGGGACAGTATTGTGGCCATGAGGAATAGCAGTTGTCTACCTGCTCAGGCATCATGGGAATTTTTTGCCCTTATTACCCATCTTTCCTAGAAGACTAAGAATAAAAGCATAAGCAAATGCAGGGAGGGTTTACAGTTGCCCCTAATCCCTCCCCACCAGCCCAGTCTATGTCTCAAGCTGCAAACACAATAGCACTAGTATATACTGGAATACTATTTTACTAGAGTTGCAGTCTAAACATGTTGCATAAGCAATGGAACGGAACATACTGTGAATGCCCAGTGGCAGCAGCTTTTCCAACATAGCCTACATGTTTTACAGATATTCTCAGTATCACAACTGAAATAATTACACCACCTGTGGATTTTTTTAAAATCTTTCATCTAATAAGAAATAAATGTGTGCACCAATTAGGAGAGCTGGAAAACACTGTTAGGGTCCCTGCGGACTGAGCTTGAGAAAAACTGGTATAAAACTTTTATAGTGTCAATCACTAGTACTGTTTACATACAATGTCCAATATATAGGAAGACAAGTGTGTGCATATACTGTATTTACAGGGCCAGTGCTAGATTCTTTTTCTGCTTTTCCAGAATCCCAGGCTTGCTCCAATGCAGAGCAGGGGATGTTGTTTGTGCAATGGTGCTAATGTCCATTAAAAAAAAAAAAAACTCTGAAAAAACATTCAAGCAATCTGGCCCTACGGTAAAGGTTTTCTATGATCACACTGGCCATGGATAGGTATGAAGCATTACTAAAACTGCAGTGAGTATAAGGCAGAACAATAGATTGTTATATGCTAAGTATAGATCTCTGCATGGACTGATCACATTTGTGCTAATATCAAGCCCCTCTAGAATTTTACGTTTGCCCAAGGTCATTTTAGAGATGGGCATCAAATGTGAACACTATAGGGCTGATTCTGAGTTGGGAGCAGTGGCGGCTCCTGCCTCAGCACCAGAGGGAGGCTGCCACCCAGTGGCATCACTAGGGCTGTTGTCACCCAGTGTAGTAACTCATGGTGTCACCCCCCTATATCACACCACATCAGTAACAACCCTCACTAGGCAGGATCACCCCACCTAGGATTCCTGGATCCAGCAGGACTGACCTGCTAAGAACCCTCACTAGGCAGGATCACCCCATAGATTAATAATAATAATAACCACAGCACACCCCCCACCCCCCATTCCTCCATTCTCCCCTCAGAACCCTCACTAGGCAGGATCACCCCACCTAGGATTCCTGGATCCAGCAGGACTGACCTGCTGAGAACCCTCACTAAGCAGGATCACTCATTACCCCATAGCCATAGATTAGTAATATTAAAGCAGTGACCTGAGCCGCCCCCCCTTCCCCCCCCTCCGTTTTCCACTCAGACCTGATTCAATCAGAATTATTCTTGAGGATTCCTCCTGCCTGGATCATGGATCCCAGGGCCAAGCAGCGGGACTGACCTTCTGTGAGCATTGGCAGCAGTCTGCTGTGGTATCACCGTGTGGCGTATCCTGACCTGTGCCTCCATTCGGAATCCGCCGTGGAGGATTCAGAGACCGCTGAGCTGCTGGAGATGGAGTGGGGCAGAGACATCATGTGACGTGGTACGCACAGGGCGTGTGTGTCCTGTGCTGTGCGTAGGGGTGGGCACTGGTCAGGGATGGATGGGGGTGCGTAATGATGGGGCGGCGCTGATGTCGCTGAGGTGGGTGCGGTGTGGACTGTGAGGACTCAGTGCAGTTGATTTTGGTGTCACCCCACAGAGGGTGACACCCGGTGTGGGCCGCACCCCCTGCAGCCGCCTAGTGACGCCACTCCTGCCACCAGCCATGCTGTCGGTCTCCCATTTTGTGTTCTCGCTGCAGGAGCAGTAGCTGGACTCCCTTACTGCGGGGGACTGCAGTCCTGCAGCCCATAGGTAAAATTCACTCCTGCTTGAGAGCAAAGCAGATGAATTTACTTTGCACCTGTATAACCATGTTGCAATGTAATGGATTCAAATAAATTCATTTTTATTTCTGTTTACATACAGGACACACGCAGGATAACTTTATTTTTACATTGGAAAAGAAATAGGTTTGTACTGGCACTGGTTGATAAAATACAACAATATAGGACGGTATATAAATAATTAATGTTTACTAATAAATATTAGATATAACATATAATTGATACATTGCAATTTAATAACAATTTCATTGCATTTAAAAAAGACTAATGATTAATGGGCTCAGTCTTATTCACCAATGTGGTAAATGAGATTAAAAAGTCATATAGCAGCTGAAGGTTTATATTATTACCATCCTTGATCCTCCTGGTTGTTTTAATGAGGAATTTGTAATCCAAATGGTTTTGAACTGGACCAGAATATTCCCAATGCTCTATAATTTCAAGAGCTCAAGTTCCCTTTATTTCTGGCTCACCTCGATATCCAATTAAGGGATTAGGCTAAATCCCACAGCCTCAGCGTTGGTTAGGATTTGGTGCAAGATTGTGCCAATTTTCGGGATAGGTGGGTAGGTCTCCTGGGTGGATGGTCCCTCTTCAGCTGGTTGTTTAAAATAGCTCAACGCGTTTCTCCGCGTTGAGCTATTTTAAACAACCAGCTGAAGAGGGACCATCCACCCAGGAGACCTACCCACCTATCCCGAAAATTGGCACAATCTTGCACCAAATCCTAACCAACGCTGAGGCTGTGGGATTTAGCCTAATCCCTTAATTGGATATCGAGGTGAGCCAGAAATAAAGGGAACTTGAGCTCTTGAAATTATAGAGCATTGGGAATATTCTGGTCCAGTTCAAAACCATTTGGATTACAAATTCCTCATTAAAACAACCAGGAGGATCAAGGATGGTAATAATATAAACCATTCAGCTGCTATATGACTTTTTAATCTCATTTACCACATTGGTGAATAAGACTGAGCCCATTAATCATTAGTCTTTTTTAAATGCAATGAAATTGTTATTAAATTGTAATGTATCAATTATATGTTATATCTAATATTTATTAGTAAACATTAATTATTTATATACCGTCCTATATTGTTGTATTTTATCAACCAGCGCCAGTACAAACCTATTTCTTTTCCTATCCATATCTGGGTCTGACTACCCCTAGTACCGGCTGCTGTTAATTGCGCACCACACATAACCCTTCCTTTCTTGTTTATTTTTACATTGCATTTTAGAGCTAGAAGTCACCCCTCTCATGTGTAAATCACATTGTGCCTGATTCAGATGTGTTTGAAGTTGCCAGTGCTGCTTCTTACAAGTAAGCAACAACTGTGACATCTCCATTGGATGCGTGTCCAATGGAGTTGCTCAAGCCAGCCAAATCTGATCTGAATGAGATCCTGGACCAATCCCTCTCCCACAATAATGGTGACATGCTTCCTTTTTAAGAAACAGAGGCCATTATTGCCCCCTTCCCACCCCCAAACTGCAGCATACTGGCAATCATTGACAGTCTGCTGTCGATCTGTGTCCAACAATGCAGATCCCTACCCAGTGCTAAGCTGGGACATGAAGAGTAAATACACAGGTAGAGGCCCATGTTTAGCTGCTTGGCGTACCATTAGCGAGTTCATGGTCTGGGCCCTTGATATATATATAACATCAATGCACTGTGGAAAATACACAACAGTCGTGTGCAGTACAATATTACATGGGCCTGATTCTGGTTGACTCAGTAAGTTGCAAAGATTGCAACTTACGGAGTCCCAGAGTGCCCACCCCCCACCGCCATATCCCACTGCAATCATGCGAGGGGATGTGTTCTGAAAACGCTGGGCATTCCCATGTCCAATTGCCACCCCCACCCCATCCCACCTTCCTCCCTGCTGCAACCAACCCGGCAACAGTGTAAAATGACAAGGTCGTTCACAGTTGGAGTTTGCTTATGTGCACAAATGTGCATGCACAAACCCCGACCATCAAAGCAGGCGACGATTTTAGTTCATTGCGAATAATCCAGAATCAGCCCCCATATGTATAATGCATAATTTAAGTGCACATTGTGGAAACTGATCCGTAGAGGAGGGGGTGAGGTTCTAGGCAATGGGGCCCACTGGGTCCAGCCCATGCACAAAGTACTGAACATCGGTTCTTTGCAGCATGCAATGCACCACCATAAGGACCTGAACCAGCCTTATTTTACATCTGTCCCACAAGCAGTGCAACTTGGTTTTGCTAAGGTGCAAAGTTACCATTTTATTAGCTTTGCTCCCAGATCAGAATCAATACATTATTCCTCCTATAGACTTTGGAGAATGGTCCAAGTACAAACACATGATAAAATAAATCTATTTACAGATATAAAACAAATCCTTTATGTGTTGATAGAACTAATGTCTTTCTCTGCCCTTGCACACACAGACCTAGATGTATTATACAGGGGCGTAACTATAGCACCGCAGCCCCCGCCACCGCGGGGGGGCGCTGTGCATGTGGGGGCGCCGGGGGCTGCGGTGCTATAGTTAACCCCCCCAATCCCCCGCAGACTTACCTATCGCGCTGGTCCCGGCAGCTCCGTTCTTTTGCTGAGGACCACCAGAAAATGGCCGCCCCCATATAGCACACAGTTCTCTGAAACTGTCTGCTGTATGGGGGCGGCCATTTTCTGGTGGTCCTCAGCAGAAGAACGGAGCTGCCGGGACCAGCGCAATAGGTAAGGGGATTGAGGGGGGGTTTGCATGGGCGGCGGCGGGGCGGCGGGGCAGGGGGGGGTAGGGGTGCTTAGCGGGGCGGGGGGGGGGCGCCCCCCCTAACGGCGGGGGGGGGGGGGGCGCCCCCCCTAACGGCGGGGGGGGCGCCCAAAACGTAGCTACGTCACTGGTATTATAGTAGTTTGCTTTTGTAGTGGAGAGAGCAGGAACAGTAATAACAAGTTCACTTTCTTTAATGTGCAATGTTCCGTTAGATAAAATGAAGCATTTGGCACTGCACATATTGAATTGCGAATGGTTTTCCTAATCCTAGTGTAGGTGATGTGTCTGAGCATATGTAAGTGCCAGACATTTCGCTATAATACTTTGTAGCCAATTACCCCAACCTGAAAGCTGAATGTGATCTTATTAAATTCAAAAAATTGACAAATAAAGGTCGGTAATCACTGTGCACTGAAGTTTAAGCCAGAATGTAATTGTGCCTTATGTTATATCAAAAAGCAATACATATTTAAATTTTTACTTTAACTCTCATGAAATGTAAGTACCTGCATTGTTTATTTTCCGAAATACAGCAGTTTCTGCAGTTAGATGTTATTTATTTCATTTTGCATTGCAAAGGTTGATTGATGCAGAATGTTACTGCCATCCAATGGCAGAGCCCTAACATAGCCTGAGCTGCTTGCTTAATATGATTTTATCAAATTGCAGTCTTGGGAATTTAACTCCTGTGCTCCGTTTTATAACTTACATCAATACGTTGTTTCTCGTACATGGAAAGCAAGAAATATGACAACATTCTCTATTTATTTGCACGTCTGGCAATTCAATTTAACTGTGAATTACTAATACTACGGAACATAATTATCTAAACGTATAAATCAAGAGCAGCTACTCACGAGAGAGAGCGAGAGAACGTAATATTTTAGCATTAATGTGCGTGTGCCCCTTATTACATTACTTTAAACTGTTCAATTATATTAATATCCTACTAATATGAAACCAGCCTTTGTTAAAAGCACATAGTCATTCTAACTTAATTTCACACTTGCTACTTATGGATGCAATATCATTTTTATAAAATTATAATTATTTTGACTATATTAGCATTTTACTAGTACCCAATGGATATAATCATTGATGGGTAAAATGATCAAATATAGCCGAACATAAAATTACAAGTATATTACAGCCATATTTTTTACAAGGATAAAATAGAAAAAGATTATTGTTTTAAATATAAAGAACCAATTTATCACTCAGTACTGTATAATTGGATTTCGTCTCTACTATTTAAGTTCTTTTCCGGCGACGACAAATATATTATTACAGCACATTAATTAGCAGACTAATATTAAAAAAGAATTCATTATTATAATGTGATGAAGGTTTTCAGTGAAGTTGGAGGCCACAGGAATGGTTTCAGTGGATGCTGGTAGAAATCACACACTACATTTTTGGATTGCAGTTACAGGTTTAACTGTTTACTGAAACACCTTCCTGCAATATTTACTAGCCAGAGGTGAAACTACCATTGGTGCAGCAGGTGCATTGCACCAGGGCCCCTTAGGAATAAAGTGCCCATTGCTGCCCAGATGAGTAATGGCTCAGTGGGGGAAATTTACTAAGATGGGAGTTCTATTTCACATGGGATTTTGTCTATGGTCAACCAATCAGATACTATCTATTATATTTTAGAAGGTAATCAATTAATAAAAAGTAGATTCTGATTGGTTGCCTATAGCCACTTCCCATGTAAAATAGAAAATTGGATGGGGCCCAAATTATATTTTTGCACCTGGGCTGCCACTCACAAGTTCACCCATTGCTACTATTTACCAGCTTGACAGAACAACATAATGGGCCCCATACATCAGCAATCACAATTTATGGATTTCCAGATATTGGGATTTTTGGGCCAGATAAATGGATTTTACAATCTATCTGACTTTGCCCACACATTACAGATTTATTTCAGTGATCGGCAGATTTTTCCATCTAAAGATTGCATCTTCATATCTGGAAATTGCCCAATCGATTGCTGTTCATAATGTAAATAGATGAAGAAGACGAATTGGGAATGCCCACACATATAAAAAAGATCTGCAGATAATACCAGATTATTAAACATGTTTAAAAACCTGATTAAGCAATCGATTGGCGATTTTGATTGGGATTGCCAAAAGGGGGAGCCCACACATCTAAAGTTAATTGTGGCAACCATCTCCATATCTGAAAATTGTCACAATTAATTGCTGATGTATGGGGCCCTTAATAGTAATGTCAGTGACTGTTATGGGCCCCATACATCAGCAATCACAATTTATGGATTTCCAGATACAGGGATTTTTTGGCCAGATAAATGGATTTTACAATCTATCTGACTTTGCCCACACATTACAGATTTATTTCAGTGATCAACAGATTTTTCCATCTAAAGATTGCATCTTCATATCTGGAAATTGCCCCAATCGATTGTCATTTCAGCTGTTCATAATGTAAATAGATGAAGAAGACGAATTGGGAATGCCCACACATCTAAAAAAGATCTGCAGATAATACCAGAATATTAAACATGTTTAAAAACCTGATTAAGCAATCGATTGGCGATTTTGATTGGGATTGCCAAAAGGGGGAGCCCACACATCTAAAATTAATTGTGGCAATCATCTCCATATCTGAAAATTGTCACAATTAATTGCTTATGTATGGGGCCCTTAAGCTGGCAAACATAGCAACAGTTTAATTGCTCTGTTGGGCGCCATCTAGTGGCTGCCAGCATGGAAAACACTTGCTCCCGCCCCCCACAAGGTGAGGAGCAGTGCTAGCATTTTATTATATAGGATGTACATTGTTATACCTTTCTGGCAACCATATATTACTTCCATCAAAGCATTAATCAACTAAACAGTTTCCTATGATTTTTGGGCACAGCACAGCGTTACTAGTTTTATATCTATTGTAAACAGCAGAGCGGAGTTGTGTAGTATCCAATGAAGAAAATAAGAACAACATCTAAATGGAGTGTATATAACTGAATCACCAATTCAATCATATATTTGTGGCTCAAATGTTCCCATTCTACAATAATAATTCTGCTGCTGCCTCACCTTTTATAGTTATGTTTGTTAAATTTCCAGGTTTTTACCCAAATTTATGTATTTCACTGATGGAGATTAAGCTTGCAGAGATTAAAGGTTTCCATACACTGCTGCAATGTCTAGCAGCTGTGTTCGGACACCCGACAGCCTGCAAGCCGCCGGGACCTTCCCGGCGGCAGGGATGCATGCGATCCGTTGTGATGGAACGCATGCTTCTTTGCTTCCCGCCCGCCTCACCGCCAGGAGGAACGGGTGGTCGGACGGGTCGGATGTGCACGGGACCGCGCACCGGACCCGATGGCGTGTCAGGGAGGGCCGATTTGGTCCAATTTAACAGGCCGAAATTGGACCAAATCGCCTTAGTGCATGGGCACCTTTAGTTGTTGTTGAAACTGTTATTTGTTTAACAACACATTCTGTATTCAGAACAAAATCAAACAAATATGCATTCTTTTATAAAATATAATAACAATCAATTCAAAAGATTTAGATACATTTGATTATGAAATAGGAAAATTAGCCCAATAATACTGTGCAGAGGTGTACGTTCACCCCAGTCACCCAGAAGCAAGTTGGAGTTTGGTGCCCCCCATTTTATAAAAAAAAAGGGTAAACCTACACTATATGTTGTTGTGAAAGCTTGTTTGTGTATATAAAACACACATGTGTTACAGAATGATATAGATAGCATGCTCAGCTGGTCTACAGTGAAGTGACAGAGCTCCAGCTATGCTGTGTGACAATGGCTGGTGGGTCAGGGTCATACAGGGTCAGCCATTTGCTGAATTGAATTAGATTTCACCGGCGGGACCCATCTCACAGTCCAGCTGCAGCAGCAGCGGATGCACCATCGCTTGTTGTAAGTGTTAGTAAGCCACCTAGGGCAGTTGACACACTCTGCAGTGGCAGAAAGTGCACCACAGAGCTCCTTTGTAAGAGCAGTGGTCACACTTGGATCACACTGTGAACCAAACAGGTACTGTTGTACATGCAGGTGCCCCTTTAGGGCTTGGAGCCCAGAGGCAGGTAACTCCATTGCCTGGGAGTTATGCCCCTTTTACTGTAGTCAATACTCTTCAAAAGCAAAACAGTAACATTTATCCTGATAATCATCTTTAGAACCATATTTATAAACAGAACATCCTCATCTAATCTAATTAGAGAAATATCTACATATATATGTCTACTGAAGATCTGCTAAATCCTGATGTTCCTGCTGCAGGCCCATCTATACTGAGGAAAACCTACAGCCCCATCAATACTGAGGGAAATCTACAGACCCTTCTATACTTGTATACAAATTACCAGCTACAGATCCATCTATACTGAAGCCCCATCTATAGTATTCAGAGGACCTGATGCAGACCATTGTTTATTGAGGAACATGTACAAACCCATCATTACTGATGATTATCTAAAGACCTATACTGACGACCAGCAACAGAACCTGCTGCAGAATGATCTATGCTGAGGTCCTGAAGGAGACCCATCTATACTGAAGACCAGTTACAGCACCTATACTGACAACCAACAACAGAACAACCTATACCGAGGACCTGCTGCAGAACGATCTATGCTGAGGTCCTGATGGAGAGCCATCTATACCAAAGACCAGTTACAGAACCTATACTTACATTTACTGATGACCAAAAACAGAACAACCTACACCGAGGACCTGCTGCACAACGATCTATGCTGAGGACCTGATGGAGACCCATCTATACAGAAGACCAGTTACAGAACCTATACTGACATATACTGATGACCAACAACAGAACAACCTATACTGAGGACCTGCTGCAGAACGATCTATGCTGAGGACCTGATGGAGACTCATCTATACCTAAGACCAGTTACAAAACCATCTAAAAAGAATGAAGACCCATCTATACTGAGCATCTGATATCCATGTACGGAGCCATCTACTTCAGGAACATCTGCAAGCTCATTCATACCAAGGTACAACATCTACAGACCCATACTGTATATACTGAGGACCAACTACAGAACAATCTATACTGAGGAATATCTACAGATATTAATAGTAAGACTGATGGGCATCTTTTTTTCCCTTGGTTCATCTGTGAAGAAGGGCAATTGCACAAGAGAAAGAGGAAGTAATTACATATATAAGTAGTAAAATTCTGTCATTAACTGTCATATAATACAATATAATAGTTTGTTTGTGACAGCAAATGAGCAACGGGGTGGATGGCTTCCATAGTGTCATGCTATGGAAATCCATCCTCCCCCGGGAAAATCACTTGGAATGGTGAAAATCATTTATGTGTGTATGCACTGAGCGACTTTCAGCCCAGGAAATTTCAGCATCATCACTCTGCAAACACGCTAGGCAAAAGCGCCCAGTATGTATGCACCTTTAGGGGTTTATTTACTAAGATGGGACTTTTGATAAAGGAGGGATTTTGCAATGGGAAACCAATCAGATTCCATCTATTGTCTTTTAGAAGGTGATAAATAAGTAAGTACATTCTGATTGGTTGCAATGGGCAACATCCTATCTTCAAAAGAACTCCCATCATAGTAAATAAACCCTTAAGATTTAATCTGGGCTCTTAATTGTGTGATCCCCACAGCTATGTCCAAGGCCCAGATGCACTAAGCTTAAAAAGTGATAAATTGGAGAGTGATAAACAACCAGCCAATCAGCTCCCAACTGCAAAAACTACAGTCTGTGTATGAAAAATGACAGTTGGTTGCTGATTGGTTGGGGGTTTATAACTCTCCATGTTATCATTTTTCAGTCTTAGCACATCTAGCCCCATATAATTTATTTAATTTAGAAAACTTTTAATGCTCATTTTAGACAGTTATGCATTTAAATAAGTTATAGTTTGGCAAACAGACAAAGAGATGGACATCTAAATGCAATGTAAACATACATTTATGCACTAGAAGTTCGCTTAGCAGGATTGCACACTATTATACATTACAGTGAGAACAATGACCTCAAAAAACAAATCTGAATAACAAAACATTGAATTAGTTCAGATGAGCAATAGCTCGCTAACTTCCTATCAGATTTAGCGTTACAAGGTCACTGGCAAAAGCCTTCCAAAGTCTGCGAACACAGCAAACAGCCCCTGCAAAGTATCATCAGAATGTGACATAATCAATCAGTCTTGGACACTGCCATCTGGCACATTTTGGTTTCCACACACTGTAATCTGCCAGGTCGGCTTGCATGTAAATGCCTTGTTTTTCATAATAATGATGCTGTGTGTTTATAAATTTGTGCTGGTCTTTTCCATGATGTGTGATATGATATATACAGGGAAATAGTGTAAATGCCAAACTTATAACTATTCAGATTCCTTTTCTGTTTAGCGTAAAAAAGGGTTACATGAGGGAGAATTGGTTTCTAGATGCTGGAAACAGGATACAGTATTTGTTTTATAACAAATTTGTATGAACACTTGAGATACAATTGTCAATATCTATAAATAAGGGCTGTAAGTTTAGATACTTCTTGTTTATAAATGAAGTACATAAGCAATAACAATAGCATTAAATATATAACATTGTAACATTAAGGAAGGCACCAGAATAGCGTACTCAGCTGTCACATCTGCTATAATGGCCAGAGATCAAGAGAATGCTTGATGGCTATCGCAGGCAGCCCCTGTTTTCATCTGCCAAATGCTCCTGAGATTTCCTGTAATAGTCTGGCTTGCCTATTCCTAATTTTGCAGACATAGACTAAAGGTGTGTACACACGGCAGCTATGCCGTGTCCCGATACGATCAGATGGTATCGGGACTCACATAGCACGGCATACTGCAGAGGGACAATTTAGACTATATAGTGCAGATCTGCACTATAAAGTCTTGCCTGCCCTCACTATATCGCTGCCGATTTGCTCACTCGGGAGCGCGCATCGGCAGCGCATCGGGCTCGTTAGCCCTAAAAAGCTGACAATTAATATGCAATATGGCTTCTGATGTGCACTATATCGGGAACATCGGAAGCCATATCGCCTCCGTGTGTACACACCATTAGGCTCTAAAATGGTCATGGCATTCCACTGTGCAGTGTGTGTGCACATCAAGGGGGCATGGACACCTGTCACAGGGTTGTACCATAAGTCACATGGGCCTGGTTTGGTGCAAACCCTGTCTCTCTGTATGCCAGGCTGCTGAGCAGAGCACTGGGAGGCAGGGCTGCTGGCCGGCCCGTGTCTTACTCTGTGCCATGTGCATTTGACTGAAGTGCTACTGTAGATGGCTAGTTTGACATTGGATTGTTGTATTTGTCCTATATTTATAGTACAGTATAAGTAGAACTGTAAACAATTACAACATAGCAGAAATACTGTATGAAGTACATTGTGCTACTGTGTATCTGTTCTTTATTTACTTATGAAGCATTTAGTGCTTTCATAAGGAAGTCACTGTAGCACCCAGTTTATTACCAAACAACTGTCACGCTCCAGAATTTAGACTTGAATTTTTACCATCTGATTGGCAATGAGGTCAGTTTGAACCAACTGTATTATACCTCGACAATATTGTGGTTGTTTATATGGATTTCTGTGAGAGTGAGTGACACTGTGGATCATTGAAATGCATTGATAAAGTGTAAATTTTGGGGTTTAACATACCTGTGTATATGCATTGCCATTATTTGGTATAACCAGGTTCCAACTTCTATAGTGGACTACCTAATACTATCATGTTATGAATGTTTGTATCCCATTTTTATATATAAAAATATATAAAAATGATATGGTAATTTCTTTTAATAAATTACCATATTACATTACACTCCTTCAGTTAGTCACACATTCGCCAGGCTGTTCGCTGTGGGGAGGGAGGGCCAGGGACGGAAACAGTGCTGGACCATTGGAATGCACAGCATTTTATGGGTGTCCCTATGAAATCGCCGGGCGTTCCCATGGGTACGTGGGAGGGCTGATGCCTGCCAGGGATGGGCGGCTGACATCACAGGATGTCAACAGCCAATCTTGTCTTCCTCCTGTTTAATCACCCCCTAATTGTGGATGGAGGCTAATTATTCATATAAGAAAATATATAAAGAGACCATTATGAGCTTATTAACCTGTTTAAACAAGTAAGCACTGACATTTCCTTTACATACAGGGTACAAGGCTGTGGAAATTTGGTTCTCTGTTATTGCTGAAAAGGACTATTCCACTCTCCCATAAAAGATTTGAACACAAGTGGTGGCCATTGTCCATCAATATTACACGTTGTTGTTTTTTTGTTTGTTTGCTTGCTCATATTTTGAAAAATGTTTGGAGGTGCCGGAAGAATCTTTAGACCGCCTGTATTTGTTTGGCAGTGAGGTCCATTCACTCCATCCATGCACAATGCTCTCATCATTCTGTGGTTAATTCAAAGTATGTCTCTCCGCAGTGCTACACTTCCCCTACGCATGCTGATGTGTAGACTAAATGACAAAGTTCCCTCCAAAACACAAATTTAAAGGACACCTACTATATCTGGTTCCAGTCCTTTCACTCTTTGTTTGCAGTCTGGTCACCTATCCAGTTCTAGTCTGACTTCCCTCTGATTCCAGTCCTGTCACTATACTGTACAAATACCTGAGTAGTGGCCGAGGGTGGACAAGGCCACAAACCAGGAAAGTAGATCAGTCACTCTGTCTGCCGAGACTACCACTACTCAGGTATTTGTTTTTATTCTATTTTTTGTTTTATTTTTGTAATAATTTTTTATGGTGCTAAGATGGTTCCCATCTCCTCCTATACACTACATCACCCATGAGCAAACTCACCAGGGAAGTCTCGGAGGAACGTCTAACAAAGAAACCATTTTAAGTGTCCAGTAAGTACGGTATGCATCTTCCCATCTAGGTCCTCTCACACATGGTGGTACCCCTAAAATGAAACCTGTATAGGCACGGATAAAACCTGTATAGGCACGGTGTTACACGCCTTACTGTGAGTTGGGTATGCCATATACAGATGGGGCAGGCCTCTTCCTGGCTGGCGAATCGTCAGAACGTCCCCGCTGGCGATCCACCAGCAGCCTCGCCAGCCATCAGACTGAGACACGCGTGCGTCTCACGTGCACGCGCATCTCAATCTCCGTCGGCGGGGTGACGGGAACCCTGTCCGTCTCCACCTCAGGGAGACGGACAGGGTTAGGGGGGGTTATGGGAGGTGCGGGTAGGTGGCGGGGACCCCGGGTTACCGCCGACAAGCCGGCGGGGACCCAGGGGAGCAGCTGTAAGCGCCGTCTGAAGGGGACGCGCGCGCCTCTCGTGCGCGCGCGTCCCCTTCTCGCAATCAATATAGCGCTGGCGGGAGATGGTGGCTGGCGTCGCCATCGCCATCCCCTGCCAAGATGGGACCTTCCCCATCTGTAAGTTCCCCATGTACCCTTATCACATGGAAACTTCCTAATAATACATTCACACATGCCCTTTTTTTCTGCTATGTAAAAATGATTTATGGATCCATACCAATGGAGCAGGAAACAGTTAGTCGGATGTAAATAAACCATTATAGGAGTCCACATACTCTTTCCTTTGTGAGTATGGTACGCTGTTCCCTTACACCCCTTGCTGCATTTGGCACAAAAGGTGTTCCCCTAAAAAATAAATCATTATACACAGTTTCTCATAATTCAATTTGTGAGTTCAGTATGAGACCACTTATTTCTCCAGTTCACTCACATGCATTTGAGTCGTTTTGAAAATCGTATACGTTTTTTATAATTTTTTCATGAACATCACTTCAAATATCAACCACCACCCGATATCACGTTTACTACACAAAGTCAAGCCCCACCAGTGTTGTTTTCCTGTTGCTAATAAAATTTATTGTTGAAACACGATCACACCTTTGGGCCAAACACTGCTAGAAAGCCAACATTACTCTTTAAGTCCACTAGTAGGTAGTTTCCTCTGTATCCTTTAGAGCTGCATGAAAAGCAGCTAGGTTAAGCCTCCCAGTTTCCTCCACATACCTTTGTCTCTAGGCTTCAGCTCCTAAAGCTAACTCATGTCAGATTCATCCTCAGGCATGACAGCAACATTTTAATTGGTACTGCAGATAAAGGGGTTAGAGTGCCCCTAGACACAACAATATGGGCAATCCTCATGGTCCAATTTTATTGCTTTCATTGTTTTATTTTTTTACCTCATGAGAAATTCACCACTGCCAAACACTAGGGGTGACATTCTATGGGATGAGATTTGTGTTTTTTGGCGTTAATTAGTAAACAAAATGGCGACATCGCATTTTTCCGTCAAATCGCCTATTTAATAGGATGCGCTAAGGGACTGAAATCGCATATTATGTGCGTTAAAGCATGCGGACCAAAAGTGCGTGATAAATTCGCATTTATATCGCATCCAAATGTTTTCGTACAGAAAAGTATACAAATCGCTTATTTAATGCATTGCGTTTTCGCAAATCGCACTTTTTAGGTGTCTAATAATCACACTTATTTCAGACCAGGTTCTGTTTGGCGAATTGGCCCAGAACTCACTTTGGTCAAGTGCACACATGGTTAATTTCAGCACAGGTGCCCACATTTTCACTCAGAAACACCCCTACATAAACCCCAACATCATTAAGGACACCTGTGAGAGTTTGAGACATGGAGATTTTGCATAGTGGTTTGGAGTTGCTTATTTGTGATGTGGCCCATTTGGAGGAGCTGCGCAGGAGGGAGGAAGCTGCGCGCCAGATCCAGGTAGCCCCCCGACTACTGCGTACCCCACGTATGTATCGTGCTCGGCTGTACCTGGACTCCCTCTCGGATCAACAGGTTGTGGGGATGTTTAGGCTGAACCGCATTAACCTGTTGGACTTATATGAGCAGGTGAGAGATGATTTGGACCCTTTTGGGGGAGGCAACTATGCAGTGTCTGGGTTGCACAAATGAATGTGTGCCCTCTACTATTTGGCCACAGGCTCCACTCAGTCTGTGACCTCATGGTCCTTGGGGGTATCACAGGCTACTTTCTCTAAGCATTTTACTCGTGTTACTTGCTTTAAAGAAGTTGTGGCGCACATACATCAGATTTCCCAGTTCTGAGTTGGAGTGGCAGGACCACAAGTTGGCTTTTTATAGACTCTCAGCATTCCCTCACATGCTGGGAGCTATAGACTGCACACACACATTGGGATTAGGGCACCGCACGTGCGGTGCCACGTCTACGTCAATAGGCGTGGGCGGCACTCCCTGAACGTGCAGGTTGTTTCCAATGCTCACCTCAAAATCCTGATTGTTGTTGCATGCTTTTCTGGGAACTGCCATGACGCCTATATTCTGAGACACTCAGCCCTCTGGAACCGATTTACCGGCCACCAAATGCCGGAGGGCTGGCTACTAGGTAAGTACCTTTTTACATATTACCCTGTCTGTCCTTCTTTGTACCTGCTCTAATGTGTGTGTTTCCTGTTTCACAAGCATATTGTTCTTCTACCAGTGTCTCCTGTTTGCAAAAAACACATACCTTACCATATAAGGCAATCACTTCCTATCTGTGTTTTAGGTGACTCAGGATATGGGTGTGTTTCCTGGCTCATGACACCTTTGCGCTCCCCAGAGGGCCCTGCACAGCACCGATATAATGAAGCCCATATTGCAACCCGGAAGAGCAGATTCCGGTGTTTGGACCGGTCATCGGGTACGCTGCTTTACCACCCTGCAAAAGTAGTGATGATCGTCCAGGCTTGCTGCATGTTGCACAACATAGCCCTGTCCCAACCTGCCTATGTGGAGGAGGAAAATGCAGCAGTCGTGCAGGAAGCCCAACCTACCACACCTCGGGTAGTGAGGGGTACGCAGAGGGGGAATCTGGTGCGCACACACATCATCAGCCGTTACTTTTCTGGTAAGCACATGTGCCCTGTATTCCAAAATGTACCTTTGCTGTAAGTTTACTCATAAACAATTTATTTTCCAATACCATCTGTTTCCACCCACATTTAGCCTAATACACAGAGCCCAACGGATGCAGCTGGTGTTGCTGACCTATCCCTTGCTGGTATCAAGCTTGTAAGTACATTTGATACATTTATGAATGAAGTTTGCTGTAAAACATGGCTCAGTGGTGTTGTGGAACTACACATGCCAGCATGCCCTGACACACTATAACCATTATAGTACAAACCATGAGTGTCAGAGCTTGCTGGAATATGTAGTTCCACAACCTTTGATGGGCCAGGAGTTACCCAACACTACTTTACAGCAATCCCATTGTCATATACCATTACACTATGTCATAATTCACACAACAATTGGTTCATAAATAATACACTGACAAAATGGTATGCGGTTAGACATTTTTACTGCAGTATACTATGTCAGAAGCAATCTGCATTTTTGTCAGTAAAACATTCAAACTGTCGGGGGATGTAAGAAGATGTATTGCATATTACAAAATTTTCAAAAATATGACCTATCTTCTGCCACCATCAGGCAACCCTACACCACTTATAGAACCTGCACCCAGGCCACCACGGGTCCTAATACTCCGACGGGGTGGGGAAGTGGGGGAGCCACTTATTGGGGTGCTAGATACACTACTGAGAGTTGATGCTGCGCCACCTACAACATTGCCTTCCAGCTGCTGTAGTTGGGCCTGCATACCTATTAAGGCATTGGTCTGCGCTGTGCATGATTGGCTTAGTGCAGCTATACTTTGCGCAAGGCTGCCCATATGGCTATTCTGTTCCCTTACAGCAGAAGTTAGATCTGCAAAACGGGTGTCAATGCTATTAGCAATGCGCACATGAGTGCCTACACCTACCCGTACACTACGTGCAATTTTTCGTAATTGAAGAAACGTGTCACGCATGTACCCATGGATGTTACCTATTTGCAGGCTTTGGGAGGCCATAAATTCTATTTGTTTCTCCTTGAAATTGACCAAGGAGTTAGCTACTTGGGAAGCAGAAGCTGCTGTATGGGGTGTGTTTGTGGGTGGGGGTGGGTTGGGAGACACCCCACTTGGGGGAAGATCACTCTGTGATGAGGTCTGTATTTCCTCCTCTGCCGCAAAGGTCTCCACGGGTTCAAGAATGATGTCCATTTCGTCCAACACCATCATCTAAGAATCAGTTTGATGTGTTCCTAGTTGTATAGTACCTGTGGATACAGATGAGGAGGTAAGTACTGATACATATATAGGCCAGACTCTCTTCAGTACTGTTTTAGAAAGGGCTTGAGATGCTGGACGCACATACCTAGGGGTCTTATGTACTTACACATGTACCCCGATACAGCATGTAACATTGACATTAATAATAAGTCAGATGGCTGGGTCAGATTACATTAATTTCCGTTGCAATGTAGCAGCAGGAGATGAATGTAGTGTGACATATTGTTGATGTGAAATGGGTGTGTGTACTGTATGTGTAATGGCATGTTTTTTGTTCATTTACCTGCTTCCACAGATTCTGCAGCAACGGGCCTTCTTGTCTTGGATGCGTGAGCACTTCGGAATGGACAATCTGTGAAAGGAAAGATGGGCAGCCATTATGTACCTTGCAATGGATAAGCATTTATGGCAAACATGCATTGAAATGACATTAATGGACAATACTTCCTTTGGTTAAGGACTACATTATTTAGTCCCCACATTATTTGACATCTGTTTTTTACCTGATTATTTTGTTAGAGTATTATTAAACTATTGTACACATTACAACTGTTGGGTAATCTGTGGTATTTAGCCATGGCAGCTAAACCACCAGTACACCTATGTGTTTTTGGCCACATACATGTTAGGCTGCTAGAAAGAGTGTTACAGTGTTGATCAATATCAGCAGTTGTGGAACTACAAGGCCCAGCATTATGAGCAATTTGAAAGTAGGAGCAGGCAATTTCTTGTGCATGACCTTGCTGGGCTATGTAGTTCCACAGCAACACTTTACTTAGCATAACAATTCAAGTGAACATTACAGTTTGAAAACATTGGCATGTATGTTTAAGATTGCATGTGATCACACTTACCAGCTCTGGATGGCATTTGCGGCCTATCGGTATCCGCGACGTGCATGCCAGGCAGGACCTCAGGGGGTATGATGCGCTTCAATTTCACCTCATAGGACGTGTAGCAGACAGTGGTGGGGCTTCCTCCGCCAGTCTTGGTGGCCTCCTCCAACTTCATGGCCATTTTACTTTTCAGCTGCCTTTTGATGTCATTGAATCTCTTCTTGACATTTCTGACCAGGCGCTTGTGCTGACTTACAGCGTTCACCGCCTGGGTGATGTCCTTCCACATAGCCCTTTTGCGCTGTGCAGTGGTCTTGTGGTGAGTTTTCCCCAGTAACCGGTCAAACACAGGTATGGTAGCCCGGACAAGCGCAGCATTTTCCTCGTAGGAGAATCTGACCTTTCGGCCACTTTTTGTGCGGCCAGCTTCTACCTCCTCCTATTTTCTACTCCAGCCATGTACCCCTCCTCCTCCATGCCAGTGTCTTCCTCCTCCACACCTCCATCTTCCTCCACCTCTGACATGTGGCCCTCCTGCAGCTGCTGTGGGGTATGGTCAAGGTCTTGGCTATAGGATGGGGATGCCAGCGGGTCCTCCGCCTCCTCCTGCTGGGGCTGGATGCCCAGGGCCTGGTCTGGGGCTGGCCTTGCTGTAGCCATGCTGCCTGCCACACTGCTGGCTTTCCCACTTGGCTGACTGCTGCCATTGGTCCTTCTGCCACTTGTCCCTCTGCCACTGCTCCCTCTGCCACTGCTTCCTCTGCCACTCCTCACTCTGCCACTGCTCACTCTGCCACCAACACCTCTTCCTCTACTCACACTGCCACTGCTCCTCTCCATGCTCCTTACTTCCTATCAAAGAGTGAAATGGCACCAGTGCCCCTTTATATAGGGGGTGTGATGCATAATGGAGGGGACAGAGGTGGGCCAATAGGTTGGGGGGTTCTTAGTCATGCGGAGACAGTTTTGTAAATCGCACTCCGGTTGGTCCAAAACTCGCACATGACCGGCGGAAGAAATCGCACTTTTTTGTGACTTAAATTCGCACCACTTCGCCGCTAATCGCACCACTTCGCACTTTTCAGCCTCCAAAGCGCATTGCATTAAATATGCGAATTATTACAAAAAAATGCGATTTTAAATAGGGCGAATAGCGGCGATGTGGTGCGATATAAAAACATGCACATTTATCTCAATCCATAGAATGTCACCCTAGTGGTTTTGAGTGAGCAGTTTTAAAAATAAGTTGGCTCCAGGACAGGTAGCAGTGGTGCATCTGGATAATGGTGAGCTGTAAATATTGGATAATATGTGCCACCTACCAGCTTCTCCTTGGTGTGTGTCATCTATTGGGCCACACTACAAAGGCTTGATACACAATCGGTCCCGGATCAGACCTCAGGAACGCAAGCTTCCAAATGATCCACTGGGAACTTCACCCTTATGGACACTAGGATCCCCCCTCTCTCTTAATAATCCTCCACTCCAGGAACTCATTGCTCAAAATTAAGCCAACAGCAAGTGAGAATCTATAGTTAGTGTCTGAGACCTGCATTTGAGGGTATTGCCAATAAGATTCCCAAGGTCATTCTAGGAACGGGACTACAGTATGACTTTCTAAACCTACACCATTGTGAGAGACTGCCTATTCATTATGTTATCATTCCATGCTTATTCTATGTCTATTTTTACGCCTTAGAATTATGTTTATGTTATGAATACCACATTTAAATAAACAACATTTATTTTAATATCCCATGGAAATTATTTCCTACTCAGAACAGAGCTGTGTACCAATATTATGTTTTTTTTTTCAATTAGAGGTTGATAATGCACGTTTAGGATAATAGTTACTGCATTATTTGCTAAAAAAATATTGTACCAATAAAGGGAACTGTAGTATATATTGGACAATTGGAGGTTGTATTATGTGCTGTTTATATCTTCTTCTTGTTCAATTTTACCATTGACTCAATGTTTTTCATTCTAAATTTTCCAGATAAACTGGTCTGTATTAGATATATGCAATAATACCATCATTTTTTTTAATATCAGACCAGGATAATGTAATGAAGAGCTGAATAGGAATGAATCATTGTCATACTTGAAATGGATCATGCTGATTAGTAGAGATGGTTGAATCAATTTGATCAATTCTGATGTTTGGCTGAACTTCAGAGGTTCATTGTAGGTGAACTCATATTCTAATCTACATTGATTTGTAAAAACATTAAATAAATAGTGCGGCACACTAGAGAATAAGACTAATACCATATACAAGTAATGCAATGAAAAAAGATGATCAGTTAGCATCAACTAATGTAATAAGTTTTATATACAGTAGTTTAGTTTAGTATTTACAGCCATTCTAACATTCCACAGCAATAAAACTTGATATCAACTTGTGTATTTTGGTAAATAACGCAGAATGGTGAATAACAGTTTTAGGACAGGAAGCGCTAAAGTGAAAATGCGGTAAAAAAAACCATTTTCTGGGTTTTTACCAAATTTTAATATACCGCTCAAACCCCTTAATTCGGGTACCGCTGCCGGGGAATAGCTAGCTTTTCTGGCGATACCCTATAGAAGCCTATGGGCTGTTCTCCGCAGCACTGTGTGGGGGATCCATCACAAATCCCTCCCAGCATTCCCTGTGGCTGGTGCCGTCACTTTGATCACTTTGATCATCACTTTATGATTATAGACTTCTGGAAGAATCCCCCAACACTCCCACTGCTAATGGTGTAAGGTAGTGTAGAAGCGGTAGTAGAATCCTTCAGATTCCTAGGCTCTAATATTTCCAAGGACCTGAAGTGGAGGGCCAACATCGACGGCATTGTGGGAAAATCCCCGCAGAGACTTTTCTTCCTATGTCAACTCAGGAAGTTCAAACTGCCACAGGAACTCCTGATGCTCTTCTACAATCTGTGATCTGTACCTCAATCAATAGGGCTCGGCCTCGGCTTACGACAGGAATAGATTACAGCGAATTGTGAGAGCAGCAGAAACAAATTACTGGATCTGATCTCCCGGTGATTGAGGATGTGTATAGCTCAATGGTTACAAAACGTGCTTAAAGAATTATCAGTGACCACTCCCACCCTGCTCATGACTATTTCAGAAGGCTGCCGTCTGGGAGGCGGTACAGCTCTCAACTGGCGAGGACAGCAAGACACAGAAACTGTTTTTTCCCCCAAGGAACTTCCGTAATAAACTCAAATGTTAGCTACAGTATTCCACCCCACTGCACTCAGCACTCGGCATATGTACCTGAATACTAACCCAATGCCCTCCCCATGTATTGTATTGGTCTGTTATGTATGTACACTGTCTGGGAGCAGTGGTTATCTGAAACAAATTCCTTGTGTATTATGTATGCTGTACATTGATATACAGATGGCTACGGAGCTCGGCGGGGGTCCCCGATGCCTCCCCCGCCGTCTCCACCGGTCCCCCTCACCGCCCCCCCCCCCCCCTGAACTGGGCAATGTCTCCCCAAAGCGGAGACAGGGTGGGTGACGCTGGCAAGCCGCCGTGATTCTGGGACGCATGTGCGTCCCAGTCTCTATCGCCGGCGCCACCAAGGGAGCTGGTGATCGCCGGGGATAGATTAGGCCAGCTCCATCTGTACTTGGCAATAAAGTGATCCTGATTCTGATAGCACTTGCACAGAGGTACACTAGGGTCTCAGACCCGGAAGTCCAATGACTGCGCAGCATCGCATAGGACAGCTCTTATCGCAAGTCTTTTGCATTACTAATCATATATGTTAGTGCGGGATGCGGTCATTTGGTCTACTGCATTATGGTAGAAAGTCATTAGGTCGAATCCATTAGGTCGACATGCTAAAAGGTCGACATGACTCTAGGTCGACATGGGAAAAGGTCGACATGATTCTAGTTCAAAAGGTCATTAGTTCGACAGGTCATTAGTTCGACAAGGTCATTAGTTCGACATTGTCTATGTCGACATTCACAAGGTCGACATGGAGTTTTTCACTGTTTTTTGAGCCAACATGTGCCGACAGGCGGTATTTCATGCCCTACCATCCACTAGGGCGTGGTGGGAGAATAAAATAGTGTGCCGAGCGTAGCGAGGCACCGTGCCCGACGCATAGCGAGCGCAGCGAGCAATGCGAGGGGATGCAGTGCACTTTAAACTGTGTCCATGTCGACTGTGTTGACATTCAGGTAAAAAAACAGTGAAAAACCCCATGTCGACCTTGTGAATGTCGACATAGACAATGTCGAACTAATGACCTTGTCGAACTAATGACCTGTCGAACTAATGACCTTTCAACCTAGAATCATGTCGACCTTTTCCCATGTCGACCTAGAATCATGTCGACCTTTTAGCATGTCGACCTAATGGATTCGACCTAATGACTTTCTACCATAATGCAATAGACCAAATGATCCCCACCCTTTAGTGCATATGTGTTTAGTAAGAATGCAGTGGCTGGCGATGTGTGGCAGAGAGGGACGGCCGATGTTTGAACATCCAGTCCTACTCTTTTACTTGTTATTTTATTATGTGCACAAATCAAATACAAATATTATAATAATTATTATTATTATTATTATTATTAATAATAATATTAAATTTTATTTATAAGTCGCCACAAGTGATTTATAGTACTGTACATATGTCCCCCATTAGAACAATATAATGTACACAGAACTAAACATTTCAGTAACTAAAAGAGAAAAACAGAGCACAGGTAATGCTCATTACAACAGCTTAATTCTTATTACACAACTCAGCTGAGATGTAGGGAAGCAAAGGAGTTGTCTGTGTAATATGTGGTGCAGTCGGTCATTGGAAAAGATGGATGATTATGAGAGAATAGATGTGGGTATAGGCAGGGCCGGTGCTAGGGTGTCTGGCGCCCTCCTGCAAACTAAAATTTTGCGCCCTCTCTTCCATAGTCCATAGTGACAAGTGACAATTTGTGCTACAAAAAAAAGGTACCTTTTCCCGTTTGATTTTTTTTTTGTTAGAGTACTCTTCCCCAGGATTGTAATGTATGACAAATATTTGTGTAAGTATTTGTGTAAGGCCGGGAAGGCTGAAACGGTGGCACACCTACATTAACACCTGTTTACAAAGTACACATACATCAAGTTGAGCGCATAGAGCTCCGGGGCCAGAACACTCCAGGAGGTGAAGTCTCGCGACAACACCTACCCGGAAGTGTTGCTGAGCAATGTTGAGCACTGTGGTATCGCAGACGGTGAGTCTGCGGTGCACACAGATCCCGGTAGAAGATACAGTGGCGGGGGGTGGACAGTGAGCAGGCATAGCACAAGCGCCGACAATGCTTGCTGGAGCACTATAGCGTGCACCACACAGCAAGGTACCTACTGTAACAGCGGTACATGTTATGACATTTTTTCATCTTTTCACTGTTAAATGTGTTATTTTAGAATAAAATAGCTATCCTTACAAAATATTGGATCACTGTTATATAATTCATAAATACACCAATAGAGGTCGCATTATTTAGCATCACCCATGCACATCTAGAAGGTGAGTGTGGAGCATATATATTTGTAAACATTTGACCCCTGGGGTGGAGAGTGGACTACTCCAGCTTAGTAGCCCTTTCAAATCATACAGTGAGC
Organism: Crinia signifera; assembly: GCF_055691185.1. NCBI lineage: Eukaryota > Metazoa > Chordata > Amphibia > Anura > Myobatrachidae > Crinia > Crinia signifera. The sequence continues at coordinate 266,723,702 of NC_139219.1, read as the reverse complement.
GCAGGTACTCATTTTGTGTTATCAAGAGATTGATATTAGACAGAGAGAGAGAGAATGATAGATAAATAGATAGCTAGATAATAGATAGAAACAGACAGAGATAGATATATAGACATAGAGAGAGAGAGAGACACACACAAACACACACACACACACACACACACACACACAGACGATAGATAGATAGATAGATAGATAGATAGATAGATAGATAGATAGATAGATAGATAGATAGATAGATAGATAGATAGATAGATAGATAGATAGATATAGACAGAGAGTACATAGAGAGAGAGATAGACAGAGAGAGAGAGTAGAGAGAGAGAGAGAAACAGAGATACTGTAGAGAGAGATATAGACAGGCACACACAAATAAAAATAATCTCACTCAGCCAGCTCCTCTGTAGGCTCCTGGGCCATCTCTCTCGTGCAGAGCTCCACATTGAGATGGGGGCATCTAGTGGCTGCCAGTACTTCAGTTAGCAGTAAGTCCGGAGCTTTCCTTTGCAGATCGCTTTCCCCTGCCTCCTCTGACATTCACCCTTCCCCGCGTGCAGGTGGGTGATTCGTGTTGCCAACGCCACTGTCTGTCAGACAGTGTCACAGGCAGAGGCAGCCGACCAGAACAGGGTGCAGAGCAGGGAGAGCTCTCTACTGGCCGGCTCCTCCCTGCTTTGCATCCCTCGCTGAGTGGGTTCCGCCGGCCCTGGCTATAGGTGACCAATGAGTAGGAGAGAGAGCTGTAACTGAAGTGCAAGAGAAGAGGACTGTGAGAACAGGAGGGAAGAGGCCTTTCTGCAAGGAACTTACAATCTGGAAGATATAGTGAAATATTGACCAATTAATTTTTTAAATGTACTAAGTGATGCAATGATTTTTTTCTCTATTTTTGTCATTAGAATATATTGATGAATCAATTCAGCCTATTATTAAATTCATTTGATTTTTTACCAGTACTTACTGTATACAGGTATAGTATTTGAGATGCCCAATGATACCAACCATCATGTTTGCTTTTTTTCCTGTGCATGTCATTAAAAGAGATAGGTTAATCAATTCACCGTATAATAAAATCCACCTGAGTCACTTCAAATTAGAAAATAAACCAAGACCCTCCTACCTTTAGCTGTCTGTAAATACCCAGTTTGTTGTACCACTGTTTCCAATTGTAATGCACCACGGAATTTGCTGCGCTATATAAGAAACTGTTAATAAATGAATAAATAATGCATTGGAGGGTAGTAGTAGTAGTAGTAGTACGTTTATTTATAAGGCGCAACAAAGTGTCCGCAGTGCCGTACATTGCAAACAAAAACAAATGACAAGGTAACGTACAGGGTGTGTTGATAAAATACAGCATAAATAAGGGTATAGCTGGTAGAACTAAAATCAGCATCAGTTCTGAAGTAGGTGTGGAAATTGTCGAGGAGACTGAAGATGAAGTAGAGGAAGGGAAGAACCGGGCAGGAGTACTGGTGAGGTAAAGAGGTAGGGTGAGTACGTGAGGAAGGAGGGCCCTACTCATAAGAGTTAACAGACTAAAAGGAGGTGGGTGGACGAACGAAAAACAATAGGATAAGTAGGAACAGATGGAGGGGTAGGGTAGGCGGGATAGGAGGAGCAAAAGAGGTTAGGAGGAGGAGGGATATGTTAAATGGAAGAAGTGTGTTTTGAGGGAGCCCTTGAAGGAGGTAAGGGAATCAGAAAGCCTGATGGGTGGCGGGAGGTTGTTCCAGTGCAGGGGGGCAGCGCGAGAGAAGTCATGGACACGGGAGTGGGAGGAGGTGATTAGATGAGAGGTCAGTCGGCGGTCGGCGGCGGAGCGAAGAGGACGGGAGGGAGTGTGGATAGAGATCAGTGAAGAGAGGTAAGGAGTGGTGGAGGAGGAGAGAGCCTTGTAGGTGGTGGTGAGGAGTTTAAAGAGAACCCGGAAAGGAATGGGGAGCCAGTGAAGAGATAGACAGAGGGGAGAGGCAGAGGTAGATCGGCAGGAGAGGAAGATGAGCCTAGCAGCAGCGTTAAGAATGGATTGGAGAGGGGCGAGGCGGGCGAGAGGTAGCCCAGAGAGAGGGATGTTGCAGTAGTCAAGGCGGGAGATGACAAGAGAGTGAATTAATCACCAAGAATAATCACCAAGGATAAACACATTACTAGCTATTAAATCCCAGGCTCATGAAAGTGTGGGATGGCTATACTATGTTATAACTGTACATGCACATGATAAAGACAGATTGGGGTTTCTAATATTTCCCTTTATAACACACAGCTTACAGTCTTTGCAGGGTTTGAGGACAAGTTAGGACAATTTCAGGGCCTAGTAATGGTGAGAAATTGTGACAAAGTACATCTGAAATTACAATAAAATCTTGTGACTATGTTTAGGAGTGAGCATGATTAAACAGTAATACTGAGATGTAATTGCTCTCCTAAGAGGGTGTATGAGGATAACATTTTAGGCTCATATGTAACTGTAGGTTGCAATTTGCTGGTCCTGGCTTGATTTTGGAAATTTGTATTTTAATTGCAGTTAAACTAATTGCTACTAAATGTAGCTACTATTACACAAAATCACACCAAATCCCAACCTACAGTATTACATATGGGCCTTGTACACACACAGGGGGTTATTTTGGTTCACTCCTTCTGGCAAATTCCTTCTCAAATGGAGAAAACCATGTGCACTGCAGGTGGGATAGATATAACATGTGCAGAGAGAGTTAGATTTAAATGGGGTTTTACTTCAAAATGAGATCTATATTGCAGTGTAAAAATAAAGCAGTCAGTATTTTCCCTGCACAGAAACAAAATAACTCACCCAAATCTAATTCTCTCTGCACATGTCACATCTTCCCCACCTGCAGTGCACATGGTTTTGTCATTTAAGAAGGAATTTGCCAGAAGGAGTGAACCAGAATTACCCCCACGGTGTGATTATCATGTGCAATTTGATCTGTTTAGTTCCGTGTTTATTTGCATTTGTAATGTGATGCACGCTCAATATTGCACAGCAAAATAGTATATGCGTGCAGGTATTTCTTAACTAGTTCACATGCACACTGTAATTGACTATTGTAGTGTAGTCAAATTTGGTGTCATTCAAATCGCATGGAGTTCAAATCACACAAGTGTGTACAGTCCAATAGCATAGCACAGATTGTATAGGCTCAAATCGCACCAAATGACAATTTTTAATACTGCACCAATGGCTGATTGCAAATATGGTACATAACTGTTTGTAATGTATGCCTAGCATAAACCGGAAGTATATGTTACCAGTACAGATGTTCACACTTTATAACTTTTGAAGTGAACACATTTTATGGCCATGATTTGGTGCCCAATTGCATGCAACTCTCCATCAGCGCCTATTTATTGAGATAACCAAAACCATACAGTACTTCCCTACCCTCCAGGATCCTGTGGGAGAGTCCTGTAAGAAGCTCTTGTTGCCCTGCTTTATATATAACATTGTCAGATTCTTTGGATTCTTGACTGCAGCCAAGGGAAAGAACAGTGATTTGCCTCAGTTACTAGCATGTCAGCAGCAGCCCAGAGACCACACTCACAGTAGACAGCCTGGTGTGTGATACTCTGCAGAGTAATGTAAAATTTAATTTCAGGTATCTCCGGAGTAAGATTCGTTTAATCCTGATTTCTAGTATTACAAAAATGGGAGAGGATTGACTTCACCAGATCTTATATTAACCTGGTGTCAAATTCATGGCAGTATTTCCAGTGTGTTGAGTGATGTACGACTTAGGGGCCTTATTCTACTTCACTCTTTCTGACAAAATCCTTCTTAGATGGACAAAACCATATGCACTGCAGGGGGGCAGATGTAAAATGTGCAGAGAGAATTAGATTTGGGTGAGTTATTTTGTTTCTGTGCAGGGTAAATACTGGCTGCATTATGTTTACACTGCAATATAGATCTCACTTTGAAGTAAAACCCCACCCAAATCTAATTCTCTCTGCACATGTTACATCTGCCCCACCTGCAGTGCACATGGTTTTGTCCATCTAAGAAGGATTTTGTCAGAAAGAGTGAACTAGAATAAGGCCCTAGGCTCTTTACAACAGTATGTGTTATTTAATATCTAACTGATGTAGATGAGAAAAACTGTGTTTTAACGCAATTACTCATTGTCTGGATTAGATATTTGTATATTGGTTGTTATGAAGTACAAATCTTTTACTAAAACGCAATGTAATGTTACACTGCTTGGTGGTGACTGCTCCATTAATGAAAACTCCAGTACAGTGCTGAGTAGCTACGGATAGGGGATGCAGTTACAATCCCGGCGCTCGGGATCCTGGCGTTCAGAATCCCGACGCCGGAATCCCGACCGCCGAAATGCCGACACATTCTCCCTCCGTGGGTGTCCACGACACCCCTGGAGGGAGAATAAATTAGTGTGCCGAGCGTAGCGAGGCACCGGGCCCGCTGCGTGGCGAGCGCAACGAGCCCGCAAGGGGGGACGATCCACATCCCCCCCTTGTCGGCATTTCGGCTGTCGGGATTCCGGCGTCGGGATTCTGAACGCCGGGATCCCGACCGCCGGGATTCAATACTGAATCCACGGATAGACATGGCACTATAGAATATAATTTACAGTTACTACAGCAAGGCCTGACAAGCAGTCCATGCACAGTATAGTAAATACAGGTATAATGAGCTTTTTGTCATATTTAGGGATATTGGGTTGGTCTGCTATGTAACCAAATAGTGCTTATGAATCAGTACATTGGAATGATAGCCGGGTGTCATTATTTAAAAGTGCTAAAGTTTTATAGTGCTAAAGATGTAAAGTTTGATATTATAGTTTTAATATTTTTTTATACAAAAATGTTATATGTGCATACACAACAGTATGCTTTGCAGTGAAAAGCAATTTATATTTTACATATGAATAAAATATGTACATAAAAAACAGAAATGTCTTGTCATTATTATTATTATTATTATTATTATTATTATTTTTAATTATTAAATGGGGCAATAGCCATGATAAAAATCAATGCACTGTGCTGCGGGGAAAAAAAGGCCTCTTTAAGGCCCTTATTCTGGTTGGTGCGGTAATATCCGCGTGCGTTCGTGCCGCCGATGTTTTGTGTCTGCGCATGTGCAGAGGCGTCTCTGCGCATGTGCGAGCGGGGCGTACGGCCAAATCCCGGATTAAATGTGAACACTCCGAACAGGGGGTGGAGAGGGGCGTGAAGGGCTATTTGGGCTCATTACCATATGCGTACGCCCCGCGTTTCATGGGCGTTCCCATGCAAACGCTGGGCGTACGTATGGTAATGCGGCTGTGACGCACGTGTAGGGGGCGGACATATGACATCGCCGGATGTCAGCTGCCCGCCCAGATCCCTGCTTTTGCACGGAAAAATGTCCGTGTGGTCTGAGGTTGCGGGAGCTGGTGGACCACTCGGATGATGGGGGAGGTACCCTGAGATGGAGGAGGCGTATTCCATGAAAAATACACGTGCGGTCCGTTCGGACAGCTTCTTACCGCGTACGGACGGAGTTGGCGATCCGTATGGAAGGCGGGGTTTCGCACGCACGGTCCTGGCCGCATATTCGGATCCGGCCGCACCGATCAGAATAAGGGCCTAAATGACATCATCTTTGGCCAGCCAATAAAAACTGATTTTTAAACAACCAATCATAGCAATTTTTACAAATTTCCCAACAGCCAATCAAAGCTGCTATTACATTTCACACACTTGTGGGCAGGCAGACCAGGGGAAGCACACAGGATATTCCGGGTCTGAGGTGAAGTATGAAGGGGGTCTGTGAGCTGAGATGCTCTGTGCCCCGCCAAAAATCCGGCAAGAAAACCCTGAGTTTTTGCAGGGGCGGCAATGAGAACGTGGTATTAGTGACATTTTAAATATTCTGATAACGCAATATGATTCCTGCTATACCATGAAATCATTTTTCAATTCTTACATGTACTGACCACAGTATGTCCACCATGATTCATGGGTTTTTTTTTTGGTTTATTTTTAGTCTAACTTTTACCATGCTGGAGTCCAACCGCGTATTTGCCAACTGTTACATTTCCACAAGAGAAGTTAACACTTGTACAAGCTTCTGATTTCAGAAGAAAGTGACTATTTGGCTCCCGCTGTTACTGTAGCTGTTACTGTAGCTTCCTTTCTTTTTGTCTCTTTCTGAGACGTTCAATAAACTTTATTGGTCCTTGTTGTTTCTGTATTCTCCCAGCTTCCATGACCTTACACCAATATTTAAAATGATGATACCACAGAGAATAAATAAACATACATTTAATACTGTATTTGTCTGCAATACATGCCAGTATTAAACTTGCAGTACTGTATGTTGATCATGTCACTGCATACATAAGTAACAGCATACGGAAGTAACTGTGTACTGAATTAACAGCATACGTAGGTAATGGCATACGTACGTAACAGCATACAGTCAGAGGCGTACCTAGATATTCATAGGCCCCATAGCAAAAGTTTGTAAGGGCCCCCTATTTAGCAACTGATGGTGATAAATATATATAAAACATATTACTTAAACAGCAAAGATGGGGCCCCTGCTGCTCTGGGCCCCATAGCAGCTGCACCCCTTGCACCAATGGTAGTTACGCCTTTGCATACAGTGTTAACAGCATATGAAAGTAACAGCATACGTACTTTACAGCATATGGAAGTAATAGCATAAGAACGTAACAGCATAAATGCATAACAGCATTTGTATGTAACAGCATACTGAAGTAACAGCATACTTATGTACAAGCATACGGATGTAACAGAATTCTCAGCATACGGAAGTAACAGCATACATACGTACATAACAGCATTGGAATGTAACAGCATACTTACATAACAACATACGTACATAACAGTATAGGTATGTAACAGCATACGGAAGTAACAGCATACGGAAGTAACAGCATACAAAAGCAACAGCCTACTGAACAAACAGCATACATATGTAACCGCAAATGGAAGTAACTACATACTGAAATAACTGTGAACAAAACTGTACATAAAATATTCCATTATCTAAAAAAATAAAAAAATGTACAGTATGTTACATTTTGTAGAGGCCAGCTAGTGAAGTCTAATAGCAGGAGGAAATGCACAGTCTCTAGCAAACAATATGTTTTTTCTTCCTAGAAGCTTCCAGAGGATCACCAAGGATACGAGCAAGTGGTTTCACCATCCAGAACTAATGCAGTTAAAAGCTAAAGTAAAGCAGAAATGGAATTATACAAAGAAGTGTGGTATGATATGTCCACAGTCACAGTGTCGACATTCATTTGTCAAATGTTAACATGGTCATAATGCTGTCATTCATCAAGTATATACAGATGAAATGTTGATACGTTAAAATGTAGACATATTGGGGTAAATTTACTAAGATGGAAGTTCTAATAAAGACGTGATGGTGCCCATAGCAACAAATTGTATTATCTTCTAGAAGATGCTTTATAAATAAGAAGTAGAATCTGATTGGATGCTCTGGGCAACATCCTACCTTTAATAAAACCAGCAAATTAGCAAATTTACCCCATTATTCCTGGGGGCCTAGTGATGACTTTCCTGCTCTAGATGTGTCCGTGTCCTGGTGGTCATGTTACTGTCACTTCTTGCAGACTCACCTAATGTGTCAGCATTCCATTAACTGCAGTCCTCCTAATCCCTAGCCCTACCCATGCCCCCTAGTGCCAATTCTGATATCATAATAACTGTCGACATGTTAACAAATAATAGGTCAATATATTCAGGAGCACATATTCAGAGAAGCTGGTTTGCAGACAAAGGTCTTCAATTTACTAGCCAATCCACTCTTATCTGGCATTTTTCAAGCAAAGCCGGTAACATGACAGTTAGGAGCTGATTGGCTGATATTTTATCTTCAGCCATTTCATCTCTCTCCAAAAGCTTAGTACATAGAACCCAAATTCATTCATCTAGTAATGTGTAGTTCAGTCTGGATGCTTCTAATCGAGCACCTGAAAAAATTCTATGGTGCTGGCAATTAATTACTAGCAGCAGTACATTCATATTTCACTGTTTGTTATGTGACCCAGAAGCTGCACTGATGTAATCCAGAGTCTGGGTGTCCCACAGCAGAAGATACGTCCCATACAAAATAAAATAAAGGAAATGCAGAGAAAGCAGCTTTGATCAGAGCTGCATTAAGGATTTGCGCGCCCAGTGCATTTAATAAGGGGGGCCCAAAAGCTAACAAAAAAATCATAGCATCATCTAGATTCTGAGTAAGTGACTGCAATATAATAAGGATGGAAAGGGGCTGATTGCAATATTAAGTGTACACTTGAGAAGAGAGGCATGCTAGCGAGGAGATGGTATCGGAATCCCAGTGGTCGGGATCCCAACAGTCAGAATGCAGACAGCGTCATCCTGGCATTTGGAATCCCAACAGATCATAGTGAGTATTTTAACCTAACCTCAAATCCTATCTGCCCACTGCAGCCTAACCTGAACCATAAACCTACAGTACCTTATTGGCTAACCATAACCCTAGTGCTTAGCATTGAAATCCACCAGGATTCTGACAGTCGGGATACTGCTGTCTGCATTTTGACTGTCCTGATCCCACCCCACAAAATCCTGACTGCAAGCCATAGTGAGGGACCCTGACTAAGGACCTGATTCTGGTTGATTCAATAAATTGCGAAGATTACAACTTACCTAGCGCCAAAGAGGCCACCCTGCCAAATTCCCCCCACCCGCCGCTGTTTCCCCTTGCAAGGGGATATGAAACAAAGACAGAACCCCTCACATGCTGCCACTGCAGGAGAAATCATTTGATGGTTGCCGACCATCAAATGATGTCTCCTGCCTTCGCAGGGCGGGCAACTGACTTCCCGTGTACTCATGGGAATACCCAGCATTTTCATGGGGACGCCCATAAAATGCTTGACGTTCTCATGGCCTAGCACCGCTTCCGCCACATCCACTCAATCCCTTCCTCCCCCTGCGGACGGCCAGGCGAGTTAGTAACTTGCTGTGGCCGTTCGCAGTCAGGGTGCGCACATGTGCAGAAATACGCATGCGCAAACCCCTACCACCAGGGCAGGGGCTGATTCAGATCACTGCGTGTGATCCAGAATCGCCCCCTGAATGTAGATCATTAGAGATAAGGCTACTCCTTTTTAAAAAAAATAAGGAATATTCCTATTTTATATATTGATATATAAATAAAACCTATAATCATTAGAAATGACTGTTAAGAACTTCATTACATATTCCAGGCTTTGCTTAATCCTTTCTACGTTTTCATTACCATCCTAGATCACTTCCTCCTTCTGTATCTACCCATCTGCTTTTAAGTTACCTCATTATACAACCATGAATACTAAAATATGTAGGATATACTAATATGGTTTTACATCTATGTAGACTAGACTGCTGTGAGAGACTGTTTTCTAAGGACCCTAAACAATGCAAATTCTTCCCAATATTCCCTTTCATTGCTATGGGTATAGATATCAGTTAAATCCATAATTTTAAAAATGGTCTTTCATATGACCACAGGGAGTTCTTTTAGAAATCTGATACAATGAACATTTTTCTAACTCTTTAATATAGTTGACAGAATGCATTCTTGTGTTCCTCCAGTGGAAAAGAAATAATACCTAGAACGCATACGCTAGCAGAAGCTCCTAACTTTCTCTTGCAGTTAATGACACATAAAAGTAGCATGTGTGAATATGTACAGTAAATTACATAATTTAAAACAGCAGGAGTAGAAGTGCTAAAAGTTCCAAATTGTTACAATTTCAATATTAGCCAAGAGTCTCTTTTGATTTGATATAATGCTAATGGTGGTTATTATAAAGATTTCTTCGAGCTTTTGGACAGAACCTTCATGTAACACAAAAGCATGAAAACATGTAAGGTTGAAATATTTTCTTGACGGGGAGGAAGGGAAGGAGCAACTCCATAAATGTTGGATTAGCTTGATAAATACAGTGACCTTTCCATCAAAATGGCTGACATCGTTTCTTTAAAAAATAAAAAATAAAATCTCAAAGAAACATAATGCTTTTTTTGGTTTTCTTGGAGCAATTATGCTAACTAGTATCATACTGTGAGTGGATTAGGCTTGACGGACAATCAAAGACAATACTTGCTTTATGGTAAAAGGTGTGTGCAGATATAGGCACTAGAGCTATAGAGTTATTAGGCTTACCTGCAGGAGGGCCGTGCGATTTATGAGTTACAAGTTAGTCTGAAGAGATGCTGAAGTATATGAAATGCTTAGTCACTATTCTGAGGTCTTCAATGCCATCTTATAACACATTGACTCTCAAGTAAAACCCATAATGCAAATATTCGTGTGACAGGTTCTACTTAGTGTTTGTCATTCAGTCTAGCAACCATGACACCTGGCTGAGTAAAAATCCCAGTGGGAGGTATGCACTTGGCCAACCAGCAGGATATGGGCACCGGCAGTAATTCAAAAGGCAAAACTAAAGATTAAATTGGCAGAAAGGACTGACAGAATAAGTCCTTCTATGAACTGAATTTTGGATTCTTTCAAACAAGAGAATCAATTAAAGGTAAAATCAAATTTGCGATGTATTGTACACCAGTACCGATATTACAGTAATTCTATAGAATTTTGTACCGAATCATTTAAATAAAATTGCCAAGTAAAACAAGCTTTTAGAGGGAGAAAGTATTAATAATTTAGTTTCTTTAACCTAAATTAGTTTTTGTGTGTAGAGGTATTGGAAATGTAATTATAAGTATGGATACTCACGCTAATACTTTTTTATATAAGAAGATACAGTAGAACATGTTTTTGAAAAAATACACTTATGCCTTCACGTCATAAGCAATATTCATGTACAGTTACAGCTATTTACTGTGCAGCAGCACAAAATAACCAACAAAATATTGCAGACTGTGACAACTTCATACACTTTGATGTAATGTGTGGGTGGGTGTCGTGTGTGTGTGCGTATATATATATATATATATATATATATATATATATATATATATATACTGCTCAAACAAATAAAGGGAACACTTAAACAATACAATGTAACTCCAAGTCAATCACACTTCTGTGAAATCAAACTGTCCACTTAGGAAGCAACACTGATTGACAATCAATTTCACATGCTGTTGTGCAAATGGAATAGACAACAGGTGGAAATTATAAGCAATTAGCAAAACACCCCCAATAAAGGAGTTGGTCACTTTTGAAAGCTGGCGGTGCTTTCACTCTAGTGGTAGCATGAGACGGAGTCTACAACCCACACAAGTGGCATAGGTATTGCAGCTCATCCAGGATGGCACATCAATGCGAGCTGTGGCAAGAAGGTTTGCTGTGTCTGTCAGCGTAGTGTCCAGAGCATGGAGGCGTTACCAGGAGACAGGCCAGTACATGAGGAGACATGGAGGAGGCTGTAGGAGGGCAACAACCCAGCAGCCGGACTGCTACCTCCACCTTTGTGCAAGGAGGAACAGGAGGAGCACTGCCAGAGCCCTGCAAAATGACCTTTAGCAGGACACAAATGTGCATGTGTCTACTCAAACAGTCAAAAACAGAATCCATGAGGGTGGTATGAGGGCCCGACGTCCAAAGGTGGGGGTTGAGCTTACAGCTTAACACCGTGCAGGACGTTTGGCCTTTGCCAGAGAACACCAAGATTGGCAAATTCGCCACTGGCGTCATGTGCTCTTCACAGATGAAAGCAGGTTCACATTGAGCACGTGACAGACATGACAGAGTCTGGAGACACCAAGGAGAATGTTCTGCTGCCTGCATCATCCTCCAACATGACCGGTTTGGCAGTGGGTCAGTAATGGGGTGGGGTGGCATTTCTTTGGGGGGCCACACAGCCCTCCATGTATTCGCCAGAGGTAGCCTGACTGCCATTAGGTACCGAGATGAGATCCTCAGACCCCTTGTGAGACCATATGCTGGTGCGGTTGGCCCTGGGTTCCTCCAAATGCAAGACAATGCTAGAGCTTATGTGGCTGGAGTGTGTCAGCAGTTCCTACAAGACAAAGGTATTGATGCTATGTACTGGCCCGCCCGTTCTCCAGACCTGAATCCAATTGAGCACATCTGGGACATCATGTCTCGCTCCATCCACCAACACCATGTTGCACCACAGACTGTCCATGAGTTCCACCTCATCAGGAGCATGCCCAGGTGTTGTAGGGAGGTAATACAGGCACAGGGAGGCCACAAACACTACTGAGCCTCATTTTGACTTATTTTAACGACATTACATCAAAGTTGGATCAGCCTGTAGTGTGTTTTTCCACTTTAATTTTGACTGTGACTCCAAATCCAGACCTTCATGGGTTAATAAATTTGATTTCCATTGATATTTTTTGTGTGATTTTGTTGTCAGCACATTCAACTATGTATAGAACAAAGTATTTAATAAGAATATTTCATACATTCAGATCTAGGATGTGTAATGTTAGTGTTCCCTTAATTTTTTTGAGCAATATATATATATATATATATATATATATATATTTATTTAGCCAGATCTGTCACTCACCCCCTGTGTGTATAACGTTCCTGCCCAGCGTTCTACACAAACCCGCCCCCCCAGGGAAAAGACCAGTGTGATACACACCACCACCCCCTTGACATCACCTCCCCCTGCCCAGTACACGCCCACCATACACCATTACTCCACAGCCACCAGGTGACACCCGCTACCCCCCCTCCCGTGATTCACGATCACTGAAAAAGAGTAACAGCAACCGAAAACATGTTTAAATCCCATCATAATCCCTATTTTTGTATACTAATCATTTAAAAGTTTACAGGTAAATATAGTTTCTACATTTGGACACAATAAATTTATATGCAGATAATTTCCGTAGGCCATTCACTTGTGAAAATAACACAGCACCGAGATTAGCAGCAAATCCGTTGGCAAGCCGCTCACCATTAAATGTTTTTTTCCAGTATGTGCAGTCTGTGAGTAGTTAAATAGGATTCCCTGGCTGCGATAGAAACAGGCTGATCAGTCCGGAGTCGATGTCACATGACTCCCCTTCATATTCCTGCGCACGTTTTCCTGACACTCCCAGAAACAGCTGGTTACCACCCACAAAGATCGGCTTTCTTGCTAACTTGCATACGGCCAGCTATAAAAAAAGTAGCAGGATTTTATTGCAGACTGGCCTTGTGCATACGTACTATGTGCTGTACACATGCACAGTCGTTCAATTATCACCCAGCATGCGCATCAGCAGGATGCCATCAGTTAAGCCATGCAATCAGGTGTGAATAGCCACCATAGTGCCTCTCCTATCCAAAAACAGATTGGGTACCATAATCCACACTCTGTAATCCTAAATATATCAAATTAGTAAGGGAGGAAGGCTCACGATGCACCAACCATTGAGAATCTACCTTGGGGTGCAAGTTTATATAGCGATTCCTAATGCCAAAAATGATTGTGCTTGAAACATGAAGCTTCAACGCCTCCATTCTAACTGGTCTTAGCTACTGTATATAATTTAACCATTATATCCACTCGGATTTATTTTCTATATACAATCATAATTAGTGTGATAATGCCGATTCAAAACTGCACAGGACTAAAACAATGGGCATTGTTATTGGAATAATTATTCAAGAAAGTTCTCTTTCATTTATCTGCAGCATCTAAATAGCTACAGAACGACCAGAAAGAGGTTCATACACAAGTATTATGCCACTGTTAGCATAGGTGCCGATTTATGATTTTGCTGGTGGGTGCTCAAGCCAAAAATATAGGGGAGTGGCTTCATGGGGAAGGGGCGTGGCCACAAAATCATACCAATTTATATTATGCAGTACAGTTGTCTCCAATATTCACATTATGGTAGCAGTGCCAAATACATAAATGCCCCCACAGTGCCAAGTACATAAATACCCCACAGTGCCAAATACATACTGTAAATGCCCCCACAGTGCCAAATACATAAATGCCCCCACAGTGCAGGTACATAAATGCCCCCACAGTACCTGTCCCGGCAATGAGGGAGGGGGAGTGCGGTGGGACATGGGCGGAAGGGCCGCTGCTGAGCTACTCAGTCAGTGTGCGCTATGTGCACAGCACGCACAGAGCACGCACAGGCTGGCCTGCGTCACATCCACCTATTACTCTGCGGATGGAATACACTCTTCCCACCATCCCAGCATACTGTTTCCCAGGCAGCGGGTCCAGCGATGCGGGTGCTGCAGCCGCAAATTAGCAAGTTAATACAGCGGCCCAGCAGCGAGACTTGGGTCCGTGGGTGCTCTTCAATTTCCGTGGGTGCTCGGGCCCTTGAGCAGCCACAGAATCAGCACCTACAGTATGAGTGTTAGTAAAAAAAACAGCTCTCTATATAATATGCAGGTCAAATGGCCTGATAAAGACTTAAATACTTACCCATTTGTAGAGCGTACCTTTCCTGTTTTCACATTGAGGGCCAGATGTATCAAGCTTTGAATTGATAAAATGGAGGGTGATAACAGCCAGCCAATCAGCTCCTAACTATCACACCACAGGCTGAGTGTGAAAATGACAGTTAGGGGCTCACCGGAGGGTTGCTTATCACTCTCCACTTTATCACTTTTTGAAGCTTGATACACCTGGCCCTGAGTATGCTTTGGAACACAACTTATAGAAGTACAAGCTTTGCAGATTTATTTGCATTTCTTTTCTATAGCATCGCTACCTGTGCCTGAGTGCCTGGTCACTGCTGCTTCTTCAGTCGCAGCAGACCTGAGAAGCTATGAAAATGTTGCAGGTATCATATCTTGTAATGGGACACCCACCACCAGATATGTTGCATGATCCAAAGACACTGCATTGAAGAAACTTTGTAAACATTGCGCTGACCATCGGACATCTCAGAAACCCTATGGTTACTCTAAATGTCTCATGCAACTAAGCTGCCCAAGGCAAGTGAATCTGTATCAGAAGAAGGAGTGGCTTGCTTTGGCTCCCCTCAAAAGGATGGCAATACAAATCAGTTTTCTACACCACTGCCTGTCCCCGACATCAAACATGGGCAGTAAGTGAATCAAGTTGCATGCCATTTTGGCACATGAGCAGTGTGACTCCAATGCATGCATAGATCATCAGCATCACCCATTTGTGACCGATTCAAAATAAGTCAGTCCCTGTTTGTGTGTGTGGGCGGGAGGGTCTATTTCTGCAAGGTCCCCCCCTTTGTGCGCTATTGAGGGTGATTGGGAGTTGATGGCCTAAGAATTGCCACAAGTTTCAATTTACCATTTTAGGCTTAGCTATAGGGTAAAAATAAATCAAAGGTGTATGTCACATTGCATCTACTTCCTCTGTAATTAAAAAGTTAATTCCGTGTTTAGTAAATAGAAGGACATTTCCTATATGATTATGTTGCAAGCAATTCTATTCTCTTCATAAACAAAATTCTATCAATATAAACGTATATGTATTGGTAAATGTTATATTCAGTTTTATGTTTCCGTTTTCAAACTAGAGAATTACCATATATGCTCTAGAGACAATGTGAAAAGAAATCTTCTATTGCATGTACTGTAATGTAGTTTGCAAATGCAATCCAACACCACTTTGCAGAAAATTCTTAAAACAAAGGTGAGTCAGAGGGCAAGACAAGAAGATTAAATTCAGTTTTACTGACCATCTGTATAAATAGATAATTGGTGGGCTGATCAAAGCTCGGAGACAAAGTTTAAACCACAGAATATTTCCATTTTCTTGGTCATCCTCATAAGAAAGTTTGTGCGTTCTCTTAACATCAACTTCAGCCATAACAAAAAACATTATTTATAGCAACACATTTCATCTTGCATTTTATGATTGTATCTGGCATGTCTAGTATGTTTCCATGGCTATACAAAAAGTACTGAAAGCTAAATAAGACGAGACATTGCATAAAACAGTGTAACGTTTGGCATAAACTTTGCTGTTAAACAACAACATCAAATTTCTCCCACAAAACCCCAATAGAACATTAATTTCACATAACAATAGAGTAATGGATCAATTGAAATCTAAAATTTTAATCAAATAGAAATAAATTTAAAGTGTGAGGAAGGGCAATATTTTTTGAATCATTTTAAGTTAAATTGTTTTGGGAAAAAAAGGAAAGTTAGCACCATTATAAAGTGTTTGCGCCACTGTTGTTATATTATTTATTTATTTTGAAAATATATATTTATAGTATAATAGATTAAACTGACAGGTTTCACCTATGGGCTGCAGCACCCCCAATTAAAATTCACCTCTTAGCTCAGTGTCTTTGACTGCATTGGCCTCACCTTGACTAGCAGTGACTAATGGAAGTCCTGTTGGTTCCATTCTCCTGTCTGCAACGTCTCTCGCATCAGACCCTTGCTTTCCTTACTAGACTCCCCCTCTTCTATCTTACTCCTCTTCAATTAACCTATACTCACAGCTGCAGCTAGACTTATCTTCTTCTCGCACTGCTCCACATTTGCCTTTCCTCTCTGTCAAGCATTTCGCTGGCTCCCATTCCCATATTGAATCTTCTTTAAATTCCTAACTGTCAACACACACTAAAACTCCACTGCTCCCTACATCTCCATCATGTGCACTCTCTCTGACAATCTCCTGCTGGCCAATGACTGCCACCTTTCCTTGCCTCTGGTTACCACATCTCACCACCAGATTCCAAAAATTCTCCTGTGCTGCCCCCAACCAGTGGAACACTCTCCCTTATTCCATACCTCCTAACCTGCATTTCTCCAAGCAGGTGCTAAATGCCCACCTGTATAAAAGCATATCTACCCAAAACTTATCCATTTCACCTCTATGTCTATTTCACCCTCTTAAACCCTCCAATTCTCCTAGTCATGCTTTCTACATTGAGCTCCTTACATTGGCTTAATTCTTCTTCCATTTGCCACCCATCTTCCCTTTAGAATGTAAGGTCTATGAGCAGCGCCCTCCTCCCCGTTTTGCCCATTACCTATTTCTTTTGCACACCAGCTACACTCTTCACCTCTAAATTGTACTCTCTGTCTCTGGAGTCCACTTAATTATTGTTTTTTATTTCCTCAGATGACTTAGATACATTATCTAGCAACACTTATAGGTACAGTTTTCAGCTGATAAAAAATTAATCCATTGTCCAGACACCTAATGTATCTGGTTCCAGTACAGCCTCTACATTTTCTCCATTCTTGTCATCAGCCCAGGACTAGCCTCCAATCCACTTGCCATATTGGATCAGTCAAGCTACAGTAGCTACCAAATACAATCTGGTCCTCAAGTCTTCACTATTCCAGTTGCCAACCCAGAACCAGCTTCAGGAATTGCCAACTTCATTCTTGTTGTCTACCTGAACCAGACTGGCCTCTAGTACATCTTTCAATTCCACTATTGCTCAGTTCAAGCAGTCCAGCCTTTTCCTGCTTCCAGTCTTCATTGACTGCAGTGAATTCAGGTCAAGGACTTTTCTTTACAATATTTTTCTTTATTATTATTTATTTAATTTGCACCTTAAGGTCAGCCATTAGTAGAGCTTCAATGATGCCCCTAAGGTACTCCACCTATTGCTCCTGCTGTGCACATCTCACTCCAAATTCCATAAGTAGGGGCTGGATCAAGCCTCCACACTTCCTCCACACTCCTGCTGCTCCAGCTTCAGCTTCACACACCTGCCCACTTTAAACCCAATCTCCAGTTGTTGTTGGTGTGTGTGTGTGTGTGTGTGTGTGTGTGTATTGTATCGTCATCAACCTGAACAATATAGGCATGATTCAGAGTTTATTCTGAGTACAAAAAAATGACAAAAACTACCGGACATTATTAACAATTAAATTATTGTGAACTTGTAAGTGCCAGTTGTTCTTAAAGTAAAATAAAAACAACACATACAAAAAAAATGCACATAGTGTAATATAGTATAATATAATATGATATAATATAATAAGATATCATGCAAGTGTGAAAAGCATGATGTAGTGTTATGGTACATGGCTTTCCCAGTGTCTAGATCACCCATAGGTCACCCTTGCACATGCAGCAATCTGTGCTAAGAGATTTTGCAAATCAACATAAGAGGAGAGCTCACAGGAAGAGGCAAAGGAGTGGCTCACAGGGAGAGGCAGGGGAGTGGCTCACGGGGAGGCAGCAGAGTGGCTTACAGGGAGAGTCAGGGGAGTGGTTATAATAGATTGTTTATTCTATACACAAGGAGCAATGTTAAATTACTTACTAAGCAATCTGACTAGATTTTGATTGTATGTAGCCATGGTCTAGTCAGGTGATTCGCCATCACTTGGGGGTATACACATGGAGCAATCTGTGCTTAATTTCTAAGCAATCTAGTCTGATTGTTAGAAAACAGCTTAAAATAGTCCCGTATGTACAGATGGGGCCGGGCTCTTCTTTGCTGGTGAATCGCCAGAACGTCACCGCTGGCGATCCACCAGCAGCCTGGCTCGCCATCTGACTAAGACGCGCATGCGTCTCACGCGCAGGCGCGTCTCAATCTCCGTCGGCGGGGCGACAGGAACCCTGTCTGTCTCTGTTTCAGGGTTAGGGGGGGGGGTGCGGGCAGGCAGCGGGGACCCTGGGTGACCGCCGACATGCCGGCGGTGACCCAGGGGAAGCGCTGGAAGCGCCGTCGGAAGGGGACGCGCACGCCTATCGTGCGCGAGCGTCCCCTTCTCGCTATACAGATGGCGGCTGGCTGGGGATGGCGGCTGGCGTCGCCATCCCCTGCAAAGATGAGCCATGCCCCATCTGTATTCCTTTTTAGATTTGAGTAATTTATTTGGTTCTGTAAATACTGCCTACTTTAACTCCGATGCACACGGTGAGATGTGTCCTAACCATTTTTGCTAAGCTATTTAGGGTAGACGATTTCCCATGCAGCAATGTGCGATAAGCGCCGCTATAACCAATCTACCCCAGAGTTTCTTGTGTAAACAGCATGTACAATATGCAGTCATTGACTCTTCATAGCTCTTACAGGGGGTATCTCTTTAATATGAAAATCAAGTTGGACCCAGGGAACATATTTAGAGTATGATAAACGTAATTGTTTTGGGGGGTCTGCAACAGAAGTTACACATAAGTAGTTTGCATTGTTCATAGCTAAATGAACCTTTGAGCAGATGTAGGTTATTTTAATAATGACTGTGATAGTCATTTAAATTATCAAAGGTCTTTACTTATGCAATGCCATATAAATGCTAGAAATTAAAAATTAATCAACACAATTTATGTAAGTAAAAGCTGCCATTTAATGGGATATTTTTCAATATGAAGACAGCAGTAATTATGCCAGAAAAAAATACTTGTTCCTGTAGTTTGAAAGATTATAGCAATTTCCACTGAGAGATTTCGCAGCCAGATTGTAGTTCTGGGCAACAGTGATTAATATTATGATTATTAATGAGAAGACATTTCTGTACATGTTAGGGTGTTTAGGTGCCAACGTCTGCAGAGGATTATTTAACATGTTAATAATACAAGAGGGTGACTAAGTAAGCATATTGATTTCTCTGCCTTTCTGGGATGTTAAAGGTCAATTAGACCACTAGAAAACAATGGAGATTTTCACAGCAGGCCTTATGATTTCACTGTGCTGACATCTTTTAAACAGTGTACAAAGTTCATTAACTGAGCCAAAGTAGTGATATTGAAAAAAGAAAGTGATTGGGTCAGGGGTCACAGGCTATGGCAAGCTGATAGTTCCTTGCGGTTTACACGGCGGGAGTTCTAAAACTGTGTGAATTGTCTTTTTCGGTTGCCCACTGGTAGTGAAGTCATAAACAGCTTGTACAATTGTGTTAATTATACCGGATATTGATAGGAGCTTTGTTTAACGTCAAGCTGCATTTTGTTAATAAACCACCTTATCAACTTACATGGAAATGCTGCCATTTTCTTAATTGATGCAATATAAATGTGTTGTTTCCTAAGGGAGAAACCAACATCTTTGTAGTTGATTGCAAACATGTTTATTGAAGAAAAAAAAGAGTCACAAAATATCTCCCTGTGTCTTTGAGCCTGTCAAAAGAAAAAGCATGCAGTCTTTTAAGCTAACTTGTAACTATTCTCAAGATTACAGCTTGAAATTGAAAGTCATAGCAGTAACAGCAAATAATCGATTGACATGGGCTCCATGTAGTAAAGCCCCCTTATTGTGGGTGGAAAAGCTTTGTTGCGAAGCAGGAGATGGCCACTGCAATACATACTACACAGGAGTATTAATGATAAGTCACCCCCTTGGCTGTGATAGTGGAGAGACATTTATCCCTGGCTACACTGTGGGCTCTCCACTGTCCCATGCAGCTTCAGTCAGCATATCCAACAGCTCTCTTCCTGCATCTTTGATGGTACCATCACATACCCTCTAACATATGAAGGTTAGAAATCGTACACATTTGCAAAGGGATGTGTCCAATGGTAAATGGGGCATGTCCATGGGTTAAGTGGGCGTTTCCACATCCCCATTTCCGAATGTGTACTCTACTGGGCATATATATATATATATATATATATATAGTTTGGAGCAGGACCTCACTCACCCGGTTTTACAATAAATGAATAAAAGACCAGACTTTGGTAGTATTTCCAACGTTTCAAATCTTTAACTCAGAGTTTTTGTCAGTTGTCCCATGCACATCGGATCAGGAGGTCGGACAGTCTGCACATAAGATAAATCTTATGTGCAGCCAGCAGGGAGCGAGGACCAGAGACCGTAGAGCAGGGTCTGGTCCGGGGGAGCTGCAGTAAGGGTAGTGGGCTAGCGGCAGGTGGGGAGCGGGGACCGCAGAGCAGATTCCGGTCCCCGCGGCAGGAGAATAGAAATAAAATGCTATTCAAAAGACTGGGCGGCCACTGATTGGCTGAGAGCTCAGCCAACCAGTGGCCAACAAGTCTTTTAAATAGTATTTTTTTTCTATTCTCCCGCTGCTCACAGCGGGGACCGGACTCTGTTCTGCGGTCTCCGCTCTCCGCCTGCTACTACCTCTTCTGCTGCTAGCCCACTACCCCTCCTGCAGCTCCCCCAGACCGGACCCTGCCCCCGCCGCGGACCGGGAACCCTGCCACCACCCTGCCTGCAGCTTCCCTGGTTTAACATGTGATAAATCGATGCGATTTATCACATGTGAAAAATGGCACATCAAGTACCAAGTACCAAATCAGGAGCTGCCGGGGGAGCTCAGGAGAAGTCGGGGCCGACATTAGGCTGACTTGTCATTAGGACAAGTCGGCCTAATGTATGGGGGCCTTTAGTATACAATTGTACCAAAAGATACAGTATATCTGATGGGCTGGGTTAGAGGGCTAGAGGGACTGGAAACATCATTCAAACCTCCTAAGATAAATTGCATACGATATAAAAAGCACTCCATTTTCCATCCGATTCCATCCGATTCCAATATATCACAGGTGTGGTCCAACCAACCTAGGGGCTCCTATCCGACTCTCACGGGACCGCTCATGGCATCGGATTGGATGGAAAACACAAACGATGTGGCACTTTTCAGACAATATATCGACCCGAATGGTCGGAATTGGCCAAAATTCTGCAAAATAGTTCTAATGTATGGGCACCTTAATACTGCTTTAATGAATAGAAAGTGCAGGAGTGAAAAAATGTGTGTAATTTGTACAGATCAAATTGGCTCCTAGCAATTAGGTGCCTCACTATAGGCCTGATTCAGACCAGATCACTTCTCTGCTGATTTGCCGAGGCCTGCGATCAGGTAGCTGCCGCCCCACCAAAGTGAAAACCTGCCACAAGATTACAACAGCGCCAGAGGCTGTATACATTTCTAGATCTCGTGTTTCTGTAAACCTTAGTCAACCTTTTTAATGTCAATTATTGACCCTGTCGAACATATGGGGTTGACCTATTGACCATTTATCTAAAACCTGAAGATCTATTCAAGACCAGCTTGTGGGCCTCATGGACCTGGAGCTGAAAATGTTCAAGGGCCTAGAATATGAAGTAAGCATGTAGAACCCACTATAAACTCCAGTGTTTTCCTTAATATATAAAATTACAAAAATAACATCTATGATTTATGGCCAACTATGTGGCCAACTGGTGATCATCATGCTGCCATGATGAGGGGCCTAATTTTATGTGGCGGCCTGGAGCTGAATCTACCTCATTATTATCCTGGCTATGGATGCTGGATCTATTATACCACACCCATGTTGTATTTATAATGCACTATAAAATGAATAGAGAAGAATATATTTGTCATCACGGATGGTGTAATGGTTACATTACTGCCTCACAGCGCTGAGGTCATGAGTTCGATTCCCACCATGGCTCTAACTGTGCAGAGTTGGAATATTCTCCCGATGCTTGCGTGGGTAGGGAATATAGATTGTAAGCTCCACTGGGGCAGGGACTGATGTGATTGTTCAGCTATACTCTGTAAACCGCAGCGGAATATGTATGCGCTATATAAGAAACTGTAAATACATAAAATAATAATCAATAGAAACAATAACCATTTCTGCAGCATTGTGTTTCCTACACCCCGACCTTTCCGTGCTGCACTGCATGATACATAACATATGATTGTAAACAACACAAGTATGTATGGTGTAACTATTTACCATACTACCTACTTCAAACAGATTAGTTTTATCATACCTCCCAACAGTCCCGAAAACCGCGGGAATGTCCCGGTTTTCGGGGACATTCCCGCGTCCCTCCCATGGCCGGCAGTGTCCCGCGGCAAGGGGGGCTGTTGGGAGTCCCCCCTGTCGGCTGCTGAGCAGCGGTGAATAAACGCTGTGCGCATGGGGCTGGGGGCAAGGCTAGAGGCTCACAGAGCCTCTATGTCATGCCCCCATAGCGGCAAAATGGGGGCGTGGCCTTGCGGGAGAGCTGCGCGTATAGGCCACGCCCACAAAATTTGGCGCGCAACACTATGTCCCTCCTCTGTCCCCAAGAAAGTTGGGAGGCATGGTTTTATGTTGATAATGTGATGATTTTCACACCTTTTATACCACATATGATCCTTATCTATCAATGGAAAGTAGTCCCATCCTCCTCCCAGCCACTTCAGCAAACACTTGGTCAATTTCGGTTGTTGTGTTCACCTGTAGAGTTCACTATTTAACAAGAAATCAAAATAGTTACTGTACAGTAGTTCCTGATCAGCTTCATTACTGTTGCATCAGCCAAATCAATCTTCTCTGAGAATAATAATACAATTTCTGTTCTGCTACTTATGCAAAAAAATACCTTGCGTTTTTTTTTTTTGTTTCAGGTTTCAAATTGCCAGTCTGCATGAGGGAGCAAGCAAGAGTAATTATATACTTGGGCATTACTATTTTATTTCTGTGGTTTATTAGAATGACAGTCGTGCCTTTTCTACTTTTTCTTCCTTTACAAAAAAAATAAAAAATCTTAATGCAAAGTCTTTATGAAGAAATCAGCGGCTGATTGCTCAGAATGGTATGTGATTATTCGTTGATTCTGAAATTATCTCTGAGCCTCACTGTAATGCTTAAATATATACAGAATATCTCCAAAGATACTTTTTCTTTTTAATATTATAAAACTCCTTTTATTCCCTGATTTGAGATGTTGAAAGCATGCATTTTATAAGAAAGCACTGGAAATGAGTAGGAGTGAAAAGCTGGAGATTTATTTTTAATTGGCAACAATAAATGTAAATTTATAATACCAAACACAGGGGTTCTTCATCAATAAATCTATAACAGGATTTTACCACTAAAAGCCATTGAGAAAAAGGTGCAAAAATAATCATTATCCTTTTTTATGACTTAAAATCTTTACCCTTGGAGGATAATGGAATAATTATAAAAGAAGGCATTCTAAATATTGTAGTGCATGTTAAACATTCCTTATTAAATAAATAAATAAATTAAACATAAAAACTCACATTTTTTACAAAAGTTAAAAGAAGTATCTGTTTTTCTTCCACACAATACATAATTCTAAGCATACACACCAATAAAATAAAAGCATTATACAAAATGCAAATGAAAATTGTGTGCCATCTTACATTTATTACTCGACATACGGTAGTGCAGGCTAGGGATGAGTGGGATCTGAACACCCGGGCATCCCGATCCGAGACGGAATCCAAGTCCAGCTCAATTTTTCCCCCAGACTGGGATCCCAGATCAAGGCAAAATGTCATCATCCCGGATGACATTTTGCCTTGGAAAGGGTAAAGGCAGGACCTCTGGCTGTCTGTCTGTATGTGGTGTGGGCAGTTCTGGGTACTGTTTTGGAGTGCTGTATTGGGGTGCAGTCTTAGGGTGGTGTCCTGTGCTGTACAGGACGCTGCTGTCCTCCTGATGGCCTGTGCTGTATGGAAAGGGGGTGGTGTCCTGTGCTTTAAAGGGTGCTGCTGTCCTCTTGTGCTGGCCTGTGCTGTATGGAAAGAGGGTGGTGTCCTGTGCTTTACAGGGTGCTGCTGTCCTCCTGTGCTGCCCCGTGCCGTAAAGGAGCACTGCCTCTTGTGCTGTAATAATAAAGGGGTACTGTCCTGTGTGCTGTAAAAATGAAGGGGTGCTGTCCTGTGTGCAGGACAGTGCCCTTGTCCATAGAAATAATACAGGGATGCTGTCTTGTGAGCAGTTAATGTAAAGGGGCGCTGCCCTGTCCTGCACCCTTTTCTATGTTGGAGTGAAGATGGTGCCGATCGACAGGGATTTAAAAAAGATCCAAAACCCTTAAGAATTCGACAGTGGGATGATAATGTATTGCCTCATTTTCGGAACTGAGTCTGGCAGGAAGACTCAAGCCAGGCTCGGACCTCAGTTCGGAACCCGCCTCAGATTGTGAAGTTTAGGGGGAGTTGGGATGTTGAAGATCTGAACCTGCTCACCCTAGTGTCTAGGTCTATGATTTTAACACATTGGGCCGATAAATTGTGTGAAACGTGCCATGTTGTATGTGATTATCCTCATATGCTACTGTAAGGTGCGGCATCGGATCAGATCAGGAGATCGTCGTGGCTGCTACAAAGATTTGTTGTTTCCCGCAGCCATGTCTGGGATTGCATATGATACATCATATGCAAAAGGACCACATCCTATGTATCATATGTAATCCTAGCTGTCAGGGAGCTCAGCGGCTCCCTGGCAGGCAGCTGCTGAGGTATCGCATGTGTAGTGTATGGGGGCCTTAAGGCTTTCAGTCCTAATTGAATTTATCTATAGCAGAGTAGATTGTAGTGTGGAAAGGATTGTGCAGTTGTCAAGACACTGTCGCCTGTTGCCTGAGTGTTGGCTATGTAATGTTAACAGTTATAATGTTGACATTTGATGGCTTGACATAGTCATAATGTTAAAGTTGATCATGTTAAAATGTAGACCATTATTAAATGACAACATGTTAGAATGTCAACATTTTATCCTGGTGGACCAGAGCTAACTTACCTTGTCTTGGTAGCTCCAAAAGCATTTGCTTTGTGAAAATGAATATTTTTACCCAAATTTACTATCTGTCTCTTGCCAGGAGATGGGCTTTTCCCACAGAAAGGATGGAAGCTGTGTGATAGCTTACACCAGAGTTTCAAAAACTCTGCCATTAATGTCCAGAATTTAAGAATATCCATACTTGAATCACATTGACTGAGGTACTAATTAAGTCAACTTTGCTCAAGCATTTATATATTTAAAACCTGGAATGTAATGTGAGTTTGGGAAACTCTGGCTTAGGCTATCACACAGCCTCCTGGTTCGGGTAACCCACAGTAAATAATGTTTATGTTATTGGGAGAAGATGCTCTGGATCCCTCTCCATTAAAATATGTGTTATAGTATCCATTGGCTACTAAATGCTAATGTAGATGGTTATAACATTTGAGGTCAAGCTCCAGAATGCATTCTAGAGCTAAGTAAATCCAAATTTAGAGGTAGAGGCTAAGACAGTAGAACAATTTAAACAAGCTTGGGATAGGCATATGAATATCCTTACAAAGAAATAAGGATCAAAAAGGGCTGAGATTACCTGAAGGATAAAAAAGGGGCAGACTAGATGGGCCAAATGGTTCTTATCTGCCATCAAATTCTATGTTTCAAATGCATAGTATACCCCATAGACATCATTTGGGGGGCTTCATTTGTGGTCAAAAATTGAGGGATTCCCCTCAGTATCCGCAGAACCTCAAAATGTGTAAGAAGAATTTCTTCCCCGGTACTATGTTCATTACTGCTGTTTTACATGGATTTTTAATGATGTCTATTTTTATTGCTTCATTAGGCTTGTGGGAGTATACATTTTTATCCTATTTACTTGGTTATTGTATAGCATTCAGTTGCACGACTTTATTATAGCAAGCGATATATTCAACACTTCAACACCTGTCAAACAAAAGTCATATAGTATGACTCCCTGAAGCACACATATTAATTTGTGCAATTTTAAATCCATTTTGCATAATGTTAAAGTAATTACTTTTAAATATCTAAATTCCCACCAGATAAAGTACTTTGCCTGTTGTTCAAATTATATCCTGGCACTGCCATCTGCAAAGATCTCCACCCAATCACTCTCTTTTTTTTTTTATACCCGACAAGACAAGTAAAAATAATTTTATGCTTTTATTCTGTAAAATGAGTACTGCAGAAAATTACTGTTCTTGAAATTCATGTTGGTAAATAAATGACTGGATTTGAAACAGTACTAGACAAATGAGAATTGGCATGGAAGGCTTCATAAGTGTCAGCAAAGCTTAGTGACAAAAATATAGGCTTCTGTTGAAATGTTGGCTATTTTAGGCTAGTTTTGATGTACAGAATAGATGGTATGTTCTGCTATTTCATAGTAGAGGACATAGAGAGACGGAACAAGGCCACTCAGTATCATAGATCTATGAAGATGAAAGTTGAACGCACAATATGACTGTAAAGGCCCATACACACTAGAAGATTTTGATTTCAAAAGACTGCAACAAAATCTCTGAAAGATATATCTCTCATCAAAGTAGTGCGTATACACTGAGCTATTTTCTCCAAAGAGCAAGAGATTTTCAGGAGGCGAAAGACTTTGCTGAAAATCTTTCATATAAAAGGTTATTTACATAATGGGCTGGGTTTGAATTCCAAGGGTGGGAACAGCGGCCATTTTATTCAGTGCATTCTGTTATTTGGGCCCGATTCAGAACTGATGTCTGGGCTGTGTATATTCGGAGCCCAGCAAACAGGTAAATGCCACCTCACTCTGCTCCGACTGGGTAAAATCCCGCCCATGTGCATGGCTATGATTTAATTTGCCGCCATGCATGGAGGGAGAAATCCTTTCACCTGCACCAGTAATTTATGTGTTACTGACATAACAAAATATACATTGGGGGGGCAGTGGCGGCGGTAACCTATACAGTACATTGCTGACCTGCGACTACGCTGCCACTGTATAGGTCATTGGTACGACCTCATCTAGAGTATTGTGTTCAGTTCTGGAGGCCATATCTCCAGAAGGATATAAATACATTAGAGACTGTACAAAGAAGGGCAACTAAAATGGTGCATGGCCTACATCACAAAACGTACCAGGAAAGACTAAAAGATCTTAACATGTATACTTTAGAGCAGAGAAGGGAAATGGGGGACCTGATAGAAACTTTCAAATATATCAAGGGTTTTAACAAGGTACAGGTGGGAGACATTCTTCACAGGAAAAGGAGCAACAGAACACGAGGACATGCACTGAAACTAGAGGGAGGAAGATTCAGGGGAAATTTGAGGAAGAATTACTTCACAGAAAGAGTAGTAGATAAGTGGAATAGCCTCCCATCAGAGGTGGTAGAGGCAAATACAGTAGTACAATTTAAACATGCTTGGGATAGGCATATTGATATCCTTACAAAAAAATAAGGATCAAATATGGTTTGAGGTAACATGTTTAAAAAAGGGGCAGACTAGATGGGCCAAGTGGTTCTTATCTGCCGTCAAATTCTATGTTTCTATTAATGTTTACATTACTGACTTTTATTACTACAGTATATATTGGTGCGCATCAGTGCTTAAAGTGGTCCTGGGGAGGTGGTGGAACTCGCTTCCCCGCCATTATGGCACAGCCAGGGTGGGTACTAGTTTGTTCGGCAACCCCCTGCATGTTTTAAATTTATGGCCTATCCCACACACCCATGAAAAGAATAATGTGGGCAACATAATACCACCCTTAATTCAAATGATGCCCCGTGCAAAAAATGCCCCACTGTGCCAGCAATGTATATATTACTGACTTTAACAATAAAATCCATTGGTGGCCAGTGTAGTGTATGCTCCATGCGGGGCAGGGCGGTGTGAGCACGGCTGGGGGGCGGGACGAGCACGGCTGTAGTGGAAAGAGGGGCGAGCAGGGCAGGCTGCAGTGCAATGTGCTGTGCTGGAGCCAGGCAGCAGATGCTGATGGATGCGCCGGCTGGAATGAATGCCCTGGGAGGACGGACAGCCACGGTGGTGAATATGAGAGGTGGGAGGCGGGGGCGGGGGGAGCAGGCGGTCACTGTCAGCCTGGCTGAAAGTCTCTCATCTTTCAGCCTGGCAGGCGTACACAGATAGCGATGATGGCTCAAATATGAGCCAACATCGCTAGACGTGCTGGTAAAACCAGCAGATGGCCCACTTTACTAGCGATGATTCGGGAGCGCGCATCATCGCTAGTTGGGCATTGCTGGCCTATACACACTTGCAGACTTTAAGCTGAAAATTTCCAAGTGTGTATGGCCCATACACACGTGACGATTAAATTAAAGTCTGCAAGTGTGTACAGGCCAGCAATGCCCAACTAGCGATGATGCGCGCTCCCGAATCATCGCTAGTAAAGTGGGCCATCTGCTGGTTTTACCAGCACGTCTAGCGATGTTGGCTCATATTTGAGCCATTAAGTTCATTTAAAGTGCATGTATTTTAAATTTTTTTGCCCTGCGCATGCTCAAGGACCAGCCATGTGCAAGTAGAAACATTATTACCAAGCATAGCTGGGCTATAACTTAGCATGTAGGTACATTTCAGAGAGGGCAAGTCAATGGCATTCCTGATTAGGCAATACTGGGCATTCATGTTAATATAACTGTTTTCAGACTCATTATTAGCTCCAAGGATACATATATGGATAAGTGCACACTTGTAAAAGACGAGTAAGAAACTATGGCCAGTATTCAATGCCTAAATTTGCTGCAGTTTACAGCAAATCTGGCATTTCTCCGGAGTAACAGCGAATTTTCTATCTGAAAAAACGATTTGCCCTATTCAATGGAGACAATTCGCTGCAGCGAATGTCTGACGATTTGCTGTGTGCGATTCGCCGCAATTCGGCGTTGTTTTTCAATGGGAGATTGGAGACGCTCATTACATATTCATAAATTCACTTCACACTGCTCCCGCTCATTACATATGCACAAGTGGGAGCAGTGCAGTGGCTCCCTACCCGTGTCCCCTGCCAGCTCTCCCCGGGGGGGGGGGGGGGGGGGAAGCTTCTGCTGCCTGTGTAGATGCCACCAAAGTAGATTGGACAAACCTACTGTACATTTAAAATGAATCCTCTCAGGCAAACTATGAACTTTCTCAAGCCTGGATTATTGGTTCACTGCACTGTACACTGAAGACATTCTATTTCTACAGTACACTGTGATATGTGGCTCAGAATGAATATGGTCTCCAATAATCTTTATATGCAATCTGTTAGCAAGGTTCCTTGTCCAAGACTGTCATGTAATGGAGTCCAATCATCCATTTTGCTTCACCATTCCATTTAATATGCAGAACTCGCCTCTTCTATCCTCTCCATCAGCCATTTTTCCTGAAATAGAATGAAACTGATTTTTCACCCAATACCCAAATAATCTAGGTGCTTTGCATTTACCTTCAGCTTAGACCTGTGTATACATTGGTGCCTCTTTCTGCTTGCTAAACTCACTGATTTTCCCCCAATAATTCCTCCTTTCCCAGCATCTTCCTTTTCTTTTGTATTTTTTCCAATTGCCTATATAAGTCAAGAAAGAGGTGTGTCTATCATTTTCAGGGGTTTCGTTTCATGGACCCTAAAGTATCATCAGCAACACATGATTTCCATTGCTAAAGCCTTACACATAACATAAATACCTACAGTATTGCACTGGTTAAATAGTATTTAATTCTCATATATAAATCCCATATACTGTAGTAAAAATGTATTATTTATTAACAGTTTCTTATATAGCGCACACATATTCCGCAGCGCTTTACAGAGGATATTTGAACAGTCACATCAGTGCCTGCCCCGGTGGAGCTTACAATCTCTATTCCCTACCACATGTACACGCACACACAGACATTCTAGGGTTAATTTTGTGGGAGCCTATTAACCTACCAGTATATTTTTGGATTGTGGGAGGAAACCAAAGTACCCGGAGGAAACCCAAGCAAGTACGGGGAGAATATACAAACTCCGCACAGTTAGGACCATTGGAGACCATTGGACCATTAGAGAGGATCAATTGTTGGACATGTAAATTGGAATCTATGTGATTTCGATCTGTAGATGTGTTACCAGCCATAGAGAGGGGGTTCCCCTTAATCTGACTCTGCCCAAGATCATTACCTCGTTATTTTATTGTATATACTCACTGGGGAAATTTACTAAGATTGGAGTTCTATTTCACATGGGCTGTTGCTATGGGCAACCAGTCAGATACTATCTATTATCTTCTAGAATGTGCTAAATAAATAAGAATTAGATTCTGATTGGTTGCCCATAGCAACATCCTTAGTAAAGCTGGGTACACATATGTACAATTTCCTTTTTCTTGCGACCGTTCGATCGACCGAATACACGTTCGGCCGTCCAAAACATACGACCGTTCTGCGCGTACACATATGTACAATTTTACTTGCGACGTCTGATGTACTCCCGTCCAAACAATCGCAAGAAGAAGTATATGAGAGACCCTGTAACCCTTTGCCTGCTGTTTTAACTAATGTCTGTTTAATGCCTCACTGCTCAACACTTTAGACGCATCACTTTAAGACATTAATCAATGTTGAAGTTTTAATAGAGTGGGCTGGAAGCTCTTTTCAGGGCACCATAAAACACTATTAAAACTTCAACATTGATTAATGTCTTAAAGTGATGCGTCTAAAGTGTTGAGCAGTGAGGCATTAAACACACATTAGTTAAAACAGCAGGCAAAGGGTTACAGGGTCTCTCATAATGCAGCATACCACCGTGCTTTGTCAAACTGTCAAGCATATCGATCGAAGGTGCGTACACACTTCACTTTTGTTCCGATATGGAGCCGTCCTGTCGGATGAAATATTAAGCAGCAAAGAACCTTCGACCGACCGACCGTGGACGGCCAAGAGCGTTTTTGGCCGTTTATCGGTCGCACAGCAGCAATTGGGACAGCGTACACACCTATACAATCGAACGGCCGTTTGCCCCCAGATTGGAAGAACGGCCCGACGATTGTATATATGTGTACCCAGCTTAAATGTCTCAACCCCTGTATAAATAATAGCAACAACATTTTAATTATGTAAGATAACAATATAAACACACATCTATTTTACACTGTTCACATATGTTATAATTCACTTCAGTGTTTCCAACTTGTTAGATGTTCACAGAGCCATTGAGCAACGGATAAATGGAAATTGATTAAAATGAGTTAACCTAGAAAGTTACTGTACACACTGACCCTGGCAACTGGAAACTTTCCATCTGTCATTTGTAAGTGTCTATTCCAGCTTTCACTGTTCCTTGTGAGGTCAAATAACCTGGATTTGTGTGCAGATGTATCAACCCTTGGTTTTATTTTGTGCCAGCGATGTGACAAACAGCTTTAATATGAGTTAGCTAAGGGTCATATTTCACTCTGCTGCCCCTGTCACTTGAACCGTGATTGGTAGAATACCTGCTACAAAATGAAAATGAAAAAATAAATTGTTTGCTACAATCCTGTTGTTGATCAAATATCTAACCCCAGAATTCCCCTTGAGATAACAATTTTACTTATAATTTAACCACATTCTGGCAACATGAGAGTTGTACTTTTAAATGTTGTACTACCTATCTGCATACACTATATACCTATCTGCATACACTATATATAAATAGGATATCTGCTATAGCTTCATTTACGTTAGCATAAACTGACATTACCATTTACCTCAGGGTTGCCGACCCTCCCGGAATAACCAAGGAGTCTCCCGTAATTCAGATCCCTCTCCCGCCCCCCCAGAAGGGTGGGCCTCCCGGAATCAGGGGGACCCCCACTGAGCCCCCCCGATCGTGGCATTTAAATGCCGCAATCCGCGGGTCTCACAGGAGGGGGCGGAGCTCAATTGACACATTTGTGTCATTTTAGCCCCGCCCCCTCCATGGAGATCAGTGATTAAGACTATTTCCCGTAATGGGGGCTCACCACGCTTCTGGCTCGGTGGCTCACTGCGCTCTCCACACTTTATAAAATCAACTCCACGCCCACGTGGATAGTGGGGGTATGAAAAGGTCGGCAGGACGCGTAACTGCGTGCGCTCGCCATGCTTCGGGGTGGCGTGGATAGTGGGGGTGTGCATGGGTGCTTTTAAAATTAAGTACCATCATATCTCATGGTATGGGTGCTTATACAATGAAAATCGCATTGCACAGAAAAATTGCATGCAATGCGATGCGATTTTCCTACAGTGCAGTACGTATGCAAATTGGGCGTCCTGCAAATACACAATTACCATTTTTTCTATATAGTTAGGTTACAAAATAGTGTGCATAAGCCAGCGGAGACATGGCTTATGTGTGAAGGGGATGAACCTGGTAAAAACCTACTGCAGGTCTGTGGTGTAGTTGAAGGGTCACAGAGCTGGGACCTAGGTTAGACCCATGTTGAAATTTCCAGGGCATAACTGTGTATTTCTGGGGGTTTTGTTCTGAAAAAGGTAATAGAAAAATATAGACAGAAAGGATTGGAAACACACCAAAACAATATACAGTACAGTACACAAAATAAGGTCAGATCAAATATAACTATGTGTTATTTTGCAATTGTAAGTTGCCGTTTCAGGTTACTATACTTATGACTTTTTTGTTAATTCTTTATGTTGTGCATGACTTTGTTTGATTCAGTGGTTTTACAACATTAATCACTATGGGCGAGATGTACTAAGCCTTAAAAAGTTATAGCATGGAAAGTGATAAACCACCAACCAATCAGCTCTTACCTGTCATTTTTTAAACACAGTCTGTGACATGGTAGGTAGGAGCTGATTGTCTGGTGGTTTATCACTCTCTATTTTATCACTTTTCAAGCTTAGTACGTCTGGCCCCATAACACTTAATTTGCACTATAATGTAAACTGCTGTAATTATATTAATACAAACAGGGATTTCTAATGTCAAAGACTTTTAAACCACGAGCTTCAATCTCATTACACATGTGTTCAATAGGATTACTAGGGTAATGCCAGGAATAATTCACCCTCCGCTGTAGATAATAATTAATATTAAAAACGACTTTAGATTTGCCCTGCATTTCATATCAGATAGGATGTTACTGTTTGTTATGTAAACTTTTGAATCATTGATCGTTGTACAAAACTTTGACATCTGACAGTTTTAGTTCGATACATCATCTGCTCTTTTTTATTTCTAAATTCAAAAACATGACTGATGCTGTTTTCCCAGTGAGAAAGCTCTTTTGTTACATGTTGTACAGGTGTAGAGCACCATCTACGTTCTTTTGGCAACATAACACTTGATGGAAATGAACTGAATGTGAGTGGTCTGGAAATTCTTCAGTAACCAGAAGAAAGCATTTCTGTGTAGGGTTTGTTAACTACCGTCCTCTGATGGCAGTAACCCATGTTATGTAGGGCACAGTCCTGACATCCTCAAAAGATCTCCCTAAAGGAAAGTGGAATATCTACTCTGAAGTTTCCAAACTTCCCTGAACTATAGCTACAGTCTCACATCAGGAGGGGAGAATGCAGCTTTGAAAAAAAAAACACCTTTGTTATTCCAAGTGTTACAGATGAAGCAGAGTTTGCAGATGGCCTCAAGGATTTTGCACCCTTCACCAAACACAGATGGAAACTAGACTCTTTGAACTGCTCTGAAAATCTGTTACCAAGCAATGCACTGGAGTAGACTTATGAAAAAGCCATTTTTTTTTTGTCAATCCTGTTTTAGATTTTATGACTAAAGTAACAAGAAAGAACCTGATGGTTTGATGTCGTCACACTTTTTGCTGCATCAAATTCTTGACGTACATATACAAAAATGTATGATTGTCAGAACCTTTACACTCGCCAAATGTGGTTTATGTGTAATGTGATTTGATAAGTGATACTGTATTTTCAGCACAGCTGAAACAAGCATAGGAAGTGTTCATACTAATATATAACACAATGCGCAGAGTGTTATGTAGGAATCATTTACCAGGCTGTAATTCCTTTGCGGTGTTTAATGTATTATGTTGCCCTTTTGGTCACCTACTTCAGCTGGCTAAAAAGCCTCGCGGGTAAGGATTCCTAATTTCTAAAACAGATAAGTCATATGATCTAACATTACCTTAGTCCACTGTTGTCACAACTGAATCTTTCTGGGTGTCCAATATAGTATTGCCAATATGAACATTATAGATGTATCACAAGTCTAAGTGCAATAGAAGGGGAATAGCAAATGGGCATAAAAGAATTCGGTACTTATGTATTATCTGGGCTGCCGATTTTTTGATTGTATGCCTTAACTTAAGGCATACATTCAGATGCGATGCAATGCGATATCGCATCGCATCGCATACGACCATATCGCATGCGATGCGATGACCCGATAGGCATGCTATTTATTGATAAATTAAGATTTTGGGAGGCCATTTAAAGCCCGGTGACACAACATGGAAGCTGCAGCATAGCCAAGTGTGGTGACACCAGAGGCAGAACTCTGGGAGGCAATGGAGTCATCTGCCGCCGGGCTCCTGCTCCCAAGGGGGCACCTATCCTCCCCTGCAAGTTTAAATCAGTTAATTGAAAGCCATCAATATCACTTCTGTGGCTGAGTTCTGAGAAATATGTGTATTCTCTCCTCTCTCTCTCTCTCTCTCTCTCTCTCTCTATATATAGATAGATAGATAGATAGATAGATAGATAGATAGATAGATAGATAGATAGATAGATAGATACAGACAAATATAGAGAGCGATATAGATATAAATTGAACACATATATATTTCAGAACAGACATATATTAGGTGGTGGGGGCACAATATATATATATCTTGCCTCCGGGCAACTGGAGCGAACTTACGCCACTGGATGACACCCAGCGCTCACTCTTCATCCTACCCTCCCCATGCTGAAGGTGTGGCCATCTGAAAAGGGGCATGGTCTAATTTAAAGGGGCATGGCCTTTTGCATCTCCAACCTATCACTCTGAAGGCATGTCCCACATCCATGGAGATGCTGGCTACCCCTGGAGACTGGGATGGGTGTATCGCTGGCTCTTTATCTTTTGACAGGAGCCAAGTGCTGCAGGAGAGTATCACACTGCAGCACCCAGCAACTATCAATGCAGAAGAGCTGGCACATTTGTGTCACCCCTTACAATGGTGACTCCCATGTGCTGGCCACACCTAGCTTGTTACACTACTGTATGTAAGGTAGCATTTATGATATTAAAAAACTCTTCCAGATAAACTGTTTATTTGTATGCTCTTAGAACAGTGGTAGTGCATACGGTATTGCACATATTTACAATACAATAATTACTACCATTGTGCATAAACAACTTAATTCCTAGTTGGGTGCAAATTGAATCTAAGCACACACATAAAATGTGCAGCTGCGAAGATATTGCTGTCTATAGTAAGTTGGCTGTAGTCGTACGATCAATATATTATATTCATTGCAGTAAATAGCAGAAATGTGTAGATAATAAGTAGAATGTATCCTTTTAAAAGAATTCAGATAGATACAGATTTGTCCGTATGCATTTTTGCTGAGATATGCCTGCATCACAGCAAGTTAATAATAGCAGGAGGCACTCACAATCATGCTACAGATAGCTGCTGCATGCAGGAACAATGTATAAATACAGTATTAACACATCCACTCACTGCCCTCCCTTCAAATTCTAGGTTTGACCCTGGATAAATAAAGATGGTTGCTACGAGTAGAACAGATGACTTGGACAGTACAGTACGTGCCTTGCAAAACGGGTGTGGTATAGGGGTCCGACAGTCGGGATCCCGACAGTCATTATCTCAACATCGGGATCCCGACTGGCCGGACCCAGACAGCATGGTGAGTGCAACTAAGCCCCTTGCGGGCCCGCTGCGCTCGCCACGCTGCGGGCACGGTTGCTCGCTACGAGGGAAAATAGCAGATGGCCGTCGGGAACCCGGCTGTTGGTGTTTTAACAGTCGGGATCCCGATGTGCGTGAATGCCTGTCGGGATCCCGACTGCTGGGCCCCCGTCCGGCACCCGTGCAAAACCTGCATGACCTTGTGGGTAGAAAGCGTGGTCTTGTGGCCCAAACAGCCATTTTTATCACTATTAGGGTCAAGGAAATACAGGCTGCCCCTGGAGACTGCCTGGACTGTAGTCCTGGCTGCTATACTGTGACAGGTGCTGGGTGCTGATGATTTTTGGGTGCTGATGATCTTTGTGTTTAATATAAAATTCCAGATTGAGATTCCTGGCTAAGATTGCCTCATTTAGGTATACCCATCCATTCTTAGTAAATTTACCTCTTTGTGTTTGCTAGTGACCTGGCATTTGTGATGGGATTCTTATGGAAGAAGTACTGCCTTTTTTTTTTCTCCAAGAATATTAAATTCCTACATGGACCAATGAGGCCATTTCCTGATAATTCATTTAAATTCAGTGTGAATCTCATACTTTTCTCATAATATTTTCTTTGCAGGTATAATATAGTTGCCAGGGGGTTGTGTCTGCCAGGGCAAGCTGGCACTTGCGGTTCTCTAAGAGCCAATATGACCTGACAGCACTTAACATTAAAATGAAATGACTAGATAAGACCTGGAAGAATATTCATTATTATTTCTATGATATGTTATTAACGCCACACCCAATGTAACGGGGATGAGGGCAATAGGTCTATTATTGTCAATAAGAAGGAGTGGAATGCTATTTTGCAGACCCCACTTCCCTAGAGACATCGACTCCATGCTGGTCAGCCTTGGGCTTGTTGACAGTGTCGGACTGGGGCATGAAGGGTCCACCAGGGAAAGGCAGTGGTAGTCCACAGGGCTTAATGGGATAAAGAGTGACTTAATGGGAGGGGTTGGTCTGTGAGATGAAGGGTGATGCCGGAGACTGCCTTGTATGCAATGCTGGCTTCTACATGGTGACAGGAGCCAGATACTGCATATAATTTTAAAGTGCAGCATCTGGCTCCTGTTGCTGATCAGGAGCGAGCATGTCAGTGTACACATGCACACCCTGCCCCCCTTGTGACGTCAATGACCCCACACCAAATGTATTCCTTGTTATAGAGCCATCGGCCCTTAATGGAGTACAGTATTGTCAATTAGTGGAAATTACATAGGGTACGCACACTGTGTTCTCCTTAAATTAAAGAATATTTTAAGTCTTCAACTGATCACAAGAAAATATTTGAAAACATTAGATTTTTCTTTTGTTATCCTTACAGTGTCCATTAAAAAAATGTTTGCTTAGGTGGAATGGTTTTTATTCTTTTTTTACACTTTTCATCAGCCTGATGCCCACCGCCCAGGGGCATCGGGGACAGCCCCGGACTTTCAGCATGGGCTGGTAAGTCCTTGAGGGGGGGACCCCTTCTTTGGGGGGGTCCCCACTTCCCCAGGACCCCTGCCCATGCTGACCAGCCAGGGGGATAATGCTTTGGCCGCGGGACCTTATATAATAAGTGCCCCCGGCTATGGCATTACCCTGCTGGCTGGTTGGGTCTGGTGCTGGTTCTTGAAATGCGGGGGACCCCTAGTTATTTTGTCCCCCGTATTTTGGGAACCAGCGCCAGACCTTGAGCCTGGTGCTGGTTTCATTAAATGAAGGGGACCGTGATTTTATGTCACCAGCACCAGCTCAATGAGCCCGGGGCTGGTTATGCTCTGGCGGGGGACCCCGCGCAGTTTTTTTTTAACTGTTTAACCCTTTTTTTCTACCAGAACCCTGCACAGATCTCAATGATCTGTGCAGGGTTCTGGCTAATTCGCTCATCAGAACCTGGTCTGATTTTTGGGTGAATTTTAGACACATTTATACAAATCGCATACCATTAAATATGCGATTTGTATACTTTTCAATGTGAAAACATCTGGATGCGATGTGCTGCGAGAAACAGCCATCGCATTTCCAGAATGTCCAATTTGTTGGCCAAAATCGCACTTTTTTCACATTTTCGCAGCTCATATGCGGGATGCTATATAGCAGAAATGCGGTAAAAACCCCGTTTTCGGGGTTTCTACCGCATTTCTATATGCTATATGCCCCCTCCGCAGTGTCAGCGCTGCGGAGGGAATCGCCAGCTAAAGCTGGCGAATCCCTGCAGAAGCCTATGGGCTTCTTACCGCAGCGCTGTTTGAGGGATCCGTCACGGATCCCTCCCAGCGTGCCCTGCGGCCGGCGCCGGGGTCTGCGCATGCGCAGATGGACTCCCGGGTCACAGACCCGGAAGTCCAGCGCCGGCACCGCATCGCAAGGGACAGCGCTTATCGCAAGAGCTGTCCCTTGCATGAATAACGGCATATGTTATAGCATATGCCGTTATTAATAATGCGGTAGCCGGCGAAGGGGGCCGCGGATGTTACAACATCCCGCCCTAAATATGCGAAAATGGAAAAACATGCAATTTCGGCCGTTTTTGCGAAAAAAATCGCAAATAAAAAATCTCACTCCATAGAATGTCACCCTAAGCGCCATTATAGCTCATTGTTTTTATGAATAGAATAACATCGACATCAATTAACATCTTATTCCTGTGATTAATTACTACAATATTTGTACTTATAATCAAACTAATTCAAGTATTAATTAAAGTAGACGTGGTATGGAATATCTATTATTGTGAATTTTTCAATATTTTCTATATTAAGCTGCCTATCATTTGAAGGACTGAAGAATGTACCATGACCAAAGCCAAATCTAAACCTTAACTTAAATACTGAAAAACTGAAATACTGTAATCAGTAATCACCCAGAAAAGAAAAATTGCATATACTGTACAGTATGGGTTCTAATAAGCATGCTTTCTTGCCCAAACCAAGTTCATAAGAACCTGCAGCCTGTATGTTTCTATACCACCCCTAATGCAGAAAGCAAAGAGAAAGAAAGGGGGACATGCCTAAAACATAAATACCTTGTCTGGCCTAATAAAATCACAATCACAATAAATCAACCACCATACACCCCCTTGGAAAATTACAAACATCCCCACTGAAGCAAATTGTTCCATTGAACCTAACCACCCCATCCAATTCATTTGGACATCTCCAGAACCCATTCTAAACCCATGATAAACTATATTAGACTGCAAGGTACTGGTTATGCTATTTTTTATTACATGCATCAACATTAATGTAATGTGTATTGAACTGTGGCGCTCTTTATTTGTACTCTATTTTTGTTATTTATTCAATGTAATACTTTTTTGTCTCCCTGTAATGTTCCTTTATACGGTGCTGCAAAACACTTGTGGCGCCTTATAAATAAAATTATAATAATAATAATAATAATAATTATCAAGAATGCTTTCTTTCTCCTTCTTTCTGTCTCACTCTGGTACAATTTTTGTTACTTAACTTGCCACTTGTCCAGCAGGTCAGGATTACTGTCTGTCCTTGATTGAGGTAAGATGCATGGATTTTAGCATCTTGGAGCATGCAATCTGACTGCATTCTTCCAGTTACAGTGTCCATTGCCTTAGCTAACATCAGTAACCAATGAGAGACTGGCAGTTCCTTTGTAATGCCTCCTTGGACATCAATCCAATGCCAGAGCAAAGAGCTGGAATGTGAAATTTAATTCCAGAGTTATTTCCTGTTCCTTCTAGCAACTAACTATTTTGCTATTTCTAGATCCTGTATATAGCAGACCAGAGTATTATCCATCTAACTCTTGTTTGCTAAGTTTCTGCTTCCAGTGTCACAGTTCCATTCATTTGTCATCCATTATTTATTACTTCAGTTCTCCCGTGCAAACTGGTTTAATACTGCAGAATATGGTATACACATTGTGCAGAGTAACTGGCTTATCTGTGTTTCCAAGCAGCTTCCTATTCTGCTGCCATGATCTTAAACTCTGTCATGCAGTTAACCTGAGTCTCCAGCTTGGGGCCTACAAATGTAGTGATTTAGAGGCATTTTCAAAGCGATCTCACTAGATCGCTTAGAAAATGCCCCTACAATCACTCTGTGTGTAGGGGCATAGCGATAGCAAATCTCCACGTGTGTACGCCTCTTAAGGTTATTATCTGGTGAAGTACATTCCTTTCACTTCCAGCTTTAAACTTCCAATCCACATGCATCCTGTGCTCATTTATTTCTCTTCAAGCACATATCCAATCATATCCAATCATTACATTGTTGCACTTTGTCTTAACTGTGTCCTGATACCTGAGCTTCTGTAATCTGAACTCTTTGTTCATAGTGATCAAGGTTTCCAGTAAAGTTTCCATCCAATCTCCACTGTCAGTTCCTTCCAGTCACAGATGGATCCAGAATGGTCTGATATCTCCATTTCCATTCCAGTTCAATATCTCCTGTGCCGGTCCCATCCAGCATCACTGATTCCAGTCCAGTGCAGTACCCATTTCCAATGTGGTCTCCAGTTTGTGGACAATAGTCTTCATGTGCTAGGGAACAATGTCATCCCATTCTAAATA
Source organism: Crinia signifera (assembly GCF_055691185.1). Taxonomy (NCBI): domain Eukaryota; kingdom Metazoa; phylum Chordata; class Amphibia; order Anura; family Myobatrachidae; genus Crinia; species Crinia signifera. Next base: position 266,682,880 of record NC_139219.1, on the reverse strand, counting down.
CCTAAAACCCATCCATCTCAACTGATGACCACCCAGTAGATCAATCGTCTTCTTGGTCAATGAGGATCAAGCCACCCAGATTGCATATTAAGTAAATGCTTTCACCAGTCAAATTATGATAAAGCAAATATAGATCTGTTTAAAGGGATCTTTCTCATTTGCTGTGCACAGCAGCATACAATTACAGTGACAAGTCAACAATCATTATGCTTTCATAGCAGATATATGTGATATACTGTATGTTATACTTATCATGCACAGAAGGTTGTTTTCTAATGACATCATTAGACAGACATTTGATTTGTTAATAAATGGTATGTATAAGTACTGTAAAAGAGATTAACATGGTGATCTAGGCGTGTACTTTATGGGGGTGATTCTGTTTGACACGCAAAAGCTGAGAAATTGTCATATATGTGCTGCCCGCACAAATGCCCAGCCCGGCTCGCATGCTGACTTTCCCCGCACACATGCGAATGGATGTTTATCATAAAAGCATTTGTTATACAACGACCATTGAATGATTTTGCAAGCGCTCACAGATCTAAGACACCTCTCTGGTGTCTTAGATCTGTGGGCTCCCTGTACCAGAAGCGGGCGGGCAGCTGATGTCAGCTCCCCCCCCCTCGCACCCGTGTCACCAGTGCATTTACATGGGAACGCTGGGCATACAAATGGGCTACGCCCCTTGCCGCCACCCCACGCAGCTAGAGAAAAATTAGGCTACATACTATAGAAACATATAAAAACATATAAAAATCCATACAGCAAATGAAGGCACTCCCACGGGAACCACCTCAGCAAAGAGGTACACAAATGAAAAGTATAACTGGTGCCCGCCAATATGCAGCTCTATGGCTGCTAAACAGTGTCCAGGGGGATGGTGGCACTCAAATGAAAGAAAACTCCACACTCAGGTAGGTATAACCGACGTTTCTGGGCTGGCTAGCCCTTTTTTCAAGGTGCAGGAAGAACCTAAATACATATAAAAACGTATATATATCTTTTAGGCCACTGATTTCCAGTAACCCAGACAGTGTATATCGGCAACAGAACATCCAAACTTTGATCCAATCCACACTCCATCAAATAACATTTAAACACCATAAAAAACTGAAACTTGGTAAAGGCAGTATCTTCAGCATGCACCAATAAATGAGAAGAGTACGAAGGGCAGGGATATAAATATGCTGACAGTAAGGTTACTTGACACGCTGCTGTAATAATCTGAGTAGGTATAACCCAGCATAACCCAGTTGTACCATTTCAGATTAGTACAATTACACAAGGAGGCATTACACCACCTACATTTTCAACCAACTACCTGGAATGTAGATAATATTTGGCAAATGCAACTGTTTTGCTGACTCTCAACACAGTAAAGAAGGTCATCACAAAAAAAAGAAGTAAAGGGTCTGAAGTTTGCTGAAAGCCGTCTTGTTTAGCAGATCGTTCAAAGTATTTAAAAGCCCAAGATTGACCATCCTACTCTTAATTTTTCAATTGCATTGGGGTGAGTCCAACTCTCCATGGCCATAGAAATCTAAAATAATTTTGAACGATCTTCACTATCAAAACGCTTGGATACATATGCAGTGCTCGTAAGTGCAATTAAGTAGTTACCCTAAAGCACCATACTTTTAACATTCCCATTCAAATGTGGTCAAGCACTGCTGACTTATCTAACCTGTCATACACAGTTCCCAGTGCCTCCAAGTCAAAATGGAAGACCACATTGTGAATAGTGCCAGACTCCTTTTCTCCAGCCATTCTGCACTGGCTTCATATTCTGTCAAACAGCAGCTGGCCAATGATGTAAAATATACAATTCCATAGGTAAAGAGCCCTTCTGAATGTTGATGGGCTGCTCAACTTACTTCTGCATTAGAACACAGTGTGCCAATTACATAGTTGCAGCATTCACATCTTAACTACGGCAACTATAGAAAAAATATCCGACAACGGCAGGATTGTGGCAAACTTGGCACACCATTCATTGTCCAAATAAGCCTTGAAATATATGCATCAGTCTACAGCTGCAAGTTAAGGTTCTGCAAGAACCTTCTGCAAGAACAACAAAGAAAACATTTACATCATTTTTGATATGTCTAGATAAATATAACTTATAGTGGGGATTATAAATACTGAAGCAGACTTCTCAGCTTCATGAAGGCTCTCCCTATTGGGATAAAACAACAGGTAAAATTCAGTAATCCAAGCAGTCACTGATGCAATGCAGCTTTTCTGGCTGGTAGACAGCAATGAATCTACTATATTAGCCAGTGGATCTTATCTGCCAGCAAGCAATAACACCAATCAATTTGATAAACTTCAGTGTCTAAGAATAAGTCACTATATCGTCTCATGAGCAATGGAAATACCTAAGACTAAAAAGAACACTTTGACCATAAAAGGAATTTTCTGCAGACTAGTCTCAAATCTAGTACTAATAATCAAGAACTTAGCAAATCAACCAAATAGAGTATTCTCCTATGTTGACTAAGTTTCACCTGTACGCCCTATTGCAAAAATGGTTCTTAACCTATCAAAAAAAAAAGTGCAACGGACTGCAAATAATGAGCAAGAAAATGTAGATCATCAAAATTATGGCCCTTAATGAAACCACTGCTGCCCGGTAAAGCAGGAGGTGGCTTCATACAGGAAACAAGCCCTCTGCTTATCACAGCCTGGACTTGAGTCCCAGTGGGAGGAAACGTTGGGACTGGCAGATAGGACTTCCAATAGACTGCATCTGGCTTCACTGACACAGAGCAGCATGGCAGATTTTACTGGGGGGGGGGGGCTTACCCATAGGTAAGATTCACCACTGTGCAGAACCATTAACTGATTTTTTGTGGACTGCACAATTAAAAATCTCCTGTTTGCCCCAATTTAAGCATATATTTTTGCATAACGAAAACCAGATCTCTTCACACTGTGCAGTAATTATAATAAATTTGATAGAACCATTTTATTTCAGCCCTTCTTCCAGAATTTTTCCAAATTGTGTTTTGCAAAACCCATGATGCAAGAGTACCTTACAACCTTACATTTGTGACATATAGATGGGCACATTATGCCCATGTTACTGTATCTGTGTTTTAAAGTTTCCTAGACAATTTCTTTTTGATATCCTCTTTTTTATATAAGAAATATACTTAAAAATCCTAGAAATAGAATGTTAGAAATATTTGTAAATTAAAACACAAATAACAGCAATACCTGATGACACCCAGGATGGAGAACTTTTTCTACAACAGTTGAATCTCCACAAACTGACAACCACAGACAGGGAACAGTTACTAGCCCCCATATCAGAACTCGAAATTACAAATACAATCTCCTCTTTGAAATCAGGAAAATCGTCGGGCCCTGACGGTTACTCGGCAACATACTACAAAATGTTGTCTCCTTTGCTATCCCCCCACTTACGCACCCTATATAACTCCATACTAAGTGGTAACACTGCTCCTGCACACTTCAATGAAGCCCGTATAATATTGATCCCAAAGCCAGATAAAGATCCACAACTAGTGTCTTCCTATAGACCAATATCTTTACTAAACCAGGATTTTAAGATATTTTCAAAAATCATGGCTCAGCGATTACAAATGATCTTACCCACTTTATTACACAGGGCACAAACGGGCTTTGTCAAAAACAGACATTCAGTGCATAATATATGAACGTTGATTGCAGCTATTACACAAACACAAATTACTAAAAATAAAAACACCTTGATAATAAGTTGTGACGCAGACAAAGCATTTGAGAGTTTCCTGGCCCCATCTAAACCAAATTTTTAACTATCAAGAATTTGGCCCTGAATTCACACATATATTTAACACACTATATAAAGAACCCAAAGCATTTCTCACAATAAACACACTCAACTCTCATTACCTACATGGAGATGCACCAAAAAATCCTCCATAGGGCCTAATACACACCTAGATTGGAGTTTTTGACGGGTAATTCTCCAACATCAAATTGTTTTAAATGTAAAGCTCCAGATGCGGGTATGATACATTGCTTATGGGATTGTCCTATAGTCCGGAAATTTTGGGGGGATCTACAAAATTTTATTAATAACCAACTAGGGCTACAGTTCCAGATGTCTAAGGACTGGGTGTTCTGGAACATCTATCATAGAACAGATAAACTAACGCTGTCCAAACACACACGCCTTTTGCTTAATAAACTTGCAGCGGCGGGGAAGAAAATCATTCTTTCCCAATGGATCGACAAGACTCCTCTCACATTGTTATTTCCTAGACTTCAGTATCTATTGCAAATGGACTGGACGGAAGCTGTAACAAATAAAGAAAAATTGGTTGGCAAATTTGTAGACACATGGTTACCTTATATAAAAACTCTTACTCGACCCACCAAGGAATACCTTCAAATCGACAGCTTGGTATGAGCTAGAAACCATAGCAAATGGAATACCACCCTTTTGAAAATATATACACCTGTGCAGGACTCTGTTAATGTATACTGCTAGACATAATGATACATATATATCGATGGGCAATAATAACAATACTTGGTTGTTGCTTGACTGTCTCATAATTGTGTGAAATTTTGTATTTGTTACGTGCTGACATAATTGTAAACTTCCTGTTATTTGTTAATGGATATGCATTGCAATCAATAAAATTAAAAAAAAAAAAAACAACACAAATAACAATTGACTCTGTTCAGATCTGTGCAATATTAGATTGGCCAATCCACCGTTTCTCAAACAGGGTCCTTAGAACCCCTTACACAGATCATGCTTTCCAGATCACCCTGTAGACTTTTCAAATGTGATGGTGATACACAGTGCATCTGCCTTTTGACATGGAAAATTTGAACTGTGTGTGGTCCTGAGCACCGAAATTGAGAACCACTGTTCAAAGTGTGTTGTTTCCACATACAGTCCACATAAATATATAAATAAATATCAAGATTTGTCTGGTTGCCTCAAGCTTAAGGAACTATTATAAGCTTTACCTCCCATGATCTGTATATCCCATTTTTTAGAGCAACTGTAGGTGCGCTGAACTTGCTGATATGCATGTTGATAAGCATGAACATTGTTTTCTGAATAAACATGTTGATGATGATGATGATGTTTAGAGTAAAAAACAGCTACATTTTGTGCAGTTTAGCCAATTAGAGACAATTTTATGGTTTAGTTCTGTTTAAAATTTGCCTTTATGCCAGATAAATATATATATATATATATATATATATATATATATATATATATATATATATATTCCAAATGGCATATATATAGGGCATTTCCAATTGCCATTTTCTATGCACATAATCATCTTTTTGCAGAAACGGCTGGGGCTCATGATACCAATATTATTGCAATTTTCTTTAATTTGGGTGAGTTCAATAGGGCATCAAAAAGGTCAAAATCAACACCAGGCTATTCCCAATGTGCATCAGAAAAGATAGAGATGTCTACCTGGAGCATGTCGTCTAGATCTTCTGTGGACTAAAGCATTTGCTCTTCATGACAGTAATCTGTTTTCCTGGCTCACAAACAAAGTTGTTAAATCCCCATTACAAATGGCTAAACTGGGGCACATTAAACTACTCATTTAAATAGCCCTTGAAACATTTATAAAGGGCAATGTTAAAAATTTACAAAACGTTAAAATCTTTCTAAAACCAAAGCACATTATACTGTGAAATTCGGAGCGTTTGAAAGCATTTAGAGGCTGTATTCATATGTTCACATTTTCTTTTAATGATGAAAAAGAATAAAACATTGTAGTTAAAGCAAAAATATAATTTTAGACATATGAATCATTCCATAGACAGACATGCTAACATGAAATATTTGTCTAATCCAGTATTTCGCACTTACTTTTCTTTTACTGAATTAAATTACTGTGTTTGTAAATATGGTATAAACTTCATGTAAAAGAGATACTTTACAACAGACATTATGGACCTGTGACCTCTACAGAGGGAACGCAACTAATGTATTTTGGGGCCGATTTTGATCCATTCTTATGGGTCCGAATTCGGCCTCATCTTCGACGGTGGGGGGATCTGCGCATGTGCAGGGGAACACCCATCCTTTTAAGGTCATCCCCATGAAAATGCTGGGTGTTCCCCTGGGAATGCAGGCGGGTTGATGCCTGCTCTGGGTGCGGCTGGCTGACCTCACATGATGTCAGCGCCCGCCCCCTTTTCAGCGATCTGCGGAGGAAATGAGAGTCAGTTTAGACTGATCATTACTGAAGGGGAGAAATCATTGGATGGTCAGCGAGCGTCACATGAGAGGGGATGTGCTCTCGTACACATCCACTTGCATGCTATGGCAAGGGATGGGAGATTGGTGGGGTAGCAGATGGCACTGACCTGTTCGCTAGGATGCGAGTATACGCAGCCTAGGGAACAGGTCTGAATCAGGCCCTTATACAGTTTGTGTATGAGTAACATTATTTAAGTATAAAATCATTCTGTATTCGTAACACTGTACACACTCATTAATGTTTAGTTTCATAAACCTACATAAATAAATACTGTATATTTATATACAACACTATGTATTTCATGTTAGGGCCCAATTAACCACTTGTTGTGTGGTACATTTTTTCTCAAATGGATAAAACCATGTTGCACTGCAGGTGCAGATGTAACATGTGCAGAGAAAGTTAGATTTGGGTTATTTTGTTTCTGTGCAGGGTAAATACTGGCTGCTTTATTTTTACACTGCAATTTAGACTACATCTGCCCCACCTGCAGTGCACATGATTTTGTCGATTTGACAAAAATGGAGCCTTGGGGTCAGGTTTTTTACAATTTGTAAAAGGATTATGTGACACCTGCCCCAATCTGATGCTACAATTCGCTAGGCTCTATGTTTCATAAATGCCCTCTATTTTCCCATATGGTCAAAACTGGTAAATATCCAGTGGTGCAAGAAGAGCAAATTTCTTAATGGTAATCTGTGTGTGTGTCATGTGACCACTTGGCATGATAAGTAAGGCCACATGTCATGAGGGTGTGGCCACTCAAAACTGTGGGGGGTGTCAGCATTAAATGCCACCCATTTCTCATTACGCTAGAAGAATTCCTCTCCATTCCTCACCTTCGCTATATGGTGATTTTTCTGAAATTGGGAACTTCTGAAAAAATTAAAAATGTAAAAATTGCAAAAATGTCTTCAGTCGGTATTCATTATTCATGTAGGAGTTCCCATGGTCCAGTAGTAGCCTAATTGTGTAGGTATATACCTAAAATCATCATCATACAGAAGAGGTTCTACCAGCCTTGCGCCATAGCCAGGCATATAAAATGCCTTCTGTCCTCATTACCCTCTATAGAATTTATGGAAATGCTGGAGACAGGTCATCAATACTTCAAAAGGGTGTAGCCTTCATATCTGGTTCTGGAGAGTCATTTGTAAATTCAACCAATGTGTGAATCCTGACCGTGAATGGGATTGAATGGGTACGATTGGATACCTTCAAATCCATTCAAATTTAGTAACTTTACTTACAAGAAGCAACAAATTATAGCATTCAACAATTATATGTATATATTTCATCAGTAACAATGAATCCTGCATTCTGGTAGGTATGTATTTGTAAAGGAATTTTGTATGCAAAGAATGATGTCATCTCTGCATGTTTGCATTACAGTGTATTATAAATCCTACTGCACTGGCTTCACTGTGACTGGAAGTGACTTTCTATTGGAAGTCCAACCTGTCAGTTAACCAAGGCAGTCCCATTGGGAGGTGTTCCAGGATGCCTCTATGGGCTTCTGCAGAGGACTATACTGCGCATGCCCCAGAGCTGGGACTGTGAATATGTTTCTATGGACTGCTGCTGAAGCAGCTCATAGAGGCTGGGGGCCAGCGCATGTGCAGTACTGATGAAGCTACTGCACATGCGCCAGTCCCGTGACCAGGATGGGGTTTGTAACCAGCAAGCGGAGACCAGCAGGCACCGGTGGCGGGGACCAGCAGAGGGGGGGGGGGGGGTACACCCTCCTTCACAGAGGTGAGAGTGGCCACTGCTCATATGACCTAAACATTAAAAGGTTTTTACAGTGAACGATAGAAGCACCCTCAACTTAACAGTGAGAAACAATTACAAAGGTAGAATATTACCTCAATTAATAGTGATGAAAAAGATCTGAGAAGCTTATCATACATTAAATTGTCATAAATAGTATATATTGCACTTTCGTTTGGAATCAACTGGTATTTTAGTTATAAGTTTAATTTAACAATCACATGGACTCTGCTAACTCTCAACAAAAGATAGGAGCCCTGCTGGGACACCAAAGAGGCTGTGTTTTGAGAAACAGCACCAGTGCAACATTAATTCAGTATCATCAAGAGCGGTTACAATTTGTCCCTCTGCTGGAGCTAAAGAACAGAGACTTTTTTTGTCTTAAGTGTTTACTTAGCATGTCTAAAATCAATAACAATACAAAGATACCTGTAAGAATTCCAGATGCTTCGCACAAAACGTATATGCTTTTCAAGCCAGGTGGATCATTTTAAATTCACGTTTTAAGGAGATCAATAGAAAAAATGTTTCATAGAATCTATTATCCACTTATGTGAGAAGAAATATGTGTGCGTTTGGAAAACCCAGTGGAATACTGCCTTAATCTATTACAGAGAAGCACAATTTTCTGTAACTTAATTTGCTAAGTTAATGAACCTAGTAAATTCACTTTGATGTCTTCTCATGTTAGATCTAATTTATTTGGCAAAAATGGACAAATTTATTCTTAATTGAGTTGATTGCAAAACAAATACAACTATACTGTCAAAACTATGATTTGAACATTGGAGATGATAAATAGATAGTTAGATAGATAGATGGATAGATAGATAGATAGATAGATAGATAGATAGATAGATAGATAGATAGATGTTTTAAAATAAGTTATTAGCAGAAGAGGTAAAAAATCCCTGTTAATAAGCTAACCATCTATAGGGAAATTGGAATTTTAAAAGAAGGTGGAGTGAAACATGTTGAATTTTGTCTAACCAGATTGCAATGGAAAAAGGTGCTTAGTGGGGCTACTGTATGTGATCCTTCACACTGATGGTCTTAAGGTGGCCATACATCATAAATATATTGCACCCAATCATACAATCTCAATTAGGGATGCCAATCCCAGAATTCCCGGGAAACGGGATTGAAAAATGCTCAATCCCGGGATTCCGGGGATCCCGGGATTGGCATCCCTAAAATAAAACTGCCCCTGAGCCCCACATTTACTTACATTAGGGGAGGGGGTGGCAGCGGTGCTGAGGCAGCGGGTATGACGGCGGTGGCCGGAGGCACTTGGGACCCTGCATACTGCCGGGAAAGGTCAGACGGTGAGAGGGTTCCGGTGCTGGAGGTGTGGCGCTGCGGCCTGCGCAGCGTGACCTATGACCTAATCACGCTGCGCAGGCCACACGGCAGGTCGGGAACAGCCGGGCAGCATCCGAGAGGGTGCTCAGACGCTGCCCGGCATTAGACTGCGCCGATCCCGGGATTGGCCACCCTAACCTCAATGGATTGTAAAATGGATGTATGCAGATTGTGTGCACATCGTGTGTACACAATCATACAATCACACAATCTCCCGGCCCCAGGAGATTGGAGGGTTGATCCTCTGATCTGAAGTGCTGCATGTCAGATAAATTGGGATTGGGAGCAGATTGCATGTGCTATTAAGCACATGCAATCTGTCTTCAGATGGCTCATACAACCAGAATCATGGGATACTCTCTCCCTGAAGAGAGGCGCAGATTCCGGGCGGCCTGTAGCAGTGAAGATGCTGGGAGCCACAGATGTATCCAAGCGGCAGACGGTCGGGCGGCTGAAGAGAGCGGTGGACGTCCATTTGCACAATTTAATCACTACTCTGAAAACAGTTTTCAGAGGATTGCTTCATTCAGGCTATTTAATAATGGCATAACACAGCAGATGTGAGCAGATAGGTAGTTGCTGGCAATCTGTAAATTAAAAAAATAAATAAAAAAATGGATTTTTGGTACTCCTATCCTTTTGATCCTAGTAGGTCAGCCCCCTATTTAAAAGAAACTTCAATCATACAATCATGCATCAGATGGATTGTATGACGGATTGTATGACAGATTGTGAGTACATTGTGTGTCCAAAAACCACCAAGGACTCCCAGGAAGTTGAAGGAAAATTGGACACAATCATGATTGTAAGACTGGTCTTTCTGATGTATGGCCTCCTAGACTGTGTTGCAGTAAATGCTGATTTAATGAGGTGCGAGATTTTTACTGCTACTGCTTGTGAAGGAAAATCTCTAAGAACCCATATAGCGCATGTAAGAGATTGAAACAGGTGTGACTATGCGTGTGTGCACCAAAATCACACGTGTGCACCTCATGGGGAGTGCCGTGAATTAGCGAAGCCTGGCCTTGTTGCTTGCCTTCATCTAGCTATATACTGGCTGCGGGTGGGACGAAGGTTAACGAAGAGAGTGGAACGAAGGGTGGGCAGCAAAGGGGTGGTCAAGCCTAGAGCCTGTAGGCTGTGCTGCATGACCAGCTCCATTCTCTGTGTGGCCTTTGCCAGATAGCCAGTCCGGCCCTGGTATAATGTATTGGAAATGTTCTGGAAGTTGGGCAGTGACTGGGAGGTAGTGGGTGTTGCTGCACAAATCAGCCAAAATACCAATAAAATAACCAGATAGTATACTTACATTTATTTAAAAAAGCACATCTAAATATGTACTAAACAACGCAATACAATATGTATTAAACAACACAATAAAATAAAAATATCAATAGCACTCAATCCATAGCACTCCCAGGAATGTGTTAAAATCAATGTATATATAATATAATCATCACCACAAACTCAAGATGAATATTGAACTTCTAGAAACATAAAAGTATTTGACACTTGTTGAATAATAACCTTAGTAGGTGATAGTGAGCGGCTAGCAAACATGCATTAAAAGCAAAGCACAAATAATCTGATACACCTGTGAGCAATATAGTGGTTCACTACTTATTCTGTCTCAGCACCCATGGAAGTATTTCTGTCTCTTGAAAATGCCGCTGTTTGCAATTAAACCAGCTGAGATCTACAGAGTACCATTCATGAGATACTTACCATTTGTTTGCCACATCATTGTACCTCCTCCGCCACCTTTGTGAAAGGAGATCACCCACAGGCACAGCAACTGAACTTGCTACAGACCGCTACCACAGACCAGAACAGGAGCTCAGAGTAGTAACTACAGCTTTCTCGTTATATGAAATGGCCAGAGATTTCCCGGGCTGAGTTGCGCTGCAGGAGCGGACTCTCCTGGGAAATTTCCGGACATACCACTGATGGGCAGGTGTGCGCCAGTGGTGTCTCCAGCGATGCACCAGTGGTGTCTCCAACAATGCACCATTGGTGCACCACCATTTGGCAGCTTCAGTGCACCCAACCCCCCTCATCGCTCCAAACCCCCCCCCCCCCCCATCAGTTACCCCAGTGCTGCTGGTCTCTGCCACAGGTCCCTGCCGCAATCCTCCCTGTCTCTGCTCGGGGAAGTTCGGAGCCACTTAGGAGTGCTCAGGTGTCCTGCTGCCCGGACACATAAATGATGGCGTGCCCGAGCGACAGAGTGCACAAACACCCGAGCTCTGAACACCGCCGAGTGGCCGCGAACTTCACCGGGAGGCTGCAAACAGCCAAAGCCGGCAGCAGCAGCCCCAGGGGAGGCTTTTATTGCCCTCTCATCCTGATGCCATTCCTGAGACAAAGCAGAGGAAACAGTTGGTAGAAGAATGGCCATATTTCTATTAACCTTGTTCTAATGAAATTTCATTGTGGTTCATAGGGGCATATTAAATTAGTCGCGGCTAACAATAAGCCTGAATCTAAACAATCAACTGCCACATCCCCAGAAGTCTCAAGATCTGCAAAGAATAAAATATGCCTCGCTGCTAAGAGAGCCAACCAGAATGCCCTCCCCCCCCTAGTGTACTGATGACAGAAAGGCAATGCTAGTACTCATTGAAAAAGTAGCGTTACCATATTTGTATCTAGTGCTCGCTTTTGTTTGTATGTATTGACTCTTTGCAGGTGAATTAATAATGTAAACAAATGTTTTAATACATTGTTATTTCAAAATACAGAAATATAATCATATATAGAATATATAGAATAATATAGAATAGAGATCAATGTCTTATTATTATAGAAAATAAATTAATACAACAATATCATAGGCACTTTTAAAATGAAAATGGAAAGCATCGATCCTGCAGCAGCAGCAGTCAAATTTAAACAGACTACAACAAATTAATATAATAAATTGATGTAATACAGCTGTGATGTAATTTTTTTTTTTAAAGTTGCATCAGCCAATCAGAAGCTCACAAATCATTTTTGCAGTTGGACTACACTCAGCATCCTTACCCTGTAGTGCTCCTACTGGCAACATTGAAGTGAGTGAGTACATGTGCAGTATGAAAAATGTGTATCACACTGAAATAAACAACATTTGTGATGAAACCTAAATGAGAATTTTTTCTTTTAAAAGTCATATTCAATAATGAAAGTTGTGACAGTATCAGATAAGTAGCTATCTGTAACATGTTCTATTAACACTTCAGTTTATGATTCCTCATTCCCCAGCTATGTTTTTTTTTTTACTCCCCCCCCCCGCCTCACACACACACACACACACATGCAAACACTACACAATTTACTCCCACACAAATTATTTGGACCTGCCATAATAGAATGGGAACAGTTCTCATTCTGTGAGTTTAAAACTCAGCCAGTTATTAATATTAACTATTATTACCCTTCCTATCTAAACAAAGTGACAGCATAGTCAGCATAGTCACCCATGTATCTATGTTCACAAGCAAACATCCTTATCTCTCAAAACTTTAAAGAGAACATCAGCCCAGTCTTAGAGCAGGTTCCTGTCAGACCACCTGTAATAATACATTCTGTCCCAGGGTCAGCGGCCAACAAACAAGTTCTTCTTCTTTCAGTGATCTCTGTGCATCTTCCAAGCAGATGTAGCTGAGTTATTGTCCCAAATGGCATACAAAAGTGAAAGACAAGACCTAAATGTGTCAAATAGTCTTCTTTAATTATTATAGTTACATCTGTATCCGTAGCTCTTTCATCTGTGCATCTGGAGTAACAGTACCACTGATTGGCATGCCATAAATCTGTTTCACTCAGCAAAAATGTGCAGACACAACCATATGTGTACAGGGGGAAACTCCTTTCCAAGCTTACAAAACTATTTCACATGGGATGCTGCTGCGGGCAACCAATCAGATACTACAGTATCTTATCTTCTAGAAGGTGCTAAATAAATAAGAATTAGATTCTGAGTGGTTGCCCATAGCAACATCCCTTGTGAATTAGAACTCCCCTCATTGTATGTAATAAACAACTTTTATTATATTGAATTGTTTGTGTATTATTTATGGCTACCTGGTTTGTGTTTTTTATATGGAGGCTGACATACCTCCTTCCTGGTGGCTGCTGATATACATGTTTTTAGAGCAACATTCACTATAGCACCTAAAGACAATACTATATACATTTAAATTGCACACTATAATGCTACAATACCACAATGCAATACAATATGCATGTGCTATGGCGGTCAGGAAGGTGGCGGTCAAAAGACTGACACTGGCATCCCGATACAGAGATTCCCAACAGAGGCTCCATAAGGGATCTAACTCTTTCCCACAACCCCCCTAACGATCCCTTGCATCAGTCGAACCCTAATGGTGCCCATACACTTCCTGCAACGTCTCGCAGCAGTGTACGGACACCCGACAGAGTGCAAGCCACCGGGACCTTCCCAGCGGCAGGGACACATGCGATCTGTTGTGATGGATCGCATGCGTCCCTGCTTCCCGACTGCCTCGCCACCTGGAGGAATGGGTGGTCGGACGGCCTGCCGGTCCGATCACCTGGTTGGGTCCGATGCGCACGGGACCGCGCATCGGACCCGACGGCATGTCAGGAAGAGGCTATTTGGTCCGATTTAACAGGCCGATTGGTCGCAATCGGACAAAATTGGACCAAATCCGGACCTTAACCCTCCCAGCTGCAGCCTGACCATTAACACTCCCCTTTAGATCCTAAACCTAACCCCCCCTGCAGCCTAACCCTAAATCCCCTCAGTAGTGCTTAACACCCCCCCCCCCCCCCCCCACACACACACACACACACACTTTTCCCAGTCTCTAACCCGCCCTGCATACTACTTAGGGTCGAGATGACGGCTGCCGGAATTTCAGTGGTGGCATCCTCATTATTTTGACGTTCTGGCGCCGAGATGCTGACCGCATCCCTGTTATATATGTACTATATTGTTTAATAAAGTAATACAGTATAGCCCATCATCTAGAACCGTACAGCTCTTCCTTTCAGTAGAACTCTGTTCTATAACCCCTACTATCTGTAAACTTCTTCCTCCCACTTTGAATACTTGAACATAAGCAGGCTGCAAACTGTGTCAGGTGTTGCTAATTATGATTTTCTGCTATGTGCATTTATATATTGGCTTTGATCCGTGATTATTCATGTCATGTAAAACAGTGACAATCTCCCATAATTTATCTTCTGTTACTATGATAAGCAAATCATTCTTAAGAAATTAGCTATTAGCAAGTAATTATCTTCTCTGAAATTGAGCATAATGTGTAATGCCGGTTAGTATCGTGAATTCGGTTATAAACTGGGATTCTATTTTTTTTCCCCTCTTTTCAATTTTATGTGTAATAGCTTTAATATGTGTGATGCGCAATAAACTGAACATGTAAGGTCAACAGTCTTGGCATTAAAATCAATTTGTTTGCTTGGATCGTACATAAATTCAAAGATCCATGAAGTATAAACAGAATACAAGACTCTTTGGATGCATTCCAATATAATTATACGTCCTCACCCTTGTTATTCTCCATGTGTGTAGCTTACAGCTATTTGCTTGCCCTCGGATATCAGTATTTTTTCTACAAGACGGCATCTGATTGAAATGCAGAAAATCTCACCGCAAACCTGGAAGGGATTTAAACCAGCCTCAGAAATCATAAGTGCGGAATTTAATAACTGCATTTGTAGCATTTTGTAACTGTGGATACTGAGTTGGAAGTCTATGGATTTTATACTGCTGTATCCCTAAAGGTTTTTTTTTTTATAGGTGTGCCAAAATTATAACTATAAAACAAACCCTGGAACATTATTCATCATACTTAATTCCAACATTTCATAAACTGCAAAGCATTTACGCAGCTGTGAATGGCGCGCCTATATATACAGTAATAAGGAAAGATTTGCATATAAGAACAGCAGGCAGCAAATAAGTTTGTTTTGGGCATTTTTAGATGTATAAATTCAGCTTTATCTAATATTTCAATTTTAATGTACATAGAAATTATGCAGTTTTTTCCTGTAAATGTGATCATTAAAGCAAGAGGAGGCTTTCATGCTCCTTTAGTGAAGAATAGCTGTTGGCTTACCAGTTCAGACTGCCATAAAATGTCAAGTCTGTCTAAATTGTAGAAATTAAAATGGAAATGCTAAGTTTCCGCATAACTAAATGTAACCTGTCTCAAAGTCCCAAACAACTTAGCAGTGTAACATATTGAGTCTTTGCCTGGCCTCAACTGCATATATTTGAATATAATTTAAGTTCTGTCAGCACAAAGTAGACTTTGCAACAGGGATGGACAATAAGCGCAGGGCTGATACTAGCAATTTTGGGGCCTGGGACTGATTTCCAGTCCGGTCCCCCTCCCCCCCCCCCGCCTCCCTTCACTTACTGCCCGACTCCTGCTCCAGCAGGTCCCGAAGCACAGGCTTCTTCAATGTGGCCAATTAAAATGCAGCACCGGCTGGTGAGCCAATCAGAGCTCATGTACCGGCAGCCGCTCTGATTGGCTAATGGTACATGAGCTCTGACTGGCTCAAAGGCCGGTGCAGCATTTTAATTGGCTGCCATTGTACTGCACTGAAGAAGCCTGTGCTTCATTCAGGCAGCACAGCGATGGCAGTCGGGCGGGGGGGGGGGGGCAGTGGGTACAGCCTATCGGCTGCCCTGAATAAGCAGCCCTCCAGCTGCTGTAAGACTGCACATTCCACCAAGAGCTGACACAGTATTGCTATCAAGACAGTGACATGTGAGGCTATATTGATCTTTATTTTCTGTTGGTAGTTATGTAAGGTTATATGAGGTACTGTAAAGCACTGCGGAATATGTGTGCGCTATATAAGAAACTTTTAATAAATAATAAATAAATAAATAAATATGGAGCTTTAATAGCCACAGTATGCAATGACATGTGAAGATATATAGAGCAATACTGGCTGCATGGTGACGTGAGTACAGTTTCTAGATCATCCCTTAAATAAGGGACACATGAATAACAGATTCTGTGGCTGACTTCAAGGGATATTAGCTAATGACAGCATGCACATCAAAATAATTTTTGATGTGCATGCTGTCATTAACTATTTTTTTTTCCAGTGTTCAGAGATTAATTTTTTCCAGTGATCAGAGACCTATTTAACTAATTTTATTCTTGATTGAAGATGTATGTGTTTTTAATCCTCTTTATCTGTAGTATGTTTCTCTACCCAGATGTTGGCCCATCCCTCTGGCTCCCTTTGATATGTTGGCAGATTATATGCGGCTGATATGTCCGGCGCTAGGCGATACATTACATGCAGTATTTATTTATGCCAAAGTAGCCATGACAATAGACAGCAGAGTCATCTATTGCCGGCTCACTGCTCTTGGAGCACGTGATGCTATGGCAACAGGCAGCAGCGTCTCCTGTTGCTGTGCAACGGTCCCAGCTCACTGCTCTGTGAGCACGTGATGCCGTACGCCAGTGCGCCATGACTAGAGTTACCAACTCATCCCTTTAATTCAGGACACATATTAATTACCAGGGTTCTGTGGCAGTTTAAAACCAGGTGAAATGGAGTCTTGAGGTGTGGCAATTTAAAACCAAGTGAAAGCCAGCCACAGAACCTGTGTAATTAATATGTGTCCCGGATTAAAGGGATGAGTTGGTAACCCTAGCCATGATGCTTGACGCATGACGTTATACCAGGAAGTGAGGGGGGCGCAGCGGTTTCCGGGACAGCATGCTGGGGTGTAAAGATCAGTAAGTTTTATGTTGTATTGAGTACCTGATGAAAATTGCATACATGGCAATTGAAACGTCGTAACACATTGGTGGACTGTTGTCTCTGTTTTGAAATCCGGGGAGTGCCTCCTTTGTCCAGTTATATTCCAGAGGCTATAAACATTGCTTTCTTTGGAGAAGCACCCAGGTATCTTGTGCACAGTGTGTCTTTTTGAGTGTAGAGACGGTCTTATTGCATAATATATCTATCTATCTATATATATATATATATATATATATATATATATATATATATAGGCGGAGTGCCGGCACTCTACTCCGTCCTCAGAGTCTGAGCCCCGTGCCTTCAGAAGTGACCCGCAATGCTGGGTCAATAAATATCAGTGTAGTAACTGCGGCACTGGGGACTTGGAAAAAAATACAACACACAGCTTGTGTCTAGTTGTCGTTTCAGCCCCTCCGGGCTTTTATCAAAACAGCTGTTTTGATAAAAGCCCGGAGGGGCTGAAACGTCAACTAGACACAAGCTGTGTGTTGCATTTTTTTCCAAGTCCCCAGTGCCGCAGTTACTACTCTGATATATATAGATAGATCAAGACGGCGGCACTCACCCAAATAATATTCTCATAGGCAGTATTCAACGTTTCAAACCTATTTATTAGCGGTTCTTCATCAGGATGTACAATAAACAAAACACACACAACCATATTTATACATACCACCATGATATCAGCACCAATCGTGTCCGGCGGGTTTGGCGCCACTGAACGGATCTACACGCCCCCGTGTGACGTGCACAAACTGCGCCTCATCACACAGAAGGCCGGATCACGTCACTACACCCCAGCCAAGGTGATTAACAACGCACCTTACCACACGTCACTGCGGGCGCAGCCTGATGATCAAGAGCGGCTCCCTGCAACTGGCGTATTCAGCGTCACTAGACACGTCTCAGTCACACCTACGCTATTTGATCCAATCAGGCAGACCCTAGTAACTACGGCAACAGTACACAAAATACACGACACAACTGTCACCAGCAAATATGCTGGCAACGCAAGGATCATGCAATAATAACAGTAATGAATTTAAAAACATAGTTATGCTTCACCACAACCTATTTACCAACAGTAAAACGAAAAAAGAGAAGACGTGCAATTTAACATTAATACAGACGAATGAACATAGCAGATATAACGGCATCACACTGAATGTATGCATCACAGATCATTTACAATTAAACTAGATCAGGCATATTCTTAGAACAAAACTGCTTTTTACAAAATACATATTATAGGGCGTATATTATCCGGTAAAAAAACAGTACCTTGGCTATTTACAAAAAACAGTGCAGTCCTCTGAATTCATTAAGGCCCTTCGGGGCAAGTGTGCCTAGACGCTGGATCCATTGCGCCTCACACTGTAATAGTTTTTGCGACCTATCACCCCTGCGTATAGACTCAGGAATATGGTCTATAATCATGTAACGCAACATAGGAATAGAGTAGTGCGCTTCAAAAAAGTGCCGCGCCACTGGTTGGTCGCTGACACCCTTTTCCAATGCAACTTTGATGGAATGACGATGACCTGCCATCCGCTCCCTCAGCGTCCGCTCCATTTTACCAATGTAGCTGAGAGAGCAGGGGCAAGTAATCATGTACACAATGTACTTAGTTGTACAAGTTACTCTGTGCCTGATGCCATATCTTTTACCACTAGAAGGGTGACAGAAAGACTCACCAGTAATAAGTGACCTGCAAGTGATACAATTCAGGCTCTTATAGCAACCTGGTCTGGCCCTTAAGAATGACTCACTACTGCTTTGCTGTCATTTTCCAATGTCAGTTTTCATGAATATGTACCTCACACTCCTGCCACAAGTGTAACTGGGCATAATCATGGTATCTGTCAAGTTTAAAGTACGGTCCATTTGCACCAATGGCCACAGCTTCTTTACAGTTTTCTTGATACCAGTACTTCTGGTGCTATAGTGATTGACCGAAGGTAAACGATTACCAGTCTCAGTCTTGTCCCGATACACAAGCAGAGACTCTCTGGTTTTGGATAGGGCCTTCATCTTAGCATCCCGCAGTAACAAGGCATCATACCCTCTTTCACTAAATCTCTGGGACATTAGGTCAATCTGTTCCTCAGCCAACACATCAGTGCTACATATGCGTCTAGCACGCAGGAACTGGGAATACAGTAAACTGTATTTAGTAGAGCCAGGATGACAACTGGTGGCGTGTAGCAACGTATTACGGTCGGTTGGTTTGGTGAAGACAGATGTCTCGCCAACCCATCCCTAATAGTCAATATCACGTCTAAGAAGTTTACGCGCTCAGTTTCGACTTAACTCAACTTAACAGGACTGGGGGATTTGTTGTGGTTATCAATGATAGTCATTAAATCCTCTCGAGATCTTGTCCAGATCATGAACAGATCATCAATGTAACATGTATAGTAAAAACTCTACGCGATACATCGGATGCTGAAAAAAACAAATCCTGTTCCACTACCAGCATGTACGCGTTGGCGTATGATGGGGCGAAATTACTCCCCATCGCACAACCAACCAGGTAGAAGGTCCTATCATAGAGGAAATAATTATGGGTAAGTACCATTTCCAACAATGAGATCACAAAATCAATATCGGGTCCCCGATAATTAATATTGTTCAGCAGCAATCTACGAACCGCCTCTAGCCCAGCATGATTTTGAATAATGGTGTACAGGCTTGTTACGTCAATGCTACATAGCAAGCTATCTTGTGGAATAGGCCCCAGACCATTAATACCATTAAGGAAAGCTGTGGTGTCCAACAGATGACCTTCTGAGGCCCTGATACAGGGCTGTAAGAGGGCACCGATGTAGGTAGAGATGTTCTGAAACAGTGAACCAAGTGCCGCTATAATGGGCCTGCCTGGAGGAGCCCTAAGCCCCTTATGGATTTTTGGCAGGGTATACAACAGCGGCACCACGGGGTTCACTACCTTCAAAGCCAGAGATAATTCAGATGAAATGGTGCCATCACCCACAGCCCCATCAAGTAAGGTATTAAGCAATTTAGTGTACTCTACAGTGGGGTCACACTTGAGTGGTTCATAAACTTTATCCTCAGCCAATTGGCGAGAAATTTCAAGCTTGTAATCCACCAAGTCTTGTACTACCACGGCCCCGCCTTTATCAGCGGGCCGTATGATGACATCAGTGTAGGTGCCCAAATCATGCAAAGCATCAAACTCTTCACGTGATAAATTAGGTTGCCACAGCACCTTGGCAACAGAGGCGGGCTGGGGCGTTGTGACGTGATCTAGCTTTCTGTGTTATGAGGCGCAGTTTGTGCACGTCACACGGGAGCGTGTAGATCCGTTCAGTGGCACCAAACCCGCCGGACACGATTGGTGCTGATATCATGGTGGTATGTATAAATATGGTTGTGTGTGTTTTGTTTATTGTACATCCTGATGAAGAACCGCTAATAAATAGGTTTGAAACGTTGAATACTGCCTATGAGAATATTATTTGGGTGAGTGCCGCCGTCTGGATCTATACATTGACCCTGGGGGGTTATGGATGGCACCCCATCGATTGTGACTGGTTGAGGAAGTGCCGCTCTGATCTGGACTATATATATATATATATATATATATATATATATATATATACTGTAAATAATATATTTACACCTGCACATTCATAGAATAGGTATGATGTATACTGTAGATCAGGCATGTGCAAACTGTGGCCCTCCACCTGTTGTTAAATTACATATCCCAGCATACCTTGCCATCATTTTAGCATTCCCTAATAGCAAAGCTGTGGCATGGCATGATGGGACTTGTAGTTTCACAACAGCTGGAGGGCCATAGTTTGGACATGCCTGCTATAGATGAACCCTATTCCTAGGTGGTCTCAGTCCTGTGTGTGTGTGTGTAGTCTATAGCTCCCAGGAAATTAGACATATCTGCAACAATATATGAAGCTGCTCTTAAGTGCTGATTCAGACCCAATAATATAGATGTGTTTTCACAGCACGAGCGATTATCGAATGACCGCGAATGCATTCGGTGCACACTACGAATGCGTGAGCTGTTCGTGCAACAGGATCATAATGAAGTTTAGGTCAATAGAATCAGGTTTATAAGTTAAACACACCTGCCAGGTATTGTCTGGTTATGTCTTTTTTTACTTTGCTTTTTGGTTGATTTTGAGACCGGCTCTTAGAAAATGTTTCTACTGAAGTCTATGAAAAAGTATTGATTGTTGGTCGAATGTCCTAACTTCTTCTAAAGTTGTTTATTTTTTTGACCAAAAAAAGAAAATCGGACAAAAATTGACCTAATGTAAATATATCTCAAGTCTCTATTTCACGCAAGAGTATTGGTCGCACTTCCTAGCGACAGCATGTTGAGACTTCCTATTTATATAATTCTGTGTAGAGAATCTTTGTGACTTCCCTCTGCGTAACCCTGACCTACAATATAAGTGATCCTGGTTTCCTGACCTTGACTCTGACTGTAACAACTCTTTGCCTAATACCTGTGGTTATTCCGAGACCTCCCAATGTACAAACTTGGTCTTTGTTCTTGACTCTCCTTGTTTAATCCATGTGTTATTTGAGACTTCCAAGGAACTACATCCTTTGCGGACATCTCTATGTAATTGCTCACACATATCTATTGCAACAATATAACAAGTGTAGGAGACTGCAACCTATGTACCTGGCACAGCAATGTCCAAATCTCCATGATATTGAACTGCTTACCACCTGCAATCAATATCTGATAATAACCAAGGTTCCCCTTATGCCTGACTGCCATCCATTTCTGTAGCTGTGTGGGGATATGTACACCACTATGACCCAGTACAGGATGATACACTGAGATTCGGAGACTCCTCAACCTAGACCAGCTTTTATTCTATACTCAACCAGGTGGTGACATAGACATGCTGAGGATTAGTAGTTAATCCTAAATAATGCATCTACCATTACCTTGTCCCATGAAGGATTATGTAATATAATTGGACTGCACAGGTAGTATCATGTATTGTGTTGCTCTTGGATGCAACTTGGAAACAAATAGTTACAATATTTACTTTTTTCTATCTGCAAATTTATTGAAATGCGTTTAGGTTTCTGAATTTTACAATTCAATTCATTAATTCAATTTACAATTGAATTAATGGTAATAAATTGTGTGCATCTGTCAGTGCAAAATTGATGTTTAACCTCAGAGTAGTGCAATATGTATGGCGTGTGTTTGTGCAGATGCCGGGTGCGTGCGGCCACGGCAAACAGGGTGTTCGCCGGACACACGCACCCAAGTGTGCGGGTGGTGGGCGTGGAGGGGCATTGGGTGGCGGACCAGGCCAATTGCATAAGGGAATGCCCAGCATTTCATGGGCCTTCCCAGGGGCATTCCCATTGTGTTCTCATGCAAATGCCCCGATGACGCAGGTGTGGGGGGTGGCCAGCTGACATCACCGGATGTCAGCTGCCCACCTAATTCCTCCCGAGCATCCAAGCCAAGTTATATGCGTGCACCTTCGCCATCATTCGATGGTCACCAACCATCGAATGATGTGGGTGGATGTTTCTGTGAATTCGCAGCCTTGTGAATGAACCAGAATAATCCCCAGTGTACAGTGTAAAACAAGTAGACTGTGGCTTTCATGTTTTCATAAAAACTAAATAGAAACAAACGTCAATTTAATGCATCACTAAAGGTTAACTTTGCACAACAAAACCCACCCCCTCCCCACTCCCGAATAAACCTTCTATCTACTGTACATTCAAAAACATGACGGGGTTCTCGGCGATGCAGTCTTTCGGGCAAGAATAAAAAGGCTGACAATCAATAAATTGACCACTATTGGTCTACAGGCCATAGGTCAACAAATGAAAAAGGTTGTCATACCTTAGTTCGACATGTTCAGAAGGTTGACACAAGCAATTGGTCAACATGGGAAAGGTCGACATGAAAAGGTTGACTCTAGTTTTTCCCATTTTTTCATACTTTACTATCCACTGGGCATAGAGTTAGATTATAATAGTGTACCGAGCGTAGAGAGGAACGGTGGCCGAAGAATGGCAAGGGAAGAGTTTCATGCAAAGGGGACGCGGTACAATTATATGGTGTCCATGACGATGTATGTTAACATTGACTCTTTCGACCTATGGCAGGTCGATTTACTAAATGTCAACCCTATGACCCATACCATTTTCCAGATCAGAGGAAATATAGATTGTATGTAGTATGGATCCTAACAATTACTGCAATACATATATATAATAGCGCATTTCATGATGACAGTATCAGTTTCCTTTCCTTTGTAACAAAGGAGATCATGCACAGACAGTACAAACTCTATCCAATGAAAATGATTCTCTCACTTCAGGGTATCAAAATTTTTTTTTATAACTTTAACAGCGAGAGAATTGTCTTAGCAGTGAAAGAGTGAAAGATGAGAATGGTGAGGTAATTGTATAACTCATTTATCATTATCTGTTCCTGTTATGTTGTGTATATGGAACAGAGCAACATTTTTAGATCTACAACTGTCTCCAAAATGGGGCTCAGTTATCTCCAACTGTCATCACTTTTCTGTATTGCAAGCTGAAATGGCAATCAATGCTAGAATGTGCAATTACAGTACTACAGTAGGGAATGAGAACCACAAATAAGGCTGACGGAATGGGTCCCAAGCAATTTAGAAACAGGTGGCGATCCCATGTGCTAACCAGTTCATTTGAAGTCAGCATTTTATGGCACATTAAAGGAAATATGTTGAATAGGTGACAGGTGCCTGTTGGGCTAAAGGCAGCGGTAATGTATTTTGTGTTTGTGTGTTTATGTTGGTATTGTTAAAGAAGATAGGCAACTCCAAAGGCTGTTTTAGATTCTGTTATCTTTATCATAGAGTCAGGTTCCTGATGGTCAACTACCATTACATATTGAGCTACAAAGTCAAAAACTGTAAGGGGGAGAAAAGATTAGAAGACTGGAGAGGAACTTGGAAGTCTGTGAAGAGCTTGTCATCCATTGTCTGCTCCAAGATGAAGAGTGTGTCAGCAGGTCTGGCACCCCATAAGGCAAGTAAACATTGCTCCCATTGAACAGACCAGCTGTACAATGCATCATCATCTACACTACAGTAACTTATGCTGGAAGGAATGATGACCAGATAATACCAATAGAATTCCTCATGGCACTGTATCGTAAAGGGATAATTCTAAAACAATGGTGTGTTAATCTGGTTCTTATGATATCTTGTCTGTGCCCTTCTTCTGCGATGTGATAAAGCTGCCACCCAAAGGACAAACAGAACAGAGCACATCAGCAGGTGTATTCTCTAATCCCACGCAACCTCCATAAAGACACACCAATGAAAGCCGATTAGTGCTGCTCCAGGCTGTGGCGGTCATTTAAGTGCACTCTACCTTATTTTACCTTCGGCCTCTTTACAGAATGCAACACCTATTGCATATTGTTACTCAGAAACTGATGTCTTTACAAAGGCATCCAAATCACAAGAACATCTGCAACTTCAATGCTGTAAGGCATAACAATGTTTTGACCTTATAAGCACTATTTTGCCGTTATTGCTGTAATACAGAAAGTTATTTTTAGATATGAAATATAGGACCTTATTCTGGTCCGCACGCAATGCTGCGAAATTCGCAGCATTGCGTGTTGTTAAAATGACACCTGCCTGTGGCACATCCGCCCCCACCTCCACCCCACCCTCGCTCGCCGAGTTCCCTGCACAGCTGCGAATGGATGTTTTGCATCTATTTGTAGCCTTGGGTGTGGGGGCCAAATCGTTGGATAGTCGCATCGAATGATTTGGAAGGTGCACACAAAACGAAGACACTCTCTGGTGCCTTAGCTTTGCATGCTCCCTGTATGGGAAAACGGTAGGCAGCTGACATTCGCGAAAGTCAGCTGCATGCTCCGGCACCCGCGTCACTGCCTAATTTCCATGGGAGTGCCCATGATTTTCATGGGAACACCCATGAAACGCTGGCAGGGGGATAAAGAGTGATGGGCGGGGGGGGGGGGAGCAGTACGGCAGTGTTCTCAGAGAGCCAGGCAGAACTTGGCACATCAAGTGCCAAATCGTGTCAGAGCCCTCCCGGGGAGCTGCCATGGAAATTAAGTCCGACTTGTCCATTGGACAAGTCAGCCTAATGTATGGGGACCTTTACAGTGACTTCTACAGCCCACTCTGAGAGAAGAAGATGCCAGCACGCAAGTTATTGCTGGAGGTCTGGTAGGGACAACCTCATCTTTAGGCTCCACCCCCACATCAAAATTCTGCTATTCATGGGTCAGTGGTTAGTGGGTGGGGCAAATAGGATGTACAGTAATTCTGTTACAATTATGTCATATTGGCTTTGCACCCTAATCACTGACCCATGAGGGCCCTCTGGGGGTTCTGGGTACTCAGAACCCTACTGCGTGCGTTAGTGAAATCACCTGGAGGGTATATATAAAACTGCTAAATAATTATACAGCCTGTCATAAAACTATTGCATACAACAACTGTAAAAGAACAGTACAGTATACGAGGTACAATTGCAGAAAATAATCGAAAATTATGTATCCAAAATATCCAGCATAAAACACAACAAATCTGATCAGATATGTAATGAGTTTTCACACATTTTCATTTCTTTCTTTAACGATACAATACTCACATCAATAATTCTTTCTGTTTCTATAGG
Organism: Crinia signifera; assembly: GCF_055691185.1. NCBI lineage: Eukaryota > Metazoa > Chordata > Amphibia > Anura > Myobatrachidae > Crinia > Crinia signifera. Next base: position 266,657,012 of record NC_139219.1, on the reverse strand, counting down.
TGTATGAATACTGCATGGATTATCCTTTTGTATTGGGAAACTCATTTTCTCTTTTCAAGTGAACATAGGGGCCCTAGGGCTAATACTTTTAAAGCAGGATCTAAAACTTTACTTATTACCTTTAAGGAAATGGCTGGCATTTCAAATATATTGATATGGTTGGGGATGGTGGTCATATACTGTGCTAGTGAAATCTATAGGTTACAATAGCTGCAATAGACAAAAAAAAAGGTAATATGACAAATTCTAATGATAGTTTATTAAGAGCTTGTATTCTCATACATACACACGCATTATGGGTTTTTTTTGACGTGCGAGGTGGTAATGCTAACCACTATGCTGATGTGCTGGTCGAATAGTGAGTAATTTTTCCATTGGAAAGAATTTTAGAGTTACGAAAATATATATGTAATATAGTAGTAGTAGTAGTAGTAGTAGTACGTAATATAGGGGTATTTATCAAAGCAGGAGTGATACAATTGTGAGAGATAACATACCAGCCAATCAGCATCTAACAGTTTACAGGCTGTATTTGAAAAATTACATTTACAAGATGATAATTGTACAATACTTTATCTCTCTACAAGCTTGATAAATACCACCATGATTTTTTTTTCATAAACAAGTTTTTTTTTCTTTATTAAAGCATGAATACACAAAATCTCAAGAACAAGTTTGACCAAGTTTAACAGCATTATATGCCCTGGGCAAAACAAAGGGCCAAATGTAATAGGGTGAGAGTTTCAGAGATTTTGGGAGAGTTTTCCCATGTTTTTTAAAGCAGCAATCAATTACATGGCAAAATCAACCTGGTTTTGCAGTGTAATTGATTGCTGCTTTAAAAAAAATGGGGGAACTCTCCCAAAATCTCTCACTTTCTGAATCTCTCCCCCTATTACATTTGGCCCAATGTGTTTGGGACCCCTCCAAACCCATTCACAGGGGGGAAAATCATAACATACCCCTCCTGTTCTATCTCTCCACTAGCTTCCCTACAGTGAATGGATGTCAGCACTCTGATTGGTGAATAGGCCCAGCCAACCACCATTTAGCATGCTGAAGGACATTCGCTGTCTGGCTGCAGGCTGGAAGGCAGGCATAAAAATCTCCAGCCATTGGGGATATTCAGGGGGTATTCAGTGTTTGCCGATATTACTGAAATTTCAGTGCATATCTATTTAATGTGTTAGTTTCTGATTAGACCACCTTTGGCAGTCGGAACATTTGCCCGCCATCCAAAACATTTCTTCCTATCAACAGGTGGTGATCTGCTCTCTTCTAAAACCTTTCAGTATAGTTCAATAATCAGAATTTCAGTGACAATAACTGTCTGTATTCAGCAATAATGTCATATTCACGCATTGCACAGTGACGAGTAATATTCCTGCAGGTACTGTGCTGAACAATGCCGAGAATGCGGCGTATCGACAATGTCTAGATTGACAATCACGCGGTCGACCACTAATGGTCAGCGGGACAGCTATACCCAGGGCACCCCCCTGTCGGCGGCCCTGGTAACAAAACCCTGCTGGTAAATTGGGTTCTTACTCCTAGCATCCCTGCATAGTGATTTTTTCTGCTGTAACAAAACCCTGCTGGTAAATTGGGTTCTTACTCCTAGCATCCCTGCATAGTGATTTTTTTCTGCTGTAACAAAATCCTGCTGGTAAATTGGATAGTGAAAACCTCACATTTGCAATTGTCTAGTCTGTATTTGGATAGGATAAATTATTGTATTAGTGGGGGGCAGGGTCAGATTAACAATGGGACTGATGGAGCTACAGCTCCAGGCCCACTCTCCAAATGGGCGCAAGCCTGGCCCCGTGTTGCTGGCCCCTAGGGAACCAGAGATACCGCAGGGCAAGGCTGGAATGTTTTCCCCATAGGATAACATGGGACCTGCTAATTCCGCCCCCCACCCGGTTCCAATGGCTGCCAGTTCCCCCTCCGGCATCACAGAAGTTCGAGGTTGATCTCAGTCAAACCCAAATTGCTGGGCCTTCAATCTGATACCAGCTTCTTATGCGTTAATTCGTTCCAGAGATATTGTTGGTAAACCAATTTATTTTCATTTCTGAAATATAATTTCTGGCTATTCACGGGGTTTGAGGGCAGATTTCTCTGGAACCAAAAGGCCTGGTTGGTTAAGGGGGGGTTCTTTCCCCCTCACACCAGAAAATGCAGGACTAGGCTGGTGTAAAAGGGCCAGCCCAGGAATGTCCCTGCATGATCCTAGGACCATATTCCCAGGTAAATCCCTGCATTTTCTGGTGGGAAAAGGGGTATTATTTCAAATAGCCAGGATCTGCCCAGCAGCGGCTGTCCCCCAGTTAGCACAAGCATGTATTCCCCCTTGGACATGAGTATGTAATCCCATATGGCAATGAGCATGGAACCCCTGGCAATGAGCATGGAACCCCTGGCAATGAGCATGTAGGTAAGCAGCACTTATGTAGCATAATCTTTAATAGGCATTATGGTGTTTGGCATAATACGTAATGGACATTATAGAGTGTGGCTTAACATGTAATGGGCATTTATGTTGTATTTGGTATAGTGTGTATTTTGGCTCAATCCATGTGGCAGAATGTGAATTTTGCCTTAATCTGTGTGGCATACCGTGAATTTTGACTCAATTCGTGTGCCATAGGATGAATTTTGGCTCAGTCGGTGTGAATTTTGGCTCATTCCATGTGGCATAATGTGTAAGAGGCAGGTACAGTATAAGGGAGTTGCTATTGTGTTGCATGATTTGTATAAGGGGTATATGGTGTGTTAAGATTAGGTAAGATTAGGTAAGATTATATATATATATATATATATATATATATGTATATATGAATTAAACTGCACCAGCACTTTTCTTAATAAGTTTGGAGCCTTTGGAGTAGTCATCTCCTTTATTCTACCTGTTTTGTTAGTCCGAGTGTGTGGCCAAACCGGTCCTCGAGATCTACCAACGGTCTACGTTTCCACATGCACAGCTGTAGTCATTACTAACTGTCACATTTTCAAACCTGCTGCATTCATTCCTACTATAGATCCACAGGTTGCCTGGAAAACATGCACCATTGGTAGATCTTGAGGACAGGTTTGGCCACCCCTGATATACAGTATACTGTATGTATATATATATATATATATATATATATATATATATATATATATAAAGAAGAAGGTGACAGAGGGCGCTTCATGGTGCATTAAAAGGTGATTTTTATTGGACCCAACAATAACAATGATCCACGATAAAACAAGACAATTGCTCGTATCGAATGAGTAAACTCTGTGGGCTGATCACCACATGGCATCAAATATATACCAGGCAAATGCTGCTCACAGATCCAATGCGGGCTTGCTTGTCCTTCCAAGGTGCTGCGGCTGACAAACGCTGGATTGTGCTGAAAGTTGCAGGAGGCAATCGGAGGGTGCACACCGGCTGGAAGTGGTGATGGACAGCAGGTAGTCGGAGCGAGCGTCACAGGCCACGCTCTAACGTGTTTCGTCACCAGGACTTCGTCAGAGGGCGTCCAAGTGACGAAACGTTAGGGCGTGGGGGCGTGTGGGCGTGTGTGTGTGTTGTTGCTATACACCTTGAAAACGGGGGCTTAGTTCCCCGAAACGTCGGGATCACATGAACGTTTATTTGAAAAGACCTGGGAGTGCCGCTGCCTGTGTTTGCGCCATTTGGTATCTATCTACCCCAGAGAGCACCCAGCCTGAAGTTTCCCATTACAGTGAGTGCCGGGCTGAATAAATTCAATATTCTATATATATATACTCCTGCAAAAAGAAGCAAGGTGGACATATGAACTCAATACTATGAGACCGAACGGACTCAATGAGCAGTTAAACTTGAACTGCTTTCTGTAACAAATGGTCTATATCTTGTGCAACAATGTACCCTTGTGGACTCAGCGACATTGTTGCCCTTTCTAGTAGACATCTCAGCCTGTCTTTGATAGCCAGCACTATCTTTTCACAACTTTTTCTTATTGTTGATTTGAGTTGCCTAGCAACACACTACCCACGGTGATGTGACGTCATGCACTGTGCGCCATCACAGACGCACACGCTGTGGGAGTCATTCACGTGCACCGGGCTCCTTGGTAAAGGGATAAAGGTATGTACTTTGCAATGTATGTTGTACTTCTGATGAAAATTCGTTTAACACGAATTGAAACGTTAAGCAAACTGCTGCCTTTGTGAGTTTTCTTATCTACGCTGAGAGTGCCGCCAATCCCCTCAATATATATATATATATATATATATATACAGGTTGAGTATCCCTTATCCAAAATGCTCGGGACCAGGAGAATTTTGGATAACGGATTATTCCGTATTTCGGAATATTTTAATATTTCAATGATGTATTTTGAAGTATCTTGCATTTATGCTGTATAAACACATAATATACACACAAATATATTTTATTACCACATAAAATACACACAAATATATTTTAATTGTTCAAAAAACAAGGTTTCAAAACGTGAAACAAAATGTGTGTACTATCTCAGCACTGAATTTGAATGCCAAGCAATCATTGTCTTGCACATATATAGTGCCAGTTACATATCATGTCCCCAGTGATGCTGTTACAAATGTCCCCAGTGAGTTTTTAGCAAAAAAAAAAAAAATTTTCACTTTCTGGAATGTCCGTATTTCGGAATAATTCGGATAACGGATATCCGGATACGGGATACTCAACCTGTATATATATATATATATATATATATATATATATATATATATATATATATATATATATATATATATATATATACACTGTATATATGCCATTGCACTCTTTGGCTGGAGGGAGTATGCATATATATCATCCGATGCTCTCAGTGCTGATGATACATGGTCGGCACTGCAGCCGCCGCTGGAAGGTGAATATATATCCAGAGCTTCTATTTTCCCTCTTTTCTGTGCCAGGCCCTTGCATATGCCAACCTCTTTGCCATTTTCCACCCTATACTATATCCTTTGCATTTTTCCTATGCCAGCCCCCTGCCAGGCTTTTATAATTAGTTGAAAGTATTTAAACAAATAAAGACACACCCATGAGCAGACAACCCAACCAGAACACTGGTCACACCCCAAACATTATTAGGTGCTGGCCACAACCCTTATTATTGCACATAATAGCCCCTTGATAATTTTCAGCTCCAGGCCCATTTCGACCTTAATCTGGCACTGGTGGGGGGTGTATTGGACTTTCCCTATTCACACTTAGCAGGAAACCTTTTGCTGTGGGTGGGGCTATCATTTAAGGCCCAGACACAGGTCTGAGATACTTCTACTTAATTTGAATCTGGACGGCTGTTTGCCGTGTGCAGCTGTTAAGTGTGTAGTGTAAAGTGTGCGGAAATATTATTAAGAATATTGGAGATATTCCAGAGATAAACAGGAGAGGACAGGAGGACACCCATCTACCCTCTAATATCACCCAAACATACTGCTATCAACATACAACAGTGAGCTAAGGACTTCACCACCTCCAACAGATTCTGAATGCACAGCCTGGAAAGCCCTCACCGAGCTCCCTGCCTGCAGGTCTCTAAAGGTGCCCACACACTAGAAAGATCTGCGATCGTAAGATGTGCGCATAAATTAGCCTTAAAATCTTTTTTCCGTCCTGGACAAAAGATTTCAGGCAAGCGCACATCTTTACCAAAGATTTTTCTTAAGATCCCCTGTGCGTTCCTATGGATCTTTTGTTAAATCTTCTGATCTTTTGTGCAGCACGTAAGATCAGAAGATTCAGCTAAAGATCCACGGGAGCGCGCATCGGACAAAAATCTGCCGATTTTTGACCGATTATCGGTAAACATCGGACGATATATCAGCAGATTTATCGGAAAATGGCCAATCGACCCAAAAATCGTTCTAGTGTGTGGGCACCTTAAGACCTATGCTCACAGCCAGTACTTTCTGTTTACCCTAATATCACAAGTCATAATTTCTCTGTATACATATCAGTGTGCCAGATTCAACATCAGTTCTCTGTGCACTGTATATGTCCCTCTACACCTGCTTCTCATACTACCTACCCTAACCCTGTACTTATCTTTCTGAACTACACTGTTGTACCAGAGCCATGGTTCTTCAATCCTGTGCTATAGCTATTCACTCTGCATGCTTGCTGCCCCCTAGCAGGGTGTGTTGTGGCATGGGCCACAGTGCAGGGCTGCTAGGGGTCAAGGGTGCAGGTGGAGAGGGGAGAGGAGGATAGGAGGAGGGAGATGACTACTTTGTCCATTCTCTACCTGCTGCCTAATGTCCTCCCCATCCCTGCCATGCTCACTTCTTGCCTCAGGTCTCCTTACCTGCACCTCATGTCACCTGTCTGTCTCCCTCCTTCTAGATTGTAAGCTCCTTAGAACAGGGCCCTCTTCCCTCCTGTTCTCACAGCACCCTTCTTGCATTTCAATTACAGCTCTCTTACTCACCTACAATCTATACCTGCATTTCTTCTCACTTAGGGGCAGATTTATTAAGCTTGGAGAAGTGATAAACTGGAGATAAAGCGGAGAAAAGGTAAAAGGAGATAAAGCACAGCCAATTAACTGTGTTTGAAAAAGACATTTGGGAGTTGATTGGCTGGTGCTTTATCTCCTTTTACCCTTTCTTCGCTTTATCTCCAGTTTATCTCTTCTCCTAGCTTAATAAATCTGCCCCTCACTTCCCTATATCTCAGCTGTTTTGTGTACTAAGATTTGTGCTGTTAATTGTGCTCTGTTTTTGATCTTCTGTCACTGTTATGTCTAGTTCTGTTTACCCTGTACTGTTCTAATGTGTTCTATATGTACGGCGCTGCGTATCACTTGTGGTGCCTTATAAATAAAAATATAATTATAATAATAATATGCATCTCTAAATTCATTTTTACATATACAGTATGTAAGTATGTATGCATGCAAGATGCAAAAAGCATCCCATAGGTAATAGCAGGGGGTAGAAAAGCCGTGGGGGCACTCTTTCGTATATAAAATTTAACTTTTATTCGATATGCGTAAAAAAAAGCCAGAAAGCTGTTCCAGACATATAAATTCATAAATGTAACATACACAGTATGGGAGAAAGGTTGGTATATATATATATAATCCATCTGAGTGTAACCTCTCCAACAACGTGCTGCGGAGTCAGCATTTCATGTGTATGTACAGCGGTGTATGTACCGCCTCATTCGAGACGCGATCCCTGCTCTCTGTATCACCAGTATTTTACCCTGTGTCAAATAAAACTTTTAAACAGATTAATGCACTATGAGCGCTTGCTCTCACAATTTTCTTATATATATATATATATATATATATATATATATATATATATATATATATATATATATGACACTTTCCCCTCAATTAGTAATGGCAATTAAGTTAAATGCCAATATCATTGAAAGCCTGCAGGGGGTAATCACTAATCAGGGGCACGACAGCTCTGCCAGGCCCTGGTAAAATGAGTTGCGTGGACAATGGGAGGGGGCCTCTGGAAAAAAAATGGAAAAAATTAGCAAGGGGTGATGGGTAGCATCGCACACCAGCTCAGGAAGGGAATGGACAGGCTGCCGCTGCAGCTGCCTTTCTCACCATCTCAGCATACAGCACTGGGCAGTGTACAGTATGCTGGGCTGGGGAGAAGGCTTGTGCAGCAGCAGATCATTTTCTCTCTCCCTGCCCTGCTTTCTGCAATGGGGACAGGGGGTAGCGGGCCCCGGGCCCCTCCATCACACCCAGACCTGGGTAAAAAGTTACCCCTAACTGATAATGGGAGAGGCGGCAGCTTACCTGTCAAAGTCCCATGTGTGCATCAGGTTTTATACCATTGGATACTTTTAAAAATGTGTTTAGCGATGCTCAAATTATCTTCAACATGAGAGGATGTGAACCTATCTGTAAGGCAACCATCAATAGATTTACCCAATCATGGTCTCCCTGCATTGCTGATTTTGACTCATCAATGATTAGTGGCCATCCCTACCACAAAAACAGGAATATCCTCCTAAATGTAGCCCTTCTAGTACCTCCACTTATATGTAAAACTGAAAGTGGAGTTTTGCTGCCACCTAATCTGCACCAAATTTCCAAATTTAGACTGCTCAAAGCTAATTGATATCTTTCTATAAAACAAAAGTTATTTTATTTGAAAGAAGTATGCAGTCTAATACTGAACCGACAGAATGTACAGCCATCATCTCTTTGTCTGCCATGTCCCTCCCAGATGAAGGAAGGAAACCTAGCCTGTCACTTGCTGCCATATTAGCATGTGAGTTCATGAAGTACTGAATTACTGCACAACGGTCAGAGTTACTACATTTATATTATGGCCCTTATTCAGATCTGATCGCAGTACAAATTTGTTTTCAAAATAGACAAAACCATGTGCACTGCAGGTGGGGCAGATGCAACATGTGCAGGGAGAGTTAGATTTGTGTGAGTTATTTTGTTTCTTTGCTTAAATTCTGGCTGCATTATTTTTACAGTACAATTTAGATTTCCGTTTCAACACACCCCACCCAAATCTAACTCTGCACATGTTACATCTGCCCCACTTGAGTAGTACAAATTTGAATAAGGGCCTATATTCCATTGTTTTTGCAGTTTTGGGAATAAAAATGGTACTTGTTTCCTAGCACGGCGCCCGTCGGGTCCCATCGCATACCATAACCTAAGGTATGCGATGGGACCCGATCAGACCCGACCGACCCGATTTTCGGGTTTTTTTTTACATTCCTGTACAATTTAAAAATCGGTCGCATCGCATGCCATTACAATGGCATGCGATGCGACACGACCGACGGCCGAATGTTAAATGGCCCCACAGACCCGATTTTTAATTGTATACCCACCATGATGGTTAATTATTAGGTAAAATGCCCCCCCCCCCCCATTGTTAACGCAACACCACGATAAACGTGAACCCGAAGCGTGGCGAGCGCTTACGCATCCTCCAACCTATTCATACCCCCACTATCCACGTCGGCGTGGAGTTGATTTTATATAGTGTGGCGAGCGCAGCGTGCCACCGAGCCCAAAGCGTGGCGAGGAGACGCGGAATACATGTGAAGTAATGCGCGGGCGCTCGCCACGCTTCGGGCTCGCTGCACTCGCCACACTATATAAAGTCAACTTCATGCCAACGTGGATAGTGGGGGTATGAAAAGGTTGGAGGAAGCGTACCGCTGCGCTCGCCACGCTTCGGGTTGACGTTGATCGTGGCGTGGCGTTAATAATGGTGGGGGGCATTTGACATAGTAATTACTCATTAGGGTGGGTATACAAATAAAAATCGGGTCGGGGGGGCATTTAACATTGTAATCAGCCATCAGGGTGGCTGTACGATTAAAAATCGGGTCGAATCGGGCGCATCGCATCACATGCGATTTTTCCAAACCGATGTCATACAATTGACATCGGTTGAGCCGTGCTATGAAAAAAGTACCATAAAAACAACTACTGCTTGTGTTGATTTCAGTTGTATCCTGATTTATATCACTGATAGTAACTAGTATAGAAAAGTAAAAATAGTTCCCAGAAGATACTGCACATAATAATTTGTCTGCCAAAGGAATACTGTACTGTATGTGTTGATACGATCTGATGGGTAATATGTGCTAATCTATTCTAAGAAAAGAGAAAGCTTCTCATGGGAACATTTGTATAGGTTTAGTTTAGATCAGAGTGCAGGTGGCTGTACAAAGCAGTTGCTAAAGGGCTATGTGTTTATACAGTTGCTGTTGAGGAATGGAATTGATTGGTTATATAACTATTAAAACAAACAACTGTGCTTTTATCTTTTGTGACTATTGTTTTTTAAGAGATTTAAAAGTGGTTTTAATTAGACTTGATTTATTCATTGTTCTATTCCTTTCTCACCCACAAAAACATACTGAGATGTTTATGCTGAGCTACTTGAATATATTTTAGGCAGTTAAACGGTTTGGGAGGAAGTTATTTTTGTCTGGTTAACATTTAATGTGGTCAGGTAAGTTGGGAAAAATGAAGGCTAAACTAAATCAGTCTCCTACAGTATATGCTGTATATGAAAAGGAGTCTCTGTTATTAGATTAATACAGACAGCTGTGTCAGGCTGCACATTTTTGGAATGCTAGTAAAATGTAAGGAAACCATTTTTAGTATTCTTATAACATTCTTGAAATGTTTAGGTTATTGCTGGTATCTATATATCAGTCTATATATAAATACAATTATTATTATTATTATTAATATTATTAATATTATTATTATTATTATTATTATTATTATTATTATTATTATTATTATCTACATTGCTGATAAGTCTAGTAAGAACAATTGTGATTCTATGCACTGGAAAGTTGTAAGTTGCTTTTCACAATGCCGCTATAGCCCAGGATATTGCCAGTCCAGAAAAGTCCAGTAATCCAGCAATCCAACTAAGGTAGCAAGAAGGTGTGTTCCTGCGAAGGACCGGGTTACAGAGCCATGTGAATGGTGAACTCATGTCAACAAATCCTGGACCTGTTACTGTATGGAGAGCTGTCTTACTGGCACTTCAATGATGTAATCTCCACGTAGCAATAACCCAGGTTCCGCTTAAATACAACTTAAAATGTATGTTCAGTAATATGGGCTGTACATAGGATTTTAGTATAAACAGGGCCACCAAGAGGGAAGGGGGGGGCAGGTACTAATTACCCAGGCCAGGGCTTGCGCTGGAGGGGCCCACTGGGGGCCTGCTGTCAACACAGCACATGCATGTAGGTGTGTGCTGCTGCTGCTGAAGAGGTGGGGGATAATAACACTCCCCCCTTGATTTAGAGGTTTTTTTCACTCTCCCTGTAATAATTTTGGGACATGACCTTATCAAGAGATGTGGCCTCGCCTCCCATGATTAGGGCACACCCCCAATTTTACCAGGGCCCGGCATGCCTCTGGGCGGCCCTGAATATGAAGGGGGTCTTACTAAGGGGACTATTTATTAAAAAATAAACATAGCCCCTGAAAACTAAGAATCCTTATCAATACATACCACAATTTATTTTTTGAGAACATGTATTACTCTAAATATGGAGTCCAATATAGAGACACCTGGGGGTTTATTTACTAATATGGGAGATCTATTGAAGATGGGATGTTGCTCTGGGCAACCAATAAAAATCTACTTATTAATTTAGGACCTCCTAGACGATAATATATAGACAAAAAAAAAAGAAAGTATTGACACGGTCCTTTAGGCGCTATCTAGAAGGGATTCTCTCTCTCTCGGACAACAATACCCAAAAAATGAAAGACAAAACACCACAATAGTGTAACACAATTTTTGATGGATGAATATGGACAAAATTCAATAGATGTCAATCTTTGATAGGTGGACTCGTACCCTTCGTGTTGGTCTACTGTTTTAAGGTAGACTTAAATCGCTTATGAAGGAGCGGCCTGATTGCCATACGATTTCACCCACTTTAGAACAAGGCTCCACTTGAATCCACAGTAGCCAAGGGATAAAGAGTAAAACCACAATAGTATAATACTGTTATGGTAAAGTGATCAGAATTCAGTACATATTCATCCTTAGTGAGGGGACTCGTACCGTTTAAGTTGGTCTACTTTTTAAGGGTAGACATAAATCACTTATAAGGGAGCGGTCAAATCACCATTGGATCGCTTCAATATTCACTCTGCTTGTAGCTCATGAAAATAAAAGAAAGCTGGTATGGTGTAATACCGCTTTATTCACAAACATTAAAAAACACATACAACAGGGTTAAAAACTCCAGACTCTCACAGAGTAGATATGTCCACACTGAAATGTAGACAATAAGGCAATAGATGTAAACCAGGCGCCCCTGCAGCCTCTCCCGGTGCACAGTCCAAAGTCCTCTCCCCTTACTCCACCGCCAACGCGTTTCCAGACCACAATGGTCTCTTTATCAAGGCATATCAGATAATATATAGACACTGATTGGTTGCCAATAGCAACATCCCATATTCAATAGAATTTCCATCTTAAATATATGACATTCAGCATACCAGGTGACCAATAGACAAAAGTGTCTGCATCTTTAGGGTAGGCCCTTGCCTGCGCAGCCCGACTGCATCAGCCAGATCACCCCCCCCCCCCCCCCCCACACACACACACACACACACACACACACACACACACACACACACACACACACCAGTGGTGTCTGTCTGATCAATATTTGGTGTGACCACCCTTTGCCTTCAAAACAGCATCAATTCTTCTAGGTACACTTGCACACAGTTTTTGAAGGAAATCGGTAGGAAGGTTGTTCCAAACATCTCAGAGAACTCAGCACAGATCTTCTGTGGATGTTGGCTTGCTAAGATACTTCACACAATCCCAGACAGACTTGATAATGTTGAGAGTAGGGATCTGTAGGGGCCATATCATCACTTCCAGGACTCCTTACTCTTCTTTACACTGAAGATAGTTCTAAAAGATTTAGATCTCTCTTATGTTCATTCACTTAGCTTTTGGTTTATTAATAAAAATAAACTATAGAATTAACACTTCTATTTTTGAAAGCATTCTTACTTTGCAGCATTTGCATGGTCAACAATGTTTTGGGTTTGGTCTCTAATTCATCATCGTGTTACATTTTTGACAAAACCTCCCCCCTAGTGTTTGGTTCAAATTCAAATTTCAGTTTGGTTTAATATCAATAAAAATTTGAAAATCATTTATAAACATCAATAAAAACAGTTAGAATCATGTAAAAAAATAATGTTTTAATCCAAAACCAGAAAAATATGGAATATTCAAACTGGGACCTTCTCCTTGAGAAATCCTGACCAGGTTTTGTTTCGGTGTGGATCCACAAAAATCAAGTGAATTTTGATTTCTTGGCAGATGGGGAGGGCAATAGTTGTGAGGAGGATAAGACTGATTGGAGGGAGATAACTCATTGCTTCTGCAGCTGCCCCTCTCTCTCATCCCAGCACAGCACACAGCAGTGTCTACTGGACTATGGAGTTAGGCTTCTGCTGCAGCACTCAGTCCTGTCTGGACTAAAGGGGGGGGGGGAGCAGCAGGACCAGGGGTCCCCAACGCGCTCTTCCAACAGGCCCGGGCCAAGATTGCCCACACCCTCATCCCTGCACCATTGGTCACAACTCATCTGCTTCTCACAATAGACCCTTAATCATTTTCAGCTACCAGCCCATGTGACCCTTGATATTACCATGCTTGCCACTGAGTACTGATAGCAGGGTAGGTTTTCCTTTGCATAATTATCCGTATGTAGAATTAGTCTGGCCATAGCCATGTAAATCACCGTGGTATTGAGTATGATATACATATTTCAGCATTTTAGCATAATTAATTAATTAGTGCACTTTATATCCCTGTGATGTAAGACAAGAAATAAGTATTTTTTTTTTCTATTACACTTTTCAAATTATAAGTGTTATAGAGGCGAAAAATATTAAATAGATAGCACTCTTAAGTTCTGCAATGTACAGGGTCTGTTTTGAAGTGGTATAATTAAAGCCAATTATCTAATATTAGTCTTTCAATTTTGAATGCCTATGTGTTACATGCTACGTCAAGTAACTTGGCTGAAGGGTTAGACAGTACTTAACCAACTATTAAATGTCAATGTTCATTCTTACTGAATGATTTTGGAGCTCTATACATTACATGCAGAATGGTAGATAAATCAGAATCTTTGGCTGCCTTTTTTTCAATTGCTGCATTCTACCGGTTATTTGTTCGGTCAGGCTGCAAACAATAAGCAGTCACAATGGGATTTCGCATAGCGGTAATTGCGCACTTCCTTTTAGCGTGGGTTTATGTAATTTTATATTTGCTGCCTACACTTGTAGATATATAACAAAATGCCCGCATTGAATCAAAGCAAAATAACACAGGCTGGAAAACGACAGAATCACATATTATAAATGCAGCTTTTAGCCAAGACATTTTTGAAAAGGTTATTTTCTCGGCACAGCCTTTAGACAATAGAATGCTTTAAATAGTCAGATCCCATAAAGCACTCTAATAGCTATTTAACAAAGATGACTTGTGCCAATGACTTTTAGCTTACATATATATATACAGTATGTTTTTCTTTCTCAAGCATTTAGACTGTCATTATAGAAACATTATTGCATAGACTTATACTGTACCAAGAAGTGTAATTTAAGCAATCACTGGGTCAGTCATCTCATGCATAAAGCACAGTGTGCACCTGCAGATGTCCCAACCCTGCACAGGTCATAGGTAAAGGTTTTTTATAAATAGGCGGACAAGTCATGTTTTTGACATTCCCTTTGTTCACTCCCTAAAAGCTATGCAGTACATTACTACTTTTGTATTTCTGATGCTTAATAGTTACAGCGCAGAAAGCTGTATTTCTCCAGACTGATAAGAGGTTTGACTTGGTAGCGAATTGGTAGCAAAGAAGAATTTACCGAGGCTATAAAAAGTATTCACCCCCTACGGCATTTTTAACATTTTATTTTCCACCATTATTATCATTATTAATATAATTCAGATTTATTTATATAGTTCTAGAATACCCTGCAGAGTTTTACAATGGGAATAAACTAAAATAAAACTGGGCGATTGCAATCTGTCAGTGGGTAAGGGGAACCTGCTGGCAAGTTTACAGTCTATGCAAAAATATGAATTTATTACATGAAGCTAAGTGACACATCTTGGTCTGGCAACATTAGAATGGGATAAATTGTTTTGTGGGGATCTTTAATTCGGCCACGAAGAAATGATGGTTTGAGGCGCTCGTAGGTTGCTTGAGTAGAAAGAAAGAAAATTAATATGTTTTGCATGCACTGGTCAAATTTATACACTTGCCTAAAGATGAGTATTTGTAGGCGTTTGATTGTATATGTGATAACCCCCGCGGCGGTCTGCAGAGATAGAGAGAGAGAGAGAGAGTCGAGGGGTGCACTAAAACCCGGTGGACACTGGCTCGTGCAACAGGGCTACTGCTGATTGGCACTAGGAGTCAGCAGACACTCAGTGAAGGGGTCCACAGGTTCTCTTTGCAGGACACAGATGTTTTGGGGGGAAGATCAGAGAGAGTTCACCAAGAGAGATGCTGGCTGCAGGTGATGCTGATATGGGCTGCAGGAAATGCTTAGATATGATGGTTGTAGGTGGTTCCAGTTGATAGATCTACAGTATCAACAGTGTCAATATGTTGACATGAAAAAGGGTAGATAAGATCAACATTAGTTTTTCATGATTTCAACCGGCTTGTTCATACTTCACCATCCATGTTGGCATAGATAATAGTGTGCAGAGCATAGCTAGATCCAAAGCCTGGCAAGTAAAGTAAGCCATGCCAAGGTATGCATTACACTAATTGGGGGTCTATTTCTACAGTTGTTGACATTGACACACAAAAAAAAGAAAAATTCATTGCCACCTTTGCATGTGTCTGTTGAACCTGCCAACCTAATTCATGTTGACCTTTTGGGATAGACCTATTGAGCTATCTAGATACTGCCTATCTAATATTCCACACCTGGCTCCAAGAGATGCTCAGACAAAGAATGGGAGCTGGTGGTGCTCAGATCTGGACAGGAGGCCACTGAAGGACTTGGTGACTGTACAGAGGGGACTGGCAGCAGGAACATGGCTTCTAGTTTAGAAATCACTGCACAAGTCAATATATTGAATAACTTTTTTATATACTAGATTCATATTAATGGTCCACTTGCTTGGGACACTTCTTTGGGGCAACAATGGACTAGGCCACTACTATAAGATATAAAATAAAATAGGTCGCCAATATGGGGCATAATATGAACAGGGATACTACAGTACTAAGTGGAATAAAATTAACTACTGCATTACTATGGGGTAGAAAATGAACAATTACAGTAGGGGAAATGTATCTCTAGAAGCACTAGGGTTGGTGCATTTCAAAATGTTTCTATGGGGTCCACAAAGTTCCTGCTATGTGGTTAACATCAATATCATCGTCAGTGGTTCTCAAGGTAGTCTCGTGTCCTACAATCCTAAATGTATATTCAGGCTACACTTACTTTCACCACATAGAATGAGAATTAAATAAAAGTTGACAGTACAAAAAAAATTCTAAAGAAAAAATCTTTTGAAGGAAAGAACTAAATGGACAATTTTTTACATTTAAAATTTCTTTCCCAGTTTGTTCCCTCTCTATCTGTACTTTCCTTATTGCTAAGGGAGAATAATTATGGCCTGTCATTCTGTATGCACTGATATAACAATATTCAGCTACTTCCCTCACACGTACATGCTCATTGTAATTATACAGAAGCTTTGCTTTGTGTCTGCTCTGTAATCAGAAAGAAAGAATGTTCTCTGAGTTATGTAATCTAAACTGAATTCCACCAGCCTGACCAACGAATTCGACAATAAAGTGAAATGGTGATATGTCTACCAGAAAATAATTAGCAAATGTGCATTACGTCCACATAAGACTACATTTTATGCAACACTTCTTTTCAGGCGATAATATGGTATGACAGCACAATATATAGCAGTACAAGATATGAATGAAAAGCACAGATTTGTTATTATTATATAATATGTTATATGCTGGTTATGATTATTATTAGGATACCTTTGCACCGCCAATTAAGGGCCTGATTCTGGTTGAGATTGCAGCTTAAGAAGTCCCAGAGTGCCCGTCCCACCATGTCGTATTCCTTTGCAACCACGCGGGGGATGTATTATGTATTATCACCTCACATGTGCCAGCAGCAGGAGAAATCATTAAATGGTTGGCAACCATCAAAAGATTTCTCCTGGACTTACAAATATAGGTCAGTGGAGACTAATATTTGCTGGCTCCGTGAGTAAAACAGGGCGGTTAGCTGATGTCATGTGATGTCAGCTACCTGCCCCCAGCACTTTGCATCATGGACACATTTACGTGGGTATGCCCAACATTTGCATGGGGACATCCATGAAACGCTGGGCGCACCCATGTTGTAGCATGTTGTACCTTCCTCAAACAATGATGGCCCTAGGCAGGTGCCTCAGGTACCTAATGAAAAATCATTACTGCTCATAGGAGATTAATAACAAAAGTTCTTCACAAATGTTGGAATGTTCTCAATGAAAGTATTTCTTCCTTCCAGGACAAATGTAAGTCTGACTCAAATCTCAATTAAATGACCATGCACTGTGGATATGAGAAGTCTGGAATGCTTCAAGTGCATCAACTGCAGATTGCTTTATCATTCACCACTGCCATTAGGAGACAGTGATCAATCTGTGGCTCGCCACTTCTTTGAAGTCTCATATGACCTAGTGACTTTGCAATCCCAGAATATCAGTCACCTGTCTGTATCCACAAGAGGTACTGACAGATAATTGATGTTACCCAGATATGACTGTTGGATCCATGGATACACATAACCTGATGAGTTTAAATGAAATATTGAGTCTCCCCTGCTTCTTATGTGCATCCTTATTACTATGTACTTAGGGGTCTATTTATATAGTATTCACAGCCTGGGACAATTGTTCATTATCACTATATATAACATAATTAACAATGCAATATATAGTACTTGCAAGTATGAATTTGCAAACACTTATCAGCGGAAACAGCTTATGCAATCTTTCTCAAGGAGATCTCCTTGAGAAAGATTGCATAAGCAATCGAAAACGCGTTTGGAGTTATTTGGACCAAATCGTGGAGGATCTTTGTGGAAACATCTTGCATTTACCGAGTCTTACCTGGAAGGAGCGTGGGTTGTTTTTTCCCGGGACCAGCCCTGTCTACTTTTGATCTATTTGAGAACTTTGATTTATTTCTCTGTTCTCCACCTCAGACGGTAACATGCCATTTGGTTTCTTTGTCCTCCATTTTTAATGTTATTTCACCTTAAATAAATGATTTTACACTATACCTCCCCATTATCTTTATTTTGGGTCACCATTGTTTGAGACGGACATTTGAAGAACCTGTACAGTCCTTTGATCTTGGTGTCCACTCGTGTGATTCAATTGAGCTCACCCATTCGGAGAAGAGGAGCCCTCTTATACTTTAAGGGGCGTACGGTATATATACCCAGCTTTCCCCATTTTGGAGAAGAGGATCGTTCCCCCATATATAGGAACGTATAAGTTGGCGCCAGTGGAGGAGATATCAATATTTTCTTTCACGCATCCATTGTTTCTGTGGTTCCAGGGTTACCACATCATTGATATCACCCCCACAAGGTAGCCCATTTAGCACACATCCACCATCAAATCTCTCCCTTTGCATCTTAGAGGAATAGTCAAGAGCATGTCAACTACTATAATGGAAAATACTGAGGAGGGGAAGGGTCTAGGTGTCACTATTTCAGGTGACTTAAAGGCAGGTAGGCAATGTAACAAAGTAATGAAGAAGGCAAGTCAGATGCTTGGTTGCATAGGGAGAGGTATCAGCAGTAGAATGAAATTAGTAATAATACCACTCTATAGGTCATTGATATGACCTCATCTAGAGTACTAGTTATATTTATTTATTTATTTAATAATCCAAATTTTTTATGGTTATGTGAAGAGGATATGGGTTGAATATCCATAAATAACCCATAAAGCAAGATATTATCTCCAAGTAATTGCTGGTAGCAATGTCCCTTTTTTTGCCACCGGTATCCAATTAACAAGAACTGATATACAGTATACTGTAGATTTTGTGTATGCCTATATTTTAACAATTGGTATAGCATATTAACCATGCTCAAATGTAATTAATATCTAAAACTATTCCATTTTAACCACACTTTTTAAATAGTTTTTCACTTTATTATATTTCACTATATATTTTTTTTAAATTTGACTATTTTAAGAGATCTAATTAAAGTTTTATTTGAATCTTCATTTTCTTTCTTTTTTGGCTGTTTACTACTGATAAGTGGCCTCCAAACTATGGGGCAGAAGAATGAAGTACAGTACATGGAGAAGTGAACCAGTGGAGAAGTGTGCCATGGAAACCAATCAGCAATTAAGTATAATTTGATAGAATGCACTTGATAAATGTAATGTCAAAGCTGATTGGTTGTCACAGCATGCTTCTCCACTGGGTCACTTCTGCACTTGTATTACTACTTCATACATCTAGCCCTACAATCCCTCCCCCCTATAGTATTTTGAGACAGAGGTCCCAATACTAAAGGTCATAGACTCTGTATACTCAATAACAGGGGTAGAAACTAACATACAGTAGCAGAGGTTTATAAAAAAATCTGGGTTCTTAATGAAGTTCTCGTTGCAGTGAGTCCTTTTGAACTATGGGGGGTTGTTGATGTGCTCCCCCAGTTCTGCTTATTTGTAGAAGGATGTTAGGTAAATATATATTTTAGATGGAATTATCCTCCAAATGAAAGAATGCTTCATGTACTGTATAATGTAGTGCAATGTTTATGAATGTGCTTTCTCCTAAACCTGACAGTACATTTCAGAAAAGGCCATGTAAGTGGATTTAGCCTGCAGTCTGCACATTCTGAGAGAACAAAGCTGGACTACATGAACAACAGTTTCCACCCTCATTGTATAAGTCAGTCTCAGAGACAAACATATTATCTTCTCCCTTCATGAATCTTATGTAGAGCAGTTATATTGAACAATAGTATACTTATCTCATTTAGCAGCAGGATAATTGTTTCCAAATTAAAGAAATGTTCCCCTGAATGCTCCCTTTGTTGTTACAGTAGATGCTGATGGCTTCTGCTATAGAAAAGATAAAGATTGCCATATATCACGTGATGCTTTAGTTCCACAGTGCTTTGCTTAAACCATGAAAAATATGTAGAATAATGTTTATAGCATTTCCTAGTGTTATGTGCTACTGGCAGTAATATAATTCCACATCTCAAACTAACTGGAGCATGGAATAGACAGTTCTAAAACCAAAGACCTGTTGGCATACCTTCTAACTGTCCCAATTACAGCAGGACAGTCCTGCTATTTGGGCACTGTTCTGCAGTATCAGCCGCAGGCCGTAGTGCCCCGCAGGTAGGGGGGACAGTTGGGAGAGCTGTCATTGATCACTTAATAGATGTTGTGCCTATTTTATAGGGTATGGTATAAGTCCCTGAAAGTCGGAATTCCAAAGGTAATTTCTCTGACATTAGAATCCTAACTGTCATAATCCCACCAGGGGGATGAGCGCATTGAAGCCCCTTGCAGGCTCGCTGCGCTTTCCCTCGTGGACCCCTACGAGGGAAAATAACCTGTGTAAGTTAATTCCAACTGTCGGTCTTCTGACAGCCTAGAGTCCAATGTCAGAGAAATGACCGTTGGAATCCCAACTGTCGGTCAGTCATCCAGCACCCCATTTTACAATGGAGGGGATGTATGAACCATTGTTGGGTGCATATGATGCACTTAACGCTAGTTAATTGTGGGGTTTAATGATTTTTTTTTTATTTATTAACTGTGCACTTAACGTGCACTAGGGGTAGCCCGGCCCTTACCGCTCTGGGTCGCTGTCACCTTGAATCCTCCTGTTTATGGTGCAGTTGATGTATGTACCTGTCAGGCAAAGATTGCCAGTTAAAGCCGATGTATCCCCTTTGCCAGCCCCAGGCTAGCATTTACTATCATGACAGCAAGGACAATGATACCCCTAATTGCGGCTTCGGGCTTGAGATCCCAGGTGAGTAGTGAAATCTTGCACATGCCCAGAAATGCTGACCAGAGAGCATAAACTAATCTGTCTAATTTGTCATGTTTTTTGCTCGACCCTACATGCTGATCAATCTGGGAATGTTATTTACTATACATAGGGAGGGGCACTAGACTCTATGTAATTAGAGGTTTTACCTTGCTGAGGCTCAGTATCCGCAAAATCCTGAAACCAGTGGACATTTAGGAGCTGCTTGTTACACAAGCAGCTCCTTCCCGATACTGCGGTAAACCGGACTTCCCCTAGCCTATCAGGTGCAGGCTCCAGGGAAGTGCATGGTAATAATTTAACTGGGTGTCTATGGTCGATTCCCACCATAGACACCTTTGTTAAAGTCTTAACGTAGGCATCTATGGAGGGAATCGCAATTCCGGCTGACCGCAAATTCAATTGACTTGAACATTTCCCCTTAGAATGTTTGGGACTGTTAGCACTGCATATCACTCCTAATATATATATATATATATATATATATATGTTACATTTCTAACAAATTATTTCACCTTTATAACATTTCTAATAGTAGATTGGTGGATGGGTCTACGCAGTAAGCATCTCTTTGCTCCCTTAAGTGTCAAGCATGTGAGAGATTCAGAGACGTTCAAGTAAGCTGCTCGGCATGCTGCCGTGTCTTTTAACATGTTCCATTGGGCACCTGATCTCGTGACCGCCCTGACCGTGTGTGGCGGCCCTTGGTATCAGGCTTTCTGATTCCCTTACCTCCTTCAAGCGCTCCCTCAAAACCCACTTTTTTCGACTAGCCTATCCCTCCTCCTAACCTCTTTTGATCCTCCTATCCTGCCTCCGTTCCCCTCCGTTCCTACTTATCCTGTTGTTTTTCGTTCGTCCACCCACCTATTTTTAGTATGTTAACTCTTATGAGTAGGGTCCTCCTGCCTCACGTACTCACCCTACCTCTTTACCTCACCTGTCCTCCTGTCCTGTTCTTCCCTTCCTCTACTTCATCTTCAGTCTCCTCGACAATTTTGACACCTACTTCTGAACTGATGCTGATTTTAGTTCTACCAGCTATACCCCTATTTATACTGTATTTTTCAACACACCCTGTACGTTACCTTGTCATTTGTTTATTGTTTGCTATGTACGGTGCTGCTGTCACTTTGTGGCGCCTTATAAATAAACATACTACTACTACGACTATGTGGGGACCCTGGTGAGACCGCCCCTGCCACCTTCCCATTAATCTAGCCCTGTGTGCAGCAAATATCTATAAAGGTGGTTTAGGACACTACTTTCTTGCTTATATCAAATCTCAGAGCACAAAAATCCGTAACCCTGAAGTGCATATTATCAGCTAATACTTTCTTTTTTATAATGTCCTATACTAATGCCCTTTGTGGCAGATTATCGGGCTCTACAGTTTACTGCCCTTATTTTTATGGATTATAATTAAGGCTGGTAGTTTGTTGCCTTCAGATGGAAAAAGCCTACACCAGCTTCTAATTATTAATTGTGTGCAGTTTAATATATCTATGTTTCAGTTAGTAATTATCTTGGTTTTACTGCCTGATAATGTATGTAATCTAATGCTCATTTAGATTATTCTGATTTATAATGAATGTTAAATCGCATGAGCTATACAGTATATTTATTGTATTTATATGGTTAAAAGCTCATTCAGCCTCTTGCTTTTGTTTGGACCCATGTGGCCTATCAGCAAAGCCACAAGCGCGAGCACGATGGAGCCGTGCAGCCCGCTCTATCCCACCAGCTCACAGCTCTGCCCGGCTGAGCTCAGCTGCCATCCTGTCCATCGCTATTAAGTCTCCCGCTGGACCGCTAGCCAATAGGCGCTTGTGGTCCAGCAGCCAATCAGAAAGCAGCATTGATGGCTGCTGGACCACAAGCACCTATTGCGGACAGGGGCAGCTCAGCCGGGTAGAGCAGGGAGCGGGCGGGGAGTGGGAGGGGGTGGAGGGGGTCCTCCTTGGCAATGAGCATATTAAGTCCCCCTTGGGAATGAGCAAATTAAGTCCCCCTTGGGAATGAACAAATTAAGCCCCCTTGGCAACGAGCAAATTAAGTCCCCCTTGGTAATGAGCAAATTTAGTTCCCCTTGGCAATGAGCAAATTAAGTCCCACCTTGGCAATGAGCAAATTAAGTCCCCCTTGACAATGAGCAAATTAAGTTCCCCATGGCAACAAGCAAAATTAGTCCCCCCTGGCAATGAGCAAATTAAGTCCCCCTTGGCAATGAGCAACTTAAGTCCCCCTTGGGAATGAGTTAATTAAGTCCCCCTTGGGAATGAGAAAATTAAGTCCTCCTTGGCAATGAGCAAATTAAGTCCCCTTTAGCAATGAGCAAATTCAGTCCCCCTTGGGAATGAACAAATTAAGTCCCCCTTGGCAAGGAGCAAATTAAGTCCCCCTTGGCAAGGAGCAAATTTAGTTCCCCTTGGCAATGAGCAAATTAAGTCCCACCTTGGCAATGAGCAAATTAAGTCCCCCTTGACAATGAGCAAATTAAGTTCCCCATGGCAACAAGCAAAATTAGTCCCCCCTGGCAATGAGCAAATTAAGTCCCCCTTGGGAATAAGTTAATTAAGTCCCCCTTGGGAATGAGCAAATTATGTCCCCCTTGGCAATGAGCAAATTAAATCCCCCTTGGCAATGAGCAAATTAAGTCCCCCTTGGCAATGATAACATTTAGTTCCCCTTGGCAACGAGCAAATTAAGTCCCCCTTGGCAATGAGCAAATTAAGTCCCACCTTGGCAATGAGTTAATTAAGTCCCCCTTGGGAATGAGCAAAGTATGTCCCCCTTGGCAATGAGCAAATTAAATCCCCCTTGGCAATGAGGAAATTAAGTCCCCCTTGGCAATGAGCAAATTTAGTTCCCCTTGGCAACGAGCAAATTAAGTCCCCCTTGGCAATGAGCAAATTAAGTCCCACCTTGGCAATGAGCAAATTAAGTCCCACCTTGTCAATGAGCAAATTAAGTCCCCCTTGGCAACAAGCAAACTAAGTCCACCTTGGCAACAAGCAAATTAAGTCCCCCTTGGCAACAAGCAAATTTAGTCCCTCTTGGCAATGAGCAAATTAAGCCCCCCTTGGCAATGAGCAAATTAAGTCCCCCTTGGCAATGAGCAAATTAAGTCCCCCTTGGCAACGAGCAAATTTAGTCCCCCTTGACAATGAGCAATTTTAGTCCCCCTTGGCAATGAGGAAATTTAGCCCCCCTTGTTAATGAGCAATTTTAGTCCCCCTTGGCAATGAGCAATTTTAGTCCCCCTTGGCTTCAAGCAATTTTAGTACCCCTTGGCAACAAGCTATTTCAGTCCCCCCTGGCAATGAGCATGAAGCCCCTTGGCATTAAACATGAAGTTCCTAGCAATGAGCATGTAGGTAAGTGGCACTTACTGTATGTGTCAGATGTGTAATGGGCATTACATTTGTTATATAGTATGTAATGGGCATTACGGTTTGTTATATAGTATGTAATGGGCATCATGTGTGACCTTATGTGTAATTGGCATTACGGCATGTGGCTTTATGTGTAATGGGTATTACAAAGTTTGCATAAATGTGCAATGGGCATTAAGGTGTATGGTATAATGTTAGGCCATGCCCCCTTTTCCTGCGCAAGAGCCCCACCTACTACAAATCAGGGGGGGAGGGGCGCGTAACATGCCCTTGCTCCAGGCACTGTTTCACCTAGCTAAAGCACTGGGTACAGTTCATCTTGCTGAACAAAAGTGTTTGGCCAACCCTCTGCTTTGTGTGATAGGGACCATGGGTCAGTTAGCCATGTATGTAGGGTGCACTGGAATCCACAAGGTCCGCAGGATTCTCCTGTTGGGTTTAGCGTTATTATCAGTAGTTCTTTCGTGCCTTCTGTTAACATGGTCAGTGAAATACCAATGTCTATATTGTTACAATTTCAATGCCAAATATCTCTGGGACAAAGACACCAACAACACTGGCATACTCTGAAACTTCCCTTTTATCACCTTCATCCAAGTTAAGAACTTAACTGAGGGTCCTTTCTTAAATCACTGATTAAAAATATTGTCCCCTCTTGCCCATTTGTCTGGTGGCATCATCTCAGAGAACAATACATGGCTCATTATGAAAATATTGCCATGACAAGTTAATATGATCGAGCTGTTTAGGGGTATAGATAAGGGGGCTCAGTGGGTAGCTGACAGGTAAACATACAGTATGTTAAAGATTTACCAATACATTTTAGCAAGGTAGCTTATCTGGATACTGTAATTCGCATTATACCGTGTAGCATGACCCCACCCCACAGTGATCTAACAAAGAACTTTCACATGCATGTTTAATGAGACAGACAGGATCAGAAAGCATCTGAAAATTTTTGATATGTTTAAAATGTCCACAAGTAGACAAGAGAAATGCTGACATTGCTGACAATTTGAGAGATGATGACATAAGTGGGGGGATGTAATAAGTTGTGAGAACCAGAAAGAGATTTTGTTAGAGTTGTAGTTTTTTTTAAATAATTTACGTGGCAAAATCACTTATGTCATACTATATGAGCACAATATGTGTGTTTATGTTTGTGTGTGTGATTTTAACCTCTATATCTTCATGAAGTACATTATAAGGGAAATTGACTATATCTGAAATAAAAGTAAAGTTTTCATTTGAATCTGTGTGTCCCCATAACAGCACCTTTTTTCTCCTGTATAACATGGCAAAATCAACCTGGTTTTGCAGTATAAATGACTGCCTCTTCAAAAAAAACAACCCAAAAACTGTATAGCTCTCACAAAATCTCTCACTTTCTGATTCTCACACCTTATTACCCTCCATACACACACACACACACACGCAGGTTTATGATCAATATTAAAGTTGAGATATGTTTATGGACAGTGCTAGAAGTCAGTTGTTATGTCGCAACATGACATACCGCCACATACTGTAATGTCATTCATCCTCCATGTCCAATTGTCATTGGACTGGTCATAACAAGTCTACATTTTTGCTTCCACTACACGTTAC